>NC_023755.2:28466216-29666216 GCF_000499845.2 Phaseolus vulgaris | reverse complement strand
TATAAGAAGAAATCACGAGATTAAAAAAAATAAGGACAAAAAAACAACATTCTGCATCATTCCATATATAATTATTGCCTGGGTTGAGCAAAGTAAATGCTGGCCCACACAATCTCATCCTACTTAATCCCATTCAATTCAACAAAATCCAAAAGTAGAGAGGTAAGATATGCTTTCATGATGGGTATGTAAGAAAACAGTACTTCAAAAGCAACAAACCACAACAAATTATGAGCAGAAAGGTAGATCATTTCTGCAGTCCCTAGTCCAATCCAGCATCTAGACTGATGATGATTGGTGATTACCTTTTTTTCTTATTTAGGTTTTAGCAACATTTCAAAGTGAACTGACAGACAGAATGTGAAGATATTAAAGATTAAAAACGCATACTCATTGAAAGTTTTGCACAACACACATACATATTAAATCTCTTCCATCAATCATGTAAAAATACTGATTAATTGTTCATAATAATAATAATAAAGTGAAAAACATGATAATCTTGGGTAAACAAAAGTTATCAGCCAGTCTTTATTCAGAATGTAAGGAGAACCCTAAACAAATAAATAAATTAAGTTAGTAAAACAAAAGGCACAGTATACTTGCAAAAAAAAGTGGGGCCATATAACTAAACAGTATAAAGCAGATATTAGGGATAAAAAAGATGACAACCTTGATGTAGCTTGATCATCAGTAAAATCTCTAAATGCTGTCCTATCACCACTCCTATCACCACTAAGCATGGACCGTCCACGTGCTCGAATTGAGGGATGTTCTGGACTGCAAAACCAGAAATATTTCAAACACAAGGTAGGCGGAGAAGAAGTCATTAAAATTAGTATATAGAATTTGGAGAATGTTTGGATAACCTTGTCACTAAATGCAAAATGACAACATTCAACATGCCACAAAATGCAAAACGAAAGGCAAACTAGGCATGTCATAAGTCCTAATAAAAAATTTGTAATAAAAAATCTCCTCTAAAATAGCAAGTAAGGGTGTATCTGACGTAAGATTAGTTACTGATAAATTCACAAAAATTTCGATGTCGATGCATCAATAGAAAGAATGCAGGAACTAAAAAATAATTATAGAGAAAGATAGAAGCATCTGCATCAAAGTTCAGATATTTGAACATTGGATGATAGCAAGGTTTCAAACTCGCGAGTCTACGTAGACTCGTGGAAGCTCCATAGACTCGACTCGTAGGATCGACTCGTAGACTTGTAAGAGTCTACTTTTAACCTACAACCTGCGACCACCGCAACCACCACACGATCCACCTGCAACCCACAACCACTGCGAACACCGCAACCACCTGCAACCAGCGAACGCTCTGTTCAATCGACCGTCGCACTCCATAGAAGAAGACGCAGTCCACAAAAGACACAAACGCAAATGAAAATGAAACACGAAACCCTAATTTCCCCATTCAGAACGACACCGTTTTGGGGTTAAGAAAAAACCCAGTTGGACTCGCCAACTCGGACTAGAGTCGCGAGTCCAATCCGATTTCACCGAGTCTGCGCCGAGTTTACCCAAAACATGAGTCTACTACCGAATTAACTCGGTAAGGCCAAGTGGACACGTAAACTCGAACAAGTCAACGAGTTGACTCGCGAGTTTGATAACCATGGATGATAGTACAATAACCCTAATTCCAACAAGTTATACAAGACCAAAAGGAGTCCGCATATTACAAGAGCATCCTAATATAAAAGACAAAAAACAAAATGATATGCAAGAAAAGCAAATCCATGCTCCATGACAAAATTAACATATTCTCCTATTATTGATTCAAATTTAAAAATAAAATTGGTTTCCACAGAACTCGGGTCTTCATCATGGCCTTATTTTTAAACACTTTGCACCACAAAACAACCAACAAAGTGAAATTTCATTCTCAGTGTCATCACTGCAATTTTGACGAGTATGTTTGCTCCAATCATCATCATGCAGTTCTAGTGCATGCATATAGTTAAAGCCACCATCTTGTGCCACGCCTAAACCATCAATTCCTTAAGTCATAAATGCATAACTTTTATAAGTCCAAAATACTCGATGAAGACTATAGAAACCACATCGATCTTCATAAGCCATGAAATTTCTAGAAGAGTAGTAAGCCACTACATCTAAAGTGCCAACACTAACAATGTTTTGCATTTTTTTCTTTTCTCTTTTATGTTATGTTTCATGTGATGGCAGATGATTAGTGGATTTTGAGGTGTTAGTCTAGCTGAGATGTCAAGTGATGATGTCTAAGATGAGTTTAAAAAAAAACAATGACAATAAAACGTATTCATCACAAAAAACCATGTGCACTTTATCATCACCAATTTCTCCTTATATGATTCTTTTCTCTATCCACTGTGATACACTTCTACTGAATTTTTCAGTCTGAAACCAGCCAAAGAGTGGTATGTGTAATCTGTAATTAAATATGTCAAGTAAATTTACCTATGCTGCTTCCAAGAATCATTGTGTAGTGAAAAAATGCAACCAATGTCAATTCCAAAATAAATGTAAAGATGAAAACTATGATAGAGAAATCATGAACTTCACACAGATCATGACCATTACTTCTGTGAAAATATATATAATATTCCATATTTGGAAAGAGTGATCAGTCTATCCTATCAGATAGGGTTCAGGATAAGTTCATACGGCACTCCTTTTTTATCTTGAGAACAATATCAACGGCTATACCTTGTAGTATAGTATCACACTTCAAGCTCTAGCCATTAAGACTCTAAACCTTCTCATACTGACAGACCAAGAGAAGAGGGACAAACCAGAGTAAAAAAAACACTTGTAATGCCATCAAAGAGAAGTTAAAGGCTTTATCAACTTAAACAGAAAAAGTTTCTAAGCACCCAGATCAACAAAGTAACAAACAAATATCATTAATAATATAGATCATGTGTTTTGAACCTAAACCAAACTTATGTATACCCACATATCACTTTGGAAAAAAAAATGAATAGTGAATAACCTTGAACTAGCTGTCCTCTGTTCAGCAATGATCTTTCTCCGACTACGCCGACCTAATGTAGTGCCAATGTTGGGTTCACTATAAGACAAGCTGAGATAATTGACAAAACAGTTCAAACAAGAAACAGTTGGTACATAGTATCGTGCATTATTACAGATTCGACTAAAATAAATTCCCTAGGTATACACCAAAAAGCTAAAATATAACAAAACTTAAAGCAAGGAAAAAGTGGACCATCTGCACCCTAAATGAAAACAATGGGAAAAAGCCACCATGAAAAACAGTTGATAGGGAATGGAAAGTATTACCTCAAACTGTTATTTGATTTCAACATCACATTTCTCAAGGAAAGGCCCAATGCATTTGAAGATGGTTCAAATTTTCTATGGAATTGGAGGCTTTCCTCCTTCTCAACACTGAAAGAGGGGACAAAGAAATACCAATCAATTGGCAACTCTTGTAACTGGAAGAAAATATAAAAAACATTAAAGATGAAGCTCCAGAGGTTTTGTACCTATAATATCAACTCATTTATTATTGACAATATCGGGAAGTTGTATTTGAGCAAATGTTCAGTGCAAGATCAACTTGACAATTTTGGCAAATGCATGATCAAAAGGAAAAAATAAAAGTTGACAGCTGTATGGCACTTTCAAATTGCAACAAGTCATCCTATTTGATAGTTCTCCCTTTTCCAACATGGTATAAAACTTAAAGACTGTTAAAATGGTTAATTATTATTTTGTTGTACAACTTTTATAAAGCTGCTTTTTGGGTGTATCTAGTCTCGGGATTAAGATTAGTAAGCTCTAGTTATTCCTTGTTTTGTACTCTTCTCATCTTTTCATATATATAACAAAACAAATTATTTGAGAAATACACTCACCAATTTTACTCATGCCTAAATTCAATGATATCTATCAGAGTATATAAACCCTAAACACTTATAAGTATTGGTTTTTTTATCTTCTTCTCGATCCTCCCTATACCAATGAGTCTCTACACTTGAAATGGACACCACAAATCCCATCCTTCCTTTCTCTAGTACTCCTGCCATTACAAACTACAAAACTCAATTGGAAAATTACTTGTCACAGTATGCTGAGTTGTGGCTCCTTGTCTAGGATACCATGACCATTTGGAGAAGGAAGGTAGTGTTATTCCCATTGAAAATAAATCTAAGAAGTAAAAGTTTGACTTCCAACAATGTGTTTTTGTATGGTAGTCAGTTGAACAAGACGTCTTAGATACACTAGGATCCTTCAAGACATGATTTTGGAAGAAGGCCCATGACAGCAAAACATTTTGACATACAACAAAACATTTTGACAGCAATAGTAGAACTAAAGTGATTCCTTGTAGCTAACTCATTGGAGGATATCAACAAAAAAAATTGATAAGTTTTGTGCAACCTTGATTCTAAGAAGTCCAAATTCAGATTTTGATCATGAAAGTGATCAAATTCTGGTTGGTGATAAGATCCCTTCAATGCACAATTTAGTGACTAGACTTCTTCAAGTGTCTACTTTGGTGAAAGATGAAAATTCAACTCAAGTTATTGAAACTTCAACAATGGTAGCACCTTGTGCAAGAGGAGGTCATAGCAATCGAGAATGACGTGGTAGCTGAAGTGGACATCCTTGATGCACACAGTGCCCAAAAAAGTTGTTATGCTTGCACGGTTTCTCAGACAAGGCAGTCCACTTGTTTAAATCTGAAAAGGGAGACTCCAAGTTTTCTAATGAAGTGTACTAAGAATATTTTAGTCTTGAATCTTTAAATTTCAAAAGTACAATTCAATCTTCTTCAGCACGTTTCAACATGTATTTCTCAATGTATGTAAGGACAACGTCCTAACATACTTGATTCAAGTGCCTCTAACCACATTTCTTGATGGAAACCGTCCAGCCACAACATCCACGGAATAAGGAGGATAAATACCTAAAGCTTTGTTCAGAGACTTATTAGCATAAATGGGCCTAATTGGACTTTTGTATATCTTTGGTAAACCCAATAAAGAGAACAACTCTAGGAGAACGGACTATACAAAGTATCAAAGAAGACCTCCACACCATGAAAGAAAAATAGAGCTTTGGTCAAAGGACTCCAAGAAGATTGAGACTCGGCTGGCTTCAATAGGACCAAGTCAAAGATCTTTTTAGGTCAAACTTTAGTTTAAATAATTTGTAAAAAATAGATTAGGACATTTTATTTGAGCCATGTATTGGGCCTTGGTTTAATTTTGAGCCTTGTATTTGAGCTAATAGAAGAATGGATGTGTATAGTAGGGTGGGTGTGTATAGTAATAAAGTGGGTGTGTATGGTAAAGTGACTCACCACTTGGCATGGGAAGAATAGGTGTGGTATGAGAAGCATGAATGTCCACATGGTTCTTCCTCAATGGATAGGATCCACACCAATTAAAAGGTGACATTTGTCAACTTCTCATTTGAGAGGATCATGAGCATGGAACATGTGACGCTACTTGTCACCTTGCCATTGGAGATTTTTTAGGACATGTCTCTTATAAATAGGAGTGCACCTCTCTTGTAATTTTTCAACTTGGAATTAGTAATAAAATGTTGTCCATTTTTTGTCATTCTACTTGTTCCTAAGTTCTCCCTAGGTTAGTCTCCTTCAAGATTCGCCTAGACTCTTTCCTAGTGAATTTGCCTCACCTCTCACTCTCTCTCACAAATTCCTAACTCCACTTCAATCCATGGAAACTCCTCCTAAGTTTCTTTAATGCTTCCGCTCTTCAAATCTCTTTCATCATCCATCCAAAGAGGAAATACAAATATCACTACTAGAAGAAGAGCGTTTTTCCATCATTTCTAATAATAGTTCTTCATTCAAGTTTATTTCTTCCCTGAAAATTCCTTGCCTTGTTATTGTAGCCAATAGATCCAAAGTTGCATATCATGGAATTGTTCAAGTTCCTTTATTTCCTTTAAATATTAACTTTGTGTTGTACATTCCACATTGTCCTTCTATCTCAAACTCTCTATGCCAATTGTAACCTTTGATTCTAATTACTTTGTCATTCAAGAACTTGGTACGAGTTGTCTGATTAGAAAGGACATGATCAAGAAGTCTTTACTACCTTAAATTGAGTTTGCCTAAATCCTATTTTGCAACCTCAACCCCTAAACTTTTGCATGCCAAGTTTTGGCCAAATTGAAGATAATATTCCCTAGTCTTAAGAACTTCAATTTTTAGAATGTGAATTGCGTCAATTAGGAAAAGATGTTAGGTTATCATTTCCTAAGCATACTTAAAAAAAGATGCAACTCAATTTTCTCTATCATTCATTTAGACATTTGGGGACCAAACCTTACTACATCTTTTGGTTTTAGATAATTTGTAACCTTCATTGATAAATTATCTTGATGTACATTGGTTTATTTAATGAAAGATAGATTCAAACTTTTGTCCATATTCATGTCTTTAATGAGATTGAGAACCAATTTGGAAAAAGAATTAAGAATCTTCCAAAGTGACAATGCTAAAAGAATATTTCTCTATTAAGTTTCCTTCTTTTTATCCTCACAAGGTATTCTACAACAATCCACATCTTCTACACATCACAACAAAAATGGCATGGAAGAGATGAAGTATAAACATCTCATTGAAATTGTAGGCTCCCTAATGTTAAATATAAATGTTCACAAACATCATTGGGAAGTCTTCACCACTCGTTTTCTAATAAATAAAATATCTTCTTCCTCTCTTGAAAATTAAATTCCTCACTCCATTATTTTTCCAAAATAAACCTTTATGTCATGTCTCCCCTCGAGTGTTTGATTGTACTTTTTGTTCATAATGTCTCTCAAGGTTTAGACAAACTTTCTACAAAGGCTATTAAATGTGTTTTTGTGGGATATTCTCGTCTTGAAAAAGGATACAAATGATATTATCCAATTACCAAAAGATATTATATGTGTGTTGACGTTGACTTTTTAAGGACACTTATTTCCTCATCCTCCATGGAAACTCTTTCTTCCATTCAATAGGTTCCCATATTCTATCCTTTGTTTCTTCTTCAAATTGGCCCATTGATTTTAAGAAAGGTACTTG
Source organism: Phaseolus vulgaris (assembly GCF_000499845.2). Taxonomy (NCBI): domain Eukaryota; kingdom Viridiplantae; phylum Streptophyta; class Magnoliopsida; order Fabales; family Fabaceae; genus Phaseolus; species Phaseolus vulgaris. The sequence goes on along the minus strand of NC_023755.2, from coordinate 29,659,147 downwards.
GTCTACTTGTAACCCTTATCTTATTTACAATTTTTTGAGTTATCATCATTTGTCTCTATCATACTTCTTCATTTTTGCTTTGTCTACTACTCTTGTTCCTAAAACTATTTGTGAAGCACTTAAACATCCTAGATGGCGCCAAGCTATGATTATGAAATGTAAGCTCTTGAAAACAATTGCATGTGGGAGCTTATTCCTTTTCCCCCGAAAATAACATTGTTGGTTGTAGATGGTCTATGATGTTAAAGTTGGGTCTAGTGGTGAAGTTGATCCATAAAGCTAAGTTGGTGGACAAAAGATATATTTTATTGGAGATCCCACATCGACTAGAGATTAGGACATTTCATAATATATAAGTGGGTGCAAACCTCACTATATAAGCCGATTTTATGAGGTTGAGTTAAACTTAAAGTCCACTTCTTATTATGCTATCAAAGTCATTTTGAACCTATCCTAGTGAGTGTTTGTTGGGCTTATCAGGTCACTTGCTATCGAGCCGTTATCGGACCACCCATAATATGTAGTCCCACACACAAGTTGGTAGCTTCGTGCATGAGGGGGGTGTGTTGGAGATCCCACATCGACTAGAGATTAAGACATTTCATAGTATAGAAGTGGGTGCAAACCTCACTTTATAAGCCGGTTTTATGAGGTTGAGTTAGACTTAAAGTTCACTTCTTTATATAAATTTATGGTCTTTACTACTATGATACTTTTTCTCTTGTGGCCAAAATTAACATAGTTCAACTCTTTCTTGCTATGGTTATTATTCCCCATTAACCACTTCACCAACTTGACATTAAAAATGTCTTCCTTCATGATTATTTGAAAGAGGAAATTTACATGAAGCAACCTCCTAGCTATGTTGCTCAATGGGATTATGGTCTAGTTTGTAAAATATGTCGCTCTCTTTATGGACTAAAGCAATCACCTCAAGCTTGGTTTGGTAAATGTAGTCATATTATGCAGATTTTTTTATTGAAATGGAGTGAGGCAAATCATTTTATTTTCTATCATCATGCATCTATGTTGGAGATCCCACATCGACTAGAGATAAGGACAATTCATTGTATATAAGTGGGTGCAAACCTCACCTCATGAACCGGTTTTATAGGGTTGAGTTAGACTTAAAGTCCACTTCGTAATATGGTATCAGAGCCATTTCGAGTCTATCCTAGCGAGTGTTTGTTGGGCTTATCAGGCCACCCACTATCGAGCCGTTATCGGACCACCCATAATATGTTATCCCACGCACGAGCTGTCACTCTCGGCGTGAGGGAGGTATGTTGGAGATCCCACATCGACTAGAGATGAGGACAATTCATTGTATATAAGTGGGTGCAAACCTCACCTCATGAGCCGGTTTTATGGGGTTGAGTTAGGCTTAAAGTCCACTTCGTAATAATCTCCTAGGAAGTGTGTTTATCTAATGCTTGATGTTGATGATATAATTATTACACTAGAATTTCTCAATGAAAGAACACTTATTCATTCATATTCAGACCAAAGAACTTTGTTTCTTGAAATACTTTGTATTGAAGTGGCTCAATCAAAGGAAGGTATTGTACTTCCACAAAGAAATTATGCTCTTGATAATCTGGAGGAGATAGGGCTAGCCAAATTGCAAACCCATTAATAGTCCCATGGACCCAAAATCAGAAGCTAATGGTGGACCAAAGTGTAATTGTTTCAGATTTAGAGAGATAAACAGGGTGGTGGGAAAACTCACTTATATTACTATTACAATACCTGATATTTCTTATGCAGTTGGAGTTGTTAGTGAAATCTTGCAAGATCCACACATTGACCAATGGAATAATGTGACTCACATTCTCATATATGTCAAAAAGGTTCCAAGACAAGATGTTGTATAAGGACAAGAGAATTACTAAAACTTAGGGTATTCTGATACAAATTGGATTGGTTGTCCCATTGACAGAAGATCCACCACAAGATATTGTGTATTTCATTAAAGGGAATATCATGTCTTTGAAGAGCAAGAAGCAAAATGTTATTGTCCAATCCAGAATAGAAGTTGAATATAGATCTATGGCTTTGGCCACTTGTGAACTTGCAACTTCTGCAAGAGCTGAAATTTTGTGAAGTCAAGCGGATGAAGTTGCAATATGATAATCAAGAAGCTCTTCATATCGTCTCCAATCCAGTATTTCATGACAGAACCAAAGACAGAGATCGGTTGTTAGTACTGCATTTATCAGCTCTAATTATCAACTTGCAAACATTCTAGCTAAGTCTTTGAGTAGGCCAACAGTTTAGTTTATATGTTCCAAGCTTGGTACAGACAATTTATATGTTCCAACTCGAGGGGAAGTGTTAAAATAGTTAATTATTATTTTGTTGTACAGGTTTTATAATACTACTTTTGGGTGTACCTAGTTTAGGGATTAAGTGTCACAGGCTGTACCTTTCCTTGTTCTTTAGTCTTCTCATCTTTTCATATATATATTATACATCAGCTTAGAAATACACTCATTGATTTTACTCATCTCTAAATTCAAGACAATATTCTTTTATTTATTGAATCTGCTGACCTGGAGATGACATGCCATAGTACTACACATAAGGGGAAAAGTGTTGCAACGTTATTGCAGCAATTTAATAACTACAGCATGATCTGTTGTAACTAAAATTAGGGGGAACATAATCATATTTAAAGGGAACAAAAATGTAATCAAGCCTAAGCAATAATAACAGTTTTTAAGCCTGTTAGGATCTAACCTCTCTGAAACCCCAAACAAAGGGCTGTTTGGTTCTAATGGTGAATCACAAGAATCATTTTCAGCTGAATCACTCTCTCCTGCACCAGAAATGTGAGTCATAAAAACTGCCTTGGTTGATCGTGGTAACAATTGGCCTGGAAAACGCATAAGATCAACCAGCATTTCCACAGAATTTAATACAACTATCAGAGACATATGCTTGTACGAGTCTTGACATTCAGTAACTCCATCATTTGGCAAGCCCTGATAAAGAAAATGGTAGTACAAGATATATCTTTATAAATTAGATATAATGAAGAATGAAATGAATAACAAAAACAAACCAATCCCTTATCCCACAAGGCAAGAACAGAGTGGCAAAACTAATATAAAACATTGAGCCTCCACCATTAATTCTTCTGCTAAATGCATTGTAAATTTGCATGTATATTTGACATTAGTAAACTGGCAATCAAATGCAGACAGTGTAAGTAAGAGCAATTGAGCCCACCAACAGAATCTTACCACCATGAGCCTACTTTCAAGACCGACAGTATCAGCTAATACTTTAAATAAGATAGCTCGAGGACGGCAAGAACCATGCTTTATTTGTCCCAGCATCTGGACTCCTCGATTCTCAAACATGTTAGAGGTTTCATCTAGAGCAGCTTTTGCTGGACTTTCCGCATTGGGACGCTTATAAAAATCAGAAACCTGTTTAGAAACAGAGGTCAAAATTAGCATAAAACATCTTTAACTGTGCTTAGAAAAATAAATTTAATAACAGTCAAAAAAGAAAAGTTTCACACATAATTGATCTAATCCCTGTAATGCCCAGCAACAGCCTTGTAAATAATAAATATGGTGAAATTATTTCTTCCAAAAAAAAGTTGTAGCGGTCACTACTGATATCAGAAAAAAATTGTTAACACAGCCCAGCCAAATGAGTTTAAAATAAATATGTTTCTTGAAAAGTTAATACCATTTCGATGTTGGAAATTTCTATTTTATAAATTGTTTGGGAATATAATCATATGCATTATTTGAAACAATATGCATCAAAATTGTAAAGCACGTTTCTGTAGAAGGAAAGAAATAAATTCCAAGTTACAATAATGACATTAAACAACAATAATATGCTAAGATATACTTATACACTATAAAAGGGTGACACAATAAGATGTGGCAAAATACATACTAATCCAGCTATCTTCTTAATTATGGCAGCCGGATTTGAGTTTAATCCTTTAACTAGTGCCACAATCAATTGCTTTAACATGGATAACTTTTTATCTTTCTCTGAATCCACAAGAATGATATCAGCCTTAAAACCCTCTCCACTCAAAGCATGAAGCTCGTCCAAGGTAGGAATATTATCAAAAAGTTCCTTGAGTCTTTTTTCCTGCATGTTATCAAATTAATTAATAAAATACAGTGAGAAAAATCATTTTAGTCACACACCAAGAACCAGGGCATCAACAAACTCAAACAACAATGTGTCATGATCCATAATGACCAGAGGTTATTGAAACACGTAGTAAAAACTCTCACTAAGTAAAAATTATCTGGTACAGCTAAGTAGGATCAGCTCCCAGCAAGAAATTTCATCTGATTGGGTCCACATTCTTAAGACTTAAAGAATAACACTTGCAAATAAGATAACATATATTCATTGTTGCCAATGTCAAATTCCAGATTTTACTGAATTTCCCTTTTGCAAAACTAAATATGTGGTGCTCCGAACTACTTCCACTTGAGGTTGGTCATTAATGATACAATAAAAAAACAATTACTACGCAGATTGTCACTTCAGCTCCACTAATTATAAAACCCATGTGTCAAGCACTACCTACATTTGTATAATGCAACACACAATCCTTAACAAGTAGCAGCGGAAGATTGTTAATGATATTCCTACAATCTACATAACTTGAGCACTTGTCTGAAAAATAAATTCACAGTTCTGCATAACCCTCTCTCTCTCAACACACAAAACCTTCATTCAGTTTTGGATTAAAAAATTGTTATATAAAATCACTATTCAAACCTGCACTCCATCTAATAGGTAAGGCTTTTAAGAGAGATACTTAAGAGATTAGAAACTAGAAAGAAGCTAGTGCAGGCAATTGTTAGGACTTAACACAAGAGAAGAGTCCCACCCAAAACACTAGTCTATTAGATGGGAGAGTCTCAACGCTTAAATACTACATCAAGTATTTATTCTACTCAGTGTAGAACTCCTAACATTGTTACCCCCTTTAAGGGATGATGTCTATGACGGATTTCACTCTATCACAGAATAAATCAAAATTAGGATGCAGCTTTTGGAGTATGCAACAGAGCAAAAGCAAATAAAAAATCTTACAAACTTGGTGTATCTCTCTTAAGTATCAATTATCAGCAGTAATATATGCAACAAAAGATTACTAGCAACTCTAGCATGAGCAAATAGACATCTGCAACCCTAAGAAGGTAATGTAGAAATCAATCCTCACGGGAATAACGGAGTAAAAACCATTTGGTATGGGTTCTGAAAGCATTCCAGTGCACCAGAGAGTTTGTGATGCTTTCTGAGAAGACAAAACATCTTTAACAAAATGTCGAGGAGATTCTTTATTACTTAGTGTCTCATCATGAGAATCCAAAGAAACAGATCCAAATTTTTCAACAAAATCTGAAGGCCACCACGACACATTAGATGGCCCTTGCTCTGTCGGCCCTGCATCTTCTCGTGTCTCCTCCATGTTCTTATATATTTGAAATGAAAAACCATTTCGCCACAATTATTAACCCATAAGAGACATATCCAGGCTAAAGGTAGTTCTGAATATACAAAATCATTGATATAAATATTTCAGTAACCCCAACTGCTTCAGGCAGGAGATCATGTAACCTGCAAGAACCAAATAACAAGGATATGGCATATTAAAAAAAATAATTATCTGTTAAAAAAAATGAATGAATTTTCAAAATCATTATACATGAAACTGAAGCATTACAACCATGAGCCAAAAAAATTTGCTATAGAAAAATTGTTAGCATTGACCAAGCTCCACCACGCATGAATCCCATGATAATAATTAGATGATTCCCAAATAAACCGTACAAGTTAAATTTTCAGAACTGATATTATTACTGGTAAGCTTAGAACACCAGGAAGCAATGATTATCTCAAGTCCAAAGAATTCAAAATACAAGAGTGAGCCTATTGTGCAAGTTACAATGTTTCCAACAATCATCAGTCATGTGACACCCATAAACATCAAATATTGAACCCATAAAATGTAACCTATGTCCACTCTCCAAAGGCAACAGAAAATGCATCATGCATGAGTAAAAGTTGACTTACTAAGACCTTCTGACCATTTCCGATTCAGCATTTTCCCATTATTAAAAAATGAATACAAAGTATTCACCGTGTTACATTCCCCTAAACTATTTAAGCAGATAATGACAAAGACACTTGAGAAATATCAAATATCTAGATTTAAATGCAAGCATATCTTAAATATAGGACATGTGGACAAAGTATACTAAGCAAGCAACTGTAGAATATTCATATAACCAAACCAATCTTCTGAAAGACAAATACCATCCATTCACAACTGTATAATGTGCTGACTACAGAAATTCCCACTCCCGTATATTCATTACTTACAAATGTAACTTCAAATGCTATTGCATCCACACTGAAATTCTAATATTAACAAGTTTTAATATTCTGACTGTTTACTAGTTTGTAATATCCTCAGCTAGCAGGGTAAAGCTTTTGATGTTGTGTTGTTGCTGTTTTGTTGTTGTTGTTTACTAACTCATACCCACCCTATATAGTGCCAAGGCAAATAGCAACTCCATCACCTTATATTTTACCAAAAATGGTCTTTATACGAAATGATAAAGGTTAATCATCAAGATAAGCCCCACTGAAGCATTAAGGAATATTTCACTTGATCAATAAAGATCAGGACATATACATAAGACATGTCATTAATATCATTACCACTTTTACAATTAGTTTCCGTACCATTCATTGCACATCCAAAGGAAAACTCTTAGCACAAAACTAAATAAAGTCTGCAAAAAGTATTTGTGATTACCCTATATTTTGCATACTAAAGAATTTCTCCTATTCTTGCTTCTTTCAAGATTGTTAATATCAAACTGTACTATTAGTTTCCAGCTAAACTGATCATCCCTACTCAATGACAAGTCTATTCTCTTTCCGTAGTAAACTTTGTTTTCACTTTTCCATTTATTCTTGTCCCTTTCTATGGTTTGTGCATTTGTTTTAAACAAACAGAGGGAGAGGTCTGGAATACTTTGTCTTGTTTTAAATCATTTCCCTGTATCAGTTTATTTATGTGTTTCCATATTTGAAAAAGTATTACAGAGAAAAACACAAAAATTAACAAAAGTCAATAACAATCCAGCATGCCGCAAAGGGGGACAACAAAAAGACAGCTAGAAACTTCCTAATATAGATTATTGCTCTCATAAATCCCCAAGAAAAATCACACCAGCACTAATTGTATGAACGCAAAAAACCTATAACCTCTTTAAAGGAATGCCTGTACACTTTAATTCAAATTTCAACCGCTAACAGTGCAAAATAGTTCAGCCAAATCATCAATTCCAATTCAAATTTTCAAAAACCAGTAGTTTCGCAATACAAACGCAAAACACATTAGATCACGCACAGACTCAACTCCATTCACAGTAAATCACAAGAATAAAATAAATAAACTCCTTAAAGGACTCCGTAAGGAGCCACCAACGCCAGAGCCAGAACAATGCCTGAAGTGAGAATGTAAGGCCATCGGAAACATATGAAACACAAACGGATTGAATTCGGATGCACTAACGCGAATAGAAGCAGAAAGGAAATTATGAGTGAGATAAAAGGAAAGGCGAATTCACCGGCTGCAGATCCAAGCATTCAGTCTGAATCTGGATTGGCATCCAATAGCATTTGAATCTGAATCAGCTGTTAACAGCACATAATCGTTTTAACGCATACAGAGAAAACAAACTGAGAGAGAAGAGAGTGAGAGAGAGACGAAGGAAATAAAAAACGGAGAGAGAGATTTGAGTTTTGGATTGGTAGAAGAAGAAAGCAGCGATGATGCGCTTTTTGTTTCAGAGTTGCGAAGGAGAGAGTGTGTGAGAGAGAGAAGAGAAGGGAAGGGAGAGAGGGAGGGAGGGGGTGAGTCACGTGCAGTGCGAGAGGGATCTGGGGACCTCTCCCCGACAGCCAGCTAGCAAAAGGGTTGGCTCACCAACATCCACAACTTCTTACGCGTCAAAGCTATTATGCTATTCCCCTCTAGCCCTCTACTCTACCTTTTCCCTCAGTTAAATTTTTTCATTATTCTTTGTTTATTCACTTTCATTCACCTTTTTTATTTTTATTTTCTCTTTTATATTTACACTAATAAATAAATACTAATTTATTAATTAATTATTCCATTACTGATTCTTCACTCAATTTTATTCAAATATAAAAATATGTGACTGAGTTAAGAGTTATGATTAAAACCGATTAATCAAGATACTCATAAGTAAACTTAATAAATACTTCATATTAATTCTAAAAAATACTAATAAATTTTATAATAGGAATATAAAATTTACGTTAATGTTATTATTATTAAGAATTTTAGAGGTCATCATTAAATGAGAATGACAATTGTTGAAATTTATGTATTTTGGCAAAATTCAACTCTCTCTTAAATATATATATATATTGAATAATAATATAGAGTATATGGTCAAGAGAGTTATTTCTATATGAACCGTCCACATCAATTTGCACAATTTTTACACTGATTCAATTAATAATTTTAAATTTAAATTTAAATTTAAATATATAATTACTTTAAATATTTGTCATGTATAATATTCCTAACCAATTAAAGTTTAATTGAATCACGAGAAACATGTGATACTGCAGTATAAAAGAACTCCATAATATGCTCGTTTAGAATTATTTATAGAATTTTAAAATAAACATTTTTACTTATTAGAATACTTGGGTTGAAACTATTGAAAGAGGTGTTTGATTTTGACATTAAAAAATAAAAGCTTTCTCTGTGATGTGATTTTGTTTCTGTTGTCTAAAAATGAATAAATAACTAAACAAACTACCGAAGACTTGGAATACGTATGAGAATAGTCTTGTGGTACTACTAGTAGGTAAAATCTCGGTGGACCCTAAGATCAATGAACTCCAACCAATTCAAACCTTCATCAAGCTGCCACGCACGTGGGGGACTTAACATATCAACAAGTTATTGGTTATCACATATTTGACTTTTTTTTATTAATTGATGCCTTCAGATATTACTTAAATAAATTTTATTAAGATTTATGATGGAACCGTTGAATAATATTTTTAGTGAAAATTTGACATCTAGTTAAGTAATATATTAAAAATATTATTAATGTTTTATTTTTTTTCTTTAGTCGCATTCTCTTCTTCTTAACTTTTTTTTATTTCTAGTCGGTTGGAACATTGATTACCCTTAGTTTTATTTTTTTTATGTGGTCCTCATGTTTTAATTATTATTTGTAGTCTTTTGCATCATTTATTTTCTACACTTTATGTTTTATTTCTTATAAGACCTTTTAAAGATTAAGTAAGAACTCATTCTAAGTTAGTAGGTTAAGGTGAGTTTATGTAAAATATCATTTTTTTTAGGGTAAGTTAAGGTAATTTTTTTAATAGAGCTAAAATTTTTCTCAAATATTTTTATTTATTTATTTTTAATTATTTATAGAAAATTAGTACTTAAAAAATTACTAATTTATAGGAAATAATTTGTGAACTAAGATGTGTTAGTTAATATTAAAATAAATAACATACTGATTCAATTTTCTTATTTCTCAACAGTATTTTCTTTTGAAAACATAATATGAGTTAAGGTTTAATCAAAATTATGTACTGTATAACTATTATTTTTAATAGAATATCTCTACGGATAGAAAAATTATCTATATGAGTATATTAATTATAAATTGTTCATTTGACACTAATTAATTAAAATATTTCTATTATATATAATATATAAATAAAAGTATACACATTTTGGCTAACTTATATAACGTATTTAATGTATATGAGGAAATTCTTGACATGTTTTGGCCTTCATATTATAGATTTTGGCTAACTTACATAATATATTCAATGGATTTGAGCACAAAGCATTCATACTAGATTAAATTCACATTTTGGAATCAGATAAAGTTGAAATAGAAAAATGTTATTGATTTAAGTTTCATTTGAGGTATGATAAAATTTAGATTAAAAATATCTTTCTTTCAAAGTTAAATCTAATCAAAATTGAAGAATATCACGTGAATGAGATGATAAATAAAGTTCTTACACTAGTTAAAATAGTTTCAAAAGATGATTCAAATATTTTCTTTTAGAGTTGAAGGAGAATATGAAAGAAATCTATTCCTACCTCTTTCCTTATAAGTGAATTTTCATTAACATATAAATGAATTTTCATTAACCAAAACTTTTGTTATTAGAAAGAATGTAAGTCCGTGAATGTTTTTTCTCCTAAACTAACCCAAATTTTATTTTCTCTTTCCCTATCTTTTCTTTAATTTTTTTAAAATGATTTATTTATTTTTTCCACAATTAAATCACATCTTTGCCTAGACGATGAAGAATAAAATAATAGAATTTGGAAACAAAATTGTTTTAAATAAGTTATTTTTTTCCTCAAATTTTTTTCTTTCAAATTTTTTTCCTCATGGTATTTTGATATGCATATAAGATCCGAGTCAAATAGATCTATCTCGGTTAGTCTACACCTGTAATAATGTGTTATTTTTTGAATTAGATTTTTTATAAGTATATTAAAATTTTCATAATTTAGCATAGTATTGAAGAAATTATCCAAAAAGTACAGGATATAAGTTAAGTAGAGTTAACTTACTATATGAAAGTAATTAATTTGATAATTATAGTTTATGGATAACCTATTCTTATGTCTTTGAGATTTGTAGTTTTTGTTTTCAAATTGTTTGCATAATTGGATATTGAAGAATTTAATTTAAAGAGTTTAAGACTTCTTTGAAGTATGATTTCTTACAAGGGAATTGAATTTAACCACTTTAATGTTGTTTTGGATTATTTATTTTTTTTGGTTTATTAGTCCTAACTTGTTTGAGTTGATATGCATACATGTCATAATAAAAAATAGGTTTAGATCGATATTTAAATCTTGTTAGGATGAATAATATTGTTTATTTTGAATCGTTTTTATATGTGTTTGTTGATTTTACAATTAAATAATTTGTAATTTGTTCAATGAACTTACTATAGAGGACTAATTTTTTAATTAAATTCATCCAACAAATTTTATAAATATGTTTAACGGGTAGATTTCTTCCAATAAATATTAGCTCAAAGATAATGGATAATTTTATTAATAAAATTCACTTAGTGAATTATAATTCATCAAGAGATATGAATTATGATAAAATAAGAAACTATGTGATATATAAATATGTTTAAATTAAACTTTACATACTTTTCCTTAACATTCTTTATATGAAATTTAAGAAAACATGGAATCGATTGAATATTGATTATGTTATCCCTCATTCTTATGATTTGGAGTAGATATGTGTACTGTGTAAGTATTCAGAGTATTAAGTTAGAATATATTTGATGAGATTTTAGGTTCTTACAATACCCCCGAGTCAAATAGATAAATGTATGATGTGATGAGAATGAAATCAAGTTAGGGATGAAGAATCATTGGTAATCAATGATATATGTAAGAAATTATCATACTATAAGAGGTTGCTAAATGAAATTTATACCAAATTGGGTAGATTGTCAAACAAACTCAAATATTGTGAGAGGTGTTAGTCTTTTAATCTAAACCTAATATTAGTCTTCTAGAAGTAGTCTTTCATTATATATTTTGTCTGGAAGACATGTGAATCGTTTGTAAACTTTATGTGAAGTTCTCATATGTTATTTGGTTAGCTCACCATTTATATTTGTGATTGTAATTTTACTATAAAAATGTTTTAACATTGGAGCAAAAGATTTTACAAGTTTTAGAGTTGGAAGAAGTTTATAAATAATATAATGACTTATATTTATATATTTTATTTTGGATATATGTATACATATAAATGTATGACAAATTTATATGTATTTTTTTTTGTTTTAATAATTGTAATACTTGTATAATTGTAGTGTTGTACATATAATTTTAAATTAACTAATTAAGTTTTTTTACATTAATTAAATTACCTAGTTTTGAGAAAGATCAGGATGATTATAATTTTATTGTTAAAAAAGGCTTGTGCATATATAAATATATATTAAAAATTATTGACATAAGACAAATTAATTAATATGAAAATACAAAAATTTTTAAAATATGAATTGATTATGTTTTTCATTAACACCGCAAGAAAAAGGATTTCAACGCATTTTATTTAGCGAAGGTTAATATAACCCTATGAATTGATTTAATTAAAGAATGTTTCAAATAATATTTATAATGGATGTTTTTTTAATTTTTATTAATTTTTAAAGAGTTTTGTTTGAGTTTAGCCCACACTAATTAAAAAAATTAAAAAAATATTATTATTTTTAAGTAAGTTTGACCGACTTGTCGGTGAGAAAAAAATTATATAATATTATTTTCAGTGGGCTTGACTTACGTTTACTATGCTTAAAAATAAATAAAAATCAATTTGCCTAAAAGCTTATTATCAATTGAAAAAAACTTATTATATAGCAAAATTCAGAACTTTCAATTGAGGTCAGAAAGTAAAATACATCCATTCTGCAAATTTCATAAAACAAAATACCATATATTTTTTTCAAATTGAGTTAAAAAATCTAAATAGCATTAATTATGCTATTATAAAAATCCATAATCAAATGCAGTATATTTTTTCAATTGCGTTGAAAAATTCAAATCCATTTTGTAATTGTAATAATAATATTAAATGTTGTTGTAGTTTCTGATCCAAATCCAAATTTAGAGTTCAGAAAAATACTATATATTTGCAAATGAGTTCAAAAATCAAAATACATCATATAATTGTAACTATAACAATAAATCTTTCTATAATAAAAATCTAGAATATAAAATGCAATCTATATTTCCAATTCAGTTCTTAAATGCAAATAGAAATCCTAATCCAAATGACTGCAAACAATATTTGAAAAGTAAAATTAATATAAACACATAAGTAAAAAAATAAAGTGTCTAAGATAAAATAAAGTGTCTAAGATAAGATTATACATCATCACAAGATAGAATAAGAAAGTTAAAGCACCTACAATTAGTAGAATAAATAACACAATAGTTCATTAAAAAAAATATGAAAGTAAACTTTCTATGTGTATTTTAGTAACTTCGCCACTACTTGATTTCTTTTCTTTATTTTGTCTAGTATATCAATTATAGAAACTATCTCACTCTAATAGAGAGTATAATATACATAAAACACAAAATGAAGTAAGAACAAAGATAACATGGGTGTTACTCTTATAGTTACTGAAATATCTTAAAAAATAGGTAGTGGTATAAGAAAATAGGGAGGGAAGGAGGTTTGAATAAGTGGAATTCAAAGACTAGATTTTATTTAATTTTGACTTCTTCTATTTAAGTTATTCTATTATTGGAAGGTATGACATTTTTTTTTTCAAGTAGTTCACATAACTCTTATATAACGAAAACGAGTTAAATTTATATCTATAAATTTTAATATTTATGTTACTTTTAATATTTTTATTTTTTGTCTTTTATTTTGTAAGGATTCTATTTACTATTCTTTTAGAATCTTTTATTTAGATTTACTTCATTAACGTAAGGGGTTCTTGTTGGAGAGAAAAAAAACTATTTTCTCTTGTCTTTCGTACTTTTTTTATTAATAACTACAAAACAATATCAGTATTACAAAATAATCACAATAGTAACTATTGTCCTTATTATAAAATAGAATAAAGATAACAAAAGAGTAAAAGAAAGACAAATGATACGAGAATAAATATTTCCAATATTATTCTATTGAGATCAAAACAAATAGTCTGAATATATACAAGCACTACACTCATCCTACGTCTAGTTAAAGAGAGAAATAATCAATCAAATAAATACTAGAATCATAACAGACAAAACAAATAAAGGTTATTCATCTCTATAAAGAGAAACAACTAATAATTAGAAAAGACACAATTAATATTAAGATTCTTCTATAACTCTGGTATCCATATGCTTTAATATCTCCCATAAGCTAGGGAGCAAATATTGATGAGACCCAGCTTGGAACAAATAATTTTAAAAGATTGGGGATTTAAAGCTTTGGTATAAATGTCAGCCAATTGTTATGTGGTGGAAATGGGAAGCAAATGAATGATACCCTTCTTTATTTTTTCTCTAACAACACTTCTGCTCATCTCAAAGGCTTTTTGTGGTTGAGTTAGGCTTAAAGTCCACTTTGTAATATGGTATCAGAGCCATTTAAAGCTTATCTTAGCAAGTGTTTGTTGGTACCACCCGCTATCAGGCCGTTATCGGACCACCCATAATATGTTATCCCACGCACGAGTTGTCACTCTCGACGTGATGGGGGGGGGGGGTGTTGGAGACCCTGCATCGACTAGAGATGAGGACAATTCATTGTATATAAGTGGGTGCAAACCTCACCTCATGAGCCAGTTTTATGGGGTTGAGTTAGGCTTAAAGTCCACTTCGTAATATGGTATCAGAGCCATTTAAAGCCTATCCTAGCGAGTGTTTGTTGGGCCTATTGTGCCACCCGTTATCGGGCCGTTATCGAACTACCCGTAATATGTTATGTCACGCACGAGTTGTCACTCTCGGCGTGAGGGGGGTGTGTTGGAGGAGAAAAATAAACCAAGACTTGGAGCTTCTTTAATATATCCGAGAATTCTAATCGCTGCAGTATAGTGAGCAATTGTAGGCTTAGCAAGAAACTGGGAAATTTGTTGCACATAAAATGTTATGTCAGGTCGGGTATTAGTGAGATACATAAGCCTTCCAATCAATCTTTTGTAGGCTTGAATATTTGTGAAATGAACACTTCCAGTAGAATTTTTTTTTTCATGATTATTAATAGGAGTGAGTGCAGGTTTGCAAGCTAAAAAACATGCATCTCTTAACAATTCCAATGCATATCTCCTTTGATTCACCATTATTTCTTTCTTACTTATTGCTACTTCTAGACCAAGAAAATATCTTAAATCCCCAAGGTCCTTAATCTTGAATGTCTGATTCAAGGCTTGCTTAATTCGAGCAATCTCTTCTTTATAATTTTCTGCCAATATTATATCATCCACATACACCAATAATGTTGTAAAAGATCCTTCAGAAGAATTAATGAACAAGGAATGATCATTCATAGATTGAGTATATCCCATAAAACGCAAAAATGATGAAAGTTTGGCAAACCACTCTCTACTGGCTTGCTTAAGGCCATATAAAGCCTTTTTTAGTTTACAAACTTTTCCTGGTGGAATAGAAGTCAATCTAGGAGGAGCAACCATGTATACATCTTCTTTCAAATATCCATGTAAAAAGGTATTGTTTATGTCTAATTGTTTCAATTCCCAATTATAGATAGAAGCTAGAGAAAGAAGCAACCTTATGGTGGTCATCTTTGCTACTGGAGAAAAAGTATTAAGGTAGTCAATGCCTTCTGTTTTGTGTGTATCCTTTGCCACTGACCTTGTTTTATACCTTTCAATTGTCCCATCAGCCTTATATTTTATTTTGAACACCCATTTGCAACCTATGACAGCTTTCTCCTTAGGCAGAAGAGTAGTCTCTCAAGTTTGATTTGACTCTAAAGTATATATCTCGCGTTGCATAGCTTTTCTCCAACAGTCATGTTTCACAACTTCAAAATAAGTATTTGGCTCAACATGTGAAGAAAGAGACATAACAAAAGATTTGTAAGAAGGTGATAAATTGTTATAAGACAAAACCGAATTCAAAGGATATTTAAGTCTTGAAGATGTATTGGAAACATTAAGATTATAATGATAATCCTTTAAATACTCAGGTGGTCTTTTTATTTTTGTACTCATTCGGACAGATTGATCTGATTCAGAATTTTGTTCTATGTCATGATCTTCATTGAGGTTTTGGTCTATATGGGAACAAACTTCTTCTGGAACCTCAATGTGTGACTCATAGTTATTACCACAAGGTGCATTATCACAAGGTGCAAGAATGACTTGTGATGGCTGACTCAAGACAGGTTGATCTTCAACAAACAAAATTTGATCATAAATGTCAGGACTATTAGTTTCATTGCTAGTATCTTGAACCCTTTGATATGAAAAAACATGTTCATAAAAGACAACGTCCCTAGAAACAAAAATTTCTCTTGATTGAATATTCAATAAAATATATCTTTTTGTCCTTTTTTTTAAAACCAATAAAAACACATTTTGATGCCCTTGGATCAAATTTTCTTCTATTTGTTGACAAAGTCCTAGCATAACATAAAAAAACAAAACACCTTTAATCCATTAAAATTTGCATTAGTTTTGTAAAGTATTTCACGAGAAGAAGAATAGTTTAAAACAGGTGTGGGAAGCATGTTTATAATATGCGCAACATGTATCACAAAATATGACCAATAAATTTTGGGTAAATGAGATTGTATCATTAGAGCTCTTGCTACATCTAATAAATGACCATGTTTCCTTTCAACTATACTATTTTGTTGTGGAGTATTGACACATGATGTTTGATGTACTATTCCTTTATTAACAAAAAAATTAGTCATGAAAAATTCAGTCTCATTATCAATTTTTATTATTTTTATCGCTGTCTCAAATTGTGATTGAACAAAAACAACAAAATTTTCAAAAGCCTTGACAACTTCAGATTTGTGTTTTAAAAGAAAAATCCACGTGTACCTCGAATAGTCACCAACTATGGTCAAGAAATATTTATGACCATGAACTGATGGTATTGAGTATGGTCCCCAAATATCTACATGAATCAAATCAAAACATTTTTCTTTGTTTTAGATGTACTAATAGGAAATGAAAGCCTTTTTTGCTTTGTAAAATGACAAACATCACAAACAAAAGATTTGTTATATTCAACGAAAGGAAATTTATTCTTGATAACATCAATACATTTATTTGAAATATGACCTAATCGAAAATGTCAAAGGGTTTCTAAATCATTAGCACTGACATTAACAATATTGATGGGGTGTGTAGATTCGATGGGTTTGATTTGAAGTTTCTGGTAAGATGGGATCCTGAGTATATAAAGTCTATCTTGCATCTAACCAGAGCCAATCATTTTCAAGGAGTTTTTTCTTGAATGTGAAAACCATTAGAGTCAAAAGTAAGAACACAAGATAATTTATCTATCAATTTTGTTACTGAAAGAAGATTAAAAGTGAAGCAAGGAATATACAAAACATCGTCTATGACATGATTTTGGTTTAGAAAAACACTTCCAGAATAATTGACAATGACTTGATTTCCATTTGGTAATTTGATGGAAATGGGATTAATTTGATGATATGAAGTGAAATAAGTTAAGGATGAACAAATGTGATAAGTAACACCACTATCAATAATCCAAGAACTGAAGGAAGAAATAAAGTCATTACCAGTTTGTGTTGTCATGTTGGAAGGAATAACAAAGACTTGACTAGAAACATTGCCACTGGATTTGGCCTTTTGTAAAAGAGCTAACAATGTTTGATACTGCTTAGGAGTAAAACTAATTTGTTGAGACTCCACTTCTGACTTCGAACCTTCATGATTCTGCTCATTATTATTAAAATTTGTATTATGAGAAACTGCATTAGTATGACTTTGATCACGGTTCTGATTTTTAAACTTGAAATGAGGTGGAAAACCATGCTTTTTATAGCATGTATCAATGGTATGCCATGTCTTTCCACAATGACTGCAAATTTTGGCAATGTATTCTCTTCCATATCCACCACCTCTGCCATAGATGGTAGCATTGTTTTCATAACCTTCTTTGCTAGTAGCAATCATTGTCTTAGATTGATCACCAAAAATTTGTCTCTCTTGTTGTGTAATGAGATAACAAACTCTATTCAAGGATGGATTATCTGATGAACTAACATGGTAAGGTGAACAAAGATCTTGTAAAGGATCAACAACTTCACCCATGGATAAATGTAGCAACCAGAGCTCTGATACCATATTATAAAATAGACAGAGATGAACAAAAAAGTAAAAGGAAGACAAATGATATGAGAATGAATATCTCTAATATTATTCTATTGAGGTCAAAACAAATAGTATGAATATATGCAAGCAATGCACTCATTTTAGGTCTAGCTAAAGAGAGAAATAATCAATCAAATAAATACTAGAATCATAACAAACAAAACAAAATAAAGGTTATTCACCTTTATAAAGATAAACAACTAATAATTAGAAAAGACACAATTAATATTAAGATTCTTCTATAACTCTGGTATCCATATCCTTTAATAGTCCTTTTGGTCCAAAATCACAACTTCCAATCAAACATCATATCACAAATTTCATAATAATCACAAACTACATATGGATCATAGAAATTACATTTAATATATCAATCACACACAATACAATGTTGAATAAATTCCTAACCTTTACACAAAGATGTTCCAATTAGCTTACTTAAGTTTTACGATGGTACTAATATGATATAAATGGCTAAGATATTCGAATAGTGTATACCTGTAACAAAACCATTATCATAACATATAAAAGATGACGTATCTTTTCATGAAGCCAACTTTTGTTCAATCATCAAAGATATACATGCATATTATTCAAAGTTAATCGAAGTTTAACATACATCAAAAATTCTGGCTAGATGTACACACTTTGCTCCTGATAAGAGTGTCTTCATTTACAGAAGATGTCAATAAATTCTACTCCGATAAATGTCCCCTTTCTTGCACAAATATTTAGTAAGTGCACCAAAATTATAATACTTATATAAAAGGATACAACAATTACCAATTTCAAGGACATGAACATGAGACAAATGATAATCTTGTTCATCTTCACCACCTGTCACAATAATTTTGTTTTTCCAAGATGAACAAGTGTGACTATCTCGAGGAGATAGTGGAGTGCCTGATGTTGTAACACGCTTCCATGTATATGTTTCTATATGTGAAAAGGAATGTACTAGATTATATTGCAATAAAATTGGTTTCTTTTATCTTTGCACATTGTGCTTATGCACGGGATCAGTAATCTAATTATGAGAAAACTTATTTTTCACATTATAAAACATAACAACAACAAAATCATCTAAATTTAAATTCCACATAATAAATTAATCAGAAAACATAGCATACATCCATTGCTTTTAAGTTTTAACAAACAAAATAATTAAAAGAAATTCAAAACCAGCAAAAGAAAGTTATAAAATAAATAACTAATAACTATTGAAGGCAACATTTTAAAGAATACACACAAACATTGTATGGAGATGAACAGGAGCAGAACACCAATACAAAATTCGAATGACTTGATTAAGCACTCAAACATACTTTGTTTTGCATTCTACATAAAAAAAGGTTGGTCAGTGGTTTATGTACTCAACATCATAATTGTCACTAACATTACCATATAATAAAAATTAAGAAACCTTTTACTTCACATTTTCAATTCAAAATATTAAGATACAAGATCGTCAATCATAGATCTCTACAACCTGTTCTACTTAAAGTTAGGTCCTAAAACCTTAAAAACAAATACAAGAAGAAATAAGAATTCAAATATCATGAAAAGCTCAATTTTCCTTACATCATGGAATTAACCTCCTCTTGATTGGGAAGAAAAAAATTTGTGCAAGCTCAATAAGAAGGAATTGTGTCAGAATTATAATTTCAAAGAGAATGACTAAGTAGAACAGTATATGTTTCTATAGTATATTAGTCATTTTATCCATTAATAAAAAACTGCATACTAATGCAAGTGGAATTATACAGAACAAAGTAAATAGTACAACAATCAAATAGTGCACCCTTGGTCCCGTGATCCCCTACACATCCAACCCTAACGACATGAAAACTAAGTGCTCCGTTGACAGCACTAACTCCCCCGTCGATCAACCTTCTTTCAAGCGAACCAACTTCTCCGCCGATACACACCAACAATTTCACCAGCCTCAAACTCCTAGGCCTGCTCCTCCAATGTGTCGCCTTGGATAAACTTGACTTCGCCAACAGCCTCCTCCTGGAGATCGTCGTGTGCTGAGCTCCTGCCTCGGCTCCTACTCTCCTCTAACCGCAAAATCGGTAACCATAACTCGGTCCAGTGAATCTTCAACCACCAATCTTAACAAGTAACAAACCCACAAAATATTACAAACAACACTATCAAAGTTTGTAATGCATCCAACAACTCACCTTACCTTTGCGACAATTAGTAAAGGGATCTTCTTCTCTACCTTGTGACCACACTTTTAATCCTCCACCACAAGTATGAGGTTTTAATTGAAGCCCGATTTAAAACCACATCGCACTTAGGATTTCCAGTGTCGTACTCAACAATATAAAAAATACGTATAAAAAAATACCGAGCTTCAAGTACTCCTACATGACAACGAAGGCAAGGCAACTGCATCAAACTGAGAAAAGCAAAGACCGAAGTAAAACTGAGAGGATGAAAAAGGAAAGTAATGAAAAAGTTCAATTGAGAAGGGGAAAAGGAACGTAAGGAAAAGATTTCGGGAAAAGTTTTGAATTCTTTTCTTTGTTATGAGTCATTTACTTTTTTATTGTCAGCCTATCACCTTAGTTACTCGGTTAGATCGACACTACAATTTTAAAAAATATTTTTTTTCGTGGGTTTCACCTTACCTTTGCTGCATTTGGTAAAGGGATCTTCTTCTCTGCCTCCTGACCACCACTTCTAATCCTCCACCGCAAGAATGAAGTTTTAATCGAAACCCGATTTAAAACTACATCGCACTTAGGATTTTCAGTGTCGTACTCAACAATGTAAATAATACGTATACAAAAATACTTAGCTTCAAGTACTCCTACATGACAACAAAGGCAAGGCAGAGCATGAAACCGAGAAAAACAAAGACCGAAGTGAAACTGAGAGGGGGAAAAAGGAAAGTAATGAAAAAGTTAAACTGAGAAAGTGAAAAGGAATGTAAAGGAAAATGTATCGGGAGGAGTTTTGAATTCCTTTCTTTGTTATGAGTCATTTACTTTATTATTGTCGACCTATCGCTTAGTCGGTTAGATCGACACTATAATTTTAAAAAATTACTTTTTTCGTGGGTTTCACCTTACCTTTGCGGCAATGGATAAAGGGATCTTCTTCTCTACCTCGTGACCACCACTTCTAATCCTCCACTGCAAGAATGAGGTTGTAATCGAAACTCGATTTAAAACTACATCGCACATAGGATTTTCAGTGTCTTACTCAACAATATATAAAATACGTATAAAAAAATAATTAGCTTCAAGTATTTCCTACATGACAACAAAGGCAAGACAGTTGCATGAAATTGAGAAAAGCAAAGACCGAAGTGAAATTGAGAGGGGGAAAAAGGAAAGTAATTAAAAAGTTAAACTGAGAAAGGAAAAAGGAACGTAAGGACAATGTATTGGGAGAAGTTCTGAATTCATTTATTTGTTATGAGTCATTTACATTTTATTGTCGGCCTATCACCTTAGTTACTCGGTTAGAACAGTTTTAATTTTTTTTTTTTGGGTTTAACCCATTCAAAGTTTTTTCTTATTTTTTATTTCTAATTTGAAACATATGTCACTTAAGTTGACGCTTTTGTATTGCTAATAGTGTCACAATATCATTTTCTTCATGGATTTAATTTCTTTTTAATTTTTTAGTGTCTTGATAGGGTGGGCTTGACCCATTATAGTTGTGTCCACTATTGGGCCTACGCCATATTATGAATGCTATTTCTTCCTTTTCTTGTAGTATAAACTATCCTTGACCTTGATTCCTAAACAATGCGGGACTATATTTTGGTCACACCGGAACAATAGCCCCCTAGTCGAGGGTTAAGGAAAAGAGTTTACGATTCCCACAAACGGACGACGTCAATGTAAACTCTTTCCCTTAGCTGGCGCCAATTTTCCAACCTCATGTCCGTTGAGATAGCATCGCTAGGATCAATCACCGCGTCCAAGGTATTGTCCGCTTTGGAGTTTTTTTAGCTACGTCATGGTTTTGTCCTTAAAAAACGCTTCGGTGGGTTGGAGGAGGAAGAAATATATAAACTGCATTGACCTCAACTCTTGAACGATGTAGGACTATATTTTGACCATATCAAAAAATAATTCCCACACAAAAATTGTTGTTTACTTTTTAAAAAATTGAAAATTGTAAGGTAAAAGGGCGGAAAATTCTTCATTTTAGAAGTAATAACGGAAATTATATAATTATTTCCAGTGGAGTGTAGTCTGTGGTTAAAAACCCCATTTTTGGGCGACAGCGACCGGTACAAAACTTGAGCCTTTCGTCACAAAATTTACTAATAAGAATATCCAGTTAAATAAAGCATAGTATCAAATGAGAAGAAAACAGAATAACAAAATAAACTAGTCATTTAAAAATAGTTGAACTTGTAAAATTAAATGAAAAAAATTAAACTAAATATATAAATACTTATGATATGCACTTCTCGTGGAAGCTTTTCTGCTAACAGCAGCACAAAGTTTTCGATTTGGACTAATTATAGTTGAATATAACTATCAACTTGTTCTAACGAATTGTTAATTTGAATTTAATGAAACTAATATTTTCAAGAATGGATTCAAGTGGGTTCTATAATATTCTAATTAAATAGAGATGTCCTATATTTTCTTAAATTAAATTTTTGAGCAATTATCTATTAGTAATAAATTTTATTTAAAACATATTTTAAATAACATTATGTTATATTTATATTTATTTAAATATATATAGTAAATTATATTTTAGTTTAAGTTTTATACATTTTATTTTACGATTTATAGTTACATATATTAGTCTAAAAATTTGAATCGACCAAATATTGTCCTAAATATTTTAAACTTTGAATTTGACTTCAATTAATTATTTTATCAAAAATTTAAAGATAATTAAGGATGAAAAGGATCAGATTCAATCCCTTTTTGTTTTTAACCCACAAAAAGTGGACAGATTAAAAAATTAGATTTATTGATTTTTTAATTTAATATATATATATATATATATATATATATTAAAAGAACTTTATATCTAATTAGACAAGATAAAATTATCATTATATATATACATATTAAATTACTCTATTATAATGAATAATTGAAACTTAAACTTAAGTATTAGTGATTTAAATTATAATATTATTTCATATTATTCAAATAATATAATTAATTTTTTTTTTAAAAATAATTTTATATTTTAATTTAAAAAATAAATCAACAGTATAACAAATTCTTAATTCATCGAATTGACAAATTAGAAAAGATGCACCAAAATAAGTTGACAAATTCAAAATATCAAATCTCATCTCTTAAAATATAAGAGAAAACATATCAATCTGATCAATCTAATCCATTTAAGATCCTTAATACAAATCTATTTAGTGAATTCATCTTAATTTTAGGTCACAAGAGAAGTGAAACTCACACTTTTATGTATATATTTGATTAATATAATATGGAGATACTTGTCTCATCATTTTTTTTTTCTTTTACAAAACCTATCACGATACTTTTATCTTGTAATTTTGCCCCCAAACAATGAAAAAATTGGTTTTTAGCTTTGCCGTTGTCTAGTTGTAACTTTTAGAGGGAATAAATTCCAAAGCATATGTGTAAAGAATGATAATCTTTTGTAGAGTGACACATACTATTAACTTTTGATTTTCCCTTTTGAATTTTGAATATGTAGAATTTGACTTAGATGAATAAAGGTTGATGGAAGCACTTTAGTAGTTAATAATTGGAGTCCTAAGCATAGGTGGCAATGGAAACTGGTTTGTTG
Source organism: Phaseolus vulgaris (assembly GCF_000499845.2). Classification (NCBI taxonomy): domain Eukaryota; kingdom Viridiplantae; phylum Streptophyta; class Magnoliopsida; order Fabales; family Fabaceae; genus Phaseolus; species Phaseolus vulgaris. The sequence continues at coordinate 29,635,414 of NC_023755.2, read as the reverse complement.
TGGTAATGCTTTGGGCAACAAACTGCCGCAAATATAATAAGTATATCCATTTGTGGGGTGTGGTGTTGTCAAAATCATTTTACACATGGAAAGTTCGATGTGAATAAAGCTACTCCACATTTCTCCTTTTTTGGAAAAGTTGAAGCAGCAATACTCAAAACTAGCCAAACAGGGTTGTCCAAATACACTGTTTTCTTCTCGGAATCCCTCAACAGAGTAATGTTTAGTACTTCAATCTAGTTTCATCAAGGTACTGTGTTTTTTTTGGCTGTCTTATAGTATATGCATGTCTTGTAACAAGTAAAGTAATACAGAAAAAATATGTAGAATGTTTTGAGTGTTTACGGATAGGTTTAAGATCATTTTTTTTTACAAAGAAAATACATTTAAATCAATTAGGTTTTATTGATTAAGAATTTATAACTATTTTTCTATACTTTTAGCTAAACCAATCCGATAAAAATTAAATTTATTCCAATCAAATCAACCAGGTCCACTATATGTAAACATGTAGAGTTTTGTTGGTAAAAGAATTATAGCTAAAAAGTTATACACATGTTAGTAAAAATAAGAAATTAATTTTTTTTATAATTAACTTGCTTTTAATTGAGTAATAGGAAAGAAAAAATAAAACAAAATTAAGATTATACCATAAAAATCTATGCATGATAATTAATAAGTAATTAAGACTCGCATCATTCATTTGGGTTGAGAATTTTGAATCTGTAAAACATAAATATGATTCAGATTAACAGTATAAGACAATTATTAAATAATAATTAATTTAAATATAAAAAATAATTAATTATTATATTAATTAAGTTAGATATTATTTTATAAATTAAAAATTATTAATATTTAAAATAGTTTCTATTATAATTTATAAAGTAAGTTTTAAATTGGTATTAGCTTTAGTTATTGAAGTTTTACTTCTTAATTATGTTAGATTTTAAATTAATTTTTAATTATAAATTAGTAATTATTTTAAAATATAAAACAATTAAGTAACTAAAAATTTGGTAGATAATATTATATATTAATTTAGAAAGTATTTTATAAATTTTTATTAATAATAGAAATTATTTAAGATATAATAAATTTTTAATTTATAAAATAGTATCTAACTTAATTAATATAAATTAATTATTATTTTTTTTTAAAATTAGTTATTATTTAATAATTTTTTAATGTATTTGTTATTGAATTTGATTGTTTAATTAATATAAATTACTTGTTTTTTAAAATTAGTTATTCTTTAATAAGTTTTGCAATGTAATTTTTATTGGATTTGATTGTTTAATCCAAGTTGGATGGATTAAGCTATAAAAGATGAACCCATAATTAAAAGATAAAAGTATTAAATTCAAAATTTTAAATAATCTCATTTGATATGTTTCTGTCGACATTTTCTTCGTATTTTCCTTGTTATAAAATATTAAAATTTATTAATGCAATCTACTTATTATAATAATAATAAGTAATATTATATCATAGTTGTAAATATTAAAATTTATTAATATGACATAAAAAGTTTTTCTAGATTATTTCCTTTTCGCGGTCAATCATTTTTGTCTTTTTTTTTGTGTGTGTAACTAAGTGATCCTAGGTTTTGGGCAATGGGTTGCTGCTACAAAATCAACCCATCATCACAGTGAAGACAAAGGTTGTCCCCAAGGACGAAGCACCACTATGGTTTCATTTTTCATGGACCACCATTGTTGTTTACTCTTTCATATATTTCAAGATTTAATTTATACTTGATTTTGAAGGTTGCTTGCAGTGGAAATGGGAGAGCAATGACAACTTCATCCTATTATTGGGGCTTAATTATATTTGAGTACATGCCAATTTTTCATACATAACCTCAAATACTTTTATATAAAATCTAGTTTAACTTTTGGGACTTGAGCTAGAGAATTTAAATTTTAATACAAAACATTTTTCTGCAAGGTGGGATAGATATTTATAATTCATTTCTAAGCTAATTTTAGTTTTAAAACCAGAAATAGATTATCAAATTTTAAATGGACTACGATAATTAGATTTCATATTTAGTCTTCAACTTTTTATCTTCAGTATTTAACCGGGTTCTTCCTCTTTTTTTTTTTTTACATACTTTAACTTTTTTTTATATAAAAGATATTATAATTAAATTTTATAATTTCTTCTTATACGAAATTAGAATTAGAATAATTGCTTTGCATTATGTTACATCTAGAATTATTTTTTTAATTAATATTTCAATTGTTAAATTTAATTTAATTATTTGACTTGAAAGTCTTAGATCTCTTCTGATTAACATTTTATAAGGACAAAAGTGAGATTTAGAATATTAAGAAAACAATATATTTTCAACAAATTTTATTAGTTGAACAAAGATGGAGTAGATATTAAGAACTATACAGTGAACAAATGAGTTATTAAGTTTGGAGCATAATTGTGTTTTATTTTGAAATATAATCGATTATTCTTTCATATAATCTATTATTTTCACCCTTCAACTTTTCATTCTCATTTTATCTTCATTTCCTTTGGTCATGACACCTTACTTCTACACCTCTAATGAACTCCACCAACCACCCTTCCTAATACATGTTCATGAAAACAACTCCAACAAGAACAACTTCCTTTAAACAAGGCTTCATCAACCTAAGTTCACCTACACTTCACACACACTACGAACTCAACTCACATGAACAACCACCAACTTTACCAAGGAAGAACGAAAGTGTGAAGTTCTACCAAATCCATTCACGAGTATTTAATGGAATTTTCTACAATGGTAAAAGGATTTTTTGTCTCATTCATGAATCTCTTCATACATAACCATTGTGCAGACCACGAATTTCGACCATGCATAATGTAAAAGTGAAGGCCACTTTGGTGTTCTCATGCACGCTCAACTGACTTTTCTCTATTTCTTTACACAAGAGGGAGACACTCCCTGGACCCCGTCCTCGCACATCCATTCTCTCATTTCCTTCGCTAATCAATATATATATATATATATATATATATAAACACATGATCCTCCCTCAAAGCCATTCGTCTAAACAATTCTCACCTAGAAAAAAACACAACATTAGTTAATTTTAATCCATTAAGTGAATGTTCTATTGAAAAGAAATCATTTTTTATGAGATTCATCCTCCACTTAATGAATATAGCGAAAAATAATGTCTCTATGTAAAATATTAAAATGTTTATAAATAGATTTTGGAGAGTAAAAAGAAAAAGTTTTTCACTTTATTTTAGAGTTTTGGAGAGAAATTAATGGAAAAGAAAGAAAAGCATAACTTCATCAAATTACAAAGAGAACTTGTGAATGAGAATTTATTATGTTCTTATGAAGTTTATGGTAATTTGCTTCTCTATCATTATGAGTAACTAAACTCTCTTGTGTTGAGATTAATGTAACTATCAAACTTGTATTTATATTATTTTTTATTCATCTAAATATATTTATTTCTTTTTTTGTTAGTACTTTTGTTTATATGTTTCATGTAACATCCCAAAAATACCTCTAACAATTATAATACAAGTTTTATAGGTTTCTATACAAGCTTAGAGTTTAAAAAAAAAAATCTTAATACATGATTAGAGCTTATAGAAATACAAATATTTACAATTCATAGCTCAAAACAAACTCTAAAGCCTTTCAGGCTCTCATGCACCTGTATGATCATCTGCGCGTGTACATAGTACAGTCATCGCAGTTCAAATACAACAAGAAAAACAAGGGTAAGCTAGTAAAAATAAAATTTTATAATATACAGAATTAAACTAAAAGAGAAAACGAAATTACATGGACCAATTTCTCAAATATTCAATATTCTTCAAATCACAACATAAAAATCACATAGATCTCACACGAATTTGCACATCTAAGATATTCAACAAACAAAATAACAACTAGCGCCTTCTGGAACATCCGTATTAAGTATGTCCTACTAGAGACTAACACCTGATCCAAATATTATCAGCGAATCCAACAGAAAGAATCAGGTTAACTTCAATACAACCCAAGCGTGCATCTCATATGTCACGGTGTGCATGAACTCCCCCATCAGCTTTTCACCACTTGATATCTTAGTATGTGACTTAGATCATCAGTGAAGCTCGGAGATCTCTGTTACCACATAGGCATGAATACTTAATACACAAACAAACATCAGTCCATACATTATCCCAAATGTATGAATTCAATTTCATACAATATCATTCAAAACACAATCCACAATATTTAAAATCTTATTTAACATAAAAAAATAACATTTAAATACTAAACCATCAAAATCTAATATTTTTACAAGTTTAAAAAATATATAAAAAAACAACACAATATATAAACAAACAACACCCGTGCAAGATAAATTGAATATTGGGACCACGTCCCCTCCACATTCAAATCTTCTAGTCTAGGGTACTATTAAAAATTAAAGTTAGTTTCCCTTACCTTAATTGCTTGATTTCCAACCAACTTCTAGAATTTTATCCTCTTAGTCTGGATAAGCTTCAAGATCTAAGGGCCTAATGTAAGTTATCCAAACAGAACATAAATTCAGTATATAGTAGAATAAGTTGAGAAGAAAACTTTTCTCAACTGATCCTACTAAGATTGATGACTAAATCATAGAGAAAAACAGAGAATAAGGATCTTTAGAGTAAAAATGAACTTACTCTGTTTGAAAATATGATCGGGTAGAAATGTTCCTTAACTCCTCAGCTATAATGTGGTGTGATCAGATTCTAAAACAAATGATGTATGAAGTGAGAAATGAAGAGAGAAGGGAGAGAGAGAAAGAAAAGTTCCGTTATGGGGGAGTCTTCACTTTTTGTTTCTTTAATTCTTTACGTTGTTACATTATCTCCTACTACAATAATTTTCGTCCTCGAAAATGAACTTATCAAGAAAGAGATTAGGGTATGATGCTTGTATCTCCTCTTCAATTTCCCAAGTGGAATCTCCAGAGATGAGATCCCACAATACTTTCACCATGGGAATACTTCTTTCACGGAGTTGTTTCACTTGTGAATCTAAAATTCAGACTGACTTCACTTCAAATGACAAATTTTCTTTCACCTAAGTTAAATTAGACTCTAGAATATGGCTAGGATCAGGTACTTACTTTCTTAGCTGGGACACGTGGAAAATATTGTGAATGTTAGCTAAGGGAGGAGGCAAAGCAATTTCATAAGCAACAAGACCTATTCTTCTGAGAATTTGATAAGGTTCTATGAACTTAGGAGTCCATTTCTTGGATTTGAGTGTTCTTCCTACATCAGTGAATGGTGTAACTCTCAAAAAGACATGCTCACCCGCAGAGAATTCTAAAGGTCCTATTCTTTTATCTACATAAGATTTTTGCCTACTGAGAGATGTTTTCAATATTTCATTAATCGTTTTGACCTTTTCATTGGTTTTTTGTATTAGTTCTGGTTCAATTAACACACCTTCACCATCCTAAAATCAACATAGAGGTGTCCTGCACTTTCTTCCATACAATGCCTCAAAATGAGTCATTCCTATGCTTGCTTGGTAACTGTTATTGTCGGTGAACTCTACCAAAGGTAGAATTTCATCCCAACTGTCCAAATGATCTAACACACAAGTCCTGAGCAAATCCTCTAAGGACTGGATAGTTCTCTCTAATTGTCCATCAGTCTAAGGATGGTATGCTGAACTAAGTTTGAGTTTAGTCCCCAAAGATTCTTGAAGTGTTTGCCAAAATCTGGAGGTGAATATGGGATCTCTATGTAAAACTATGCTGAAGGGTACACCATGAAATCTGACTATTTCATCTATATAAATTTGGGCCAACTTCTGCATAGAGATTCTCAAATCTATAGGTAGGAAGTGTGTCGTATTTGTCAACCTGTCTACTATGACCCAAACAGAGTCATGCTTTCGCAAAGTACGTGGTAAGTGGGTAACAAAATCCATTGAGATATTGTCCAACTTCCACAATGGAATGTCTAACTGAGTTAACATGCCTTCAGGCCATTGATGTTCAATCTTTGATTTTTGACAAGGCAAGCAAGCAACTACAAACTTGGCTACATCATTCTTCATGCCATGCCACCAATAAAAATTCTTGAGATCTTGATACATCTTTGTCATCCCTGGATGTAAATTGAGTTTGATTTTATGACCTTCAGATAACATTGTTTGCTTTAGTTCATTATCCTCTGGTGTGCATATTCTATTTTTGAATCTAAAAAAACCATCCACTCCTAAAGAGAAGTTCTTAGCTTTGTCAGTATTTAATAAGCCCATAAAGTTCTTCAATTTTGAATCTTCCAACTGGTTCTCCTTCACCTTCTCCAGAAATTCATTAGTTATAACAAGTGTATTACAACTAATGCAATTTGAAGACATGGAAACCTCCAAATTCATACTCTTGAAATCTTCAATCAATGTTAGCTCTCTAATCATAAGCAAATACATTTGTATCTTTTTACGACTCAATGCATTTGCAACAACATTTGCCTTTCTAGGATGGTATATTAACTGGAGATCATAGTCTTTCAAAAATTCAACCCACCTCTTCTGCCTCATATGAAGCTCATTCTGATCAAACAAATACCTCAAGCTTTTATGATCACTAAACACATTAAAACTAACTTCATAAAGAAAATGTCTCCATATTTTTAAAGCAAAGACAACTACTACCAATTCTAAATCATGAGTTGGATAGTTTCTTTCACGTACCTTTAACTGACGAGATGCGTAGGCAACAACTTTCCTATTCTGCATCAGAACACAACCCAATCCTTGATAGGAAGCATCACAGAAAACTTCAAAAGACTGATTGGTATTAGGGATTGTCAATACAAGAGTGTTAGTCAACCTTCTTTTCAACTCTTCAAAGTTTCTCTCACATTGTTCAGTCCGTGCAAAAGGATGATCCTTTCTAGTCAATTGGGTCAAAGGAGCCACTATTTTAGAAAAGCCTTCTATGAATCTCCTGTTAACCCCACAAAGCTTCTAATCTGCAACAGTTTTAGGACGTTCCAATTGAAGTACAACCTCCACTTTAGAAGGATCTACTGATATTCCCTGTGCAGAGATAACATGTCCTAAAAATTGTATTTATGACATCCATAAGTCACATTTTGAAAGTTTAGCATATAATTGTTTTTCTCTCAAAATGTTCAGGACAATTCTAAGATGTTTTGCATGTTCTTCCCTTGTATAAGGATAGATTAAAATATCATCTGTGAACACTACCACAAACTTATCAAGAAAAGGTATGAAGATTCGATTCATATAATCCATAAAGATAGTTGGAGCATGGTCACACCAAATAAACTTCCATAAATTTTGATACTCTTGTGTAATACTTAGATGTAAAATGAGTTTGCTTTAATGACTTTTAAATAACCCGTCTGATTTAATTTATAATCCTCTAACACACATATTTTGTTTCTAAATTTCAATATATCATTCACTTCCCATAAATATATCTTTACTTTTTATTAGAATTTAATAATTTTAGAATATTCTTCAAATTGAATTTTACCAATCTCTTTTGTCCCGTGTTTAGTCTCTTATGATCAAACAAGTAATTAAGATTCTTACAATATTGAATGCAACTATCAACCTCCTGTAACAATAAATTAAATCTACATAACTTTTCATTTCCATGCTAGCCTTGTAACGACATTGTTACTCACTCTTACCGATCATATTTGGATCTATAGGTTGTCTTATACACATTATCACTTTTTAGTTAAAGTTTTGGATATCCAAATCTCATGTCTACTTGGAAAACATTGATGTTTCATGCAACTTGATCCATCATACCATCATCCCTCAACAATCTCATTTATCTTTCAAAAATCCACACATAATCTAGATTCCTCATCCTTCTTCTTTACCAACAATATTGATATTCCTCATTGTAGCATACTCAACCCAACAATCTATTTTCTCCAATTTAATTTTTTCAACTTTACTACTTAGATGAAGGCATTTTATAAGGTGTCAATAACACCAACCTTACTCAAGCACCAAACCAAAGAAAATTCCATTTTTATCTTTGAAGACAACCTTAACACTTACTCTAGAAAGCTGTGTATAAAACTCCACTATGTTGAGGTACTAATGTCTTTTTACAGCAAGTGCACCGCGTTATCAGAAGTAATAATTTGTCCCTAAGGACGGATATCGATCTCACAAGGAACAATTGAATTATCAAGTACAATATTCACTAAATATAAAACATAACAATAAAAAGTGTGTTAAAAGTGGTTATTTTGGCGATGATCAATAAGAAAACAGACAAAGAATTGGTTGCTTCTATTTGGAAAAATAGGGATTAGGTTTCATCTTTTCTCACTCTTATGTAATTTAATTAGCATGTTAACATTATGTTCTTTGATTGAAATTGATACCCGTAAAAAAACCATTTATATCGATTCCTCACATATAAAATTATTAATAATATTTCCTAAATATTGATTCCTCACATATTTATAAAAACAACTTATAATCACGCTTATATGTTAATAACAATTAACATTTCAAGTCTATTCCTAGCACCCAAATATGTTAAGTATTGTTGTTTAGGTTAGAACCCTAAAAATAGTTTCCAGTCAGATTTAAAATTCTCAAACATGTCACAACTATTTAGAAGCAAAACAACAATTCCAATAATCAATCAAGAACAAAATATTATATCATATTTAAATATCACCTCAATACATAAGAGTTTGAATAGATTACTCTCAATTCCAAAGGGTAGAACTAGCCATGCATACTTCTAGCACCTTCCATTCTTCCAATTGGTTACAAATCACTCAATGGTGTTTTTCTCTCAATCTGGCACCCTAGGGTTGTGCCTCAAGACCCTTATTTAACCTAATTTACTAGGGTTAGGTGACTTCTTGCGTCGCACTAATGGGCTTATTGATTAAAACATAAAATGGCCCAATGGTTATGACGTTCTCTCGCTCAAGTGAGATATAGCTAGCTTGAGCGAGACGCGTTGATGCTGATTTGGGCTTTCTGTGCTTTTGTGCGTTTTGGGGCCTCCCAGCTTTCTCATTTTAGCTTATATTATTCCTCTTTAGCCCAGTCATCTCCATTCTTCCCTAAGAACCTAGAATTAACACCAAATTTGGGAATAAAATGCTCTTATTCAAATAAAGATTATAAAATATGTAAAAAGGTATAAATTTATAAATTAAGGATTATTTTATATTTATTTTAGCAATTAATACTCATAAGTGCCTATATTTTAATATGAAATATTACTAAAATTAGGCACTTATCACTCTACCCAACTTAGAATCTTGCTTGTCCTCAAGTAAAATAAATGAATATATTTGAATTTAAATATCAAAACAACATATTAAATTAGAAACTTATGATGCTTCCAAATTCAAATATAGAAAAATATAGATAAAATCAACTTATAAGATCAAATCAAAACAATAAAATGATAATTCATTAAGGAATTTCTTCTCATATGCTCACAGGTAAGTGTTTTTCTCTATTTTCACTAAATCATAACAAGTCACAATTGCTTTTCATTTCATCTTCCTATCACAAACATATTAGAAACATGAATTTTGAGGTCTTTTCCAGGGTACGGTGTGCATGAACTCCAACCATCAACTTCTCACCACCTGATATCTTAGTTTATATGACTTAGATCATCAATGAAGCTCGGAGATCTCTGTTACCACATAGGCATCAATACTTAATACACAAACAAACATCAGTCAATACATTATCCCAAATGTACGAATTCAACTTCATACAATTTTCATCATACAATATCATTTAAAATGCAATCCACAATATTTAAAATCTTATTTAACATAAAAAATAACATTTAAATACTAAACCATCAAAATCTAATATTTTTACAAGTTTAAACAATATATAAACAAACAACACAATATATAAACAAACAACATCCTTGCAAGATAAGTTGAATATTGGGACCACGTTCCCTCCACATTCAATCTTCTAGCTTAGGGTACTATTAAAAATTAAAGTTATATTTCCTTTCCTTAATTGCTTGCTTTCCAACCAATTTCTAGAATTTTATCCTCTTAGTATAGATAAGCTTCAAGATTTAAGGGCCTAATGCGAGTTATTCAAACATAACAGAAATTCAATATATAGTAGAATAAGTTGAGAGAAACACTTTTCACAACTGACCCTACTAAGGGAAAACGTTGTAAGGGAGAGAGTAAAAATGAACTTACTATTTGAAAATGTGATCGGGTAGAAATGTTTCTTAACTCCTCAGCTACAACGTGATGTGGTCAGATTCTAAAACCGATGATGTATGGAGTGAGAAATGAAGAGAGAAGGGAAAGAGTAAGAGAAAGAAAAGTTATCCTGCTTTCTGTTTCTTTAATTCTTTATGTTGTTACATTTAATGTTAAAACATCATGGTTTTTGAATGTTAAATCTAAAATCACACAAAAAAAAAAAATGTTTCCATTATAAGTTGAATTGCCTTTTGGACTAACAATTTAAGAATGAAGTTTCATTCACTAGCCGTTTCTATGTTGTCTTTAGTGCAAGACTTTTTGTGAAATGCTAAAAGAATTGACACGTTAATTAGGGGGGTTTAAAAGTAAATTATCAAATGATCAGTAGTTAATGATTTTTAATTAATAGTAAGAATAAAAAAACGTTTAGATACAAATTATTTAAGGTGATACCATAAAAATTGGATAGATAGTATTGCAATTTATACTAAACTTATTTTATTTTTATTTTAATCTTCACTCCTTTCATTTATTAAGTCAACTTTGAAACTTGATGTGCATATTTGTAAATGTATAAAAAACATTAAATGTGGAATAGATGTAAAATTATAATATCACTCAATTCTCTATAGATCCACAATCCTATTTACAAAAGTTTGCAACCATTTTTCAGCTAGTAACATTTTAATTTTCTTAATTGTTTATTTCTCTATCATTATGCTATTAATCTCTATTTATGAGTTTAATAATAATGTTTTCAAAAATAATTTATCAAATAGTTAAAAATAGCTATGTTATAATATAAAATTTGTTGTGAATGTATAACATCATCTATATATTAAAAATATTTACTTATTATGAATTTTTATTAGAAAATTTAGATAAAAAACTACAGTTTTATTTATGCATATTTTAAATTCTAAAATATTAGTAAATTAATAATTTTTAATATATAAACTATATTTTAATTTTATGATAAATAATTTATATTCTGATATATGATTTTTTTAAAAATATTTATGATTTCTTTAAGAAAATGGAAATAAATGTACGGATGTAGATTAAAAAACATAATTAGTTAAGAGCAACATGTATATGAATCAAGATAAAAGGAAAATAGTTTGGAACGAGAAAAAAGAAATTGAGTGGAACGGAAGTTATCTTTTAACGGGAATTTAAAATTATTAAATCATTGTCCTATACAGTATTATTACTCTCAGGTCAAAAGTCAAAATAAATTAATATGATTGCTTTATTTGAATTGACCGAAAATTTTCATCTCTACTTAGGGCATTTAGTAATTTTTTAATTAACAGCTTTTACTAAATTTTAATTAAAATAAATTTAATTATTAAAACTAGTGGAAACATATATGTTTCCCATTTTAATAATATTAAAATTTTATAATTTTTAAAATTGTAATAAATAAATATTTTTTTAAAGAAATTTATACTATTATTTTTTAGTTAAAAAAGTAAACAATTATTTTTTGATAGAGATTTCACCATTATGTATTTTATTAAATAATAAAATTATTTTACTTAAATAAAGGATAAAATGATACAATTTATCGATAAAAAATATATTTCTCCATATAATAGAATAGATAATCTTATCAAATTATTTTACATTAATATTTTTTTTTACAATTTTCTAGATTTTTTAGTTAAAATGATTGAAGTTAGCTTCTTGGAAAGGTAAATCTCTTAGCATGATGGGTCGAGTTCAGTTGGTCAATATGGTGATTACGGGTCTTCTAGTTTATAGTTTTAATTTGTATAAATGGCCTGTTTCTCTTCTTAAGCCAGTTGAACAGTGGTGTCGAAATTTTATCTGGACTGGTGATATTCTGAAAAAAGGTATAGCTACTGTTAATTGGGATACGATTTGTTCTCCCCTTGAGAATGGAGGTTTGAAAATTATTAACCTTCACCATGAAAATAATGCATATTTTCTTAAGCTTGCTTGGAACTTTACTTACAGCAACAAGCCTTGATATCTGCTCTTGAAAGCTTTTTTATAATTATGTCCTATATTTTTTACTATTCAACTTTTATGTTATTGTAGGGTTTAATTTTTTATTTTCTTCATTTAAAAAAAAAAAAACTAAATTTTTTTAATTTTTAATTTTTTATTTTGTAAAAACTCATTTCTTTATTCATTAATAACTATTTTAAACATTAAAAATATTATTTATATTTTTTTTTTACTTTTGAAATGGTGCTAGACAGGAAAATAAAAATAAAATAGTGCTAGATAGAGAAATAAAAACAAAAGGGTGCTAAATGATAAAATAAAAGTGTAAATAGTGTTATATAAGGAATTGAGTCAGCATTTAAGTTATTTTCTGGTTCTGATTTTAAAAAATTATTAAAATTAAACCCCAACAATATAACATTCTGTCTCATAATTTCCCATAAAAGAAATAACGGGAAAAAAATTGAAAAAAATAAATAAACGTGTTAGGTAACCTTGGTTACATAGATATCACTATCACTTTTTTGAAAAAAAATTTGGATACTTTGTTTAGATTTTATGACTACTTTTTTATTAATGATAATTTTATCTAATGTATAATTAGCTGTTAAATTTGAACATCTTTTTTGTGAGTCTTAAAGTAGTTCTAACCATGTTCAACCAACGTTGGTTGTCACTTCTGATTATGACAAAAGTGCAATATAAGTCATATATTAGTTAATTAATTAATTAATTGGTAGTCTCTTCTGATTTTGACAAAGTGTTATGTAAGTCATTCTAAATTAATTAAATTTTATAGCTTGGTTATCAAGTCAAATTAGCAAACCAACTCAAGCAGAAACTTGAATTATTCATATTTCATCGTCCAGTACTTCATAAATAGTGAGAATCAATATGAAATCGATCTAATAATAAAACGCAAAAAGGCTAAACGTTGAAGTAAGGCACAAAATTCCATTCAAAAGTCATCTACGCATGTCGCACGATGAAAACATTTGTGTTTTGCTTTTCCAAGGTTATTATTAGTATGATGATAAACTTTTAGACTAAGTTTGTCGGTGTTCATACATAGGTTGTTGTAGATATTTGAATGGAAAATGGTACGTAGTCAAATGTGAAATGATTACATAGTAAATCTTTAAATATTGAGAAAGTTCTTACACAAGTTTTAAAATGGATCAATGAATCAATATGGCTAGAGAGAGAAAATTGAAGTATTCAACATAATATCTTACAGGTAGAGTTCTTACTCTTTTTTTTTTTTGCCTTGCAAGAGCATTCTTAGCTGACATATAGAAAATACCTAATATTTTTTTTATATAATGAAACTAAATAAATAATTTGTTTTCAATTAAACTTTTTTATAGGTATGATTGTTACAAAAGATGAGTGAGAATAAAAAACTGATATTATTACTTTACGCACGCATGAGCACTGCTATATATATATACAGAGAGTGCTATATATAGGAAAACTTTTTTTTAACGCCAAAAATAGGAAAAGACACACGCCAGAACTCTTTATAGTAATATAATAATATTTTAAATTAAAAAATAAAATAAAAATATTAATATATGTATTTACTATGATGTCAATATATCATCCATATATATAAATAAATAAATAAAAAATTACATGTGTCTTTTACATTCTTTCTTAAATTTATAGTTAAATTAGTCATTATTAAAGTTATCATACTCGAAAGTTTACCGTAAGTTTAGAAAGTAGACTCAACTTGTAAATTTAAAAATTTACTTTGAAAAAAATATTTCAATCATACAATTAATTAAAATATTTAAAATAAAAGTCTATTATAATAAAATAATTATTATAATAAAATAATTACTATTCTTGTTGATTAACTTCGCCGACTAAACAATATTCATTCAACGATAATTTGTTCACCGTGGACCTGTTACTTTCGGGTACAAACATTTTTAACTGTTTTTATTTGCATTTAATAATATACTTCAACTAATTTAATTATTCCTGTATTTAATAATATACCTCAACCAATTCAATTATTTTTAATTATCTTTTCCACGTAAACTTACCAGAAAACCTGGGCTGACCTCGTAACACACTTTTGGGCCCATACCGAGACCAGACCGAGCTAGGCATAACTCGTACAACCGAGCTGACAATACCTAAACGCTTGGACCGAGGTCCCGAGCATTCCTGGCCAGTACACAAGCCCCTTAGGCTCGAGCCGAGCTAGAATGGGTGAAGCACTAATGGGCTGACATGACGTTTTCAACAGAGGGTAGGTGGGGCGCGGTTGCCGAAGCGTTCCCTGACAAGACGTCCCACCACACTAAATCAGGTGCATCCTCGTGGCACATGCATCAACGGTAGAAAAATCCTACCATTTCAACTTCTTCAATTTTCAAAACACCTTCTCTTCGTTCTCATTCTCCTCACTTTCTCACGCTACCCATACCACTACTTGAACTCTTTCTCGAAACTTCTCATCTCCCCCTTTCACACTACCACACACCGTCGCTACTCACTGGAAAATTAGGTATGCTTCATCCATTTAACTTCACTGGATAATTGTTGTATTGATTCCAAATCGGAAAATGCATCTTAGTTTACGTCGATTCTATTTACTCTGCTCTGTTCTGAACTGTATTCGTATTCTGCTTTTGTTTATGCCTTAGTTGTTTTCAACAATGGATTATAATTCCATGTATCCCTGAGCTAAGAAACAAATCCTAAAAGAGACTTCTTATTACACCTCTCGATTACGGATTAGGGAGTTAAGAGAATTAGTAGTGCTAAGTAAAAAAGATCAAAATTTAGTGAAAGTCGTAGCTTGTAGGGAGGGAGTGTTAGAATGTATGGCTTTAAACTAGAGGGGGGGGGGTGAATGGTTTAAAGAGGGTTTTCGCAAACTTTTTAGTCTAGAATGAAATTCCTTTGAGAAAACTTGATTCAGAATTCAGTTTGCCAAAAACACAAAGCAATTTAACACAACACCAGAAAAACAATCGGTTGTTTCCCAGAAACAATCTGTTGTTTATACCAGTTAAAATATACAAACTGAAATTAAAGAGTTTAAGGGAGAGAGAGATTGCACACACAGTTTATACTGGTTCACTCTTAAACCAAGAGCTACATCCAGTCTTCCCAGAAACCACTGGGGAATCCACTAAGTAACCAAACCTAGATTACTTACACACACACCACCAAAAAAGTGACCTTGATCCCCTCAAGACACACACTTCCTTTGGCTCAACACATACACCACCAAGAATGTTGATTTTGACAACCTCAAGAGCACACAATACTTCTTGGCATATCACACCAGAGTTTACACAAAGTACAAAAGGATTACACTTGTTACAGAATGATCTGAAATCAATACAACTGAAAATCTTATTCCACTCTCTCTTGATCAAAGCAATCTTTAACTCTTGAAAAGCAAAATCAGTGACAAACTCAAATCTGTTTTTCTTTGATTAAATCTCAGTTCTTGTTTGTTACAAAAGCTGAACAAACTCTTTATAGCTTTCAAAGAATGGTCAAAGCATTTAAAACATGAGCGCATTCAGTTACAAAATCATTTAAAGCTCAGTCAACACTCAAAACAATTTTCTGTTATGGTTTGAAAACAAACAATCGGTTGAATGTGCGAATCAATCGGTTGTTTTAGTTTGACAGCAAGTCCACCACCAAAAACAGTTTTCAACCTTTCTCAAAACACCTAAGAGTAAAACAATCGGTTGTTTCGACAAAACAACAGGTTGTTTTTCACTTAGTTTGAAAAACACTTTCAATTCAAAAGGTTTGAAAATACTTAAGCTTTGGATTCAATCAAGAGTGGATTTGCACAGATAATCTACCCCAGATCCTATTCTAAAACACCTCAGCAACAACAAGCACATCCAGCCTTCCATCAAACTCAAAGGATTTGGATTCTTCAAAGCTTGAACAAACTTGATTCAACAATCTCCCCCTATTTGATGAAGACAAATCCCTGGTTGCTTGTGTTGGATTTGATTAAATCTGAAGCAGTTCCTGCAAAACAAAGTTTAAGCAAAGCATAATATCTCTGATAGAAGGTTAGAGCAGTAGAACAAAAACAACATATCAACAGTATTAAAAACCAGTCTATCAGCAGAAAAATAGCATAATAAAGCTCACTTAAACACAACATAGAGTTTGCAGAAAATAAAAGACAACACAACATAAAATCTCCCCCTATTTGTCTTCACAAATAGACAATAAGAAGAAATAAAAAGGCAATTGTTCCAGATTATACAGAATTTTTTTAAAAAAAACACTTAAACTGATACAGGGCAAAAACAATCGGTTGTTTCGAGCATTCAACCGGTTGTTTTTCCTTTAATCATCCTTGCCATACTGGAGTTCAAAGATCTGATTCTGAACAACTTCAATTTGTTCATCCAAGGTCATAAACTGAGTATCCATGCTGTTGAATTTGTTGCCTATACTCTGGAAGTTGCTCACACACAAATCATGGAGATTTCTTTGATTCTCGGCAAAGTCATCAAGCCTATTCACCATGTATCTTTCAAAAGAAGACATGGATGGCATCTCATCTCCTTGATCTCCTACACTGATTCCAGCACCAAAATTGGTTGCAGGTTGTTCTTCATGGTGAATATCCATGTCAGCAGCTTGATCTTCTTCATCAAAATCAGCAGCTGCAGCACTTGATGAACCACCATGATCACCATCTTTGCTCACCCATTTTCCATTTATTTTGGTGAATCCCATCTTGCTTAGAGAGCCATTGTTCATTTCTTGTGTTGACTTAACCAAATCAGAGGTCTCATCTTCAAGATTCACTTCAAAATAGAGCAAGAATTTAGAGATTAAAACAACATAGGGATAGAGGTAATCACTTAACCTCATGGATTTTTGCATGTGTTCTTTAATGATATGGATCCAGTTGATCTTGATCTTCTTCATGATGCAGTAGATGTATACAAGGTCTTCTTCTATTAAGACAGAATGGTTGCTCCCCCTCGGAGTAAGAATCCAAGTTACAATAAGAGCAAACACCCTTTGATCCAGCTTTAAGCATCCAACTGAACAAGTTCTCACTTGGGCTTGTTGATTCTTTAAGCAACTCTTGTAGTATTGGACTTTGTTAAAATCTTCCACTACTCCAAGATTTCCCTTGTTGATCCTTAAACCAGCCAGTTACAACAGTCCACACATCATGAGTGATCTCCATGTCAACACCCTTCACATGAGAAACAAGATTGTTTCCTTCAAACTTGAGATTAGTGTAGAATACCCGAATCAAATCAGGGTATATGTTTCCCTTCATCTCCAAGAACCTTCTTAGCAGCTGGTCCTTGAGAAGCTTCCTCACATTGTCTAGCTTTTGGCTTTTCAGCCAATCAAAGGAAACAACTTTGGGGTTGTTGATCACCTTTGTGCTAGTTTCAAAGCGATACCTTTCAATGAGCTCATTATCTCCTGAAAACCAGCCCTCTAGCCTCCATCCAGACCTCACAGCTCTTGTTTTGATCCTCTTTGATGTAGGAGGAGTGGATTCCATGATAGTAGAAAAAGAGGCAAAGAAGACTCACACAAGGAGAGCAAAAGATGTTGCAAGAGATGGCTCAATTGATTGTTCTTGTGAGAGAGAACAGTTGCACCAGAATTTAAAGAGAAATTGAACCATACTGCATTCAATTGATGTGAGTGGGTTTCAGTCGTCAAAGAGAAAAGACTTGACCAAGACCTGCACAGAAAACGTCAGAAAAAGCAGAAAATCACATGGTCATCACATGTGATCTTTGACTAGTCATAAAGGCTCTTAAATTTTCAAGATTTTGGAATATATTCCTTTATGACATGTTGTAACTTCCTCTAGAACATGATCAGGCTTTCAACACAGCTTTATTGACTCAAGATTCTTTCATAATTGAGATCTGCAACAGACATAGTTTAAAAAAGAATTAAATCCATTCTTTCACAGTGCTGTCAGAGAGGAAACAATCGGTTGTTTTGAGGAAACAATCGGTTGTTTTTCTGCTGTAGTAAAACAGATTTTGAATTATTAAGAATGAGCAGATAAGATTCAATGTAGATGTAATTGAACATTTAACAAGAGATATTTAAGCATGAATTTGAATTTTAAAAAGAATTAAAGATAGAGATAAGGAAGGTCTTATCCTTTATGAAATTCCTTCAATGAGTCATTTGTTTGTGATCAAGTAGCCTCTTTTGACTTATTGAGAAACTTGGACTAGTACATAACATTGATTCAGCTCCAATGTTAATCTTTTCCTTCCAAGAACCTGATCAGATGACTCAGTGCCTCATGTTCTTCTAGATTCCCTGCATAAACATGAATTCAAGCAACAAGGTTTGGTCCCCTTACAAATGTGGGTCCATTTGGTTTATATTTATCATTTGAAACCTCACAACCTTTGGGAATCCATTTCATAAAGCCTTTGGGAACATAATATTTCCTTATTTTGCAGAATCTGACAGAATGGCCTTTCTTCATGCAATAAAAGCATGTAACAACCGGTTGTTTCGATTTAACAATCGGTTGTTTTACTGGCTGTTTTGAAAAATTCTTTGAAAAATTATCTTGCTTGTTTTGTGGATTAAAACCTAATCCAGCTCTTCCAAAAACACAGTTTTGAGATGACAAGACATTCTCAAAGTTGGATTTTCCTTTTGAAAGCTTATCCACAGTACTAACAAGATAATGTACTTTTTTTTTCAAGATTTTCACAATTTTCACAAATGAGAGTGTCACACTTGCAAGAAGAGTTTTTGCAATGAGTTTTCAAATTTTCAAAATCACTTTTTGATTTTTTCCAGCTCTTCTTCAAGTGCCTTAACTCTTTTTTCAAGCCAGCTGTTAAGCTCTTTTAATCAGTTGTTTGAAATAACCAATCGATTAGCAATTTACTATAATTTTCAGCATTTAGAGAAGCACATGAACTTACATCACTTGAGCTACATGACTCATCATCTCCTTCTGCAATCAAGCATATGTTTACCTTTTCTTCTTCACTTGATGATGAGCTTGATGAGGAGACTTCATTCTCATCTCAAGCTATGTAGGCTCTTTTTGACTTTCCTTTCTTTTCTTTGTAGCTTGACTTCTTCTCCTTGCTTTCTTTATTTGGGCAATCTGCCTTTATGTGCCATTGCTCACCACAACCAAATCAAGTATAGTTATTGGAATTAAAATCATTGGATTTTTTGTTTCCATACCTTTATTTGTTGATGTCTTTGTTGCGGTTCCTTTTCAAGAATTTGCTAAACTTTCTAGATAGCAAACTAAGGTTCTCTTCATCACTTTCATCATTGGATTCTTGCTTGCTTTTGTGCTTGACAGCTTTTAAGGCAATGCTTCTCACATGTTTGTCTTCACTTTCTTGAACATTGAGTCTATTCATCTCCAACTCATGTTCCCTAAGCTTGCCAAACAAAGAAGCCATAATCAATGATGTTAAATCTTTTGATTCAGATATAGTAGTTACCTTAGGTTGCCAAGATCTATCAAGACATTTGAGGATCTTGATGTTTAGCTCTTCTTTTTCAAAGGTTTTCTCAAGGCTCATGAGGTGGTTGATGATGTGACTGAACCTCTTATGAACTTCAACAATAGTCTCACCCTAGAGCATTCTAAACATTTCATATTCTTGGATTAGAGTATGCTTTCTGGCTCTTTTCACCTCATTGGTACCTTCATGAGTTACCTCCAAGGTGTCCCACATCACCTTTGCTGATTTGCATTGAGAGACCCTGAAAAATTCATCTGAATTCAAGGCAGAAGTTATTATGTTTTTAGCAATGCAATCAAATTTGACCTTCTTGCTTTCAGAATCAGTCCATTGAGACCAAGGTTTTTCAATGGAAGATCCATCTTTTTCAAATTTTGGAACAAAGGGGTAATTTTCAATTGCATCCCAAATTCCTTTGTCAAGAGATTCAACAAAGATTTTCATTCTGACTTTCCAAAATTGGTAGTTCAAACCACAAAGCAGAGGTGGTCTGTTGATTGAAGCACCCTCCCCAAAGGGTAATCTATTAGCCATATATAAAAACAGTTTTAGGATCACACTTGAATAAATTTCAAGAACCAAGCTTTGATACCAATTGTTAGAATGTATGGCTTTAAACTAGTGGGGGGGGGGGGGGGGTGAATGGTTTAAAGAAGGTTTTCGCAAACTTTTTAGTCTATAATGAAATTCCTTTGAGAAAACGTGATTCAGAATTCAGTTTGCCAAAAACACAAAGCAATTTAACACAACACCATAAAAACAATCGGTTGTTTATACCAGTTAAAATATACAAACTGAAATTAAAGAGTTTAAGGGAGAGATAGATTGCACGCACAGTTTATACCGATTCACTCTTAAACCAAGAGCTACATCCAGTCTTCCCAAAAACCACTGGGGAATCCACTAAGTAACCAAACCTAGATTACTTACACACACACCACCAAAGAAGTGACCTTGATCCCCTCAAGACACACTTCCTTTGGCTCAGCACATACACCACCAAGAATGTTGATCTTGACAATCTCAAGAGCACACAAAACTTCTTGGCTTATCACACCAGAGTTTACACAAAGTACAGAAGGATTAAACTTGTTACAGAATGATCTGAAATCAATACAAATGAAAATCCTATTCCACTCTCTTGATCAAAGCAATCTCAAAGCAATCTTTAACTCTTGAAAAGCAAAATCAGTGAAAAAATCAAATATGTTTTTCTTTGATTAAATCTCAGTTATTGTTTGTTACAAAAGCTGAACAAACTCTTTATAGCTTTCAAAGAATGGTCAATGCATTTAAAACAGGAGCGCATTCAGTTACAAAATCATTTAAAGCTCAGTCAACATTCAAAACAATTTTCTGTTATGGTTTGAAAACAAACAATCGGTTGAATGTGCAAATCAATCGGTTGTTTTGGTTTGACAGCAAGTCAACCACGAAAAACAGTTTTCAACCTTTCTCAAAACACCTAAGAGTAAAACAATCGGTTGTTTCGACAAAACAACAGGTTGTTTTTCACTTAGTTTGAAAAACACTTTCAATTCAAAAGGTTTGAAAATACTTAAGCTTTGGATTCAATCAAGAGTGGATTAACACCTCAGCAAGAACAAGCACATCCAGCCTTCCATCAAACTCAAAGGATTTGGATTCTTCAAAGCTTGAACACACTTGATTCAACAGGGAGAACCCATATGTTGTGACGATTCATCAGACTCTAAGGGGCCATTATGTTAATTCTACGCCCCCTTTTTTGCTAAAGTTTTACTTCATCTCCCTTAATCCATTTTTGAAAAAGAACTTCTAACCAAGCTAAACGTGGCTCCTGCCTAGCTGCATCCAAATAGCTAGGCATTTATCCGAGCTTTCATAATCATGTGTTCACAGCTCGACATCTTGCCGATTGTGGAAATTTTCTTATACTTCTTTGAGGCCAAGCACTTGGGCTGTCAATTGTGTGTTTCCCTTAATGGTGCCCCTGGGAGAGGCTTGTTTACCCTTTTTCAATCATCTTACAAAAACTTTAAAGGTCGGTTCATTAAAATTTGTGCCTCAGCAGGGAATCCATCCCTACTGGATGGGTTCCCCTTATATTGGTCACCCAACCTGCGATTCCAAAGTGCTTGGCGCCTAGAGGACCTTTCCCTAAAAGAATAAGGCATCTACGAATATTTGGAGCGTCTCAAGGTTGTCTTCGTAACACCAACACTTTTGAACAAGAAATACCTCCTTGGTGCTCTCAAAGCCTACATCGGTATTTCCCCTTTCTCACATTTGAAAAGAAAATTTACTTCAAGCCCTAAAAAATTGTTTGTTTTGCAGATAATATGCCCTCTAATATCAGCAAATCTGAGATGGCCGAGTGCATAAAAAAGATGAGGGCGGCTGCAAGCATGAGCAAAGACTCGTTGCCACAAAAAAGGAAAACCCCGACTGAGGTTACCTAGGTCCAATCTGATCAGGACGAGCAAACCAACTCGGGCCTTGTTTCCAAGAGGAAAATGCGAGATACAGCTCCCCCCAAGCATTCCAATTTAGATGGTCGAGCCCACCATAAGGAGATCGTCACTATCCAAGAGTGCGAGGCTGAAAGCTCAAGGGAGAAAAGCCTTTGGGACCCTGACTTCAACGTTCCAGCTCATGGTAAGTCTTTCTTTCTGATTAGTAAAGATAGAGCTAGGTTAATGGTTCATGATGAAGATCACCTTCGTCATGATACCTTGAACTTACTCGGCCAAGCGTTTGTCTTGGCTTGTATGGTTGACGTCAAGATGCACAAGATCGAAAGGCGCTCGAAGACCAAAAGACAAAGGAGAACATGGAGCTCTGCAAAGGAATGGAACGTCTCCAAGCAGAGGTTAACTGACTGAGTAGCCTGCATCAAGAAGCTGAGCGACTTCGAGCTGAAAAGACCCAAGAGGCATTAAGCCTATCCAAAGAGAAGAGCAAGCTTTTGAGCGACATTGAATGCTTAAAGAAAAAGATGAAACACAAAGAAGATAACTCTGCCAAAGTCATCGATTCTCTTAAGGAGGACGCCACCCAGTCCTTCCTTACCGATTTTGAAACCACTTTAGAGAAGGCAGCAGTAGTCCAACCCACCATGGACCTCTCTGAACTAGACCCAAGCAAGACCATGGTCGACGACAAACTAGTGGGGGATTAACTCGAACTTTTTATGGACTGTAACATCTATTCACCTGTCGAACTTATTTGACATTTTAAACCTTTTACTTATGTTTATTTAGCGCTCTTAAAATCTTGTATGAATATTGACTTTTGGGTTTCTAAAAAGTTTATTTTCTTCTCTGCAAATGCATGCTCCAACTTTTTGCCAATTAACTTAACTCATCCCTTTCATCATAACACAGTTAATATACCAACGTTTTGCTAACTTAAGTGTGAAGAGTAATAATTTATTTCTCTTAATAGAAAATCTAACCTTTGATAAACGACGCCTTCGTGGCTAAAACAACCTTTCACTTCAACTTGACATGCATCCTCTTTCTATCTGGGCATTCACTACATAACTTTATTTCATGAGTTAGGTAAAGGGCATGACACCTTGAGTTCTCTGGATTATTCCAAGCTCGGGTATGGTCGAGTCACCATGGCCTTTGAGCTGAGCTACCTTACAACGTGAATTCTGCATTTGTTCCACGATAATCCCACCTCGCAGGGCGCTTGCTTGGATAGTTGCATCTACTCCAAGCTCGGTCATCTAATCATACACTATCTCGAATGAACCTGTTTAACTAATACCTATCGTAGGGCGCTTATACTCGGGTAGTTGCGCTTACACGAGTTAAGTTATCTTACCATGCACCGAATCAAATAATTCATCCAAACAAATTCACCTCACAGGGCGCCTATACTCGGGTAGTTGTACTTACACTGAGTTAGGTCGTCTTACCATGCATCATATCAAGTAATTCATCAACAAAAATAAATTCATCTCACAGGGCGCTTATACTCGGGTAGTCGTGCTAACACCGAGCTAAGTCGTCTTACCATGTACTTCATCAAATAAATTCATCTTCACATGACGCCTATACTCGAATGACTCTATTCATTCTGAGCTAGGTTGTCTTACCATGTGCCAAACCAAATAATTCATCCAATCAATTCATCTTGCAGGGCGCCTATGCTCGGGTAGTCGTACTTACGCCGAGCTAGGTCGTCTTACCATGCATCATATCAAATTCATTAACAAAAATAAACTCATCTCACAGGGTGCTTATACTCG
The DNA here is from genome assembly GCF_000499845.2 of Phaseolus vulgaris. Lineage (NCBI taxonomy): Eukaryota > Viridiplantae > Streptophyta > Magnoliopsida > Fabales > Fabaceae > Phaseolus > Phaseolus vulgaris. The sequence continues at coordinate 29,611,456 of NC_023755.2, read as the reverse complement.
GGTAGTCGTGCTTACACCGAGCTAAGTCGTCGTACCATGTACTTCATCAAATAAATTCATCTTCATAGGACGCCTATACTCGGATGACTCTATTCATTCCGAGCTAAGTCGTCTTACCATGTTCCAAACCAAATAATTCATCCAATCAATTCATCTCGCAGGGCGCCTATGCTCGGGTAGTCGTACTTACACCGAGCTAGGTCGTCTTACCATGCACCATATCAAATAATTCATCATACCAATTCATCACACAGGGCGCCTATGCTCGGGTAATTATACTCACGCCGAGCTAAATCGTCTTACCATGTACTTCATCAAATAAAATCATCTTCACAAAACGTATATACTCAGGTGACTCTATTCATTCTGAGCTAGGTTGTCTTACCATGTGCCAAACCAAATAATTCATCCAATTAATTCATCTCGCAGGGCGCCTATGCTTAGTCGTACTTACGCCGAGCTAGGTCGTCTTACCGTGCACCATCTATACTACTCAATTCAGGCTAACTTATTTCATACATCATCTTCTAAGAACAAATTTATTACTAGGTGACCTCGTCAAAAAACTATTTTAGCGAGAAAAAGAGCATCACCTAAAATAGAATTACGTTCAAAGGGAAAGAAGTAAAAATTCAAATGTCTTAACTAAAATAAAACTTGAGGTTCGCTGCGTTCCGCGTTTGTTGGATGACTCCACCGTCTTGAATTTCTAGCTGATAAGCTCCATTGCCCAACACTTCTATGATCTTGTATAATATAAAAGTTTGGTGTTGTACTGCCTTTTACTATCAAGCTACGGTAGGACATAATCATTTATCATTCTCGACACATGAGTTATGGAAAATTTGTCAAAGTGTTTGATCTTTGTTGCATATATCTCCTTTTTTTTCTTTTGCCATAAAGTTAAAATCGAAATATACATTATGAATAATAATGTTTACTAGAGCAATAATTGTAGACCGTGAACTAGTACACCAGGTAAGTGTTAGAATATATGGCCTTAAACAAGAGGGGGGGGGGTGAATTGTTTAAGAAGGAACCGGTTGGTTTTGCGATTCAACCGGTTGTTTTTATTAGCAGTTAATAAAACAACTTAAAATAGATATATGTGAGATCAGGGAAAGAGAGAATCACACAAACAGATTTATACTAGTTCACTCTTACACCAAGAGCTACATCCAGTCCCCAAAAACCACTGGGTATTCCACTATGCAAACAAAACAAGATTACAAACACCACACACCAAAGTAGTGACCTTTATCCCCTCAAGAAACACACTACATTTGGCAAACCACACCAAGAGTGTTGATCTTGAACCTCAAGAACACACAACACTCCCTGACAACACAAACACAGAAATACAATAATCAAGGAAGAAGGGAATAGAATACACCTAGGTATTACAAAGCTTAAAGTTCAGAATTACAACCCAATCCTATACACACACTTAAGAATGATCCAAAGCTCTTTCAAATATTGGAAAAAATGTTTTTGATAAACTCTTTTTCTTACTCCAAGATTAGGAGCGTAAAACCACCTTTATATAGACCAATCAAGTGGTCACAAACATTTAATAAAGGAGCCAGGGTAGTTAGGATCATTTAAAACATATTAAAACCACTTAACAAAATTTTGTTAAGGTTTTCAGGAAAAGCAATCGATTGATTTGTCGAAAAAATCGGTTGAATTGACTTGACAACAAAGTCAAGCTTTTCAAAAACTACTAAGGTAAAACAACCTGTTGTTTCGAAATTTCAACTTGTTGAAATTTCAATAGCCTTTAGAAAACCCATCTTTTCAAAAGGTTAAAGATTCAAATGAACTTGGATCATCTTAAGGAGTGAATTAAAAGTTTCAAACAACTAGACAACACACACACACCCAACAACAAGGTCTTCAAGCTTTCCTCTTGGATTTGGAAACATCAAAGCATCTTGTTCAACAGTAAGTTCCCAGGAAAGAGAGGTGGGTCACCAATGGACGCGCTTAAATACCAAGTCTTCCTTGCCAAAACTTTCCTAGACATGTACTTTTACACCACTACGTTCTATATCCAATACAATAATAATTTCTCTCATGCGAGAGTTCACGATAATAAGGATGATGAAGTGACATCTCAGTTTCAACTAGAACAACGATTGTAGACCTGAACTAGTATACCAGGTAAGTTCCCAGGAAAGAGAGGTGGGTCACCATTGGACGCGCTTAAATACCAAGTCTTTCCTTGCCAGAACTTTCCTAGACTTGTACTCTTACACTACTACACTCTATATTTAGTAACAAGAATAATTTCTCTCATGTGAGAGATCATGATAATGATGATGATATTAATATCACAACAAATTTAAATGATAATAAACATTTATGTTGTCTTCAGAAGAACATGATACCAAATTAAATATATCTGTGACTTTCAGACTAATATGATAACAAATTTAAATAATAACAATTATATCCTTTATCTTCAAAATAATATCACAACAAACTTAAAGATCATGATACTTAATCATTTATGTTATCTTTATAATAATATGATAACATATTTAAAAATAACAATTATATCTTTCAACTTAATTTTTTTAAATTTTCTTCTATTTGAATGACCTTGTGGGAAGGAACACTCTTCTCCCACGCCTCAAGATTGTCCCTAAGGACTTTCTCTTGATTTTTTTTTCTTTTTCTCATTTTCTCATTTTTGTTTCATTTGTACTTGGTCCTTTACCACTTGCGATGGTGTTAAAGGATAAAGTACAAACTTATTTTCCCTATGAGTAAAAGTAATCTCGTTGGTAAGACCATTATGGATACTTTTCTTGTCAAATTGCCATGGTCTTCCGAATAAGATGTGGCAGGCTTCCATGGGTACTACATCACATAACATTTCATCTTTATAATTCCCCATAGAAAGACTGACTTTTACCCGTTTATCTACAGTTAAATCCCCATCTTCATTCAGCCATTGAAGTTTGTAAGGTTTTGGGTGGGGTATAACTTGTAGATTAAGCTTTTCAACCATCCTAGTGTTACAACAATTGCAGCAAGATCCATTATCCACAATGAGAGAACAACTGTTTTCTAAAACTTTACATCTTGTATGAAAGATGTTCTCTCTTTGTGTTTCATGGTTCAGACTAGGTTGATTGTTGAGGATTCTTCTAATCATCATTAATTCCCCCTCACATGGATATGCCCCCTCACACTTCTCTTTTTCTTCTCCCCGCTAGACTCATCATCTTGGTTGCTATACCCATCCCTCCCTCTTAAGATCATGGTTCTATTATTTGGGCATTGGGATGCTATATGTCCTCTACCAAGACACTTAAAGCATTGGATGTCTCTACCGCGAGTTTGTGAGGTAGACACATCTTTTCCTATATTTTTTTGAGTTTCTTTGGATTTATCTTTTAAGAAACTATCCTCCTTTTCTTTCTTGTAATCTTTCTTGGGATAAGAGTTAGAGTATGAATTCTTCTTGAGACTTGACCCTTTTCTCAAAATTTTTTGTTCAATTTTTATACAAAGTTGGATCAAGTCATTCAAGTCCATTTATGGTAAGAGTTCTACTTTATCTCTTATCTCAAGATTGAGACCACTAAGGAACAAAGGCTCTCATCATGTAAATCTCAATTTTTTCCTATACTCCTCTACACTCATGTTCTTTTGTTGGAGTCTTTGGAGCTTGTCCATCAACTCCCTATTGTAGTAAGAAGAAATATAACGACATCTCAAGGCTCCCCTAAGGTCATTCCAATATTCAATGGGAGGGTCCTTATGGAGGTGCCTATCTCTCTCTAGGACTGCCCACCAATACATAGCATTTCCTTGAAAGCTTAAAGTGGCTAAGGGTACCTTCCTTTCCTCACTAACATGATGGCAAGCAAAAAGTTGTTCTACTTTCATTTCCCAATCTAGGTAAGTTTCAACGTTTTCCTTTCCATAAAAATGAGGTAAGTCTACCCTAGTCTCTTTTTGGCTTCCCCCTCTAGTTCTTATAGGTGGAAGTTAATAATATTCATTCCCTCTAGGACTCCCATCAGCATGTGAGTCACTCAACCTATTATTAGATGCATGTGAAGCTTTTTTTTTTTTAATTTTCTTATGTATTCATCTTTTTCTCTAACAATTTTCAACTTTTTTTCCAATATTACAAGATGGGCATCTCTTTCTTTTTTATCTTCCAAAAATTTGAGCCTCATGTTGTAACTGTTTAAGTGATAGTGATTGAAAATCTCTAGGCAATTGTTTCAAAAGAGATTTTGTGGATTTTTTTATCACCTTAACTATGACTTGAAGAATGAGTAGACATGTTTGGAGTTATATGATAAAAGTAATTTCCAAAAAGAAAGATAGGTGGAGTGAAGTAGGTAATTTCCAAGGAAAGGGAGGTGGATAGATAGGATTTCTTAAGTACGAAGCCTTTCCTTGCCAAATACTATCCCACAACACTTTCACAAACCTTTCTCTAAGTAATTTACTTAGAGCACAATCAAAGATGAAAAAATTTGATGCAAGAAATATGCAAAGCAATGAAAGACACATTTGAAAATTGCTATCTAGAAAGCTTTTAAAATTAGGCGTTTCCTAAGGTGAGGCTTCTTGGCACTTTGAACCTTGAAGACACATTCACCGAGTAAGAAAAATTTAATTCACTAATTAATCAAAGTCTTGAAAATTAAAACTCAAAGAAATACAAAGAAAATTAGGTCAACAATTTTTTATGCACAAAAAAATCAAAGACCTATTCTATGCACTCCTTCACTTGTAGGTCCTTTTGGTATTTGTGTATATTTTTGTGTGAGTTTGATGTCGTCCCTTGTTTTGCCTCCTTACGATATTCAACCTTAGATATTCAGTTTTTACCTCTTCAGTGACGTATCTTACACAAAAAATTTTTAGCTCCACAACTCACCAAAGCATAATAGGCACTTCCACCAAAACAGGTCAAACAATTTCAAAGCAAAAAAACTCAAATTTAAAATTAAGGACTACTTCAAATGGAATTGGTAATTGACATGAATTGAAAGAGTATTCAAGAAAATTGACAAGCAAAAAATTAAAGCACACAAGAAAAGGTAGAACACAAATTGAAACCTAGAGAATGGCACTAGGGTAGATGAATAAAACCAAAATTGTACTACAGGATTTTTGTTTAAAACTTTTCTCAACTTGTCGAATTTATTCTGGGCAGATTACTTTAAATTTAAATTTGAAATTCAAACCACAAAAACCTCAATGTTTAAGCTCAATTTAGGCACTAGAATTTCACAAAAACAATGCGCCAATTAATTGAAATAATTTTTTCAAATTCACTCCCGCTTCAAACAAATTTTCTGAGTAAGAATTTTTTACTTTGTCCGTTTTTCATTTATCATTTTTTTCTATTTTGAATTTTTCTATATTTTTTAAACTTTATTTTAACACATCAAACTGGTCAAATCTAGAATTTCAGAATCTTTCACCAATAGAAGTAATTTTTATAAACATTTTCAGTCAGTACAGAAACTGTGAACAGAAGAATCCTAAACGAGAATTAAAAAAAGAATTGAAAACTTCAAAAAAACAATGGAACTAAGTGGAAATTGAACTTGTATGGAACTAATAACAAGTATGAACTCAAATATGGAAAAATTAAAATGCATCAAAGCTCAAATTCAAAATAGAAATTGTACTTAAATTAAAATCAAACAACCAAAATTCAACAATGAAAAATACTACATAGAATTCATGACAATTTGGATGAACATGACTTAGACATTACTTGAATGGATTTAAAAATTTAAATGACTCAAATGTAAACAATTTGCATCAATTAAAATCACAAGAAGACTCAAATAAAACCAAATTCGGAACAACACACTTAATGGAAACCTATAAAATGTAAGATGGAATGTTCAAGATCAATTGAACAATTTAAACCGAACAGAATTTTAAAAACAACAACACAAACTAAAATTAAAACTAAAACAACAAGAAAATTCAGATTATGATGAACAATACGGAAAGATGAAGAACATACAAAAATAAAATGAAGAGAAAACACTTATCTCTTGAAGAACCAGGCTCTGATACCAAATGATGGTGTTGAATCCATTTTCGAATTGGTTCCTTCGAGAATTGAGACATGGTTGGTGGAAGCTAATGGTTGGAATGGACAAGGAGGGCTTCAATTGAGCTATGGTTTCCTTGAAGGTGCATGATAGGTAGGGAGAGTGATTGGTTGGGCCATATCACTTGGAGAAGGTGAAGAAGAAGATTAAGGTGTCTATCCTAGAGAGGCAAGACAAGAGAGTGAGAAAGCATGCAATCTTGACAACAATTCACTCATTCATTAATCTTCCATTTTCACGAGCCAAGCACCTCTTTATATAGTTTTAGAGATCCAACCATTCATAACAAAAATAGGTGGGAAAATTCAAATGAAATGGGTTTGAAAGTGGTGCCTAAAATGAGCTCAAAAGGAAAGCATGACAAGGTGTGCATCATGTGACTCATTTAGGTCTAAATGACCGTCCTAGGTTAATTAAGACTCTTCTAGAAACCCTAATTTAACATAGGTTGGTTTTTAGATGCCTAAATCCAACCCTAATTACAATTAAGAAAAATTACAAGTAAAATTCCTATTCTACTTTTGATAAGAAAATAAATTCTACTCTACAATTCTACGCTAGATTTATGGCATTTTTGAACATGTATAGGAAGATTTCTCTGCCATCAGTAGCAGAGTCTCAGTTTTCTTGTATCTTCCTTGCCATGTACCTAGTAGTTGGACCTGAGCTTTACCTTCTTTCATCAAATACAATACTTAATTACAATTTGTAATTGCTATTTTTTTTCCAATTTTAATTTTATTAATTAAGTTTATAACTATTTTATGCCATTTTAGTTTTTCAATTTGAGTTTTTAATGTATCATATAAAAACATATAAAATTTTTAAAATTAACCAAAATCAACGTTAAAGCTGAATTAAATCCAAATATACAAAAATTCAACTAGAATAAATTGTAGGTGAAACAAATATCTAGTAAAGTCAAAAAGTTCATAACAAATATCTCAAATTAATTTCTCAATAGCATTTACTTAAACGTGCATTAATATTTTTTATTTCAAATTTGATTAACAATATTTTAAAATATAATGTATGGTTAATAAGAATGCAATTTCAAATATCAGAACTAAAAACTGTAATAAAAAAATCAATCTATAAATAAAAGTAATAAGTGTTTAAATCAATTAAAAAAATAAAATTATAATTATAAAAAATATATGTTATCAACATAATGATATTAAAATTAATATAAAAATCACATAAACAATTTTTCCATATAATTTTCATTTATCAATCATTATAATGAATAATTTTATTAACAATAAAATATCAACTTTCAACTTCTAAAATAACTTTTTGACCCTTTTTTCTCAACTATATTTTTGGTTAAGACAGTCCAAGTAAGTGCAAAAAGGAACAATAAAACAAAGGTTATTGCTTCCTGCACCTACGAATTGAGACCTGCACCCTAACAATTTGTAAAATTCAGAAATGTTCTTGGAAGTTTTATTTCATACGTTGAAGAGAGGATGACAATGTGTTGCTGGTTGGGTGGCTGAAGGTGGTGGTGGTGGCACGGTTGAGCTCCGACGAGGTGTGGTGGAGGTAGTGATGGTGTTTAGAAGCTTCAGTAGGTGGTTGGAGGTAAGAAGGGGTAGTTTTTTAGGTTTGATGGGAGAAATGGAGAAAATGGAGTTTTTGAAAATCAAACTCTGGAAGGTTGTAGAGCATTTCAGAACTTGTATTCCATAAAGTGTGCATTGTCGAATACTATAATACCTATTTCGAAATTGGCAATTACTTCCTGCATCGGAGGAAATTTTCAAAATCCAACTATGCTCTTATCTTCTTTAGTTTGAAAAGCTGTGAAGGTTTCTTTGAAAAAGTTGTGACGGTGGTGCTTTGAGTTGGTTTTTTTCTTTGGTGGTACTATGAGTTGCGTAGGAGGTGGATTTACAGTGGTGGTGGACGGGGTCGTTTGCACTTTGACATTGTTGTGAGGTAAGAACCGATTTAAGCTTTTTTATCGCATTTCGTTCGTAAGTCAGTAACATTTTCTGCACCATATCACTGCATTATGGATATAATTATCCGAAATTTCGTTTTGTATTATGGATTTAAATATCCGTAGTTATATTTTGAATTATGGATATCCATATCCGTAGTTATTATAGTAAATGAAGATGAATATTCCTTGTTTGATGTGATGCTTTAATGTAGCGTATGTAATCGCACGTAATCGTAATGAAGAAATAGAAGTTTTGATGAACCCTAATTGTAGAGAAAAATAAATATAAAAGAAACTTTTATTCACTTGTATATTAGAGAGTAAAATACATGGTGTATATATAAGAAAAAGATTAAGACCTAGTTGAAACATAAAAAGGAAAGTTGGGTCAAACAAACAAAGCCCAATAATTTAAAATAGAAAATTAAATATATTAACACCCCCCCTCAAGCTGGGGAGTAGATATTTGTCAGGCCCAGCTTGGATTTGAGAGTAGAGAATTGTGCGGAAGCAAGGGGCTTGGTGAATATGTCAGCAACTTGCATTGCAGAAGTAATGGGTAGTAGTTTGAGGAGACCAGAGTTAAGCTTTTCACAAACTAGGTGGCAATCAATTTCGATATGCTTGGTTCGTTCATGAAAAACTTGATTGGAAGCTATTTGAAGGGCAGATTTGTTGTCACAATACAGGGTTGTAGGCTGGGAGAGAGGAAGATGTAAATCCTGAAGGAGGTAAGACAACCATTGTAACTCACATGTGGTGGTGGCAAGGGCTCTATACTCGGCTTCAGAGGAGCTGCGGGAGATAGTTGACTGCTTCTTTGATTTCCATGATATTAGGGAGTCTCCTAAGTAGATGGAATATCCAGTGACAGATTTGCGTGTGGTAGGACATGTTGCCCAGTCAGAGTCACTAAAACCACAAAGGTGAAGTGAACTAGTGTGAGAAAAATATAGTCCTTCACCAGGGGTACCCTTGAGGTAACGCAAAAGACGTGAGACAGCTTGCTGATGATGAGTTGTGGGTGCAGATATGAATTGGCTTAAATTGTGGACAGCGAAGGCGATGTCTGGTCGCGTGTTGGTTAAGTAAATTAGACGTCCAAGGAGTCTTCTATATTGAGAAGTGGCATCAGCATTGAGAGGTGAGCCTTGGTCGGGAGAGAGACGGGAGGTGTGAGTCATAGGAGTGGCCACAGGTGCAGAGTCAAGCATGCCAGTTTCTTGAAGGAGATCAAGAGTATACTTGCGTTGACTTAAATGAAGACCAGTACTGTTGCGAGCAATTTCCAGTCCCAAAAAGTAGGTGAGATTACCTAAATTTTTTATCTTGAAGTGATAGTGAAGGGATGCAGTAATTGTATTGATTTCCTCCGTGTCATCACCAGTTAAGAGCAAGTCATCAACATAAACAAGAATAACAGTGAGTTTATCATTATTATATTTAAGAAAAAGAGAGTGATCAGCAACAGAAATAGAGTAATTATTTGATAAAAGAAAAGTAGAAAGTTTGGCGTACCATTGGCGACCAGCTTGACGAAGGCCATACAAAGACCGTTTAAGCTTGCAAACATGCTGGGGAGAAGGAAGAGAGAGGCCAGGTGGGGGGGTCATGTATATCTCTTCATGGAAATCACCATGAAGAAATGCATTATTGACATCAAGTTGTTTTAAAATCCAATTTTTGGTAGTGGCAATAGCAAGCAGAAGGCGGAGGGTAGTGAGTTTAGCAACAGGTGCAAAAGTGTCTAAGAAATCAAGTCCTTCAAGTTGGGTAAACCCTTTGGCAACAACTCTAGCTTTGTGACGCTCAACAGTGCCATCAGAATGGTATTTGATTTTATATACCCATTTACAACCAATAGTTTTCTTTCCTAGAGGGAGAGGGGTAAGTTGCCAAGTATTGTTAGCAGCAAGAGCTTGAAGCTCATCTTGCATGGCAGATTGCCAAGAAGCATGTTTGGAGGCTTCGTTATATGTCCGAGGTTCAGGATGAGAATTGATAGAGAAAATAACATTTCTAAAATTGGAAGATAAGGAATTGTAAGACAAGTAATTATGAATAGGATATCTACTACTTACAGTGTTGGTTGCAGTGTGGAAATCTGCAAGATAGGCAGGTTGTCGGTGAGGACGAGCTGATCTTCTTGGAAATTGGGGTGAGATGCTTCCTGGAGATGCAGGCGGTGATAATTCTGATGGAGGTGCAATGTTGGATGCAGGAGCAGAGGCACTATTTGTTGGAAGATCATAGGATAATGAGGCTGGTGGAGGAACAGTATTGGGTGCAGGAGTAGAGGCACATGGCTCGACAGGAGGTGCAGTATCAGAAAAAAAAATCAAAAGCAGAATTATATGCATTAGAAATAGGGAGAGATAAAGTGTTAGGGTCCTTAGGCAAGCAACTGTCCAATTTATATGGAAAGTGGTTTTCATGAAAGATTACATGTCTTGATATCTCTATGCTATGAAACTTTAAATTTAAGAGAATATAACCTTTTGTATTTTGCGGGAAACCAAGAAAAATACCTTTGATAGATCTATCATCTAATTTTTTCCTATGTGCAGTAATGGTACTAGCATAACAGAGACAACCAAACACTTTTAGAAAGGAAATGTCATATGGTTTTCCAAACAACTTTTCATGAGGAGTGATGTTATCAAGTAATGGAGTAGGAATAGCATTTATTAAGAAAACAACATGATTTACAGCAAATTCCCAAAAAATAGGAGGAAGATTTGCTTGAAAAAGTAAAGCCCGGGTTACATTTAGTATGTGTTGATGTTTACGTTCTACAATGCCATTTTGTTGTGGTGTTTCAACACAAGATTTTTTTATGTATAATTCCCTTTGAAGCATAAAAATTTGACATAGCAAACTCAACACCATTGTCAGTACGAATCGTTTTGATATTAGTTTTGAAATGATTTTGAACGAAAACAATGAAGTTAATGATGTGTTGACGCACTTCAGATTTGTTATGCAGCAGAATAACCCAAGTATAACGCAAGTAATCATCAACAATAGTCAAGAAATAACGAAAACCTTGCATAGAAATTATGGAACATGGTCCCCAAATATCAAAGTGTACAAGATCAAAAATAGCAGAGGTAATAGTATTACTTAAAGGGAAAGGAAGTTTTCTCTGTTTTGCACGACTACAAGTGTCACATAGATGATGAGTATCAACAGTAATAAAAGAGTATTGTTTGCTTAAGACATGTAATCTTTCATGTGAAGGGGGTCCTAGTCTATAATGCCATAGTGTTTTGTCTGTGATATTACAATTACTAAAAGGAGCAAAACAATGCGGTTTAGAATGACTAGAAGCAGGCAAGGTAGTGACAAGGTACAAGTCATCGGTGGCTTTAACTGTACCAATCCTCTCTTGAGTGAGATTGTCTTGTATAATGCAGTGGGTTGAAGTGAAAGTTAAAGTGCATTTAAGTTGGTGTGTGAGTTTAGAAACAGATATTAAGTTTAATTGAAAATGAGGCACGTATAACACATCAGACAAATAAAACTGATCAGAAAAACGTACTAAACCAGAATATGTGGCATAAACCGTTTGGCCATTTGGAAGACTAATTAAGACAGGTTTAATTTTAGTATAAGTAGTAAAAACGTTCAAATTGTGACAAACATGATCAGTGGCACCATAATCAATAATCCAAGATTCTTTTATAGAAGATAGTGAAGAGAGAAACTTACCTGTTGAAGAATGCTCAGTATTGGGGATTTCATCCGTAGAGATGGTGCCGACTTGATTAATTTGAGTGTGAGGGGCAGGATCCTCAAGGTTTTGCTGACGCAAAATGTTGGTAAGGAATTGGCACTGTTGTGATGTAAGTTGAATCCCCTTTACATCCTGTTCTTTAGGAAAAAGCTCAGAAAAAGTGTCAGTAGTAATCATATTATTGGCTTGGGATGTCCAATTGGTGAATTTGTAGCCAGGAGGGAACCCATGCTTTTTATAACAGGTGTCAACAGTGTGGCCAAGACGATTACAAAAAGTGCAGACTTTTCTAATAAAAGAAAACTTTGAGGTTTTAACATTACCAGAAGAAAAACCCACTTTGCGAAAACAAACAGCCTCAGTATGACCATATTTACCACAAAAATTGCATGTAATAGTGTGACTACTATTAAGACTATGAAGGCTAGGGTTTTCATTAAATTGTCTAAAAGATTTTTAAAACCAATCAAGATTTTGAAAGAGAACAGAAAAAAAAAAATTAACCAAGAACAGCAAAGAGGGAAATAAAAATCAGAGAGAAGCGCAGCAGAACTCTTCATTCGAAGAGCTCTGATACCATATTATAGTAAATGAAGATGAATATTCCTTGTTTGATGTGATGCTTTAATGTAGCGTATGTAATCGCACGTAATCGTAATGAAGAAATAGAGGTTTTGATGAACCCTAATTGTAGAGAAAAATAAATATAAAAGAAACTTTTATTCACTTGTATATTAGAGAGTAAAATACATGGTGTATATATAAGAAAAAGATTAAGACCTAGCTGAAACAGAAAAAGGAAAGTTGGGTCAAACAAACAAAGCCCAATAATTTAAAATAGAAAATTAAATATATTAACAGTAGTTGTATTTTGAATTATGGATATCCATATCGTAATTGTTTTTTGAATTATGGATATCCATATCCAGAATAGTTGACTATTTTCCGCAAGCTATAATTCTGAACAAAAATATCCACAAGTCACTTACCTTGTCTTCTTCGACGTTCGCTCTGGGCTTCCTCTCCGTTCAAGGGCTCCTTCGCCGTCGCAGCTGATGGTCTGTCACCGAAATCAAACAGAACGAAAGGGCTTGTTGTGCTTCCCTGGGAAAACCAAGAGGAAGATGGTGCAGATGAGTTGCGACTGTGGGTTGGGTGCAGAAGTGAGGGTTGGGTGCAGGTCTCTAATTCACATTCATCACTTGACCTAATTTAAAATTCATTAAGGGCACTTTTATCTTTTCAAATCTATGATCAAGTACCAGTTTGAATTGATCAAGTACAGAGGGAGAATGTGCCTTCGAAATTAGAGGGTGAACATTTCACTCCTCAACTATATTATGAACCCCCTTTCTGAAAAGAAAAAAAAAACGATATTATTTAGAATGGGTGTCAAAAACTACAGGAAAACTCCGTGAACAACCACATACAAGTGCAAATAATCAACCAAACCCGGTGGATCCAGAAACCGCAGCCAAAAAATTGAGAACTCCAACCACCGAAGTAGTGCACGCGAATGGAGAAGAAGGAAATCCAAAACTATTTTTAATTTTAAAATCCTATTGTATTTTTCTTAGAGTCAGGTGCAATTGGTAGGGTGGAAGAAGTATACTTTTTTTTTTCCCACATATAATATTATTTTCAATATTTAAAAAAATATACGTATATAACTCTCTTTCTTTATCTAAAATTTCAAATTTTTATATAAAATAATAAAAATATTATTTTTATATCATCAATCAATTAGAGGTGGTATAGCGTCAATATATCATTCCTTAATATTAAATCCTCAACCAACACTCTTTCTCTTTTATTGCCCACTAGAACTATTTTTGACATGGTGAGAATTCAGTTTCCAGAAATCGAATTTTCATCTTCATCCGGATTTTGAACATCCACTAAAAAACTATTTATTTTTTCATTCTAATATCGGAAATAAGAAATAAAAGTTCAAAATCGTCCCCAAATTTTGTTCTATCAATAATCAAATCCCATGAGAATTCAGTCTGTCGCATAATTAATTTCGGATGAACATCCATACATCAAATTCGAAAATTGGAAACTGGATTTTGAACATCCACCACCGAAAAACCAATTTTTTTTCACTCAACTACCAGAAAATAAAAAATAAAAATAAAAAACCACTCCAAAATTTGGCTCAACAGTAACTAATTTTCAAAAACATAATTATCGTATAATTAATTTCGAATTAACATTCATACGTGAAAATCAAAATTATATTTTTCCCAAAAAACTAAATTACGTGAAAGTCAAAATTATATTTTTTACAAACTAAATTTAGATCATCATCTGAAAGACTATTTTGAGCTTGACTATTATTATAAAAAAACACTCTTGGAATTTTTTTTTTTCAAATAGAAATTGAAGGTGAGAGTTCGATTTTTGAAAAACTGAATTTTCACCATAATGAAAAAAAAAAGTGCTAGTTGAAGAAATAAAAGAAAAAAAAAGTGCTAGTTGGGAATTTAAAGTTGCAAATAATGTTATTTACGGAAAAAACTCAACACCTGTAACAAGTGACATCATTTGCAGCTACACGTAGGAGATCTAGGCACATTCATGAAGTAAATATTAAATTTCCTCACTCATTGTTTACTAATGAAATTATTTTCTACAATTTCATCCTTGTTCTTCTTATTTTATCTTAATATTATAATTATATATATTTCTAATTATATAGAAGGAATCTACCTTTCAAGAGTCTGCAAATGTTCAGACAATGCATGAAGAACCATTATTAGAAAGTGGACTTACATTTTGTTGCATTACATCATCATTGCATTTCTTGAAAAGATCAACGCTTTTTGGAGGGACGTAAAAGTAAGTAGAGCAAGATGGCAATGGCCAAAGATATCAGTGTAACCTTTTTACGAGTTGTAAGTCTTTGAAATATATGAGGTATATGAAAATGATGATCTTTCTTAGGGACATCATCAACAAAATCTTCTCAGTACAAAATGGCATGGGATTAGGTATTATGGGTGGTCCGATAGCGGGTGACACGATAGACCCAACACAAACACTTGCTAGGATAGACTCGAAATGGCTCTGATACCATATTACGAAGTGGACTTTAAGTCTAACTCAACCCCATAAAACCGGCTCAATAAGGTGAGGTTTGCATCCACTTATATACAATGAAAGGCTCTAATCTCTAGTCGATGTGGGATCTCCAACAACCATATCTATAATTCAATAACACATAACGAGAATTATTATATTTTTTGCATATAAACATAAAAAGAGTGTATCAATATAAATAAGATAAATATAAATAAGATAATAGTTTGAATGAAATTACTAATAGATAATCGTAACATATGAGTAACAAATCATATGTTCCAATCTTATTATATATATACAAAAATATTTTTACCAAAATATTTGATTTTTCGGTTTTTAAAACAACAATATCGATATACTTTTAAATTATTAGTTGGTTTGTTTAATTAAGGAAAATTTTAAATATAATATGTGGATGAAAGAATAATGTTTTTAGCATATGTTATTTACTTTGTGCGTGGGTTTCTTTTCCTTATTACAATCAGTCACATAACAAAAACTTATACCGCAGATTTGGATTTAGCATATTCCTAATTTCTATTAGCAAGAAAATAAACAGAAGGAAGAAGAAAATAGGAGTTCCATATCTTTTCATCTCTCATCACATTGAATCACATCACTCATTAAATTTCCTCTATCTTCTATCTCTCTTATTCTCACCAAGGTTTCTAACAAACATTGTTCTTCCCTCAAGAATCGAACACGTGAAGCAGGGTTGGCCTTTTTTTGTCATTTTCAACTATTTTCATGCATAGTAGAGTGCCATTTTTTGTGTACTGATATGTACCAGAGTCATGGTTATGCCTGATTTGGCTTCTCTGTCACATGATCCCACACATGTGTCCCCTGATATAAAATAATTGCTAGTCTCGAGGAACATGAAATGATCATAACGTACGTGCTTGCACTTTATAATTTCTTTTTCCACACCAAATTCAATGCTACACTAGATAGAGAGAAGAGAAGGATTTACTCACCTCTGCTGCAAAAGTAATAAACACAAGCGTACAATATAGTTTATGTGTTGTTCTAAAAGCAATTCCTTTCTTTCTTTGTCTTCTTTATCTGATGTCCTTGTGCAAGACACGAAATTGCTTCTGCTTCTATATTCTCTCTACCGGCTTTGCAGGTCTTATTCACTAGCTTTCCAAAGGAGGAAAGTGAGTTGATTCCTCGGCCGACTCATTTTTTCTTTCCAAGGTTCTTTTCCTCAACTTTTTCTCTCTGTTTTCTTGTGTGCATGTGTTTCTTGGTTTCGTACATGGTGATGAATGACACAGTGAATCTTATACAGAAAATGAAAATATGTTTCTTTGTTATTCTAATGCAAGCATCAAAACTTTCTTGGTCCTAGTTCTTGATCGACGTGACTGCTTTTGATGAATGCTGGCCTTGGCCTAACTGATAAAACTGAAATTTCTGTTTCTTTGATGGTCTGGTTTGATTGTAATTGCCGTCATATCAGCTATATTTGTTGGCAATTTCTTGCAATGTCAAGGACCACGACAAAACTATAACTATGATCAATTTCCTGCCATATCAAGGATCACGATAAAACTGGAACAGCTACTGTGACAGCAATTTAAATGCGACAATATTTTTTTATATTTCACTTTTATTTATCTCCAACTTTTAATTGACTATAGTTCTTCTTTCCAAAGACTAGCACATATTTTTGTATTAAATGCATGATTCTTTAGTTATATCATATTTATCGTTTTTCATTTTCAAATGCTGATTATCCATTAAGCAGTACTGTGAGAGGTTTTTTTGGGTTCTGCTGCAATGGTTTTCTTTCAATTTTTCAACTACATCTATGCTTGTGTATTTGGAAGAATTTCATCATAAGGAATTCTAGAAAAACAAATTAAATTTTTCTTTTCTAAAACTTCTTATGGATTAGTTCATCCAAAGAATAAACCACTTTTATAAATATAAGCCATTTTGTGCTCAGTGGTTCTATTCCCTACTTCTGATACAAAATTACTCTCGAATTCTTAATAATGTGAGTGTATTTTTCTTCCACGTGTTGCTGAAAAGGCTAAGTTTAAATGTAGTTTGTTGTTTGCTGTTTCACAGAAGCTAATTCTATGATACTCAAAGATCTAATGGAAGAAAAGCAGTTGAATTTTAACCAGCCACTTTTATCAGTGAGGCGTTTCTCATCAACAGTGGCCAATGAAACAGACCGCAGAAGCAAAACTAATAACTCATTAGCCAGACTTCCACGTCCTCCCACTTACCAATCAGAGTTAAAGTCAGTTCCAGTGAGGAATGGTGGAACGGTTCCTTTTGTATGGGAGAAAGCCCCAGGAAAACCCAAAGATGAAAGCCAGTTACAGGCACAAGCTGCTGAGCAGCCTCCCTTCGTCACTCCCCCACTTGGGAGAGTATCAGAAATCAAGCAACAATCAGTTTCTGAGATGAGAACTGGAAGCACCCTTTCCAACTCTAAAAGGGTTGCATCTTTGGATAAAAGAGTAGCAAAATATTCAAAAGAGGAAAATATGGAGAAGAAAAGTTCTTATTCAGATGATGGAGGTGAATCCTATAAAGACGCTCATGACACACTTTCCAGGAGTGAGTCATTCTTCGTGAGCTGTAGGGTGACTGGTTGGGAGGAACAAGAGGCTCAATCATATGGGAGTTTCTCAAGTGATCATCAACAAGCTCGTGATTTCAGGATTGATAGGTTCTTGCCTGCAGCAAAGGCAAGTGCATCTGGGGCATCACATTATGTGTACAAGAAGGCATTTGTTGGACAAGAACAACAAAAACAGAAAAAGAGAGAAGAGAATGAAGAAAGTTCACATCCCCTTAATCAGCATAGGCCAAAAGCTTTGCGAAATTACATTCAAGATATTGATAGGGAAGAAAGTGAAAATGAAAGTGATGACTGCAATGAATTTGAAAGATACACAACTACTACTTGTGGGCTTTTTCCTCGGTTCTGTCTTTTGAATCCAATACCTGGATTAAGAATGGATAAGGTTCAAAGAAATGCAGCTCATCGAATGCAAGCAAAATCAGGTGCTTCTCACATTGGATCTACAAAAGGGGTATTAATTTGTCTCTATCTATTTTCTTTGCTATTATTTCACTTTAGGTGCGGTTAATTGTTATTTATTTTCTTATTCTGCAGCAACTTAGAACTACCTGTGGCTTTACAGAAGAAAAAGAGATTTTGGATATTCTTGTAAAATCTAAACATGGCACTGATCCAAATCAAAGAGGTTGCAGCAAAATAGTATCCTGTGAGAGCACTCAACATGATGATTATGAAAGCCAAGTTCATGAGAAAACAATGTATGTAGATTCTGTACACAAGGTCACGTCTGAAACCAGTACCATAGGGGGTGATTACGAGACTTCTAGAAGAGATAGTGGCGTTTACAACAATCTTTCAGTAGATTCAAGTTGTAAAATGATTGGATGTAAGGAGATAAATTCAGAAAGTCAAGGGTATAGCAGGAGAAAAAATTCTAATAGCCTCAATCAAAATTCAGAAGTTGATTTGAAGAGCCAACTATCAGCCAAATGGGTTGATAAAGAATGTTCTTTGGATAGCTCAAAGGTGAGAAATGATGGTAAGATTGACTTAGAAAGCCAACGTTTTACAAAGTCAGGTCACCAAGAAACATCTGGTGCAAGCTGTTTTGGACTTCCTACTGTCCTACCTTCACTAAAAGCTCCATCAGAGTCTTGGCTTAAGCGCACTTTACCTACCATTTCCAAAAAGAACATGACTTCAGGGTCTAGCCTTATTGCAAACCTTCATGCAAAATGTCACTTCCAAGACAACATCATTGTACCCTAAGCCTAAGTGGGAAGCAAATGTTAAATCTTCCAATGTACATCATTGTCATCTGCAGCTCCCTGAGGTAATCTGATAATTCTTTGTTTGTGCATGTTTTGTGTAACTCTTATGTAGGAAATCAAAGTATAAAATCCCTCAATTTTTCAGGAAATACCAAACACCTATATCAGAAGCTTGAACTTTATGGATACAACAATTTTGGTGATGTAATTTTTGCATTAGTTTTCTATGTTCCTATCCTTCTGGTTGGGTGTTCCCCTTTGCTTTTATACCCATGATGAGGTGACTCTGTAAATCACTATAGCCTTTTGTATCTTTTTAATAATGTAATAATATACTGTTTCAATAAAAGTTGTATCTGTCATTTACACGAATCTTTAACGCGATCTGTTCGTGTAATTAACATTCATGCATTCAGACTTGGAACCTATTTGAAATTGTGGATCTCCTAGGGCAGCACTTCAATTCTCTGCCATTCAAGTAAAATTTAGTGTGTAAAATTAATTCAAAAAAAATTGTGCAGAACTAATTATACTGATAGTTATGCAAGTGAATTCGTACTGATAGTTATGCAAGTGAATTCGTACTGATAGTTATGCAAGCGAATTCGTACATTTTTTTATAAAACAATGTACCAAATATGAACCAAATTTATTCTCATATTATTTTTAGAAAATAGACTAATATACATTTATTCCTTTATCGATTTACTTTGAATCAAAATAATCATACTGCACTTATTTAAAATTAACTCCATCTATAGTTTTAACACGTTGGCAGTTTAAAATAGCTAATAACCAATCTTTTTACTACACAGTATGACAACTTTTATTTATCACTCTAATTATATATATATATATATATATATATATATATATATTTTCTTATTTCTCTTACCCTCGTCTGCCACTTGTGGATCTACTTAGTGTGTGGGCCAATTGCCTCCATACCATTTTATTGGCAAATTCTTTGACAATTTCTCCCTTCAGCATATCATTTATAACATGCATCCATCATAAAATTTAAAATTCAACATTGTTCTGATTTTATTTTTGTTTATTGATGCACAAATCTGGAAGTGATTTTTATACATTCTTAGATTTTGAAATCTAGAAAGTCATTTTTTATTTCATTTAAGTTTCCAGATGATCATATTCAGAAGTGAGTTATGAGTTCTAGATTTTTATATCCGGAATGGTGTGTTGTAAATGATATTGATGATTAAGATCCAGAACTCATTTATGTTTGCTTATGGATCTTGACATCCAGAAGGTCATTTATGTTGTCCAAGTAAGCTTCCGGATGGTGAAATCTAGAAGTGACATATTAGTTTCGGATTTATATATCCGGAAGGCAAATTTTTAAAATCATTAAGAACAAAACGGACATTTCACGTCAGTGTGTTGAGTGTAGGTCTGAATTGATATGGTATAGGGAGAATCGGTTATTTCTTTTCGCACTCAATCTTTTTTAACCTTCTCCTTATATAGTTTTAAATTTTTGAAAAATGTCATTTACTTTGGAAATGAAAATTAAGAATTGAAAAGAATACATTCTAGAAAAGTAGATTTGGAAGATATTATTGTGTTTTAGAAATAAAAATCCAAAAAAAAAAAATCAAAATTCCATTCTAGATAAAAAAATCTGCAATTAAAAAAATTTGTTAAAAAAATAATAAATCTGGAAATATATTTTGGAAAAGGGGGTTCATACATTATATGTACTCCTATTTTATCTAAGGAAATTTTCATCTTTTCATACTAAAATTTGGTGCAGTGATATGGTGCAGGAAGTAATTGCCCATTTTATTTGGGTGTTTCTTAGTGTACCTCCATAACTTATCTGTCACATTATAAGTTAGACGAAAGATCATTTTGTCTTTAAAAATATATATTTTGAATTTTATAATTTGGAAGTGTATATTTTTCTAATTGCAGCTTTTGAATTATAAAATCTAGAATATATTTCTGAATCTAGAAATATCTTTCAGATTTTATAATCTAAAATATATATTTTTTTCTTTAAAAAAAAAGCACATTTCAAATTACAAAATTCATAATTTTATGGATTCTATAATTTAAAAATATTTTATATTTCAGATTCCATAATTCAGACTAATTTTTTTATTATTCATTCCAAAATTGAAAACATCAATAAAATAAAAAATATTTTTGGTATTTTAGGAAGGATGGAGTTAAAAAAAACAACTATGGAGATACAGTAAGAAACAACCTTTTATTTTTTCAATATTAATATATTTAATGAATTTTATTTTTGCTTCATAAGAAGAAGTAGTTTTGTTTTCATCACTTTCCTTTCCTACCTTTTCATAATATTGACAAATAAAAATCATGCAATTTTTTGAAAATATAAAATAGTTTAGTATTGATATAAATGCAAAATTTTGTTTTGATATAAATGTCAAATTTATAAAAAAAGTTAAACTTTAATTCATTCTTATAAATGTCAACAATAAACTTTATAACTGAAACAACAAATATAAAATAGTTTAGAGAACAACTACAATTTATAAAAATATTGATATTTTAGATTATTTTGCATAACATTATAACCGTTCATCTTCTTCCTTAATAACGGTTCACGTTACAAAACTTGTCCGGTTCTCCGCCAAAATTTCAGGATCTTTGTGTTTTTCTTGCTGAGATCTTGAAATTTTCAGGATCTGAATCCTGTTTTGTTGCTTGAACTTGAAATGCAGTTTCTGTTTTTCTGAAGTGTTGATCTATAAAATAGTGTTGTAGCAACAGTAGGGTTTACTAATTTTGTATGCACCATTGTAGTAGTTTTGTAGAGTATAAACTCTGGAAGCTTTTGCGGACGTTAATGGTAGCTAGGTTTGAGATGAGGAGGGTTTAGAAAGAGAAGGTCCCATTAATTAGTGAAAGATGGCTAGAGAATTCCTTGCAATGTTTCATGGTGGCTACCAAGATGAAGTAATTAGGTATAACTCAGGGACCTTATTTTTGCTGGGAATCATTTTTCTGTCTCTTATGCTTATATCAATGATCATATTTTCTTGTGGGGTTGACGATTCCTACGACCAACATGCACGAAGAGCACCACCACCAATTCGTGCTTCAAGTAGATATACCAGCCGTCATGGTGGTGGTAGCACTGCGCATTCACGAAAATCAGAGCGTCGCATAAGTGGACTCGGTGGTGATGGCGGTGGCGACGGAGGCGGCGGTTAGATCAAATTTTTAAACCATGATTTGTGAGATTACATTTTCGGTCACAACTTCAAAATTTTGAGACTCTCATAATCATATACATCTCTATTGCAACAAGGTTTTGTCTGTTCCATATACTGTTAATTAATAATTAAGATGAAATTGAAATTATGATTGCAACTGCAACCTTACTTTAAATCTTGTTGTTAACTTGGTGAACTCAACAAAACATGATCTATGGATATGTTTAATTTTATATATACTACTCAAATTATAAAGTAGGTTGATTTAATTCTGACATGTTCAAAGTTCTGTTGCTATAGAACCTTTTGTTTTGTAAAACTAAACTGAAATAATTCATCATTCAATATATAATTGTACTCTAAAGTATTAATTCTCAGATTCAAATTTCTGTTGCTGGATTTTTTTTTTTGTTTTACAAAAGTAAATTGAAATAATTCGTGGTCTCGGTCGAGTAAGACTTAACTATTTCGATAAATATATATTTTATTTATGATGATTTTATTTTGAGTTAGATTACGATCTCAGATTAAAAGAATTGCATGAATAGTTTTTGAGGTTTTATTTGTTTTTTTGGTAATTTTTATTAATTTCTTTATTGCCATTACTCCATTTAAGCATATCAAAGAAAAATGTCCACGATTGTAATGTCCTATGACTACTATAACTATATTAATATTTAATCTTTAATAAAAAAATTGCATTGCAAATCAATTGGAGGCATTTCAACAAAATATGTTTATGTTATATTTCGATAAGTTTTTTTTTAATAAATTCTCTTAAAAAAATAAAAAGAAAATAAAAGAAATATATAAAATAAAATTAGTTTAAGTATAAATTAATATATAAAAATTCTGTTTCTTTAAATTTTTATTTTTTACTTTTTTTAATTTATAAAAAAGTATATTTTCATAAAAGTATTTATAAAAAATGACTTAAAAAACACTCTAATAGTTTTCTTGGATAATGTTTAGAGAAAAATACATCTTTATAGAGAATATAAAATATTTTATATTAAAATATGTTGTTTAAATAGGAACTTTTAAAATAAATTTAAATTATAAAAATTATTAAAGTAATTTAATTATTTAAAATTATAAATATTTAAATTCACTTATAATGTAATTTTTTTTTAAATTTCAAAATGATTTAAAAAAAATATATAAATTAAAATAAAGTTTTATCCTAGATTAAAAGTAAAATAAATTATTTATCATAAAGTAAAATTAAAATAAAATTACATTTTAAAATTATTCTTTCTAAAAAATAAATCAAATAACTTATACTCAACAATATAAATTTAAATAAAATTAATTTTTAAATAATTTCATTTTCACAAGTTTAAATAATACATCATTATAAAAAATATTATTGTTAATATTTTTACCACCAATAATTTTATGTTACTTAATTTTTAAAAATATATTCAAACAAACTTTTTTAACAATTTATAAAGATAATATTGTCAAAATTAAAATGAAATATTAAAGAATAAAATTTTAGAACTTAATTTAAAAATTATATAAATATCGTCGCATGCATTTTAATATTTTAATATTGTAGCATATACTTTTCGATATAAAAGTCAAAATATCTTTATACTTTTTCATGAAAAAAATCACCATGTGAATTGTTTTAAAGAAATTAGTAGTCAGTGGAAAGATTGTAAGAAAATTATTTGGATAAATTGTCATTAGGAAGAATTTTAATTTTATTATATTTAACACAGAAGTCATGTTCGATAATACGATTTCGTTTTATATATTTTTCTTATTGAAGTTTTGCTTGGTAAACATAATTTTTATTTTTATTTTGAAATTATGCTTAGCAAGCATGATTTATATTTTTATAAATAGAAGTCTTTGGTAAGCACACACGACTTTAATACAACAAAAACTAAATATAATTTCATTCAAAAAATTAAAATACGTATTTACTAAGCAAGTTTTTAATAAAAATAAATTATATGAAACGAAATTATGTATTTCAAATATGACTTTTGTATTATAAAAATAAAATGTTGAAATTATGCTGGTGGAACACCACTTTTTTAAGATAAAATCATGCTTCCCAATAAGGTTTTATTGTAACTTTTCTATAATTTATTAATTATAATAATTTTTTAGAAAATTATACCAAAATGAAAGATTTTCCTGACCTATCCGTTATATATCCGCTATGATACAATGAAATATATAAGATTGAGTTGATAAGGCATACAAATCTTTAAAACAAGAGATTTTTCCATCCTAAAGAAATAGTTTCTTAAATAGTTTTCTTTCTTAAATTCCATCTTACTTTTTTTCTCCCAGAGATACCTAAATATATGAATTATAAAAAAAATAATTGAATAATAATTATATTTAGAGAAAAAATAATTAATCATTATATTGATTAAATTAAATATTATTTTAAAATTAAAAAAATTATTGGTATCTAAAGTGGTTTCTATTGTTAATAAAAAATTATAAAATGTTTTTAAATTAGTATCTCAATTAGCTATCAAGATTTTAGCAACTAATATTTAGATTCTAAACTGGTCCTAAAATACTAATAGAGATTAATTTAGAATATAAAGTAGTTAGTAATTAAAACTTTAGTAGCTAATGGTTAGATACCAATTTAAAAGTTATTTTATAAATTTTTATTAATAATGTAAACTATTTTAAATACCAATAATTTTTTTAGTTTATAGAATGATCTCTAATTTAGCTAATCAACTGATTATTTTGGTTTCTAAAGTTAGTTTCTATTTAATGATTTTTTTTTTATTCAATGGATTGTGTTATTAATTTAACAAAGATACATATTTGTTAATATTACCTTGCAACTTTTTCCAACAAACATACTCTTATGAAAAATTCACTTTCAAGTAAGAATTCAATATGCACATTGTGATTACATTCTCTCTTGAGTTCTCCACAAATAATAATTTGTTTGTTGTAATGTTTTCTTTCTTCGATTAGATTTTGTGTCCTCTTCAATGTCTTAAAATAGTCAAATAGTAATAGTTGTATGTTCATGTTCATTGGATGGTGTTCATGTATTACTTCTTTGATTTTAACTTAGCTTGTTCTTCTCATAAAGAAATAGGTGTTATGGTTTAAAAGGGTGTTATTGTGCTAATTCCTTCATAAAGTGGGAAAGTTTTTTGTTCCTGTAAGAGGTTGTGGTGCTTTGAAGAATACGAACCTAATCAAAATAGTCTCTTATTTTTTGGCTCATATAAAAGTATTTTTATGAGATGATTGATAAATGTCATAATTCGATAATATAACATATAAAAATATAAATACTTATGGATTTTAATTGATAAAATAATTATTATTTAATCTCTAATTTAGGAATTTGAACTTGAATATGAACGATTTATTCCCAAATTTGTGTTAATTTCAGGATTCTAAGAGAAAATGGAGATGAAAATGTAAGGATTGATGGCTTAAACAAGAGGGGGAGGGGGGTGAAAGTACAATTATAAGAATCATGAAAGGAATAGAAAATGTATCGACCAGTCCCCGGGCGTTGACCAACCACTGGTAACGTTGGTGCCACGTAAGCGGGTCCCACGGGCAGCACAGGCCAGTACCTCGCAAAACACGTGCGCCAAGGAGCCGAGAGTGGTCAGACATCGGTCATCAGGATGTACCGACTTGCCACTAAACAGTGTGGAGAGGTCGGGCATCGGAGATCCAAACAGTAGAGATGGGCCACGAGAAGTGGATCCCAGATCACACACCAGTTATCAATAAGGGAGAAGCCTAGATCACGAGTGCCCATGCATGTAGAGTGGACGATGCATTCAGGCGTGACACAAAGTATAAAAGCCACTAGAAGGGTATGACTAGCAAGGGTCGCAATCAGTGGCGAGCTGCATGCATGGCACGTGAACAGCTAGGGCACTCTCAAAGGCGCGTGACCCCAGAAATCAGGTGCTCGAGGAGGCATCCAGGTGGTCATCCCGTCAGAGGTTGCACTCCAGTTAGGGACCCCACGCGCTAGGTTATCCCAAGAGTAAGGTAACAACAGTGTTAGGCCCGCCCATCAGAAAGGCCCATTTCAGGTAAACAGGAAACCCTAGTTTTCAGTCTATAAATAGCAAGTTAACAAACTTGGCCAGGGGAAAATCCTCTTGCGCCGTTACACACACAAGAGCAAGAGTATACAGTTTTTGGTGTTTCCTAACCGTAGTACTGACTTGAGCATCAGAGTGCAAACGACCGCTAGGGCGCCCATTGTCTTTGTGTTTCAAGTGTTCATCACAGGGACAACATACGCAAACGCAATGACTTTGGATGTGAGCGTGACTTAGACGTACGAAGGCGTTTCGAGTCAACCAACAGGAACAGAAAACACCCGAGATTACACAAACCAGGAAGTCCTATGATCAAATCTTGTACCAGTGCAAAGCTTAACAACAATTTTGCAATCTCAATCCCTCTTTCAAAAACTAATCTCAATCTCTCTTTTTGATTTCAAACTGTGTAAAAACTTGTTGTTTTTTGTTTTGAAAGAAAGACTATATTTTTAGCACTTAAAAACTAGCCATTCAAGGAAGCATTAATTATCCAAAGTAGTTTTGATCACACACAAAACAAAATAACAGGTTTTCAAAAAATTGTTAGAGAAAGTCACAATCAACCGGTTGAAAACACGATTTAACCGGTTGAATTGGTTAGGTAGTTACATAACCAAGTCAAAAACAGTTTCAAAACCTTTAAGCCAGCCAAGTGACAAACAACCGATTATTTCGATAATTCAACCGATTGTTTTTCTCTTTACTTTAGAAAAACACTTTTCTTTTTTAAACAGATTGGGTAAGCTTTGTGCAAGTGTCAAGAACTGATCTTTACAGAGATTCTAAACATTCTAATCTAAACCCAAACCAAAAGCAGCACAACTTCAAGCTTCATCATGGATTTGAAACATCAAAGCTCCCATGCTCAACAGAAAAGGCTAATGGAGAATGGACAAGATAAAAAGAGAAAGTTGGAACATTTGAAACTCGCCCAAGCGAGTTCACTCTATTGAAGCTGGATTTTGTTTCTCGTCAAACGTGCTTAAGCAAGAAATAACTCGCTTTAGCGAGATGTCACTTAGACCAAGCCTAATTAAGTTAAATAGAAGGTGTGAGGCATAATCCTAGACTTCGGAGAATAGAAAGAGATAGAAAAACCTAAAGGAGCCAACCGTCAAGGAGAAACATCCTGGATCATATTTTCTTGCTTTCATGCTTGTAATGACCAACATGAATGACTAATTCTTCCCTTTGGGATTGGGAGTAATGTGTTCAAACTCTTATATATTGTGGTGATATTTATGTATAATATTCTAGTTCTTGATTGATGATTGATATTATCATTTTATTCTCAAAGCTTGAATTATTCATGATTTTGATCCTTAGATTTGAGTAGAAAGTACTTCTAAGAATTTATTTGAAATCTTAATTTCTTTATAACATTTGTTCGTAATGATAAGGAGTTTTTATAAATATGTGAGAAATTGATATTTAGGAGACTCAATAATTTTGTATACGAGAAATCAATATGAATGTTTTTTATATGTGCATCAGTATCAATCAAAATTGAATATTATAATCTTTTTGTAAAAATACAGACGAGTGAGAAGGATGAACCCCAATCCCAATTTTTCCAATTGAATCACACAAATCTTTTACTTTGTTTTATTTAAATTATTGCAAATTCATCATACACAACAACTTTTCTAACAAACTTTTACATTTTGTTTTCTATTTAGTGAATATTATACTTGAGAATTCAAATGTTCCTTATGTGTTCGACATCCGTCTTTAGGGACAAATTTATTACTTCTGACACGGTACACTTGCCATAAAATAGTCATCAAGTTTTTGGCGTTGTTGTCGGGGAACACTTTTAATTCTAGAGTACAAATTCGTAAATATTGTGAATATTTTAATTGTTTATAATTTTTATTTTATTTTTTCTGATTTGTTTTAAATTTTATAATTTTGAAAATTTATTTTTATTGGTAGTTACTCCTTGTGCTAATCCTGGAGTGAGTTGTCTTATGTGATATTGAGAGGACAGGTTTCCAAAGACCAATTACAGTTTGAATCGGAGATTGAAAAGGCAGCTCAGAAGAATAGGATGAAAAAGAAAAACAAGGAGAAATTAGAGAATAATCCTCAACCACTTTTCCACTCCCCACAACCTAAAAGAGCACTTGGAGATTATGCTATGTAGTAGGGGTCAAGGCACTTTTCTAGTATTACAATACCTGCTACTAAGGCCTTGGAGATGAAACCTGCATTTCTCAATCTGATCAATACCCATCAATTTACTGGAATGCACCATGAGGATCCATATACACATTTGTCTACATTCTATGAGTTGGTGGGGACAATGGGCTTTCAATCAAGTGATATTGAAAATTTTATCTGTGTTTGTTTCCTTTCTTAATGGCAGGAAGAGCTAAGGAATGACTAAAATCCCATCCAAATTAGAGCCTTACCAGTTGGAAAGATGTAAAGGATAAATTTTTACATAGACTTTTTTCCACTATCCCTCTACATAAAAGCAAAATCTGATATTTCTATGTTCAGACAATACAAAACATTTTGTGAAACATGGGAGAGATTCAAAGTGATGCTGAGAAAAGAACCAAATCATGGGTTCAAAGATATTGCACAATTGAATATCTTTCATAATGGCCTCAAATTTGATACAAAAATGTTTCTAGATGTTGTAGTTGGTGGTACATTGATGGTTGTTGATGTAGAACAAGCAACAAAGTTTATTGATGCATTGACATCAATAGATTATCAAACCCATAATGATAGATAGATTGAGCCAAAGAATGGGATGTTGGATTGTATTACTTCAGATGCAATTCTGGCTCAAAATAAAATTTTGACATAGTAGATTGAAGAATTGACTAAGAAGATATATAGGCTGCTGCAACCGGTGTAATATACCATACTAACAAAAAAAATAAAAATTAAATTGTTGTTGTTTACACCGATTCTTGTTTAACCGGCCTAGAATGTCGTTGTAAAATGCATTTTCTGCACTAGTGTTTCTAAATTGGTATCTAATTAGCTACCAAAGTTTTAGCTACCAATTATTTAGATTCTAGAGTTGATAGCTAAAACCTTGGTAGATAATTAGATACTAATTTAGAAACTACTTATCAATAATAGAAACTACTTTACATACCAATAAAATTTGTAGTCTCTAAAATAATATCTAATTTATGTGTCTCAAATCTCGTTAACCAACCTTGTAATAACTTTAGGGAATTGGTAAAAAAGGCCTTATTTTTTTCGTTGATTAATTATTTGGCTTTATGTCAGTAATCTATTTATATATATGATTGTTAAGGCAGTAAATTAGTATGATTTAATGCTCACAAAGGTATGTTGTCGCTCCTTGTTGCAGATCTTAAGGATTTGAAAGGAAAGAACATGTGCAGGGAACTATAACATATGATTCGATGACTTCAACCAATGAGGCTTTCGATTCTATATTGGAACTGCAACAGGCTCTGCCTACTAGGATTCTGTCAATTACCCAAGCTACAATTGGTCACTCGAAGCAGGAATGAGAAATCTATTATTTGTTTTTCAATAAGTTAAATACTGCAAAATGGGAAGTATGCAGGTCTAGAATTGAAAATAATGTTTTGAAATCTTGGAATACTATGGGATATGTTAAATCACAAGGAGCACCTGTTGTTTCTCATCTATGATGTCTTTATCTATAGGTGTGGGTGTAGGTGGGTGTTACGAGACTACTTCCCCCAATTTTTCATTCTAAAATTATTTTTCTTTTCACCACTATAAGAGATGCTCAGAGGATAATAACATTGACTATGATGCTAGTTTTTGTTGAACAAGGTGCTTTGATGTCTCCAAATCCAAGAGGAATGCTTTAAGACAGTGTTGTTGGTTTTCTATGTGTGTCTAATAGTCTTTGAATTGTTAATCTACTCTTTAAGATGATCCAAGGTTAATTGAATCTTAATCCTTTTGAAAAAGATGAGTTTTCTAAAGAGTGTGAAAATTCAACCTATTGAAATGTCGATTCAATTGGTTGTTTGACACTTAGTGAATTTTAAAATGAGTTTGAAAAACTTGGCTTTGTTTTGACTTTGTTTTCAAACCAATTCAACCGGTTGTTTCGAGAATTCAACTGTTTTTTTTCTAAAATCCTTAACAAAGTTCTATTAAGTTGTACCAATATGTTTTAAATGATTCAAACTGATTTTGGTTCTTGATTTAAACACTTTGACCATCTGATTGAAGTATAAAAAGGTTGTTTTCGCTATTTGTCATTAACCAAGAAAGAGACATTAATAAAAAACAGTTTTAAAGAATTAAAAGAGCTTTTAGATCATCTCAAGTGTGAAATAGGGTTTTCTTATAATTCTAAACTTTAATCTTTGATTTACCCAGGTGTATTATACTCTCTTCTTCTCTGAACATTGTATTTTTGTGTGATTTGGTGTGGTGCAGTTTCATAGGGTTGTTATGAAAACTATGTGTTTTGCTAAAGAGTAGTGTGTGTTCTTGATGTTAGAATGTATGGCTTTAAACTAGAGGGGGGTGAATGGTTTAAAGAGGGTTTTCGCAAAATTTAAGCCAAGAATGAAATTACTTCGAAAAACACTTGAATCAGAATTCAGTTTTTCCAATAACTTCACTACCTTCTTCTTTTCATATTTTTCGGTTAACTATGGGGAATATTGTTTCAAAAAAAGAGCTGTGAGGTCTGGAGGGAGACTTGAGGGGTGGTTTTCAGGGGATAATGAGCTCATTGAGAGATATAGTTTTGAAACAAGCACAAAGGTGATCAACAACCTTAAAGTTGTTTCCTTTGATTGGCTAAAAAGTCAAAAGCTTGACAATGTGAGAAAGCTTCTAAAAGATCAGTTGTTGAGAAGATATTTGGAGATGAAGGGAAACATATACCCTGATTTAATTCGGGTATTCTACACCAACCTTAAGTTTGAAGGAAACAACCTTGTTTCTCATGTGAAAGGTGTAGACATGGAGATTACCCATGATACGTGGACTGCAGTAACGGGTTTAAAGTATGCTGGTCTAAGGATTAACAAGGGAAATCTTGGAGTAGTGGAGGATTTCAACAAAGTCCAATACTACAAGAGTTGCTTGAAGAATCAACAAGCCCAAGTGAGATCTTGTTCTGTTGGAGGCTTGAAGTTGGATGAAAGGGTGTTTGCTCTTATTGTTACTTGGATTCTAACTCCAAGAGGGAGAAACCATTCTGTCTTAACAGAAGAAGATCTTGTATACATCTACTGCATCATGAAGAAGATCAAGATCAACTGGATTCATATCATCAAAGAACATATGCAAAAATCCATGAGGTTAAGTGACTACCACTATCCCTATGTTGTTTTAATCTCTAAATTCTTGCTCTATTTTGAAGTGAATCTTGAAGATGAGACCTCTAAGTTGGTTAAATCAACACAAGAAATGAACAATAGCTCTCTAAGCAAGATGGGATTCACCAAAATAAGTGGAAAATGGGTGAGCAAAGATGGTGATCATGGTGGCTCATCAAGTGCTGCAGTTGCTGATTTTGATGAAGAAGATCAAGCTGCTGATATGGATATTCACAATGAAGATCATCCTGCAACTACCTTTGAAGCTGGACCAAGTGCAGGACATCAAGGAGATGAGATGCCTTCTATGTCTTCTTTTGAAAGATACATGGTGAATAGGCTTGATGGCTTTGCTGAAAATCAAAGAAATCTCCATGATCTTTGTGTGACCAATTTCCAGAGCATTGACAACAGATTCAATAGCATGGATACTCGGTTTATGACCCTGGATGAACAAATTGAAGGTGTTCAGAACCAAATCTTTGAACTTCAGTATGGCAAGAATGTTTGAAGGAAAATCAACCGGTTGAATGATCGAAACAACCGATTGTTTTTGCCCTGTATCATTTTAAGTGCTTTTGCTTTTAAATTCTGTATAATTTGGAACAATTTCCTTTTTATCTCTTCTTATTGTCTATTTGTGAAGACAAATAGGGGGAGATTTTATGTTGTGTTGTCTTTTATTTTCTGCAAACTCGATGTTTTGTTTAAGTGAACCTTAATTTTGGTGTTTTGTTGCTGATATGCTGGTATTTCTGGTGGTTTTTTGCTGTTGTTTTGGTTAAACAAAACATGTTTTGTTTTACTGCTCTAACCTTCTATCAGAGATATTGTGCTTTGCTTAAAATTTATTTTGCAGGAACTGCTTCAGATTCAAACAAGTCCAACACAAGCAACCAGGGATTTGTCTTCATCAAATAAGGGGAAATTGTTGAATCAAGTGCGTTCAAGCTTTGAAGAATCCAAATCATTTGTGTTTGATGGAAGGTTGGAGGTGTTTGTTGTTGTTGGTGTGCTTTAGAATAGGATCTGGGGTAGATTATATTTGTAATCCACTCTTTGTTGAATCTAAAGCTTAAGTGTTTTCAAATCTTTTAAGTTTAAAGTGTTTTTCAAACTAAGTGAAAAACAACCTGTTGTTTTGTCGAAACAACCGATTGTTTTATACTTAGGTGTTTTTGAAAAAGTTTGAAAACTGTTTTGGATGGTTGACTTGCTGTCAAACCCAAACAACCGATTGATTCGCTATTTCAACCGATTGTTTGTTTGGAATCCTAACAGAAAACAATTTTGTTTGTTAAAAGAGCTTTAATTGATTTCATAACTTAATACGCTCCTACTTTAAATGCTTTGACCATGTTTTGAATACAATATATAATTTGTTAATGTTTTATAACAAACAATAAGAAATAAAATTAGATTTGAGTTTTTCAACGAGTTTTTGAAGCATTTGAGTTTGAACTTGAGCTTTGGTTATTCAAGAGAGAAGTGGAATAGGATTACTCTGTATTGATTTCGGTTGATTCTATAACAGTGTAATTCGTTTTGTGATTTGTGTACATTCTGGTGTTGTAAAGCCAAGAAGGGTTGTGTGCTCTTGAGGTTGTCAATATCAACATTCTTGGTGGTGTATATGCTGAGTCAAAGGAAGTGTGTGTCTTGAGGGGATCAAGGGCACTTCTTTGGTGGTGTGTGTATGTAATCTGGATTTGATTACCTGGTGGATTCCCCAGTGGTTTCTGGGAAACTGGATGTAGCTCTTGGGTTAAGAGTGAACCAGTATAAACTGTTTGTGCATTTCTCTCTTCCTTAAACTCTTTAATTTCAATTGTTGTTATATGCTGGTATAAACAACCGATTGTTTCTGCGAAACAACCGATTGTTTTTCTGCGAAACAACCGATTGTTTTTCTGTTGCTTTTCTGTTTTGAGCTTTGTTCTTGGCAAACTGAGTTCCTAAATCTGGTTTCTTGCAAAGAATTTCATTCTATCCTAAAAAGTTTTCAAAAACCCCCTTTAAACCATTCACCCTCACTCTAGTTTAAAGCCATACATTCTAACAAATATGACATTATCAAGACTTTTCAGAGATGGGCTAGGGTGAAGGAAGTTTTCATTTTTCGGAGGCTTAACAGGTGGGGAAAACGATTTGGGTTTGTGAGGTTCTTCAATGTAGGAAACGCTCGATGGTTGGAAAAAGAGTTGGATAAGATTTGTATTATGAATATGAAACTACATATTAACTTTCCAAAATATAGAAAAGCAAAGCTTAGCCAAGGGGAGAGGAGTACAAAAGTTGAGAAGGCTGATAGAATCCATATGGAAGGACGCATAAGAGCTGAAAAACATAAAGTCCCAACCGAGAGAAGCAGGGAAACAAATGTTTGATTCCCTAAGAAGAACCGTGTCAATAAGGATGTGTGGAAGGAAAATAAAGGGAAGGAGAAATCAATATGGAGAGAAGTCAATGGGAAGCAAGAGGAGAGGAAGGTGTCTTATGCGGCAGTAAGTAATATTTCTTCACATGTTAGCTGAAGAGGTTCCTCAGTTGAAACTTTGCAACAAACCCTTCCTTGGATGGTCAACAGTATGGTTGGTCACCCGTTAATAGGGATTACCTTTATTAAGCTGTGTGAAGAACGAATTAAAGGGGGGATGACTATGGTTAAAGTGAGGTATATGGGAGGTAATGCAGTGCTGCTAACACCAAGAGATGGCGAACAAATGGAAGAGATAATTAAGGGGAATAAGGAATGGTTGACAGTGTTATGGAGGTCGTTAAGCCGTGGTCGGATGGTTTTGTAGTAGAACAGAGATTTGTTTGGCTAAGGTGCTATGGGATACCTTTCTCCCTGTGGAACAAAGATTGTTTTTCAAAAGTGTTAGGTAAAGAGGCTTCCTTGGTAGCCATTGATGAGGCAATTGAATTCTGGGATAACCTAGAGTATACACGTATCCTGGTTTGCTTGCGTAAGGTGCGCTTTGCTAGGTTCTTAAATTGTATAAGGATCAATGGCCATGTTTTCAACATCTATCTTAAGGAAAAGCATCCCTATCACCAATAAGGCACATGTAAGTGTACGGGTGATATAGATGCATCATCAAATAGTGTTTCGTCTTTGGAGACTATTGTGGAGGAAACCAATTTGTCCAAGGTTGGGGGTGACAATGGTGGAAAGCTTAGTAGAAGGGCGACTTTAGGGTTGGAGAAGCAAGGATGAGGAAAGGAACACGTCATACAAGAGACAAATCTAATCGAACTTGAGGGGCCTGCTGTGATCGAGTCAGCTTGGCAAGGAGAAAGTGGGGCACATTCTCCCTGCACCTGATTAATTCAAACTGGCACCCGATTCTAGACTCGAAATGACAAAATTGTCCTTAATGAATTTTAGATTAGGTCAAGTGAGGTATGTGCACCCAATGCAATTAGAGACATGCACCCAACCCTCAGCCGCTCGGAGTCATCTGCACCCAACCCACAGTCACAGTGAGTCATATGCACCGTCTTCCTCTTCGTTTTCGCAGGGAACCACAGCGCAGTCGTCGTTTCGTTCGATTTCGGTGGCAGAGTAGCAGCTGCCATGGCGAAGGAGCCCTTGAACAGAGAGGAACCCCAGAGCGAACGTCGGAAAAGACAAGGTAAGTGACTTCCGGATATTTTTGTTCGGATTTATAGTTTGACTTGCGGATAAATTTATGCGTAATCATAGTGTGTGCCTTCCGAATATTTTTGTGCGGAAGTCATATTTGACTTGTAAATATTTTTATCCATAACAACTACGGATATGGATATCCATAATTCAAAAAATAACTACAGATATTTAAATCCATAATTCAAAAAACAACTACAAATATTTAAATCCATAATATAAAAATAAATTTCGGATAATTATATCCATAATGCAGTAATATGGTGCAGAAAATGTTACTGACTTACAGACGCTTGCATCCGTAAGGTTAAAAGAAGACTTCCGGATATCGGTATCCGTCACTACCAGAACTCGAAAAAAATGCGATAAAAAGCTTAAATCTGTTCTTACCTCATAACAATGTCAAAGTGCAAACAACCCCGTCCACCACCACTGTAAATCCACCTCCTACGCAACTCAAAGCACTACCAAAGAGGAAAATCAACTTTCTCCGCACCCTTTATAGCTTTTCAAAATAAACCTTCACAGCTTTTCAAACTAAAGAAGACAAGGGCATAGTTGGATTTTGAAAACTTCGTCGGGTGCAGGAAGCAAATGATCGGGTGCAGGAAGTAATTGCCAGAAAGTAGTTGTTCTTTCACGTATGAAGCAAAAAGGTGGCAGAAGGGTAATGCAGAGGACCTGGATTTTTCTGCCCACTATGAAGTCCATTCTGTTAGGCTAGCTCACCATATAAATCTAGATTTGAATAACCCTTTTTGTAGCTATAGAGAATTCAAGTGGTGTTAGGGCAAAGTCCAATTTCGTATTGGGCCAAAATGCTAGAGGTAAGGAGGCCCAACCGGGTTGGGATGAGGAGGCCCAAGTGGATCATTTGGTAATTCAATATGTGTCACGTAAACCACAGAAGGAGTTGGGAAGCCCAACCCGTGTTTCTGGGGGGGGGGGGCAACAGGTTTCGGGAAGTGAAGTAAGGGAACCCAGCGATGAGGTAAGGTGTTATGAATCTGCGACACCCATCGTTTGTGGAGGAATAGTCGAAGTAGGGAGAGGTAAGGCGCTCTGTAATCCCCAAGTGGAAGAAGTGTATACCCTTGTTCATAGTAAAGATGATGTTCTTGACCAAGGGAGCTTCTCTCACTCCAAGGAGGGTCCCCAAACTAGAACTATCAAAGTTGTGGGTGAGGACTATAATGAAGTTGTAGGCCCCATTGGCGTGGATGACATGATGATAGGGAACGAAGGTTTAACTATGGGAATCAGTAACCATCCTCCGCCAAGGGCACATCGGCAAAGGCAACGATTTCTTTGGGAATTGGGAGATTGTAGTTAACAACTTCAGAGGAATCTTAATAGTGAAATGGGAAGCCCACAAGTAGGGTTATGCTCATCCTCAAGGGTAAGCTCTAATTCAAACGCTTTGTCGGATGGTGATATTGTTAATTCTAATTCTCATCTATGGAGTTTTGATGATGTTGATGTGCCGTCTAATGTGGGGGAGCTAGGAAAACATCTTGGGGTTTCGTGTGATAGGGAGGAGGAAGATGTTGTTAAGGAGCTTGAATGTATGGAAGAAAGGGATTCAGAAGTTCTAAAAAAGTTTGAGGATGGGAACAACGGGGTTGTTTTATGATTATCGTTAACCTGAATATAAGAGGGTTAGCGGGGTACTAAAGCTAAATATTTGAGAAATGTTTTAGCTAAGGAAGGTGCGGAGGTGCTATGTTTACAAGAAACTAAGGCAACTAGATTGTTAAATGTAAGATGTTTTTCTATATGGTGAGACAATAAAGTGGGTTGGGTGCATAAAAAAGGTACTAATGGAACTGGGAGTACGTTTATTATGTGGCATAAAGAAGCCTTTTATTGTGATAGTCATGTGGAGGGAAGGGATTTTATACCAATCTTTGGGCAGCATCTTAAATCTAAATTGAAATGTGCAGTAGTCAACGTCTATGCAAATTTTAATCTGAATGAGGCTGCTTCATGGGAGGATTTATCAAACATTAGAAGTGTTAATCAGGAATGGGCTTGGTGGTTTTGCGGTGATTTTAATGTTGTTAGAAGAGTTAGTGAAAGGAAAGGAATTAGAGAAAAAGGTAGCCAGACGAATGAGATAAGAGGCTTTAATTCTTTCATTGAAAGGAATTTTTTGGTGGAGTTTCCAATAGTGGGCAAGAAATATACTTGGTTTAGGGCTAATGGATAAACAAAAACTAGAATAGATAGAGTTTTGGTCTTTGAAGGATGGCTTCAAACATGGCCAAATTGCAAACAATATGTACAGTCGAGAGAGGTTTCAGACCACTGTGCTCTAGTGGTGATATCGCTAAACAAAAACTGGGGGTCGAGACCGTTTAGGGTTATTGATGCTTGGCAGGGGGAGCCCGGGTTTAGGGAGATGGGCCGAGGTAAATGGGAATCATACTCTGTTCAAGGTAATTGTATTTCTGTGCTCAGAGACAACCTGAAATTACTATAATGAATTGTTTTCAAAAGATTTTCTTAAATACTTTGCTTAGAATGAAACTTTAACAAACAACTCAGAAAAGCAATTCAGAAAACCAATACAATGGACAAAGAGAAACTGGTATCAAAATTTCAATCGGTTAAAATTGCGATTTAACCGGTTGTTTATGACAGCGGAAAATACAAATAGTTAATGAGAGAAGAGATAGAGAGAATTACACACAGAGATTATACTGGTTCACTCAATCACAAAGATACATCCATTCCTCAGTAAAACCACTGAGTATCCACTATGCAACCAATCACAGATTACACATACACCACACACAAAGAGGTGACTTTGAATCCCACAAAGCCTACCCACCCTCTTTGCACACAACAAACACCTCAAGCCATAATCACACTAACTTTACAGGATTTTACAGCAGTAATACAAAGAGTTATATGAACAATTACAAGAACTTGAACAGGATTAGAAAACACCTAGAGACAGAGTACACTAGAACCCTAATGATCAGTTATTTGAATCACAGCAAAACACAAAGGCAATCTTGATAAAACTTGGTAAAAAAAACCTTTTCAAATCAATCACAATCAGAGTATCAAACTTCTCTGTTTTTCATCAATATCTTTTACGTTTAAATGAAGACTCATTTTATAAACCTTGAAAAGCTACCGTTGATGACAGCTTTGAACATTCAAATCAGTTAAAACAGGTTTTCAAAAAATTGTTATGAACACATACAGTTAACCGGTTAAAACCACGATTTAACCGGTTAAATGGTTTTTCAATTATACAACTGATGCAAAAAACAGTTTCAAAACCCCTTTGCCAGCTAAGTGACAAACAACCGATTATCTCGAAACTTTAATCGGTTGTTTTTCCATTTCACTAGTGCAGATATGTAAAACAAATGCGGCTATTTTCAATTTACAAATGCGGTCATAGAACCGCATTTGATCAACACGCATTCGTAAATATGGAATTTACAAATGTGGTCCTATGACCACATTCATAAATCACATTTACAAATGCGGTCATTTTAGGTAACCGCATTTGTATATTATTCTGAATTAGGGAGTGGGTTTGGGGTTTAGGATTTATGAATGCGGTCTTGGTAAAAACCGCATTCATAAATCACTATTTACAAATGCGGTCATTTACCAAGACCGCATTTGTAAATGCGAATTCACTATTTACAAATGCGGTCTTGGTAAATGACCGCATTTGTAAATAGTGATTTTTTTTTTAAAATACACTATGTTTTGTGCAGAAACCATATATTTAAATAACCTGCATAATGATCAAACCCAGCCAGACAAATACAGAAATGTAGTAATCAATTGAAATCATCAAAATGTACATTTACAAGTGATCAAATTACATATAATAAAACCATTATTGTTTACCTATGCTAGAGTTATAAAAATTAATGAAATATGTGGACCAAGAATCTCTAACATATGAAATGCCTTCCTCACTCATTGGTGTTTCTTCTGTGAATAACTGCATTGCAAAGTTGACATAAATTAGTTTCTAGATATATATATATGTTCAAGAATTATAAAAATGATTTAACATATACCTCTTTCCAACCAGTTTTAACACCTAGTCTTATAATGGTAATCATCCATTGCATAATGTAATAGCCACACTCATAGCTTCCTAGTTGTTTATTACACTATAATTCAATAAAAAGTAATATGTTAGTATATTGATAAACAATGATAATAGAGAAAGAAAAAAATTACAAACCTTTACTCTTATGTAGTTCAAATTATTTGAACTGGATCGACCTTTTAGGATGTTATATCCACGCCATGAACTGGTTCATACAAAAAACCTCGTTAGTAGATGGTTAATTAGTAACATACAAAGTTAAGTTTATACTATACTTACGTATCAATGATATCCTTAAATTTTGTGGGCATCTTCTTGTGTAGGGAACAGAACCACACAGCAGTCTTATCAACCATTGATAAGACAAGTAACTGCCAATGATGCCTATATGATCATTGAAAAGAGTTAGTAAATATTTAAAACATGAAATAATAATAATTAATGACATATAATTAAACTTACTCATTAATATAAGGGCATAAATAAATTTGTTTTCCCTCTTTTTCCAGGATGTTAGTGATGTATGCTTGAGTCTCAGTTGAGTTTGGTCCAACGGGATTAGTATATGCAGGATCTACGAATCCATACATATTTTCCTTCCCCTTAGTGATACAGACTCTATGCAAAAACCTACAAGTTTTTAGTTAAAGCATAATCAATAATAATTTAACATAAAGTAAATTGAATAATAGGTAAAGATACTTACATCATAAAAAATTGAATTATACTTATATTGAGCTCCTGTTTCCCAGATATAAATTCTGATAAATCTGTGTTGTAAATCATCAGTGGCAGTTCAGTGCTGATTTGAAAAAATGTATTATCCCACGGAACTGGAAAAGGATCATTGCCAATCTGACTAGCAATGAGACGTAGGGAAGCCATAGGATCGTCAACTGGAACCTCGCGCTTCTTTTTCGGACTGGGTGGCTGAAAAGGTTTCTACAAGATAAACAACATTTGTATTAAATTATATGTAATATATAAATATAAATAAAAAATAATATAATGAAACGAAATTATTACATGAGGTTCGGGCATAGATCGAATGAGCTCTCTGGGCCAGGCAACGAATGTCTGAAATGCATCGGCCACAGTGGTTACCTCATCTGAAGGTAGTGGAACACGAGCATCAGGAAATCGTACTTTTTCAACTGTTACCTTCGCCACATCAGGGGAGAGAGGAACGTTATGTAAGGTGGTGGCGTTTGTATAGACTTTTCCAAGTGCCACCACCCGAGGAAGTTTGCCGCCCACTACCAGTAGCTCACAATCCTCTGTCTG
The DNA here is from genome assembly GCF_000499845.2 of Phaseolus vulgaris. Classification (NCBI taxonomy): domain Eukaryota; kingdom Viridiplantae; phylum Streptophyta; class Magnoliopsida; order Fabales; family Fabaceae; genus Phaseolus; species Phaseolus vulgaris. The sequence goes on along the minus strand of NC_023755.2, from coordinate 29,571,145 downwards.
CCCATTGATATCATCCCCTGATGTTGGAGGAGCCGCACAACTCCCCTTTGTGCTCTTGGGAGTGGGACTAACAAGGGGTTCAATCGGCTCAGCACAAATAGAAACTCTTGTCGCATTCGATCATTCTCCTTTTTCATCTCCAGCCACATCAAATCAGTCTCCTTTCTCATCTCCTCCATTATTTCTTCACGTAACTTACTCTTCATTTGAGTTTCCTTCTTGGAGGAGGAGGATGGCTGTCGTTCTGAAACTCCAAAATAAAGTTTAATTTCGACCCCTTGTCCAGCGGCACGAACACGACCAGAGTGTTCAGGTCGTCCAATTGCTTCAACCAGGATATTGTGACGACCTTCAACAACAAATTTACCGTCGGATTCCAAGGAATCCTGCAAGAGTACACAAAAATCATATTTTCAATCATTAATATAATTAATGCTTTAAAAAAATTGAAAATAACAAAAGTAACTTACAATTTTTTCGATTATAACCCCGGATTGCTCAGAACTTGGTGCACCCGACTTCTTAATTCGGGCCCTCTTCCATTTTACATGGCGAAAAGGTGGTGATGGAGGAGAAGTGACCCCTGTTTCCACATTCTCAGACAACGTCCCCTGTTGAGATTTCTCCTTTTCCACCATCAGTGTTTGCTCAAGTATACCCCGAACGAGACATAACGTGCGGGGTAAGATTCATCTAGTTTTGAGGGATCAATGACTTTACAACAGATGGAAGAGAAGAATGAGCACAAACGGGTTATGGTGTGTCTAACATTTTTTGGTAAGATCCCACGGATAGCTACCGGCAACAACTGTTGCATCAAGATGTGACAATCATGAGACTTCAACCCTATTAACTTCAAATCTTGCATTGACACTAGGCTCTTCACATTTGAGGAATGTCCTTGTGGCACTTTCACACCCTTTAGACATTGACAAAAACTAATTTTTTCATCTTTTGACATTGTGTAACAGGCTGGGGGCAAATATGTACGCTTACCCATTTCTATGGGTGCCAACTCGCCGCGTATGTTCATCTCAATCAAATCTAAACGAGCATTTAGACCATCCTTCGTCTTCCCGTTAATGTTAAGAAGTGTACCAATTAAGCTATCACACACATTCTTCTCAACATGCATTACATCTATACAATGTCTGACTTCTAACCTCGACCAGTACGGAAGATCAAAGAAGATTGATTTCTTCTTCCAAATATTGTCACAGATGACTTTTTTTTGGACTTACCGAAGGTGTGGTCTATGTTATTTACCTTTTCGTAAACCTCAACACCGGTTAATGGAGTTGGTGGACCACTACCCTCTTGGTGTCCATTAAAGGCTTTTTTCAACCTCCGGTAAGGATGATGACTTCTAAGAAACCTCCGATGCCGAAGATATACTGTTTTCCTTCCATGTTTCAATTGTTGAGAAGCAGTGTCTTCTTCGCATATTGGACACGCTTTGTGACCCTTAACACTATAACCTGATAAGTTACCATATGTCGGAAAGTCATTGATGGTGCAAAATAACATGGCATGAAGCTTGAAAGTTTCATTAGCAAATCCGTCAAATACTTCGACACCCTGGTCCCACATTAACTTCAAATCTTCAATTAGGGGACTTAGATAAACATCAATATCATTTCCTGGTTGTTTCGGACCGGATATCATCATAGACAACATCATGTATTTTCGCTTCATGCACAATCCAGGAGGTAAGTTGTAAATAACTAGTAATACAGGCCATGAACTGTGATTTGTACTCATATTACCAAACGGATTCATTCCGTCTGTAGCTAAACCAAGTCAGATATTTCTTGATTCTTTACCAAATTCTGGAAAGTCATCATCAAATTTCTTCCATTGAATAGAATCAGCTGGATGTCGGTACATGCCATCGCATTTCCTCTCATCTGCATGCCATCTAAGATTCTTAGCATCGTCTGGGTTTGCAAACAAACGCTTCATCCTTGGAATGATGGGAAGATACCACATAACCTTCATTGGGGGTCCATGCTTTTCCATGTCATCAATAGAATCATCATCTTTTTGTTTCAACTTATAACGTGATAACCCACACCTCGGACAACTTTTCAACAATTCAAAATCTTTCCGGTATAATATACAATCATTAGGACATGCATCTATCTTTTTGTACTCCATACCCATTGGACAAAGAATCTTTTTGGCCTCATAATTACGATTAGGTAGACTATTTCCCTCTGGAAGCATATCCTTCAACAGCTGGAGCAATTCCGTGAAGCTTTTATCAGTCCATCCGTTTATTGCCTTCAAATTCATCAATCTTAACACCGCCGACAACCGTGTGAAGTTAGTTGATCCAGGATACAAAGGAGTTTCTGCATCTTTTGACATACATTCATATCCATGCGCTTTTGCAAAACACTCAGCTCCCACATCACGAATCATGTACTCCAATCAATCATCATCTCCATCATCGTGTACTGCTTCATCCATGGTAGAACCCACATATTCCTCAGTTACAGAAACACGTGGTAAATTTAATAATTCACCATGCCATGTCCAAGTTGTATAAGATCGAAGAAACCCATCACACAGCAGGTGTTCCCTCATGATATTCACATCCAGTATCCTTCCATTCAAACAGTTAACGCACGGACACCTGATCTTTGCTCCATCATGACCACTAATAATCGCGTTACGCTGCGCAAATTGTATAAATTCCTCTACTCCCCTTTCGTATTCATCACTTATACGAACAACATTAATCCAACTTCGATCCATTATATATTCTGAAAACAAACGTTGAAGCGGAGAGAGCTGAAACTTACAATGCAAAGGGAGAGCTGAAACAGAACGTTGAAACGAAGAGCGGAGAAGACGAAAGTGAAAGTGAAAACTAGTGGCGCGCTTCAATTTTTAGGGTAAAATTGATTTACAAATGCGGTTCTAGGGTAAGACCGCATTTGTAAATCAATTAAAATGATTTACAAATGCGGTCTTTACTATGCCCGCATTTGTAAATCATTCTGAATTGATTTACAAATGCAGTCTTACCCTAGAACCGCATTTGTAAATCAATTTAATTACAAAAATGCCACCGCATTTTTTACAAATGCGTTTAAGCGCAAAGCCGCACTAAATAAAGGGTCGTTGTTTTCATATTTTGTACTAGTGTTTGCTTGGAAAAACACTTTAATCTTTAAAACAGATTGAAACAAGCTTTGTCTGAGAATCAATACTGATCTTACAAAGATTCTAAACCCCATACCAAAACCTAAACCTAAAACATCACACAACTTCAGGCTTCATGAGGATTTGACACATCAAAGCTTCTCATATTCAACAATTTTCCCCTATTTGATGGAGACAAATCCCTGAGATGCTTTTAGGAATGTTATTTGTTTAGAATCTTTTGAATCCTGCAAACACTGAATAAACACATAATAGACTAGTCCAAACAGATATGTATTATATATCAGATTTCAAAAAATTAGCAGAACCTGCATAAAAACAATCGGTTATAATACAGAGATAACCGGTTAAAATTCTGCTGTAAACTAGAAATAACAACTAAGCATAAACCAGCTAAAACAGTTTATAAAAGCAATAAAGCAATGTTCAAAAGCACAATAAACCACAATTAAGAACATTACAAAACCCCCCAATACTTATCTCCTTATTTGTCTCATCAAATAGACAAAAGGTAGGATTAAAAACATCATAAAAAAATTAAGCTTAAAAGAAGGGCTATCCTCTCTTTGAAATTGTAGTTCCAGAGTCTGCCTCTGAACTTCTTCAATCTTTTCATCCAGAGTAGAAAACTGTGTGTCCATGTTCGTAAATCGTGGCTTGCACATCTCATAAAGGTTCCTTTGATTGTAAGCAAAGGTGTCCATTCTATTAAGCATTTGCATTTCAAAGGATGACATGTTTGGCATCCTTTCTTCCATGTTGATGTCATGATGCATACCTTCTTGAGTTTCAGCAGCATGATCATCTTGCATTACTGCCTCTTCAGTTTCATCTCCTTCATTAGTTCCACTTGGGCCAGCATGGTCACCATCTTTGCTTACCCATCTTCCACCAATCTTAGTAAACCTCATCTTGCTTAGGGATCCACTATTGATTTCATTGGAGGGCTTGATGACTTCAGCTAGCTTTCCTTCTATATCCATTTCAAAATAGTGAAGGAAATTAGAAATCAAAATAGCATAAGGATAGTGAAAGTCACATAACCTCATGGATTTTTGCATATGGTCTTTGATTATGTGAATCCAGTTGATCTTCACTTTATTCATGATGCAGTAGATCAAGAGAAGATCTTCTTCAGAAAGAGTTGAATGGTTGCTCCCCCTAGGTGTGAGAATCCATGAAACTATGAAGGCTACAAGCCTTTCATCAAGTTTCAACCCTCCAACAGAAAAATTCCTCACTTTGGAGTGGGGATTCTTGAGCCAACCTTTGTAAAACTGGATTTTATTGAAATCTTCCACTACTCCAAGGTTTCCTCTGTTGATTCTTAGTCCATAAGACTTCAGCCTGGTCACAACAGACCATACCTCACTTGTGATGATCATATCTACACCTTTGACATGAGAAACAAGTGAGTCACCATCAAAATTAAGGTTAGTGTAGAATACCTTTACAAGATCAGGATAGATATTCCCTATAAGTTCTAGGAATCTCTTCCAACTTTTGTTCTTTGAGAATACTCCTTACAAAATCCAAATTCTGTTGTTTCATCCATGTGAAGGAAACAACTTTTGGGGTATTCACATTCTTTCTACTAGTCTCTAGTAGATACTTGTTGATGAGATTGGTATCTCCTGCAAACCATCCTTCAAGCTTTCCAGAGCTTTTAACACCCCTGGACTTCATTGTTTTTGCAGATGAAGGAGTTCCAACCATTGCTTAAATCAGAAACAGTTTCTGCAAAGAAATCTTTTTAGAGAAAGATAGAAATAACAGTTCTAGATTAACCGGTTATTTGTAAGTGGAAACAACAGCTAAATGCATTGGGTTTTATAGCAGAGAATCCCTGGTCAAAGTTGGTTGTATTCAACATAAAAACGAATCAAATCTTAATCATAAAGTTAACATAGTCAGTCAAATCAAAAAGTACAGATTCACATGTGATATATGACCAAGCATTTAAGACACTTTTGATTTTCAAAAACAATAAAGATCTAATCTATTAAAAGCAAATGTACCAGAGTTAAACAGTATTCAAACATCATTTAAAGCAAGTTTGACCATACACATCACTAGGTTTAACAGAATCACAAACCACAATTTAAAAACCAAAAACCAGATACGTTCAGAGCTTATCAGATACAAAATAATCGGTTGTTCGAGGAAACAATCGATTAAATTTATGTTCTGAAGAAAAACAACCTGTTTTAAACCAAAAACACATGTTGCATGTAATTATTAAGTTTTCACATATTTGCAAACAATAAAACATACGAAGAGTAGATGGTACACATGGAAATTATTCATAGAACCATAGAGAAACACATTGCATTGAATTTTGTGGACAAGTAGTTCTCAACAAAGAATGGGAATTTAATTCTCGGATCACTGAATTTCTAATTACAGAAGTTCAAGAATCCAACACTAGACCCTGATATGTAGACATGTACAGAACATCCAATCCTTGCTAAACTTTTCAAATGAAATCAGGAATCTGCAAAACAGAACTTTGTCAAATATTAAGATTTGATCCCTTGAAGAATTTGGGACCTTCAGTGTTAGTTTTATCTTTTATATTGACAATACATCTTGGAATCCACTTATAGATGCCTTTAGGTACAAGAGATTTACGAAATCTGCAATACCTGACAGAATGACCTTTCTTCATGAATGTAAGCATGTAACAACCGGTTGAAACGACACTTTAACCGATTGTTTTTCTGGAAAATTTGAAAAAGGTTTTGCAATCTTTTTTTCTTTGCTTTGAGGATAAAATCCCAAACTTGCTTTTCCAAATATATATTTCTGTGAGGCTAAAACATCTTCAAAGTTGGACTTTCCAGTTGTAAGCTTGTCGAAAGTTTTCAAAAGATAGCAAATCTTCTTTTCTAGAAGTTCACAATTTTCACAGCTCATTTTCTCACAACTGCAAGAAGAATTCTTGTAGATTAATTCCAGATGTTCTAAATCTTCATTTTTTTTGTACAACTCTTCTTCTAGATCCTTAACTTTATTTTCTAACCAGTTATTTAATCCTTTCAACTGGTTGAGAGAAAGGGCCAATCGGATGACTTCATCTTGAGTTTCATAAAAAGCATTAAGTAATTGATCATAGGTGGTACCTTTACTTGTTGAAGTAGAATCCATGCTACTTGTTACTGATGCTAGAAGGTAAAGATTAGCTTCCTCATCATCTGAAGAACTTGAGGATGAGACATCATTTGTGCCTTCATGTGTAACCTCTAAGATATCCCACATTTCTTTGGCCAAGCTACATTGCGAAACCCTGAAAAACTCATCACAACTTAGAGCAGATATTATAATATTCTTAGCTATCCAATCAAATTTAGCTTTCTTACATTCTACCTCTGTCCATTCAGATGAAGGTTTATCAACTAAAACATCATCTTTCTTAACTTGAGGTACAAAAGGGTCATTTTCAATTGACTCCCAAATGCTTTTGCCAGTTGAGTGTATAAAGATCTTCATTCTAACTTTCCAAAATTGGTAATTAACTCCACAAAACAGAGGTGGCATGTTTATTGAGGCACCTTCCCAAAGGGCATTTTATCAGCCATCAAAAGATTTTCAAAAACTAGAAATAAAAAAAAAAACCTAAGTAACTTTCAAGAACCTTGCTCTTGATGGCAATTGTTAAGTTTGATGGCTATAACAAGAGGGGGGTGCGGGGTGAATTGTTTTCAAAAGATTTTCTCAAATACTTTGCCTACAATGAAACTTTAACAAACAACTAAAAAAAAAACTTCAGAAAACCAATACAATGGACAAACAGAAACTGGTATCAGAATTTCAATCGGTTAAAATTGTGATTTAATCAGTTGTTTATGACAACGAAAAATATAAACAGTTAATGAAAGAAGAGATAGAGAGAATTACACACAGAGATTATACTGGTTCACTCAATCCCAGAGCTACATCCATTCCTCAGTCAAACCACTGAGTATCCATTATGCAACCAATCACAGATTACACATACACCACACACAAATAGGTGACTTTGAATCCCACAAAGCCTACTCACCCTCCTTGCACACAACAAACACCTCAAGCCAGAATCACACTGACTTTACAGGATTTTACAACAGTTATGCAAAGAGTTATATGAACAATTACAAGAACTTGAACAGGATTAGAAAACACCTGGAGACACAGTACACCAGAACCCTAATGATCAGTTCTTTGAATCACAGCAAAACACAAAGGCAATCTTGCTAAAACTTGGTAAAAAACCTTTTCACAAATCAATCACAATCAGAGTATCAAACTTCTTTGTTTTTCATCAATATCTTTTACATTCAAATGAAGACTCATTTTATAAACCTTGAAAAGCTATCATTGATGACAGTTTTGAACATTCAAATCAGTTAAAACAGGTTTTCAAAAAATTGTTATGAACACATACATTTAATCGGTTTAAACCACGATTTTTCTGGTTAAATGGTTTTGTCAATTATACAATTTGCATGGAAAAACACTTTAATCTTTAAAACAGATTGAAACAAGCTTTGTCTGAGAATCAATACTGATCTTACAAAGATTCTAAACCCCATACCAAAACCTAAACTTAAAACATCACACAGCTTCAGGCTTCATGAGGATTCAGATGGGATTTCCTGTTTGATATGATGAGGAGGTTGGGTTTCCATAATAGATAGACCATGTGGATCAGGGCATACTTGGAGTCCACAACGGTTTCAGTCTTGGTTAATGGCAGTCCTACTGCGGAGTTTAACCCTACAAGAGGGCTTAGACAGGATGATCCTCTAGCCTCATTCCTTTTCGTTGTGGTAGTTGAAGGATTAGTTGGGTTGGTTAGACAGGCGACCAAATCTAATCTGCTCAATGGAGTGAAGGTCGGTTGTAATGAGGTTGACACGAGTGTTCTTCAATTCGCAAATGATACTCTTTTCTTGTGCCAGGATTTCTATGATAATGTCTTTACCCTAAAGACAATTCTCAAATGTTATGAGCTAGCGTCTCGACTAAAAATCAACTTCCATAAATCTAAGTTGGAAGGTATATTAATATTGAGAGGCAAACCCTTCAAGTGTATGCAAAGGCGTTACATTGTATTCTTATGAGAGTACCCTTCAAATACCTTGGGCTTGAAGTAGTCGGAAATCCGAGGAAGAAACAGTTTTAAAAGCCAATTGTGAATAGAGTTAGTGCAAGACTAAGTGCCTGGAAGGGTCACTACCTATCTATGACAGGTAGACTTTGCTTGGTCAAATCGGTTTTCTCATCTATTCCCCTGTTCTATTTGTCATTTTTTAAAGCTTCGGAGTCAGTGTATAATAAAATCATTAGTATCCAAAGGAAGTTTCTGTGGGGTTGGGGAAGAGAGGAGAGTTCTATCTTGTGGGTGAGTTGGAATAACTTATGTAAACCTCTAGAGGAAGGGGGCTAGTAATTAAAGACATCAGAAAGTTCAATGTTGCCCTCCTAGCTAAGTGGAAGTGGATACTCTTGAGTGAGGAAAAGGGGAAGTGGAAGGATAGTCTCTTATCCAAATATGATATAGGTCTTAATAGCGGCCACACAAGGTTGAAGTTACAATCACGATGGTAGAGAGATTTATGTAAAAGTTGTAGAAAGGGTGAAGAAGCGGGCTGGTTTCAAAGAGCATTAGAATGGAAAGTGGGAGGAGGGAACTAGGTTAGGTTCTAGAAGGATGTTTGGTGTAGTGGTAATACTCTCTTATTTCTGTTCTCGGGGTTGTTTTCCTTACCTCTGGATCAAGGGAAAAGGGTGGGTGAGTTAGGAGGGTGAGAAGATTCTGAATGGAGGTGGAGGATGTGTGGGAGGAGAGTTGGGTATCAATGGGAAGCTTCACAAGAAGATGAAATGCTAAAGATGATTTCTAAGGTTACGCTGTATAATGAAGCTAAAGACACCCAAGTTTGGAGAGTGGATACCTTGGGGGTTTTTCCGTGAGTTCAACTTATACACTTCTGACAAATCATGATTACAGGACCCATGAGAACGTCTTTAAGCAGTTGTGGCAGGCTAAAGCTTTCCTAAATGTGCTGACAACAACATGGAGGGTGCTTTTGGACAGAGTTCCTACTAGAACAAATATTTCTAGAAGAGGGGTAGTAATCCCCTTATCATATGTGATGTGCCAAGCTGTAGAAGAATCATCACAACATCTTTTTGTTGAATGCATTATTGCCCAAAAGGTATGGGATTTTTGTTTCAGATGGATTGGGATAATGTTTGTCCAACATAAAAACGCGATGAACCATTTTGAGAATTTCGTGTTGTCACATGTCTCGTTTAAACATAATTTGGTTTAGAAAGGAATGTGGATGGTGGTAGTGCGATGTATATGGAAACAAATGAATCATGTCATTTTTAGACAAGAGGTAACAGAAGCATAAGAGATTTTTCAACTGGCCCAATTGAAGTCGTGGCTATGGATGAAACACAAAGTAGACTCCTTTAATTATCTATTTTCTGATTGGAACTTGAACCCTGTTATATGCATTAAAAGTTTTGGATAAAGAGTATGGAAGCTCTAAGTGAGCAAATGGGAAGCTTCGGATGGTCTGGTTGTAGAAGCAGTTATGCTCTATGCAGTTTGGTGTTGCGGCAGGGTTATCCTGCTTATGATACGGGTGGGGGTGGAAGAGCTTTGGTGTGGCAGACCACGTGCAAATAGAAGTTTCTCTACTAGGGTGGCAGTCTCAATGCCATTTTTGCCTCCTTATGAGTCCGTACGAGGGTAAGGAAGGTAATCACGGGTGTATGCTTCTTTGGGGCACTGGAGGTAGTTTGGCCTTGAAAGAGTTGCTTGGGTGCACACCAGTTCAGCTGTGGTTTCGGCACAAGAACATGCCCCAGGGTTCTGCTGAGAGAGTAAGGAAGGTAGTTAAATAATGGGGTGGGTGTGGTTTTGGCCCAGACGCTGGTTGGTGATTCGATCAGTTTCTTAGAGGAGTAGTTATGGGAGCAAATGCTTTAGAAGTGAGGAGGTCTGTCTGTATCACCAGGAATGCTGGTGCATTTGTATAAATTGTAAATAGAAAATACATTTTTATTTGATTATTTTTTAAATAAATGTCTTTAGTTTCACAATAAATTTCTCAAATCCATATCTTCTCTCAGTATATTATAAATTACATTTAAAATTATACTATAAATAACATTCAAAATTAGAATTAAATTAAAAATAATAATTGTTGATCAATCAAACTTTTAAAAAACAAAACTAATAATAATTTTGAGTTTAATACTTTAGAATTAAATTAAAAGTAATAGTTATTAATATTTTTAAATAAGACTAATAACGATTTTAAGTTTAATACTTACCAAATTTAAGATAAGATCAATCAATTGATAGTTGCATAATTTCCCATAATCCAAATAACCTATATTTATATATTTTTTTCTAACAAAAAATGCTATAAGTTAAACTTTAACTCTTCTTTACATTTTTTTCATTAATAAAAAATGAAATAAATAAAATTAGAGCATGCGATACATATTTCAACCCTCCCCAACCCACACCCATTACAGATGTATTAAAAGACATTATGTTTACACTCTCTGAAATTAACACTTCTTTTAAGTGTAAATCATTTTTAGCCCTTTCGCTAGGTAATCATTGAAAAAAGTTCTTTTACATTTTCCTCATTTTACTAAACCTTAAAAGATTTTTTTAAAAGTAATTTTAAGTTTTTCATCATTTGGCTGCATTTTCTGTTATGACACACCCATTATAAACTTTTTGAGAAAAAAAATATTGTCTCTTAAATTATAAATAATTAACTAGCCCCTTGGAAAGAAAGTTAGGGGTTGATGAGGTGGATCTTCTAGGGTTTGAAGCTTCCATTCTAGCATTCTATATATTCAAAATGAAATTAATCCATAATATTTTACGGAAAACAACATCAAAAATCAAACAACTAGAATTACTTATTTTGTTTGAGACGACATTGATTTGCTAAGACAAGTACTTAAAAGATCTTACTCCTATGCTCTGTTTGACATAGCTAGATCCTAATAAGTACTCAGCCCAAACGAGTCCTTGGTGCATAATTTTGTAAACAAAAACTCTCAACATGGGTATCGTCTTTATGATTTTCACTACATTGTGCTTGTTGTGATGAATTTGAGGACGAAGAAGTGAACAGTGAAAGAGAGAGTCTGGTGTTAATTTCTTGTTCACTTTCTGCTGGATCTTTCTTCATCTGCTCATCACTATTAATGTTTCTTGAATCTGGACTTAAATTCAGCTCCAAAAAACTTGGAGACCCTTTTTTCTCATTCAACCTCTCTAATTCATCTTTTACATGACCCTGTTTCCATACTTGAACCTGATTTAGGAATTCTGGCATTCGATTTTTCACATCACGAACCTACAATTTCACAAGGAATATTTCTTTTTTTGGTCAACAATAAAGAATATATTCAACACAAGGAATCATTACCTTATATGTATTTACAAATGGACTCCAAAATTTAAATATTTTCTTTACTGAAATTTTACTTCTTAGCTAGATGATATATATGATTGTATTTACGAGCAAATATATCTATTAATTAGAAATAATCTTAAGATATGTGTTTTAATGTTATGTTATTATTAGAAAAATCAGCATTTCTTTCTTTTATGCATGATAAAATATAATTGAATGATAGTATAAAGTAAGTTTATATAGTAAGTATATTTAAATTATAAAAGACTAATAGGATAGTGTGACAATTTTTTTTAAATTATAAAATTAGTTGTTTCATTAATATAGTTTCACATCTTAACAAGTTCAGATAATTTAAATACATTTTTTTTCTCTTAATTCACCAACGTTTTTTAAGAAAAAAATCATCACAATTAAAAAACTCGACAATAACTCAAATACAATAATTGATATCTCATCAAACTTTAGGTAAAATACACACCCTAACCCTGCATTTTTTAATATGAAGAAGAGAGCATGATAAACATACTAAATTTCTTCTTTTGTTTGAGAGGAAAAAAATTCAATTGAAGTGTTTTCAATTTAAAAATATTTTCTCCCAACTTGAAATAAAAGAGAGAGAAATAACTACTCTATTTTTCTTTTTTACTACATACATATTAAAAATATGTTTATGCTTAAAAATATTGCAGATTACAAAAATATTTTTTAATAAGTTCGAAAATATTTATATAACTTATATTTTTATTCTCTTTTTTACATATTCAAATAAATGGAGAGAAATTTACCCAATTCTTTCTTTCTTATTTTTATTCATGTATAAAGAACATATTTCTCGATTCTATTTTCTCTTAATTCTATGATTATTGTTTCTCGCTTTATTGTTTTTACCTTTTATTCAGCTCTCCTAAATCAAACAAATGGCTTAAAAATGTAAAAAGAGCAATACTATATAATACGGTTTTCTTCATCAAGTCCATATCCCAAATAAACGTCAATGTATTTCATTAGTAAATGTATAATCAAAGGAAAAAAAGTATAAACTTAGATAGAAATTAAGTCAAGTCAATAGTTTTCGCAAAGAAAACAGTTTATTATCTAATACTTTTCACACACAAAACAAATTGAACGCATTGACCCGTTTTTATTTTTGAAAGGGTTGTTAAATGCGTGTTTGAATACGCTTCTGAGTTAAAGAAACAATTTCAGTATTCTTTAAAAAAAATGCAGAAATTTTAGCTATTATTGGTTTCCACTTTCACGTCTCCATCAGAAGCAAAACATGCATTCTGAAAACTGGGGAATGAAAATCTTTTAATTTACCTATTCTCATAATTAGGCAAATAAAATAATGTGATTAATATAGCAGTTTTATTACCTCGGCATCAAACTTAGCGTGGCCAGCGAAGTTAGGACTGCAAGAACTACGTTGATACTGATAACTACACAAATCTTTGTCCCACATTGAACTTGATCTTATCATCATGTGACCATTGAAAAAACCTGTGGGGTGTGATCTACAGAGAGAAACACTAATGATATATCAAAATTTTATTAATATTTTTAATATATATATAATTGATTTCGCCATTTGGCTGTTTTGTTTGTATACCTTGAGGAGCCATGAGCACTGATCTGATAAGGTGATTGTTGAATGAGCAGAGATGATGGAATATAATTTCTGTTATCTACCACAAAGTGTCGTGGGGCATTAAGTCTTCCGTACATATCGAAAATACTATGCCTTCCTTGCATTGCCTTATTCTGAGATAAAACTGAAATGAAAACAGTGACAGTGAAGTGAATGATCATGCATGTAGTGTAAACCCTTGGAACCATGAAAATGGAAGGGTAAGAGCATAGAGCTCGATCAAAAAAACATGGTTTTACTATATTAAGGTTCTGAAAATATTTACCTTGGCCAGACTCATCAAGCTTTTTACTTCGATACATCTGAATTCCAAAAATATAACTAAGGCGTTACATGAAGCTAGAAATGAAATGAAATGAAAAATTATTTGGCAAAAATGTCTCTAGCTGGAGTACAATAAACCAACAGATGCTTGAGTGTGTGTGTGTGTGAGTGTATATATATGTTTGGTTTTGTACCTGCAAATGGCTCTTTACATGTGCAATGCTAAGTCCTCTCACATTCATCAACTGGAGAACCAACTTGGGCGTTGCTCCTGTACACAAAATTATCAATAAAAACGTAAGATTAGAATGTTTGGGAATGATTGTTTCAAAAGATCTTTCAAACATTTTCTTAATTTCTCCTTTTGTTCACGGGTAATAAAATCCATGACCAGTAGTAATTAAAGTTTATGGGCTTGAAAACTGATCATGATCTCGATAGTTGCTGAGTTTGACTAGAAAGAGAAATTGTGCATGTTTCTGAGAGAGTTGGAGTAACCTTTTGTAACATAAGTAGTAAAAGTTTGAGTAAGGTTTTATTGTGTTCATTGTGCATAAAAAAAGTGTATATGCTTGAAGTGAGTTGCACTTACTTTCTTGTCCACCAAGCCTCTCAACAGCATGCACAAAAGCTAAATGAAGATCAGGAGTCCAACGGAGTCTTGGCATTTTGGACCGGACATATTGTCTAACAGCAGTTGCACGCTCTTTCCCTTCTTCACTTGAGTTATTATTACTGCTCAAATTACCCTCTTGAGATGATATGTCATTGATACTGATGGGGTCATCACTGGTGCTACCATCTCCATCATCCGCTGCTTCTTCATTCAAATCCAAGAATGAACGTTTTCTTCTAAGAATTGCAGAAGAGGTTTTGCTACTTTCACTCTTGTCTTCCTCAGATATACAATTTCTCTCATCCATTTCTGTTAAATTTATTTATTCTTCTAAATGCTCCTTTTCTTCTGCAGATAGAGAGATGGCAGTGAAGTCAGAAAAGCAACAAAAATACAACCCCCCCTTATAAAAAGTTTCTTTTTTGTTCAAAGTATATATTGCCATAACCAAGATGATATGTTGCATATATGGGAAAAAAAAAATATTAAATGTAGTTTAATTAGTTGTACTGATTTTGAAGACACTATACATGATGCTTTAGAAGGATTCTCTGTCTTCTTACATTTGTACCATAAATTTATTACAAGTTTTGCTTGTTCCTAGGTCTTGGAATTCCACACTAACCAATATATAGCCTACAATTTGAAAATTGTAACATGTATAGGAAAACACATCACCTACAATAAATCTAAGTGAAAGTGCAGTACGTGATCTATGTAGTTATTAGTTTTTTCTTTTTTTCATTTTCTAATAAAATAGAGCTCCTTTTTTCATGTTTTTTTGTGTGAGTTTGGAAGGGGATGGGGGTAGATGTCTATAAGATTCACATTTGAACTTCCACAAAACTACATGATCAATTAGAATTCTGGAAGCAAACTGATCCTTTTTAATTTCAAGTGCTACAGAAGGATGAGATCTGAAACCAAAAAAAGTCAAGACTTGAAGTCAAACAGATATGGTTATTCCTAAAAATAAGTATATATATGTTGTTCTAGAAGATTAAATAAAGTGCAGATGAGAAGACTAAGCAATTTGAATTGTTCAAATGGTGGAAGAGTAATAGAGATACAGAAGAGAGAGAGATGTAAGTAGTTTTGTGCAAACCATTGGTGACGATGAAGCTTAAGAACTGCTTAAAGTATGCCTTCCAAGATAACTGATGAGACCAAACAAAACCACCACAGATGATTCAACAGAAGCCAATCTAGTTTCTAAGATCCAACATAGCCAATTTCTTGGAGACCCTTAAATCTGTTCTGCAGAGGTTGATTCAAGCATATCTAGTGTTGGCAGAGCCCTTGGTGTTGATGGATCCAATATCTGAAGATGAAAGGAAACCCTATATGGTAAGGTTGGTCTGTGTAAGAAGGTGAGGGTGCATTATTAGCAAGTGGGACTGGTTGGAATGTATGGAAAACTAAGCCTAAAATACCACTAGTCATCGCACATCAAATCAAATATTCTCAGAAATTAGTATATTCAAATACAATAAAATATTTTACATGTAGAAGACGATGGTCGGACAAAACCAATTGTATTTTCTGTGACTAATAATATTTTTTACATTTTGATATTAAAACATTTGAGTTAGCAAGTAGCTAGCCGGAGCTAACAGATATACTAGATCAAAGGCACACATATGACTCCTATTTTGTACTATTGAGAATCATGTGATTATTTTTTTTGACCTTTTTATTTTTCCAACTTTTCTTTGACAGGTTGTGTCCCTAGCTTCTTTCTAGTGTCCTTCTTTCAATTAACCTATCTGCGATAATCTTTACTACTAATGTCATTAGTTGACCTCTGTTACTGACAAATCTCATTTATTGTTTATCTTATACAAATATTCTTAATCATAGGTTGTAGCTGTAGTAACATATCAATTTTGAAGGCGTATATATTGACCGACATTTATATCTCTCAGCTTGAATCTTCAAACACAAATTTCCTAATTCTTATTTTATTCTTACATCACTGCATGCTAATTCATGTCATTCTTTCGCCTGAATCAATAATCACAATCGTTTTGGATAGTTTTGCATAACTAATCAAGTTTTATTTTAATTTAAATGTTCATTAATCCTTTTAAGTGTAACAGGTACAAGCATTTATATACCTGGAGGTATAAACACATAGCCACACCAGAAATCTATATATATAAAGTATTTATGAGAAGAAAAATTAAGTATAGTATATTGATTAGTACCAAAATTCCAATAAAGAATTACTATATTTATTAATTCATCCTACATATGGGCCTATGACATCGAAGGCGTGCAATCACCTTAATTCTAACTTGACAAACAAAGATGTTTTACAGTTTTCAATTTTGTCTTGGTAAGCTATACTGTTTCAAGTAGGAAAAAACTCATATATATATATATATATATATATATATATATATATATATATATATATATCCAAATCCCAAAGTGTAAATAGTCAAATATATATGATCTATAACCTCGAAAAGTTAATGTCAGTATGTCTTAACTAATTAATTAAGGAGACATTGGCAATCATAGGGGTAAACAAAGCTAGGGGCAAAAGTGTTTGTCCTATATGTTTCTTTTATCTCGAAAACTAACTTTGAATGCTTGTATGTCCGAGAAGATGTATAAATATATAAATCCTTCTGCTAAGAACTTTTTTTGGTGACATAAATAGTTGTATATTTCATCCATGTGAATGATACATGAAAATCAACTAAAATTGTTTCAATATCAGTTGTGGATAATGATGAACTATTATACATTGGATGATTTCCTTTCGCTACATTCTAATCACTCCTTTATCAACTTCAAGGAATTGATTAAATTCGATATCACATCTAATGGTCCCATATTTGAATCTTACTCATCTTTCTTTTAACCCTTCTATGAATTTAGGAATTATACCTTTGAGGTATTTAAGGGATATTTCAATACTTATACTTATTGTATAATCCGAATTATAAGTTGTTTACCAAAAATGTAACTAAACTTTTATCTTAGCTGCAGAATACTACAGACTTAGCTTGTAAAACCTAAAGTTTACAAGACAACACTCTCTCTCTCTCTCTCCCTGTCTATATGCAAAGTAAAATACGTGCATGTGATTTTGAAAACCTGAAAATTCATATATTTAAAAATATTGAGAACAGATTCGGGAAAAAAGACAGGGAAAGTAAAATACAAGATGATGCATGCATGGTAAATACAATAGTTGTGTCATATATTTGATATTCCCTCTCATTGTCTCATTTATGGATTGTTTTCCTTATTGTCCAAGGATTTACTTTTGTAGAGGCTCTTAGGGAGAATTTAAGCCACTTGTCATGAGATCATGGAGACTAAATATTTATTTATTTAATTGCTTGCAGCGCAGAGTGTAGGTCCCAATGAGGAATCATTTTCAAGGATTAGGTTTTGGCTACAAGACACCCAATTTTGACTATAGATTAGTATGAACACAGTTTTACGTGTATTGGAGGAGAGAGAGGGAGAGAAAAAACTGAATGAAGACAAATATTCGAAGGATTAAACAAAGCGATTGGATTGGGAAAGCCATACGCAGGAGAGAAGAAATGGGTTCTCGTGCGGATTCAAATGGAAAAATGGGAGAATTCTCGTAGCTCTACGTACCGGCTTATACAACACTTTCTTCTTTGTCATTTTCTGTGTGCATGGGAGTTGACATGTTGCATATTTTAGGAACACTTGCAGAGAAGCAAAGAATCTTTCTCAGAATTACTCCTTTTATTATATCATAAACATCTTTTGCCCGTTACCAAAGGTCTATACCACCTAATTTTATTATTTCTTTTCTATATATAATTCTTTCAATTTCCTACGTCTATTTCAGTCACTTTATACATATACATTTTATATTTCCAATTAGTAGTCAAGTCATTTTCTTTTCCTTGTATTGTGGATTCTTATCGGAATCATAGGTAGGTGAGATTTTTCTTTTTTTAGCAAAAGATTAAATGGAATACTTGTGTTACTCCAATTCATACAAAAGAATATGTTTTTTCTTTTTTTATCGACACAAGAAAGAATATAATAAATATAAATATTTGAGGAATACTTCAACTCTATTACATAAAAAAATATTTTATGACTAGTCAAAACAGTTCATCTCACACATTCTACTTAGACCTGATGGTTCTTACATGCATACAAAAAGACAGATTTAAACCATAACAAGAAACAAAGATATATACAGTAACTCTTACAATTTACATGCAAGCACATAGAGAGAGAAGGAGAAAGGGTTTTCCGACGAGGGAGAGAGAGCATTTTCTGGTAAGGAAAAGTGAGTAAAGATCATGATGGATTCTTTGTTTTTCTTCACTAATTTTCCACCCGAGTATGCGGAAAAGAACCTTCGGAAAGTATTTCAAAGGTGGGGCAGAGTGTTTGACGTCTTTATCCCTAGAAGGTTAGACGTTAGAATCAAACACTTTGGGTTCGTAAGGATCCATGGTGTAAGGGCTGTGGAGGTACTAGAAAGAAAACTCGGCTCAGTTTGGATTGGGTATTGGAAGTTGCAAGTTAATAAACCGAAGTATGGTTAGAGGGAACCACAAAAGAAAGAGTGGTTATCCAGGAAGAGACGGACTGCCTCTCAAAAAACTTGGAACCAAAAGGTGCAACAAGTTTCTGGTGTCGTGACGATGAAGAGTGGGAGTGCAAGCTTTGCACAAGTGGTCAAGAATGAGGGTACGATTGCCTCCCAAGAGGATGCGGCTTCAGATATTAATACGTCTTCTTTCAATTTCAAGTCAGAGGTCCCAAAGTGGTTGGAATGCAGCTTCGTCAAGAGTTTATCTAAAGCTTCCAACGTAAAGGTAGTGTAGAAGAGCATTTTTATGGGAGGTTTTAACTTCGTGCAACTTAGATACATCGGTGAGAAGTTTGTTTTATTATCAAGTGAAGTGGAGGGACTAGTTATTATATAGGTTTTTGTTGCATTTTGTAGTCTCTGTTTTTTAGCCATTAGATTAAATGTGGGTGTTTGTATAAGGGTTGGAATACCCCTGAAGTATTCCCTTTAATTTACTTAATTCTTTGCTGATCAAAAAAAATCAAGTGAAGTGGAGGATTCCCTTTAGAAGCTTATAGAAGAAAACAAAGAATGGTTGGATGGCATTTTCGATTGTTCCCCGGTCTAAGTCTTTTGAGGTAGTGGAAAAATATGTGTGGGTTCACTGTAGAGGAATCCCTCTGAATTTTTGGAGCAACTAGTGTTTTGAGCTTATAGGGTCTCTGGTTGGAACGCTCATTGAGGTAGACGAAGAAATTGCTTCACGTGAGGTTTTAGAATTTGCTACATTACGTATCAGAATCCCGGTTGGAGTAAAGGTAAGCCTAGTTAAAGATGCGAGAATTAATTATACCTTATGTTAGGTATTTTTGAAGAAGAAGCAGTGCAATAGTCATTCAGGTAGGGTGTTCTCACAACAGGTGGGGTGGTGCTTCGGAGGGGGAATCTGAGGCGTGGTTGGATGGTAGCGTCGAAGATTATTTTTACGTCTCGGATGGCTTTGATTTTGGTGGAGGGGCAGCGCAATGGGTGGGAAGGAGATGTCGCAATTTCCAGCAATGGTGGACGGAAGTGCAAGGGACGCAAATAATCATTCAGACAGTGTTATTAATTATTCCTTGGGAAGTCAAGATGGTGCATGGGAAAGGAAGGAGTTAGGTAATGCAGTAACTAAGGTGATGTCTAAGAGTCAGGAGGGGCCGACTAGGGGTGACACATATAGTCAAGACGGTGGTTCGGTGCGAGAGGGAGTTTTCTTCGGGTAAGCTCCAGGTTCTTTTAGACACCAAAAAGTTGGGTAGCAGTGTTGGTTTGGCTGGTCTTAATCTCAAACCTTTGCCGGGTACGATTATTGTGTCCTCGGTAGGAAGGGACATCCAACCCGCTTCTTCGGTGGAATTGAGGTAAGAGAATACTAGTCATTTCATCTTTGAAAGTGTTGTAAGAAATTGTTACAAGGGTTGTTCTGGATGAAAAATTATGTGTCTAAAGCTTGAAAAATCTGGAATTGTGGGAAGGAGTTGGGCTTTTCGTTTGACGGTGAGGAAGACATGGTTCTTCGTTCCTTACAAGCTTTCGAAGCCCGGGATACTAGTAGAAGGAAGGAGGTCAGTGTTTCTGATGATGAAGATAATTAGTCTGAATATAAGGGCGTTAGGAGGAAGTGTTAAAAGAAGGTATTTAAGAGAGTTAATCTGTTTGGAACAAGTAGGTATGGTTTGTTTGCAAGAGACAAAGTTTTCTGAGGTTGGTGAGGGGAATTGTTTTCTTTTGTGGGGCTCTAACGATATCGATTGGGTTGAAAATGGAGCGAGTAACAACGTTGGTGAGTTAATTACGATGTGAAGAAAGAGTTTCTTCAATTGTTGAGGTCCTTTAACGGCAATAATTTTTCTGTAATTGAAGGGGGTTGGAAGGTTGGTAGTGGAGTACAGGTTACAATTGTGAATGCCTATTGCCCAAGGACGTAGAGGGGAAAAAAAGTTAATTCTGGATGAAATTTGTGAAGGGTGAATCATCCGAACAAGGTATGGTGTGTAGTTGAGGACTTTAATGTTATTAGGAGGAAGGAGGAGAGAAGAAGTTATGTTTCTGTGTCATTGTAGCAGAGAAATTTGGGAGTTTAATAATTTTATTGAAAGGTCAGAGCTGATGGATATCCCAATGATTGGCAGGAAATTTATTTGGTATAAACAAAATGGTTCTATGAAAAGCATAATTGATAGGGTCTTGGTTTCCGAGGATTGGTTGGAAATTTGGCCAAATAGTAAACAATTTGTTTCTAGTAGATCGGTGTTAGATCATTGTGCCTTGGTACTTAAAGACGAGTGTTCTGATTGGGGACCAAAATCATTTAGAGGCCTGGACATTTGGCAGAAAGACGACAGGTTCAATGAATTCGTGCGTGACAAATGAACCAATTACGATGTGGTTGGAAGAGGGTTGTTAACTTTTAAGGAAAAATTGAAAAGGTTAAAGTAGGATTTAAAAGCCTGGAATCGAGACATCTTTGGGAATGTCAATAGTCTTGGGGAGGATTTCAAAAAGAAGATTCAGACTTTGGATGTTCGGGATGATGAAGGCGCTTTTGATGAGGTAGGTAGGGAGGAGAGGAGGTTTCTGTTGGAAGAACAAAACAAGATTTTGTTTAAGCAAGAAGTTGTGTATTTTCTGAAAGCTCGTCGCAAGTGGATGCAACAAGGTTGTCTAAATACTAAATACTTCCATTTGATTGTTGCATGGAGAAGGTAAGGAATAGCTTTAATGGTATGTTCATTAACGGCTACTGGTGTGATGACAAGGATGTGGTGAAGGAAAAAGTCAAGGATTTTTTCAATAATAGATTTGAAGGAACTATTGGGCCTCAGGTTAGGTTGGACAACTTATTTTTTAACTTTATCTCTGATTCAGATAATGAGATGTTGGTTGGCATATTTTCTGAAGAGAAAGTTAAGAATGCGGTTTGGAGTTGCGATAGTTCGAAAAGCCCTAGTTTAGATAGTTTTAATTTTAGTTTCATTAAACATAGTTAGGAGTTGAGTAAGAAGGACATTTGACTGGTTGTAAAGGATTTTGTTGTCTCTGGTTCTTGGCTTATGGGGTAAAATGCTTCCTTTATATGTTTGGTTCCCAAGTCTGATAACCCACAACCGCTTGGTGATTTCATACCCATTTCTCTAGTCGTATGTATATACAAGATTACATCAAAACTACTTTCTCTTAGGTTGAAAAAGGTGTTACGTAAGGTCGTTGATTTTAGACAATCAGCCAATGAGGTGCTTGAGGAGGCTAAGAGGACGAAGAATAGCAACGTTTTCTTCAAGATTGATTACGAGAAGGCTTACAACTCTGTGAAGTGATATTTTATCTATTACATGTTAGGAAGGCTTGGATTCTGTGATAAGTGGATCCTTTGGATTAAAGCTTGTCTTGAATCTTCTTCGGTATCCATTCTTGTTAATGGGAGCCCGATCAAGGAATTTTCTCCATTGAAGGGTTTGAGACAAGGTGATCCTCTCACTCCTTTCTTGTTTCTTATTGTGGGTGAAAGTCCGGTAGGAGTCTCTAGGAATATTGACGAGCTTGGAGTGGTAAACAGTTTGGAGATCGAGAGTAAGAAGGTTAGAGTTAATATGCTTCAATATGCATATGACACTTTGTTTTTTTGCCATGCGAGTTCTAAAAGTGTGTTCAACATTAAGGCAATGTTAAATTGTTATAAGTTGGCTTCGGTTTGAAGGTGAATTTCTTGAAAATAAGTATTGGTGGGTGGGGATTGATGCGTTTTCTATCCAGGGTTTTGCGACTATTCTTAACTGCAAGGTAATGAAAGTCCTTTTCAAATATGTAGGGTTGCATATTGGGGGGTGTCACAAGAGGGAAGCGTTTTGGGATGGAGTGGTGGCTAGAATCAAATCCAGATTGGGAAGATGGAAAGGTAGAAATTTGTCTATGAATTGAAGGATTTGTCTCATCAATTCAGTTTTGGTCTATTCCGTTATTTTACATGTCAATGTTTATGTTGCCTGCTGTTGTAATGAAAAAAGATTGTGCGTATTCAAAGGAACTTTCTGTGGAGATGGGGTTCTGAAGAGAGGAAGATTGCTTAGATTTCTTAGGAAAAGGTTTGTGAGTCCCGAGACGGTGGTGGGCTTGGAGTAGTTAACATTAAGGATTTCAACATGGCTTTATTGGGTAAATAGATTTGGCGGTTGGGGTATAATGAGGGAGGTTTGTGGAAGGAGGTTTTAGAGTCCAAATATGGAGGTTGGAGAAATCTGAAGAAGGACAGGTGTATCTACAATGCTTCCCTTTGGTGGAAAGGTTTGAAGATGACCTGGAAGCTAGAGAAAAGGGGTAGTAACTTCGGAGACTGCTTAAAGTGGGAAGTTGGCAATTGGAAGTCTATCAAATTCTGGGAGGACCGATGGGTAGGTAATGATTCCTTGAAGAATAAGTTCCCATGACCTTTTTCTCTTTATGTCGAGAAAGACATGTCGTTGGATCATTGTGGGTTTCGGGAAAACAATGTTTGGGAGTGGTCTTTGGCGTGGAAAATGAGACTTTTTTATCAGAAGAAGGTCCAGGTTAGACAACTTCTCGAGGTAGTGCACGAATCGTGACCTGTCTTGGAGAAAGTTGATAGGTGAATTTGGAAATACGATAAGTCTCTATAGTTCTCAATAAATTCAGCTTACGGTATTCTAAGAGGTGTTCATGTGGGGGACTGGTCGAGGATGTTTAAATTGTTTAGGAGAATTAAAGCTTTGTCTTCAACTCAGGTTACCACTTGGAGGGTGCTGAAAAATAAGCTTGCTACTAAGGATAATTTACATAGATGCGGGATTGCGGTCGGAAGCGTTTTTTGCTGCTTTTGTGGGGTAAAAGAGGAGTTAAATCATTTGTTTTTTTACTTTAGAATAATCTAGTTGGTGTGGAATCTTTGTTTTATGTTGTTAAGCATCTTGTCAGTTCCCCCCCCCCCCCCTTCACGCTTACTCTCACTTTTTGCAATTCAGGTTGTGTAATGCTCTTGAGTCGGTCAACTTAGAGATGGGGAATATTTGGATTGTGGTGGTTAGTGAGATTTTGAGTCATAGGAATAAGATTATTTTTAAACGTGAAGTTTTGGATTATTATAAGATCTTTTCTTTGGCTTAATTCAAGGTTTGGTCTTGGATCATTTCTAAATTCCTCTCTGCTTGTTTTTCTTTTTCTGATTGGTGTCATAATCCTTTGGTCTATCTTTCTTCGCTTTAGTTTGTTTTCAGCAGTTGTTTTTGGCAAGGTTCATTTTTTAGTAGTTGTATGGTGTTGTGTTGTTAGGTTGTTTTTTGTTCCTCTGTATATGGGTTGGATCACCTATGAAGTGGTTCACAAGTATATATTATTTATTGATGATAAAAAAAACAAATATATATAGCAGCTAATTCTATGAAGAACAACTGTGAATATGAGCTTATACATTTCAAATTAAACAAAACAATAGACCCTTGCCAAAGCTCTACTAGCTCTAAGAAAGAAAAAAACATTCCTTAGGCTTGTGTATCTAATAGCGATAGCTGCCAAAAGATGTTCGTAAAAGAAGTCTCATGACTTATACTTTGCCCTTAATGCAGTCCGTACTTCATATTTGAATTTTGCTTCGAGTATATTCTTCTTGAAACCAATATTACCATTGTGGTATGCAAAAGACATTGATCCCTAACGAGCTATAACGAAAACTTTTATTAGGAATAAAAAGCCTAATGTTTAGCTTAGCAATTGAATGTACATGACAAGGTTTAAACACCAGTCAGAATAAAAGAAAAGTGCCATTAGGAATTTACCAATTATCCACCTCCAAGATTTTAATTGCACCATCATGAATACTTGTTGCTCATATGGAATTTTATTATAAAAATGATATTGTTTCTCATAGTTCAAATATTCCAAACTGTGGCTATCAAAATAATTTTCAATATATCATTTTTGTTCTCATTAAAACTCACAAAATCAAACCCACAAAAGTGTAATATTGTAGTACCATGATTTGTGATTACAAATCTAAACCAATTGGCTCTAAATTTTCACAACTTTTAAGCATCTAAAGAATAAATTATTTGAATTCTCTAACTCCCTATCACACATAACACAATTTAACTTTTGAATACGAATATTTTTATGAAGAAGGTTCTGGATTGCTGCAATTTTATCTTGAAAAATACACCAACAAAAAACAGTGGCAGAAGGTAAAGCTTTGGATTTCCAAAGTTTGATATATACCTCAAATTCCTCTTCCATTTGAAAATTTGACAGGATCTTATATGAAGATTTAATAGTGTAATTCCCTAAATTCATATCTTTCCATACCCATTCGTCCTTTTTTATCATAATACAAATTTTTTCGTTAATAAGGTGTACCATTTAACTCACCAAAGTTTCCTCCCAGACAAACCAAGGTCTTCTCCAACTCAGTCTCCAACACCATGTAACCTCTTTCCAAACACCTAATTGACCTATGAACATACCCTTTTGGTTTGACTTGGCATATAGTCTCAGGAACCTATCTTTCAAGGTAGTTTGCCTATCCAAATATCTTCCCAAAACATAATTCTATTCCTGTTTCCAAATATCCAAGCAATATTTTCCAAGAACCAATTTCCCCCGATTTGGGAAATAAATAATTTCTTTATGTCTCTCCATCATAGGGAATCAAATTTACTCTTTGTATCCTCAAATAAAACTCTCCATGGTTCGTATTTAGACCTAATAATGTTTGCCCACATCCCCTTGTTGTCTTCCCTTCCCAATGTCCAGGCCCACTTTACTAATAAAGCAGTGTTGAACGTCTTAAGATTCTTAACCCCTAGACCCCCTTCTTGTTTCCTCTTACAGATTGTTTTCTAACTAACCCATGCAATTTTCCTCCCTTCATGACGTCATCCCACAAAAAATATCTCTAAACTATAATAATTTGATTCCAGATCGATACTGCCATTCTGAAAATGGATAGGAAAAAATTGGTAATGCATAGGGAACATATTTTATAAGGATGATTCTACTTGCGAAGGAAATATGTTTAGCTTTCCATTTAAAGATACGTTTTTTTTTCTACCATTCCTTTATAGAAGCCTTTCAATCTATAATTTCCCCCTAGGTATGTGAAAGGGAGAAGCATGATCCTGCATATCATAATTTCTTCCTATCTAGACAAGGAAGATGCTTGAATTCCTATTCCTCCAATATTTGATTTATATGGAAATTAATTTTCAATCAAGATGCTAATTCAAAGCATCTGAGAATGCTTTAAGAACCACAATATTTCTAAACTTGGTTTACAAAAGAATAGAGTGTCATCCATAAATTGAAGCATATTAATATGTATTTCTTCTAAACCCACCCTAATCCATTCGAGCATACCTTTTCTCTCAGCTTGTCTCACCACACCTATTAGCCCTTACCCAATGATAAGAAATAAAAAAAGGCTCAATGGATTTCCTTGTCTTAGTCCATTTTCCATTTAAAATTCTCTACTGGGACCGCCATTAACATAATATATACATGGGATGTTTCCAAACAATTTCTAATCCATCTTATCCAAGAATTGGCAAAACCTAATCTCTCCAGCATGTAAAATCCCACTCAACTGAATCGTAAGCTTTTTTGAAGTCTACTTTCCAGTGATGCATCCCTTACTTTTTCTTTTCGCCTCATCAGTAACTTTGTTGGCTACAATAACACTATAAAAAGGGCTCATTCCCTCTAAAAAAACATATTGTTTAATTTCAATCTATGTAAGTCAGGAACAATTTTATCCAGAGTTCTCTATTTTCTTGATCTAGATTATCCTTTTCATCTCTTTTATCTAACTCTCTAATTGAAGTCACAAGGTTATCTTTAGTTTTATTAATATCCTCAAAAGTATTCTTATTCCATATTCTAAGATCCATCTTCATACACTTAAGTTTTTCCTTCAACTCTCAAATAGCATTTCCTTCTAGTTTATATGAATTCCATTTTTCTTTGATAAAAACATAAAAGTCCTTGTAATTTTCACAAATATACAAAAGTTCTAAATGACATCGCCCCCCAATCAATTAATGTGTTCTTGAGAACCAAAGCACAATGATCATAATTAGTTGAGGACTCAAGACAATCCTTAATCCAAGCTACCCATTTGACACAAAAACTCATTCTTTGAAGCATATAGTATAAAAACTCCCAATATACATAATCATAGGCTTTCTCAAAATCAGCCTTAATAATAATGCATTTTCCTTTCCTCTTTCTAACGTCATCTAGGACCTCATTTATGAGATTGTTAATGAATAAAAGTAGATTTTTCTTCATATATGAGATTGTTAATGAATTTCTGCAACCTTTTAGAAAGGATTTTAGCTATGATTCTATACAGACTACCCACAAGAGAAATTTATCTATATTCATGTAGCTCTAAGGGGTTAGACACTTTCGGAATGAGGGTAATAAAAGATGCATTACAACCTTTAGGTCATTTTCCAAACTTGTGGAAACTCGTGACAACCCTAGACAAGTCCTGCTTAATAAGATCCCATAATTCTTTAAAAAAATTGAAGTTAAAACCATCTAGTCCAAGACTTTTGTTACTATCACAATCCCACACAACCTCTTTAATTTCTTCCATAAAGAACAATTTAACTAGTGACTCATTTAAACACTATTAATTGGGCAAACAGAACATTATCTAATCTTATCTTTAGGTCATTTGCACTAGAAAACCTATCCTTATAAAATCTAAGAACCTCCTCTTTAACCTTACTAGGCTCTTCACTCCATTTTGAACCTATATAAACCTCCTTCAACATATTTTTACTACACCTTCATTTCATTCTCTTATGAAAATATTGTTATTAAGATCACCATCTTGCAACCACTTTCTTCTAGATTTTTGTTCTTCTATAGCATTTCAATTTTAAGTTAAAACTCTTCAGGTCAGCAAAATAGGAGTTTCTTTATTCATCATTTAGACCCCTTTGTTCATCATTTATATCAAACTCCCTAATTCTCTTAACCAAACATTCCACTTTCCTATGTAACAAGTCAAATACCTCATTTTTCCAAGTACTGATCTCTTTCTTAAGAAGTTTCAACTATTCTTTCACAGTCCATATTTCATTACCTTGCTTATCTTGTTTCACCCAACAATTTTCTACAACTTCCCTAAAACCCCATCTGTATGAAAAACATTTAAATATCTAAAGGGTCTCGATCCCCAATCATACTGAGATTGTGTGACCAAACTGACACAATGATCAAATACAGTCCTATCTAGGACATAGAGTTTGCATTATGGTCATACACCCTACCATTCTGAAGACATAAAGACCCTATCCATTCTTGACTTCGCATGTCCATTAGGTTTATACCACGTAAATCTTCTCCCGATCATAGGTAACTCATGGAGATCCATACCTCCAATAAAGAGGTTCGACCAGTTCTTTTCTGTTAGGGTGACCCTGAGATATCCCTATACTTTCATTTGGTTTTCTAATAGCATCACTACAAAGAAATCATTAAATAGAAACCAATTTTAGAGATAAAAATAATTAGTCACTATATTGACTAAATTCGATATTATTTTACAGACTAAAAAATTTACTGATATCTAAAGTAGTTTTTATTATTAATAAAATTTATAAATTGATATCTAATTAGCTACCAAGATTTAGATACCAACTTTATATGTATGCACCCTTGACACCCCCTTGACACCATGGGAGAAGTATAACCGCTAGAGACAACTGATATCAACTCACCCACACAACTTTCTGTATAATTGCTTTCTAATTTTTTTTTATTAATAAATTAAAAGAAACATACAGTAACCTATTATTCAACAATCGGTTTGAATATAATCTTCTCGTCCATGAAAATTGACATCGGTTAAGCAGAACAGTCTAAAGAAGATGAAAGAACATAAAACCTACTTTTGTAGGTGTTGTCTACAAGATCAATGTCTGCATAGGCATAGTGCCTATACACGTGGATATTTAATATTTATACAGTTACTCCGTGCTAGTAGGATTAAGTAGATGTTCGGGTTTTGTTTCAGAAAAAAAGTGCATATATTAGGAAAGTGATAACTTAATTCCTCAACTATGAACTCACAAAACACAAGATGATATAAGAATCAGGTAGTAAAAACATATATATGTAAAACATGGTGTGTGCATCGTATCACTGACTTGTTAATTATGTCCGATAATAAACAATAATATAACTACTGTCCTCTTCCACTAGGTAGGCTCTAAAACTTTTGTCTTTTTTATCAAAGTACAGAGATTGGCTCTCACTTTTATATTCCTTATACTCACACTATTTCTATGAAACTAATTTGATCCTAGCTTTTGTTCTATCATAGCAGTTGGAATTTGACTATCATTAATAAAGCGAACACATTAAATAATATATAAGTGAAATTTAAAAAAAAAAAAAAAACCTATTATTTTAAGTTTCAAATAATATCATGTTCTCGTGTACTAAATGAATGATTAATATCTTGAATTCTAACCTAATATATATATATATATATATATATATATATATATATATATATATATATTGCTAATTTTGAGATGTACCAATGCATGGAAGTCAAATTTCTTTATATATCATTAATAGTCAGAAATCAGAATGCATCTTATTAATATTAATACTAAATGTTAGGAGGTAAAACATATTCCAACAATAAAAAGATGTATATTGTAATTTTAGTTGTGATAAATATATAAATCAACCACTAAGTCTAGATGATAGAAACAAATAATAATTAGTAAGAAGACTGTTATTTTTTTCAAAAAATGTGTTTTATAACAAGTACAGAAGGAAGTATGTATAGCACCAAATGTTGCTCGAAAACATGGGGAGACATATATAATGAAAGAAGTATACGAAGAAAGAACATATAAAAAGAAAAAAGATAGTGGAATTAATATATAGAGAGGTGTGGAGAGAAGAACCCTAGACTTTGTAAAGGAGTATTGTATATATTTAGGAGCATTATTTGCCATGTTCTCGATGAAGTATCTGATTACACAGTCTAAGAATTTTGGCTGTTACCCATCTTAGTAATCTGTGAGATTGGATTTGGAAATAAAATAATAATAATGCATGCAAAGATTCTATAGGTCATTCCAAGGTCTAAGTGATTTCTCTGGCGTGGGTGTGTTTGCTTGCATATATAATGCCTACCTTCGCGGCGACTCTTTCGCCAAAGCAAATACAAAGCTTCATAAGAAAATGGTGTTAGAAAAATTATGACAGAGACAGAGACACCAAGAGAGAGAATAATGCCATGCTGTGTAGTTGTACCAGAGACAGAGAGAGAGAGAGAGAGAGAGAGAGAAAGAGAGAGAGAGAGAGAGAGAGAGAGAGAGAGAGAGACATCATAATTGATCACATGCCCATGTTTTGCGGAGCCTCTCAGTTAAAGTTTGCAACCATTTTGGCTATTAGTTCAAAAAACTAGCTGTAGACTTGGTGATGTTACTGAGATGGATGCTGCCTCTGTTGCATGTAGTTTTTCCAACTTTCTTAATATATTATCAGTCAGAATCTCAAGAAATTCTGTCCCTGCAAAATTTATTTTTCATTATGTCAATCAGGGACCAAATTTTCACTCAGAGCTCCATCTACCTTTTTCTGCAGATTTTTGTTTTTTGATCACCACCTTCTTCTGCAGATTAATCCATAAATATTCTGTATATGGTAAAATAAAATGTTAAGGGTGTTTATGATAAAAAATAATTTGAGGGTGTACAGTATCATAACAAGGAAGATATTTAGGTGCAACTTATGACTGAAAATTTTGGTTGTTTAATTATTAAGATATTTTATTTCAACTATATTTTTTTTTCTTCATTCTTCATCAAACCTTGTTTAAGAAAAACAAGTTTAAGACATGACAGACTATAAAAAAATTATAAAATAAAAAATAATTTTAGAAACAAAAAATAATTAATTATTATAGTAATTAAATTAGAAAATATTTTAAAAATTAGAAAAAAATTTGTTTTCTAAATTAGTTTTTATTATTGTTCAATTGTTTCTAAATTAGTTTTTATTATTGTTAAATGATTTCTAAATTAGTAACTAATTAGATACCAATTTAGAAGTTATTTAACAATAATAAAAATTAATTTAAAAAAAAAATTAGTCTCTAAAATAATCTCTAATTTAATCACGATAGCAACTAATTATTTTTTGTTTATAAAATTAGTTTTTACTTCATAATTTTCTCTTTATAGGTTTCTCTTTATAGGGCAACAATTCTTTTATTCTTTTATGATAAAATAGTTACACCTCTTTACTTATTTTTTTACTATAAAAAGAAGGTATGAACATATTATTAAGAAAATTGAAGATTAAGAAATTTATGAATTTTGACAATTATAAATAAGTTCGTTCTTTAAACATATAAGAGTTCATATATGATATAATATACACTTATTTTTGTCTCATTTTTATCTTTATACTGTGTCAAATATCTCAAAAATATACTCTAAATTTTAGATAGAAACGGCATGTGTTTATTAAACATTTTTCAATTATAAACTTTAGACTTTACACCTAAACGTGTTTTTTAAATTAAGAAACAACGTGATAGGATTTCATTTTTTTTTAATATGAAGTAGCCTTACATTTCCTTGCTGTGCTAGCTTCACACTTTGATTTTATTTCAGTTAATGCTAAGATCAGAATATTATTTTTATAAAAAAAAAAGAGAATGATCAGGCTATAATATGAATAAACTTTTTAAAGCAGAAATAAACATGTTAAAAGTGAAGGTCTGGAGTTTAATTTAATGTATAAAAAAATACATTATCAACCCTTCTACATATAATTTTTAAAATAATTATTACAAAAAAAGTTAATAACTTTTAATAGTATATTTATTTATAACTAAATAAAATTTTACCATTATTAGTCCATTTTAATTAAATACAAAATTATGTTCACTAGTACAAAATTAAACAATTATGTCATAATATTAGCAAAACAAATTATAAAACAAAATAAGTGATGGCAAATTTTGGGAAACCATATGCGTACCAAAGAAGGAGGGAGGGTTGGGGATAAAGGATGTAAGAAGCTTTAACAAAGCATTACTTGCAAAGAGGATGTGGAAACTGAAAGTGGATGTTTCGGGAAAATGGAGAGAGGTGGTTTTGTCGAAATACGCCAATAGTGTTAGAGGAAGAACTCACAGTAGGTCTCATTCATGGTGGTGACGTGACTTGTGAAAAGTATGTGAAGAGGGACAAATGGAATGTTGGTTTTATAATCAATTATCTTGGAAAGTGGGAGATAGGAAAGACATTCTATTATGAGAAGATAACTGATCAAGTGCTTTCTCTCTGAAACAAAAATGTTCAAGGTTATATCTCATATCAGAGCATAAAGATAAAATTATTCAACAGGAGGGTATGTGGGAAGAGTCGATGGGTATGGAATTTGGAATGGAGAAGAATGACTTTCAAATGGGAAAAAGAACAATTTATACAACTAGAATCAGATCTCAATATGGGTGTAATACAACAAGGATCTAAGGACAAAGGTTGTTTGGGATGCTGAAGAAGGAGGTGAATTCTCAGTTAAATCAGCATATGGAGCCTTGCACTTGTGTACTCCATCTGAAAGTGATCAAGGAATGAAAGTCTTATGCGATATCAAAGTCATACCTAATGTTTTAACTTTGGCATGGAGGATTCTCAAAGGAAGAGTACCAACAAGAGATAATCTTCGAAGAAAAGGGGTAACATTAACATCTCTCTTATGCCCTTTAAGTAACGAGGAAGAGGAAACGGTAAGCCATCTCTTTGGGGTATGCGTAGTATCTTTTTAGGTATGGTTGAAGGTGTCTGAATGGTTAGGGATACAATTTTCATATCACCGTGATATGAAGCATCATTTGCTCCACTTCCTATTGTTTCAGTTTAATGCAAAAAGGAACCAAGCTTGGAAATGTGTGTCGGTAGCGGTTGTATGGAGCATTTAGAATCATAGGAATGGGGTGGTTTTTAAAGAAGGGAAAGTGGGTGTAGAGGAAATTGTAATTCTAGCTCAACTACAAGCGTGGAATAGAATGAGGAGAAGAATAAATAACTTTCAATTCTCTTATTCTGATTGGGTGTTATACCCCCTTAATTGCATTCAATCGTTAACATGAGTTGTGAGTTATGATGCTTTGTATATGAATAGATGTTGCTATAGGTTTGTGTTGTGATGCAGAGGAGAGGTCAGACTGCACTATTAGAATTAATGGCTTAAATAAGAGGGAGGGTGAATTTTTTGTCAAAAGATTTTTGCAAAGATTGAATAAGAATGAAGCATTATCAACAATCACAAACTAAGCAATCAAGGAAGTCAATCAAACAATGTAAAAGAAACTGTTTGCAAAATTTCAATCGATTGAAACTACGTTTTAAATGGTTATTTATGGCAGCAGCAAAACCAGAATTAAAACAAACAGTTTGTAAGGAGTGAGAGAGAGAGAGAGAGAGAGAGAGATTACTCAACCAATTCATACTGGTTCACTCAACCTTGAGCTACATCCAGTTCCTAGAACAACCACTGGGTTCCACTAGTAACCAATCACATATTACAACACACACAAACACAAAGAGGTGATCTTGATACCACAAGAACCACTCACCCTCTTTGCTACACACACCTTGATATGATTCCAATAACATGATAGAGATATGATATGAACATGTTATGAATTCAACAAGAGTTGGAATATGATTAGGCACTTTTTAAGAATTGGATCAATGTTCTTAACATTCAAGAACTCACCAAAGCACAAGTAACCAAGCCAAACTCATATAGAAACTCATAATATGGCATATGAACCGATTAAAACACAAAAGAACACAAATGAACCGATTAAAACACAAGGATACACAACAAAAACCACAAGAACAGAAAACTAGAAGGAACTACCGAATAAAAACACAAAACAAGCAAGTTCTACCGATTGAAAAGACTAGAAACATCAAAGACATGTTTTAGAGTTTGTTTTAGAATGGAAATGGATGAAGATGATGAAAAGAACTGGGAAACTTATGTGGTTGTAGCTCTTGGAGATGTGCACGCCACTTGAAGGATGAACGGCTTCAAGATGAGTGTAGTTGTCGCCACTTGAGAGTCCAAGAATGCACTCAGAATAAGACTAGAAGATAAGAAGACACAAGTCTCTCTCAATTCACTCACCAATTTGGGAGAGGTTCTTTACTCAAAAATCAATTCTATCATTTCAAAGACTCAAGCCCTCCTTTTATAAGGGAAAGACCGATCACCTATTACAAAGAAGCTTACAAGAGAAGCTTTACAAGGTAGCCTATAACTCTTCCACTTCTAGCGCCTAAAATGGAGAGTGAAGAGGCACCTTCTAGATTTTTCCTAAAAACTAACGCCTATAGATGCTATACACAAGATGTGTCTTAGGTTTTCCTCTTTAGCACCTTACTAAACACTACTCTATGTATTTTAAATTTTATACAAAAGAAACTACAATAAGAGAAAACATTTGAAGCCTACTTCCTAACTCTTTAGCTTTGCTCCTTGTAATCCTTTGAGGTAAAAAGGATGATGAGCTAATATGTCTTTGAGCATCTTCAACTTCATCCTCATTCTCTTATTCTTCTTGATCTCCATCATACTCCCCGAGTTGGAGAGAATTCGACCACGAATTCTAAAGACTTACAGAAAAAGGAGTTAGATCACTGATATTAAAGGTATGACTACCAAGAAACATATCAGGCATATCTAACTCATAAGCATTATCATTAATCCTCTTTAGGACTTGAAAAGGTCCATCACCACGAGGCATAAGTTTGGACTTCCTTTGATTAGGAAAACGATCTTTTCTCAAGTGAAGCCAAACCCAATCACCAACATCAAACAATAATGCTTTTCTCCTTTTGTTGGCATGTTCAGCATACTTGCCAACTTTCTTCTCAATTCGTAACTTGATGTCATTATGCAAATTTTTAATAAAATAAGCCTTTTCACAACCATCCTTGCATAATACATCATCAAGTATAGGAATAGGAAGAAGATCAAGAGGTGTTAGGGGGTTGAACCCATACACAACCTCAAAAAGGAGAATGGGATTTGGTAGAATTTACTACTCTATTATAAGCAAACTCAACATGTGGTAGTAAATTCTCCCAAACCCTTGGATTCTCGGAAATAAAGCATCGCAACATTTGGCCCAAAGTTTGATTGACCACTTCAGTTTGGCCATCAGTTTGGGGGTGGCAAGTAGTAGAAAATAAAATTTTAGTGCCAAGTTTCCCCCACAAGGTCTTCCAAAAGTGACTCAAGAACTTGGAATCTCTATCGGATACTATACTTCTAGGAAGTCCATGTAAACGAACAACTTCCTTAAAGAAGAGATTTGCAATTTGACATGCATCATCCACTTTGTGGCAAGGAATAAAATGTGCCATTTTTGAAAAACGATTCACTACCACAAAGATGGAATCCTTACCCTTTGATGTCTTGGGTAGTCCTAAGATGAAATCCATAGAAATATCAACCCAAGGCATTGTAGGGATAGGAAGAGGTGTATATAAACCATGGGGTTGCACTCTAGATTTAGCCTTACGACATGCAATACATTTATCACACAAGTTATGCACACATTTTCGCATATGAGGCCAAAAGAAATGCTCATGTAAAACATCTAAAGTTTTAGCTACCCCAAAATGTCCCATTAATCCACCCTCATGTGCTTCTCTAACAAGAGATTGTCTAATAGAGCTTTGGGGCACACAAAGTCTTTTACCTTTAAAAAGAAACCCATCTTGTATAAAAAAATATTTGTGTCCTCCCTTAGCACACTCTTGATAGATAAGAGAAAAATCAAGGTCATCATGATAAAGATCCTTGATGTGATCAAACCTAAGATATTGGGTACCTAAAAGATTGAGCAAGGTATAGAGTCTAGAAAGTGCATCGGCCACAATATTAATTTTTCCTTGCTTGTGTTTGATCACATAAGGAAATTGCTCAAGGAATTCCACCCACTTAGCATGCCTCTTATTGAGATTATTTTGGCTTTTCAAATACTTAAGAGATTCATGATCACTATGAATCACAAATTCTTTAGGAAAAAGATAATGTTGCCAAGTATACAAAGCTCTAACAAGTACATATAATTCTTTATCATAAGTGGAATAATTGAGATGACTACCTTTCAATATCTCACTAAAATAAGCTATGGGGTGGCCCTCTTAAAGGAGAACAGCCCTAATTCCTATATTCGAAGCATCACATTCTATCAAAAATGTTTTAGTAAAATTAGAAAGGGCTAAGATGGGAGCATTAGTTAATCTTTCTTTCAAAATGTCAAAAGCCTTTTGTTGCTCTTCTCCCCACTTAAAAACCACATTCTTTTTTACTATGTCATTGAGAGGTGCGGCAATTGTACCAAAGTCTTTCACAAACCTTCTATAAAAAGAAGCAAGGCCATGAAAGCTTCGTACATCATTCACATTGGTGGGTGTTGGCCAATTTTGAATTGATACAACCTTTGATTGATCTACATGCACCCTTTTAACACTTACAACAAACCCTAGGAATTCCATATGACCAAGTGCAAACATACATTTAGTAAGGTTAGCATACAAATGTTCTTTCCTAAGGGTTTCTAACACTTGTCTAACATGCATCTTATGGTCACCCAAAGACAAGCTATAAATGAGGATATCATCAAAATAAACAACTACAAACTTGCCAATGAATGGTCTTAAAACATGATGCATGAGACGCAAGAATGTACTTGGTGCATTAGTTAAACCAAAAGGCATAATTAACCACTCATACAAGCCAAAGTTGGTCTTAAAAGCGGTTTTCCATTCATCTCCCGATTTAATACGAATTTGATTATACCCACTTTTAAGATCAATTTTGGTAAAAATTTGTGAACCATGCAATTCATCCAACAAATCATCAAGCCTAGGGATGGGATGCCTATATTTGATTGTAATGTTGTTTATGGCCCTACAATCGGAACACATCCTCCATGACCCATTCTTTTTAGGGACAAGTATGATAGGCATGGCACAAGGGCTCATACTATCTTGAACCCACCCTTTGGCAATTAACTCTTCTACTTGTTGGCGAATTTCTCTAGTTTCACTTGGATTGGTCCTATATGCGGGACGATTTGGTAAAGAAGATCCCGAAATTAAATCAATTTGGTGTTCAATCCCTCTTAAAGGGGGAAGTCCTTTAGGGGGATCTTGAAACACATCATGAAATTCCTCTACCAAATTATCCAAACAATGTGGACTATCCTCAAGTTTTTCGCACTCAAGAGGTCTAGGAATAGCTAAAAAGATAGGATTGTGAGAAACTATTACCTTGTTGACCGCATGGCTAGAGATAAGAAGAGTCTTCTTAGAACTTTTTGTATTTTCACTCTCCCTCTTTTTCTTCATAAGAATTTGGTCCTCATGGACTTCTCTTGGAGAGAGAGATTTTAATATGACCTAGTGTCCATGGAAGTCAAAAGAAAGTTTATTGGTAAAGCCATCATGAAAATTTTTTCTATCAAATTACCATGGCCTACCCAAAAGAACATGTGTAGCTTCCATTGGCACAACATCACACAAGACCTCATCTTTGTATTTACCAATAGAGAAATTTATGAGGACTTGTTTGTTAACAATGATCTCGCCCACTTCACTTAACCATTGTAATTTGTAGGGCTTTGTATGAGAGATAGTAGACAATCCAAGCTTATATACTACTCTTGTACTAGCCACATTGGCACAACTACCCCCATCCACTATCAAAGAACAAATGTTGTTTTGAATGAGACATCTTGTATGAAAAATATTTTCTCTTTGACTTTCATTAAAGGGTTGTAAAACTTGCCCAAGAAGACGTCTCACAACCAACAAATCTCCGTCAAGTGGACTTTCGCTCTCATGCTCACTTGATGGCCTAGAAGGTGAAGAATGCCTAGATGAATCAGAATCATGCTCACTAACTACTATGCCATTATGCACATACATATTCCTTTTAGAAGGACAATTAGAAGCAATGTGACCATAGCCCAAACATTTAAAGCATTTCTTACTAGACGATTTGATTGGTGATTTAGGAGTAGAAGTAGAAGGCTTAGACTTTTTAGGTTTGAAAGAAGAATCCTTAGAAGGAAGTTTTGAAAAAGTTTTTTTTATTTTTCCAAGAGTTGTTGTAGTAACCATCATTGGGAGAGTTTTTGAAAGCACTTTTCTTTGCTAGTTGTGATTCAACCTTCATTGCAAGGTGAACCAAAGATCCCAAAGATGAATACTCTTGAAGTTCAACAACATCTTGAGTATCCCTTCTTAGACCACTCACAAACCTAGCTATCATAGCTTCCTCACTCTCATCCATGTTTACTTTAAGTAAAAGCGTTTCTAACTCCTTAAAATAAGCATCCACACTTAGCGTGCCTTGTTGAAACCGTTGGAGCTTCAACAATAGGTATTTCCTAAAGTGTGGTGGCACGAATCTAAGGCGCATACACTCCTTCAAATCGTTCCAAGAGACCACAGGAGGCACTACAAAAAAACGTGTATAATGCGACAGTTATTTTTGCAAAAACTGACGTTTTTAATCGCCGCATTATACATCTGTGGCGGTACCGCGTACCGCCAGAATTCTTGCTGCCACAAAGTTTAATGTGGCGGTCAATTGAGAACCGTTGTAGCAGACGCCATATTATACATTGTATAAAGTGGCGGTTTTAAGCGTGTAATTGACGTCAGTTATAAATGTCGTAATTTAAAAACTAGGTAAATCAATTCTAACGTAAATAGTGACATTTTTAACCGCCACTTAATACAGTATAATATGACATTTATAATACACCTTATAATTGTCATAATTCGAATATTAAATATTTAATTTTATTTTTAATATTTATAATAATTTATTTAATTCTATTTTATAATTTGATTTCATAATATAATTTCATATTATAATTAAACTTCAGTACACAGTTATGTTTCATAATATAATTAAATTATAACATAAACTAATTTCATAATAATATTGTACTTCATAATATAATTAAAATTGATAAATATAATAATTAAAATATGACTTTATTGAGAGAACAAAGTTGATAATGTCAAACTAATCCAAACAACAAGTAAATTAAATTGTCAAAATATAAATTGTTTCACTTTCTAAACATAATACAACTAAACTCCCAATCCTAATTTCTCTTACTGCCTCGACTTGATCTTATATTCTGGTTTGGTGATAAAGCACCATTTCCAACATCCTGTGCCTGGAATAAGTTAAAATATGTTTAGAGTTAATTGATAATTTTTAAAAAATAAATGAAAACAATATTATAATCAAAGACACTATATGGATGAGGTAATGTGGCAAGATTAGACCCCTGCATGATAATCAAATAGACTAAAATTATAAGAATCAATGAAAAATAAATGTATAAAAGATGTTGCACATATATGCTATTCACACAAGTTAAGAGAAGTAATCCTTAAGCACATGTGATGTGACAAACACATTCTCAAACAATTATACCTCACGGCAGTGGTAGTTTGGACCTGGAAGTTGTGTACAATAAAATGTTATTATGCGAAGAACTTGAGAAGCCTGTGGTACACAATGTGCAAAGGTTAGATCAAGGTAGAAAACTAGTGCATTAATATATATAAAATAGTACTTAAAAGCAACATTACACATGTGGCCAGCCTGCATTTATAGTATTGACTCATCCTAATTCATCAATCTATCACGCTAAGAACTCATCTATTCAATTAATATTTCCAAAAGATTAAACAATACTTTAATGAATAAATCAAATATTTGTTTATGCTTACATAGCAAAATCAAGCAACCTTTAGCTTATTTGGGATTTCAAATGGAGCATAAATCTGCGTCCAGCATGACAAATATTCATACACAAACAATACAAATGGATTATAGAGTTAAATTTTAACATTTTTAAGCTTGTCACTCAAGCATCACCCAGAATATAGTATAGGCATACAACCAAGAGCATTTAAGTAGCAGTTTAATAACAAGATAGATAACAACTTAAGCAATACATACAATAACTACATACCTGAATGTTCTTAACAGTAAAAGTGACGTCTTTGCCTTCATTATGATCAACTACAGCCCTGCAATTCATTTTATAGAAAAATAAATGCATAAGTTGTTTGGCCAGGTGAGAAGAATATTAATAGACTCGTGAGATAAGTGTTTTGGGATGGGAAATAGATTCATTCTGTCCATGTATAAATAACTGCTAATTGAAGTAGAGAATGTAAGTAAGTTTTATTTCCAGACTTGCAGACTACAAAATGCTTCAAAGCATTTGGATGAATACCTTGAGGAATATTTATTTTATCAATATTCCATCCCAATCAATTTTGTTTCCAATTTTCATGGAGGACCCGATCCTAATAAAAAAGCTTAAGCAAAAATAGAAAATGAAAGTACTATATATAATCAATATTATGTCTCAAATAAAAAATAAAAAAAAATAGAAACAAAATAACAAAAAAGACACCCAGGGACCACAATTTTAATAAGAGCAAGTAAGCTTTTGATAAAAAAAAGGATTTATCATTAATTTGACAGTAGTGGGGGAATTCATAAGAAAAATGAAAGTGGCATAACTATAGAGTACAAACCTTGAAAGAAAGGTGGTTTCCTTCATTTCTAAAGTTTGTAACCGAGGGTTTTTAGTTATCAAAAAAGTAATAGATATTAAAAATTATTAGTTGGAATGTAAAAGTTTGAAGACATAGGGAGACCCAAAAATAATGAAACTTGATAGAATTCAAAGTAAGCAAGAATGGAGTTTTGACAATTCACTTAATCATCAATAATTATGAAAACAACTAACACTTCTTCCAATCTTTCTAAAGCCTTAATCATTAACATGAATTTCTAGCATTTGAAGTAAGCCCCCAAAAAACTTATTTCAGTTAAAAAATTCTATAAAGAATTCATCCAGACAGGAACAACATGCTTCATAAGTGCTTGTTGAAATGGATAACTCCAAGTAAATTGAAAATAAGTCCATCAAATAGAATCATAAATACAGTAATAAAAAAAATTAAGAAAAAGTGAGAAACCATTAGTTTGGTTCATGATAAAGATCAATAGCATTGACGGAACGACGCTAAAATGATTACTTTACAGCCAAAATCAATTATTGTCGGTGATGATGGATGAACAGGGTACCACAGTTAAGACATTTCCAAATTGAACAACAAAAACATGAAACTTTGAACTAATTGTTTACTCCATTTCTCGCTCCCGTTAACAACAAAACCAAATTCCCAATTCACAATGATTTTAATTTTATAATGAAACAAGAAAAATAAATAAATTACAGAGAACCAAATTTCATCAAACATGTGTACACACAGAACCATATTGCCGACGACGTACCGGGTTACGAGAACAATTTTCCGGTGAGAATGATTGCGGGAAGAACGATTGCGGTGCGACTGAAAACCCTAAATCGAGAGAGAGGGGAACGATTGCGGTGAGAGAAGAGGAATACGAAGTGGGGCGGTGAGTGAGGGTTTACGAAATACAACTATGAAGGGAACAATTGCAGTGAGAATGAGGGTGAGGGTTTACGAAATGGGGCTGAGAGAAGAACGATTTTGATGAGGGTGAGAGAGAGGGTTTACAAAATAGGGTTGAGAAGGGTCAGAGTGAGGGTTTACAGGATCATTGAATGAGGAACGTGAAGACTGGGAGGTACATTTCCAAGAGTAAAACTGGTTTATTTTCGAAGACCGAAAGAGGGGAAAACGAAAACAAAAAACTTTGGGAAAGAAGGTTATGGAGGGAACAAAAAGTGGGATAAAATTTTTTCGAATGTTATGACGGTTCTAAATGTCACATTTCGAAGGAACATTATGGCACCTACGAAGCTGTCGTATTATACAGCTAATTGTGGCGGTTTTTAATAACTGCCATATTAAAACCGCCACTTTATACACGATTTTTTGTAGTGAGGTCTCTTGTTATAGCCAATGTCCATTACAATACTATGTCACCATTTCATGGCATAATCTATGAATTCTAAAGAGGCTATTTTCACCTTTTGGTCATCATTGACCTCATAGGCTTTACAAATTTGTTCACATTTAGCCTCCCAATCTAAATACATATTAGGATCACTATCACCACTAAAGCTAGGTACTTTTACAAAAGGAAGTTGAGGCTTTACTTCTTGGTGATGTCTTTGTTCACGGTGATGTCTCTCTCCATGAGAATGATGGTGATGCCTCCTTCTTCTATAATCTTCTCCATGGTCATGAGCATTGGAAGAATCATTGGAAGAATGTCTAGGAGAATGATGTCTCCCATGGATGGAATGTGAGGATCTTTCGTGCTTCAATTCAAGTTTTGCTAATCTTTCCTCCAATTTTAGCATAACATCATCTTTGATTGCTAATCTATCTTCCAACTTTTGCATAGCTTCATCTTTGAGAGCAAGGGCTCGTTTTGCTTCTTTTAACTCATTAAGAACATAAGCTTTATGAGTAGAATGTGATTTGGAAGATTCAGCACTTGAATATGTATCCATTGGACAAAGAAAACAACAAACACAATAGCAAACAATATTAAGAAAAAACAAGGTTAGCAAATAGAACAATTATAGTAAAAAAATAAAAGTCACTCAATTCACTCCAAGAAAGAATACTTCCCTCAACCAATCTTCTCTTGAGGTCTTATAACTCTTAGATGAAATATGTCAAAGCAAAAGCACTCTTTCTCAAAGCCAATACACCTCAAAACTTAAAGAACAATAAAAGACAAGCAAGAAAAGGTGTAAACAAGAAAGGTTATATCAAAAGGAATACAAGATATATGACAAACTCAAAGAATAGTGAAGAAAAGACAAGCAAGAAAAATAAGGTACTCAATTAAAGGATGACACACAAAAGAAATCGAGAGAAAAGCACTAGAATAGATGAAGAAAACAAAAACAGAACTACTGGAATTTTTATATAAACTGTGCGTGACTTTACAGATTTATCTGGAACTGTATAATGCAAACTGGATTATAAAATTTAAACCACAGAAAGTTCAAGATCTTATTTCAACAATGGCACTGGAATTACACAAAAACAGTAAGCCAATTAATTCTGATAAATTTTGCAAAATCACTGCCAGATTACCGTA
Organism: Phaseolus vulgaris; assembly: GCF_000499845.2. NCBI lineage: Eukaryota > Viridiplantae > Streptophyta > Magnoliopsida > Fabales > Fabaceae > Phaseolus > Phaseolus vulgaris. The sequence goes on along the minus strand of NC_023755.2, from coordinate 29,528,258 downwards.
TTTTTTGTGCCATAATTACACACTGGACGTATTTCAATTATCATTTTTTTTTGTACTTGGAATTTTGATGTACTTCTTTTTTCTACTTTTTTATAACACTTTCACTAACTCAAATCCAGAATTTCAGAAATTTCCAGTAAGCAAATAAATTGCAATAAATCGAAACGGTCAGCACGTTTTCAAGAAAAAAAAGGAAACCTATCTAGAATGAAAAGAAGATTTAAGAACTTCAAAAGACATAATAGAAGTGATGTTTTAAGAACTTGTATAAGTCTATTACACAAGTATGAACTCAAAACTAAAAAGAAAAAGCACCAAAGGATCAAGAAAACAAACACATAAAACTGTACTCAAAACAAAATCAAGAAACAAAAATTATCAACAAAAGGACTACATAGAATTCATAACATTTTTGGAGAAACATGACTTTGACAAAACTTATAAGGATTCAAAAATCAAAATGACACAAACACAATGTAATAAGAACAAGAAAACAGCAAGAAATACTAAAAAATAAACCTAAAACAGAAAGGTAACAACAAGAATGTAAAGTTCTTGAATTAAAAGTGCCAAAACAACTCAAACACACATAAGAACAAACCTAAGACTCATGATACCACATAATATGATTCCAATAACATGATAGAGATATGATATGAACATGTTATGGATTCAACAAGAGTTGGGATAAGATTAGGCACTTTTTAAGAATTGGATCAATGTTCTTAACATTCAAGAACTCACCAAAACACAAGTAACCAAGCCAAACTCATATAGAAACACATAATATGGCATATAAACCGATTAAAATACAAAAGAACACAAATGAACCGATTCAAACACAAGGAAACACAACAAAAACCACAAGAACAGCAAACTAGAAGGAACTACCGAATGAAACCACAAAACAAGCAAGTTCTACCGATTGAAAAGACTAGAAACATCAAAGACATGTTTTAGAGTTTGTTTTAGAATGGAAATGGATGAAGAAGATGAAAAGAACTAGGAAACTTATGTGGTTGTAGCTCTTGGAGATGTGCACGCCACTTGAAGGATGAAAGGCTTCAAGATGAGTATAGTTGCCGCCACTTGAGAGTCCAAGAATGCACTCAAGATAAGATTAGAAGAGAAGAAGACACAAGTCTCTCTCAATTCACTCACCAATTTGGAAGAGGTTCTTTACTCAAAAATCAATTCTATCATTTCAAAGACTCAAGCCCTCCTTTTATAGGGGAAAGGACCATCACCTATTACAAAGAAGCTTACAAGAGAAGCTTTACATGGTAGCCTATAACTCTTCCACTTCTAGCGCCTAAAATGGAGAGTGAAGAGGCACCTTCTATATTTTTCCTAAAAACTAACGCCTATAGATGTTATACACAAGAGGTGTCTTAGGTTTCCCTCTTTAGCACCTTACTAAACACTACTCTATGTATTTTAAATTTTATACAAAAGAAACTACAAAAAGAGAAAACATTTGAAGCCTACTTCCTAACTCTTTAGCTTTGCTCCTTGTAATCCTTTGAGGTAAAAAGGATGATGAGCTAATATGTCTTTGAGCATCTTCAACTTCAACCTCATTCTCTTTTTCTTCTTGATCTCCATCACACCTTTAGTCAGAACACCCTCTGACTTTATAGGATTTCAACACACTTCACAAGTTTATAAAAGAACAAATACAAGAATCATGAAAGCAACAGATTACACCTGAGTTTACAAGAATCATAGAGCTCCTAGGATCAGACCTTGAACTAGTGCACAACTATTTAGCAATCTTACAAACCTTTGAAAAACTTTTCTGAAAATCAATCGCAATCTCACTAAATTTGATATCTGTCTTGTTGTATATGTTTCAAAAAGAAAAGCCTTATTTATAGCTCTAAAAAACTAGTCGTTCTAGGCAACAATTATGAGCCAAAACAGTTTTGATTCAATTGAAAAACAGATTAACAGGTTTTTGAAAAGCTGTTATGAAATGTGACAATCAACCGGTTGAAAAGTTGTTTTAATCAGTTGAATTGGTTAGACAGTTATTTAACCAAGTCAAAAACAGTTTTAAAACCTTCAAACAACCTATGTGACAAACAACCAATTATTTCGAGGTTTCAACCGGTTGTTTCTCTCTTTGCTTAGAAAAACACTTTTCTCTTTCAAAATAGATTGAGCAAGTTTGTGCAAGGGACTAGGAATGATCTTTACAGGAAATCTAAACAACCTAGACTAAGCATAGATTTGAAACATCAAAGCTCCCATGTTCTACATGCACAATCTTCAATGCATGGTGGTAACATCCAACATTATGCAACACTAAGAGAACCTGAAGCAATTCTGTTTTTGGGCATGAGAGGGAGCTGTTTTTTTTTTTGCAATTGTTGGACCTTAATCAAATTTTAGAAGAATGGGGTGAAGGTGCAGTGATGCAGATCAAGACTGGAAGTGATATTATGCAGTTGTTTAGAATTATGCTTATGGAGCAGGAGTAGAAGGAAGATGGAATATATACAATGGGATAATATTACTTTTTATGCTAGTTTTGCAACAATTGATATAAAAAAAAAATGGATTAAATATGTTTTTTATGTTTATACTTTCACGCAAAATTAGTTTTCGTCCCTAATTCAAATTTTAGATTTTTTTAATACTTGTTAGTAAGAAAACTATTGGATTAAGTCATTGTCAAATTTTTTACATAACAAACAAATTTTTTGTGTGAATTATAATATTAAAATATTTCATGTTAACTCATTGCTAACATGAATATTATAATACAATGCACACTGCAAATTTATTTAATATATTAAAAAGAACATCGTTACAATAGTTTTCTTCTTTATCCTAGTGCTCTAAGTTTAAAGAGATAAAAGTCACTTTAATGTTATAATAAGACAAAAACATATTTAACTATTTTTTTTTAAACTAGTGTGTATTTACTTTCCTATCATTGTTTCGCTATCTTTGACATCTTTGAAATATCTCACACTTAATTTGGAGCTACTAAGCCTGTTAATTTTCTGTTAATGAATATTTTAGATGATGCAACGTCTAAGCACCACTAATCCTATCATACGACATGTGTTGCATTATAACTTTTCAGAATTTCTTCCTCTCAAACAAATTCAAATCCTAATTTAGCGTCCCTTAGAGTTTAATTTTAATCTTCGTAAAATTTATTGTTTAATTTTAGTTCTTCAAAATTCAGAGTTTGAATCTAGCCTTTAATCAATTTATTATCCTGTATGAGTTATTTTTTTAATTTCTACATTTCCACGTTTTTCTTGGAACAAGTTACTAGATTTGTTAACCCCTAAAAACAAGTCATACAAAAATTTATTGCTTGTCTTGTTAAAAGCAATAACAAAGATATGTTATAGAGTTATTCCCTCTTTACCAAAGACTTAAACATAAAAAATTCTAACTACTTTGGTTTACAATTTTTTTTCTTGAATGTCCTCCAATTAAATGAGAGGTTATTTCAAATTATTTTTTTTATTGATGTCAAGTTTCAATTTAAAGAAATGAAATTAATAAAGATAAGTGATTTTAACCAACTTTCTTAATTAATGTAAATATTACTAGTTTTCTTGTATTTTTAAGTTGAAGTATCTAATTGAACAATAATATCAAGTTGATTGGAATTTTATTATAATTCACAATTTCATGTATTCTCACTTTTTATTTAATGAATACTTTTGAAAATATTTATTGGAAATCACATTTTTAATGAATATTTATTATGATTCACACATTTGAACGCATTTCTTCTGAAATTATATTGGTTAAAATTTAGAATTTTCAATAATTTTTAACCCATAATAAAGAACATGCTAGAGAGAGAGTATATAACTATTTTGTTTGATTTTTTTTTATTTTATAAATACCAATGCAATGAAAGAGTAATGACATTTATAAGTGGCATCTAATTCTTGATATTACAAATCTACAACTTACAATCATTATGTTATCTTTTCGTTAATATTGCTTAATAATATATTATATTAGAGTTTTAATCAATTTTGTCAAGATAACCCACTTTAATAAATTAAAAATGTCGATCCATTTAATAAAACCTATTTTAGACTATCTATTAATCCTTTGTATGGTTTTATATCCAATCCATCCATAAAAATACTTTTTCTAAAATCATAAATAAATTTTAAATTTCAAAAAAAAAATTAAAATATATTTTTAAGTTTTTTGGAAGGTAATTTAGGACAGATTTAATCATGAAGAAAATGGTTGAAATAATAGGGACATTCATTGAGTTTTAGAAAAAATAATAAATTAGTTATTAACCCTCTATAAAATTGTATGGATAGATTTAATATGATCTATTTCTTTACATCTTTATAATAAATAGATTAGATAAATTTATTCATAAATAGATTGAATGGATAAATGGGTTACTTTCACTCTAAAAATAATCTTTTCTAATTATAAAAGTTTAACTATGATTCAACTACAAATAAATCATCTAACCTTGAATAATTTTTCACTTTTTAGATGTTTCGTTTTACATCCCCTTTCTTTGTGATGGGAAAAAACGCACACAGAAGCAACATACAATCATGAATCAACTGCAGAAAATAAACAACACAAGATTTAACGTGGTTTGGTCGTCAATCTGCAACCTACGTCCACAGGCAACTAATTAGATTTTCATTCTGTTTGTTACAAAATTACAAGTACAGTGATCTCTTTAAATAGAGATATTATAAAGGGGACACAATATTTGTCTATGTTCAAGATACCGTCTAATGTGTTAAAGAAGATTGTGCGTCTGCAGAGGGATTTTTTGTGGGGTTGGGGGTCAAATGGAAGAAAGGTTGCATGGATGGCATGGGATAAGATTTGTAAATCCAAGGATGCAGGAGGGTTCGGTATTATCAATATCAGGCAATTTAATTTGGCTTTATTGGGAAAATGGATTTGGCGCCTAAAAACGGAAATGGGGGGGGGTTGTGGAGGGATGTATTAGATTCTAAGTACGGAGGTTGGAGAGGTTTGAAGGAGCAACGAGATATTAATAGTAAGGTTTCTCTGTGGTGGAGAGATTTAAGGAAGGTCTGGAGGTCTGAGGAATGGGGAGGGAAGTTTGAAGATCGTTTGTCTTTGGAGGTCGGTAACGGGAGAGAGGTATTGTTTTGGTCAGACAACTGGATAGACTCAGAAGACTTGAGAAGTAGATTTCCAAGGTTATTTTCATTGTCTGTTAATAAGGAGGCAAGATTATGTGATTGTGGAATATGGGGGAACGGGTCCTGGGAATGGAAATTAAGGTGGAGAAGAGGTCTGTTTGCTTGGGAAGAGGAGCAAGAAAGTCAACTCTTAGAGTTGATCTCTAATAAGATGCTTGAGATGGAAACAGTGGATAGATGGGTTTGGAAAGATAGTGGGTCAACAGAAAGAATTTTCAGTTAAGTCTGCTTATGGGTTTTTAAGGGGAGAAGGAAGCGAGGAAGTCTCAAGAAGATATAATATTTTCTGGAAAATTAAGGCGCTTCCCTCAGCACATGTCACAGCTTGGAGAGTGATGGAAAACAAGGTTGCTTGTAAGATTAATCTGGAGAGAAGAGGAATCGGGATTGAGAGTAATTTGTGTTGCTTGTGTAGGAGGTACGAGGAGTCAACAAATCATTTGTTTTGCGAATGCAGAGTTGCTTGTTTAATTTGGAATCTTTGTTATGATTGGTTAGGAGTAAGATCTGTCAATTTTATGGATCCTAGGTCTCATTTTGAACATTTCAAGATTCTGGATGCACCCACTTCAGTTAATCTTATTATGGGCAACGTGTGGATTGCGTTGATTAGTGAAATTTGGAGGCATAGGAACAACTGTTTATTTAAAGGTGGAGTGGTTGACCACATGGAGGTGTTCTCTTTGGCACAAATTAAGGATTAGTCCTGGATCTCTTCAAAGGTACCGTCAGCTAATTTCTCATTCTCTGATTGGTGTCTTGAACCTTTGGTTTGTATGCATTCAATTTAGTTTTGATATGAGGATTGATCCTTGTTATTCTTTGTTATTTTGATAGAGATGGGTTTGACTGTAGGAGGTTTTGTTGGCTGATTTGTAGTTAGAAAGGTAATTTGTGAACATCATTTTACTGTATAAGGGTTGGATCACCCCTGAAGTGATCCCTTTTAATTTCATTGCTATTTGCTGATAAAAAAAAGGGACACAATGATTAAGCTCATTCGCTAAAACATGGTATCTAGTCAGCCCAACCCAATTGATCTTGGTTTCACACTCAACAATTTCCCACTTGAAGCCATGGAACAATGTTCACCTACGCTTCAACTGTGTACATGTACTTTTGTAAGTTGTCAACGGAACTCAATGTTCCACCTCTAGTTGCCACCAGCCTTCTTAATCATCTTGAAGACTTCATTGAAACTCCCCTGAGTTTCAACATGTTCGTCATGACTGAAATTGCCACTGATCTGTCCTCTGTTCCTACCGGCTCCCACTTACACAAATTGCCAAATCCTGGAATAGCCTGAGAACAAACATACTCCATACTCAACAAGAACTTTTCTGGAGATGTTTCAACAGCTAAAATATTGGTTCTCCTAACCCATTGTCGTCTAGGAACCTCAGCTGAAGCACGACCCGTGCTCCCACTACCATAAGTACCTTGACTGGTCTACCTGAACCTTTCCATGCTCGTTCATCCTGAATCTGACATGTGGCTCTGAGTTTCTCTCTTGTAAAAACAACCCTCTTCTGCCCACGAGATTCTGTGAACCGGACTTTGTTTATCTTCCGAACTGGGACGGCCACTCCCTCAGACAGTAATCCGACCATATACAAGGAACCTCTCTTTCTTCCGTGGGCCATGACAAGATTTCCCTTGATGACCTTCCTCTGCTGATTTCTGAACTTCACATCATGTCCCTATTCGTCCAACTGCCTAACAGAAATCAAACTTTTCGTTAAGCTTGGAACAACTCTAACATCCTTCAAAGTCCAGAAATCGACTGGCGTCTTCAACACTATGTCACCTATGTCTGAAACATCAAGAGTTTTGTTGTCCGCTAGTCTTACCTTTCCAAAGTCCCCAATAACTAGATTCTGCAATGTTTCACGGACGTGGGTAGCATGAAATGAAGCACCAAAATCCATGACCCAGGAATCCACACTGCTATCTACACAACAGACTAAAAGGTCCTCGTCCGTGGAGTCTTCTACAATGTTGACTTGTTCATCATTTGGGCATTGATTCCTGAAATGTCTCATCTCCTTGTAGTTCCAACATGTTACACTTGAGCAATCCTGAGTCTTTGACTGACTCCTTCCTTTGTTCTTGCTCCCACTATCTCTGATATTTTTCTTACCTCTGATGACATATAGCGATTCACTAGATGATTCCCCAAAACTCCTTCTTCGAACGTCCTCGCCAAGAATGAGATCATGAATCTTCTCAAAAGTGAATCAATCGGGTCCCGCTGAACAAGTAACTGTTGTAACCGTTCCAGACCAACTGTCAGATATGCTCAGTAACTGAATTGTCTTCCTTCATCCTTGTGTTTACCAATTCTCTAATCAGAAACACCTTGTTTGCAGCAGATGGCTTCTCGTACATATTAGACAGTGCTTCCATGATACCTTTCGTTGTCTTCTCCTTCAGAATGTTGAACGCAACATTCTTGGTCAAAGAGAGTCGGATAACGGACATAGCTTTCCGATCCAAACCTGCCCACTCTGCATCGGGCATCTTTTCTGACTTGTCACCCAAAACCATGTCCAAGTCTTTTTAGACTAGCAAATCCTCAATTCACATTTTCCACCAACTGAAATTTGTACCATTGAATTTTTCAATTCGAAACTTCCCGTCTTCTGTCATCTCAAATGACTAGACAAGAAACTCAGTCCAACTAATTTCAGATTGGCAAATTTTATTTTTTTTAAATCAAGAACACAAAAAATTGCACCACCCAAAATCACTCACCAACAGACCTGGTCATAGTCCCCACTGCACTGGCGCTTCGCCGCACTGGCGTGCTCTGCACCTCCACTGTCGCTGGTCACCGCCTTCGCACTACACTCTGTGTCGTCTCAGACCAGCACACCTGTAGAATGCACACACAACCCTAGCTTTGGGATGCCGTTGTCGCCCCTGCGAAACCCTAGCTTTGGGACGTCGTTATCGCCCTTGTGGAACCCTAGCTTTGGGACGCTGCTGCAGGCACAATTTTCACATCTCGTCGATTAATTTTTGTTGATCGGATCTCTAGTGTGTAAACAAACCAAACTCTGATGCCACTTGATGGAAAAAAACGCACGCGAAAGCAACACACACAATCACGAATGAACTGCAGAAAATAAACAACACAGGATTTAACGTGGTTCGGTCGCCAATCTACAACCTACGTCCACAGGCAACTAATTAGATTTTTATTTTGTTTGTTACAAAATTACAAGTAAATGATCTCTTTAAATAGAGATTATGGGGACACAACGATTAAGCTCATTCACTAAAACATGGTGTCTAGTCAGCCGAACCCAATTGGTCTTAACTTCACACTCTACACTTGTATATAAGATAAAATTGTCGCTGCCACCTCTTAGAGTCGTCATCACTCTCTTTCCATCACTACCACATGTCTAGACTCATGCAACAAACATTCAAATTCTAAAATATGTAAACTCTTTTTTATATAAAAAATAATTTTAAATTATATAATTTAAAAAATCTTTCAAATTACCTGAATTTTTTTAATGTAAGATGACTTTCAACTTCTAAATCTCAATTTATTTCAAGTTTGCATAATTCAAAAGACACTTTTAAAAATAACTTTGAGATTATATAATTAAAAATATAATATTAACTTTCAAATTATCTGAAATTCAAAAATTAAAATTGACTTATAATATTTACATATTTTAATATTTACAAAGCTACAGAAGAAAAACATACATTGGAGTGCAAAAACGAATTGTCTACCCACTAATATGATAGAATCAACTAAACCATTTATAAAAATATTTGTCAGAAGATTAAAAATTAAAAGAAATAAGAACTAAACTAAATTCCAATTTGAAAAAAAAGAAAACAAAATATTATATCCAAAATATACATAACCAACAAGGTTGTTTCTTCGTGCTCCCATGACTTCTTCAGTACTTCCATACTAAAAAGGAATATGCTTATGTCCTTAAATAAATAATTTAAAAAATAAAATCATAAGCATTTTAACTTTACACACTCTCTCTCCTCTCTTCTCTCATTCCACGGTCTCTTGGTGTACCTCCAACACAATTTGGGGTGGTTTTTCACACTTTGAGATGTCATTGTGTAGTTGTAGAGGTGAGAATTTGCATCTTTTGAAATGTTTTGTTGTATAGTTTAGTGCTATTTTGTTGTTGGTGGTTTTTTTTGTCATTCAAAATTCCCAGTTTAAATAAATCAGAAAGATAAACTGAAAAGATAAAATGGGAGTGGATTAAATCCGCAACAATGAAATCCCAAAAAAACATGTATCGGATTGTGAAAAACATGAAAAAAAACTCTAATTCAATTTTTTTTCGAATTAGATAATTCATTAATCATTTCACAACTTAAAAAATACCTTTCAGATTAAATAATTCAAAATCATTTGATAACTCAAAAAAATACTTTACAAATTAGCAATCCACAAGTCATTTCATACAATAGACAACTATCTATATTACGTATCCAGAAACAAGACATCATCATCCATTCTGAATTCAATACATTTTAGATTATCTAATCCATAAATTATAAAATTTAGTAATTCTATTTGTTTAACATGGAACTCACTTCCAAATTCATATTAACATTTCAACTTATGAAACCTAAAATAAAGAAGTATTACAAATTGTGTAAGCCGAAATACTAATCCAGATTCAAGAGTAAGTTCCATATTACATCATTTGAAGTATAATTTCTAAGATCTTTAACTTTTGAATTCATTAATTTGTAGATGCACCGAATTAACAAATCCAGAACATAAAAAAAATTAACGATACCTACTCACTTAAAAATGCCACCACCGACACCAACAACCACCAATTATCAACAACCGTCATCCATAATCAACACAACCCACCACCACCACCTTCAACCCACACACTCTCTTCATTCACCAACCAACCGTAAAAAACAATGTCAATGCCTTTTATTTTTAACTTTTTACTAAAGGACGATTTTAGAATTTTGAAATTTATGGAGGTGCTGGGAAAAGTGATGGAACTTCAGAAAGAAGCAGCCAACTAATAATTGGACACATATTGTGAACTCTATTCACAATACTTCCAAAAGCAACAAATTTTTGGAGACAACAATATCAGAATATTCGGATCTAATTAGTTTCCCTGGAACCTCTACCGTAGCAATGGTGTAAAATTACAATTGAGAAGGCAAAAACACATGGAAATTGCAAAAGAGACAAAAATGATACATGGTAACTCATTCTCAACATTAAGCAAACAAAATTTCACAAGTTCACTCATCATGATTGAGGTCCCTTTTTCAAATTCCGTAACTAACCTACTGAATTAAGGTGAGGTAGGTGACTCGAGAGACTACAATAGTGCATCGTTATGTACAAACCAAATGCCTAACAAAGAATAGAATTATTGTATTGGCTTTTCAGAACTCGTTCATCAATTCCCTTAGTTGTAACCTAATCATAAAGGCCAAATTCATTTTAAGGTGAAACACAAAACAAGAAAATTTTCAAGTTCTAATGACAGGACCATTGTATATCCCTCTCCGAATCACAAAGTCGTCAGGAGGTTGAAATTCTTCCAACCAGGTAACATCAGACACTGTAACTCCATTCAACTGAAGATTACCTGCAATTAAAATTAATGTTGGCAAACCATATGGTGTGGTTAACAAAACACAACATTTACAGGTAAAACCATCAATCATTTGGGACACAAGGCATAAATGAACCTGCATTGGATATAAATAAGATCACCTGGAAGATCTTTCCTCTGCGATTTCCGGAAGTAGGTGCAGTGTCTTCCATGTTCTGAAGAATAAGGTGGAGATAATACATCAAAGATTGCACAGGGAGTTACTGCCTTAAAAGTATGTATGTTCCCTCCAAGGGTAGGATAAAGAACTGTCGTGGGAATTGGTGCTTTCATCTCGGTATCTTTGACAAGCTTTGCAGCTCTAGCTGCCAAGAACAAATTGGTTGAGGGCAAGAAGACCAAAATTATTAATGATTAATAATCCTTACCAATTCCCAAATGAGGTAAAATATTATGAAGAGAAACAAGATAAATAAGACTACAAGGTAAATATAACCTCTAATTTTCATAAGCACAGAAGGTAAAGAAATAAAAACTAAGTGCCTGATATCCTAGATGATTTTGATTAAGTGCTCCTAAGCAACAAAATGCAACAAGAATATGCTTCATTTTTCAAACATATCATAACATATCATGTGAGACGCAAGTGCTCTATCTGACAAACGATATAGGACATTGTTTTGCAAGAAATGTTTCATCTCCACATCTATTAAGAAGATCTCGTAAAATGTTTGTAAACATCAAAGATCCCTAAGGGACATGCTAAAGTTGTTCTACGCCTACTACGCACATCTTGACACGCCTTGTGTCAACTCTGCAAAGGCTATCTATCACATACAGTCCTATGTTGTACTCCAATTTGGGTGAAAGCTCTCTAACCAATACCTGATAAGTCATACCAGCTATTGAGATGCTGATTAAGGAAGAGATAAGCATTTAATGTTGCATGGGACGCATTTAATGCATATCTACATATCTGCATGGATAGACCTGAAGTGAAGCTCCATAACAAGTAGAAAAGAATTTATAACGGCTCTTTTCTTAACTGCCTATATAAAACAATCTTCCAATTTGAAGACAATAGAAGTGATCAAGAGATGTTGAAACACTGTCAATATTCATACTCAAAGCTTTATATGCCTTAAGTTTCAAAAGAACATTGTTGATGTTCATTTAGCAAGCTAAAAGAGTTCATTAACCTTGTATCCTTTGAAAGATGTTATCTCTGTCTAGTAAGCAAAACCATGTGATCGTTTAGAATACCCTTTCTCTGTAAAACCCACTTAGCCAAGAGTGGTTGTTGTTCCAAATAATACTCGTGTTATTTAGCCAAGAGTGGCTAAATTCCAATCAATACTTTGGATTGTTAACCAAGACTAGCTGAGTGTTCAAACAATACTCGAGTTATCTAGCCAGGGGTGAATGTGTTCCAATAATTCTCTGTTGTAACTTCAGAGTCCTAGTGAAACTTGATCAAGGTAATCAAGAATTACTGCTTTTACAAATTAACTAGTACAAAAATCTCCAACATAAATCCATCTTTCCTTTATGCTCATTTAAATTGCATGTTAATAAAACTGTACTATCAAAAGGAGAGCTTAAAAAGTAAGATTTAGACAAGTTATTGACAAATTGTCTGTCACGATACAAACTTGCATCTATGTGCACTCCATCATACACAACTTTGCAAGAATTTCAAATATGTTTTAATACACAATTTCACCCTCCTTTCTTGTGTATTTGACTTATTTTCCGTAGTATCATAACTCCTCGTCTTAGGAGCTCTATTTCCACTATCACATAATTAGTTGTCATTATCAACAGGGAGGAATAGGTCAAGAATCGAACAACTAACCAAAAAAATTCCCTTTTTGACTCCCATTATCCACTGTTTTTCATTTACCAAACATTCAATCTGCCAGTTTATAATTTCTAGACAATTTTAGCTCTGCTACCATATGCTTTTCATAGTTGAGTTTTAACTGAGACCAAGAACTAACATTAACAGGCTAGATTTCGTCTGTTGACTTTTAAAACACAGGTCCTGGCTTTTTCCTTTCAGTTTCATGAGAGCACAAACTATTTTGGAGGATGATGACAGGGTACCATCCTGTCCTACCTCATTAACGATGGCCATGACAAAACAAAAACAAAGAAGGGAGCAACAGATTCAATACTTGATGTATTCCCAGGCAGATACACCGGACAAAAAACTGGATTGCAACAAAAATATGTAAAGCCATAAAGAACAAACCTTCAGATGGATCAGTTGGACCAGGAAAATCAATCCAATCATAGGATTGAACATGTACTGAACCATATAAGAGCTTGCTTAAGACTGTCATTCCAGGATGATTATGGAGAGGAATAACAGAAGAAGGGGGCATACAAAAAATTCCTATCTGATGAAGATAAAAAATATTAATCAAACTTTTGTAGCTATGCTCAAGAAATGAGTATAAAAATTGCTGACTAAATTGTGAGTTCTGAGAATTAAAACTAACAGAGAAGCTGTCATCTTCATACAAATGCAGGTATTTGATCGGTGGTGACTGTTGATGGTTCCCATTACATTCAGGCATTTGACCAGACCAGTTACGAACCACTTGTGCCTCCTGTTCAAGACCTACATCTGAAGGCTTGATTTTTTCTGAAACATTAAAAGAATGGTTATTAAAAAGATCACAAGGGAACAAAATGTACAATACAAGTCCATGTGTGGTATATGACTGTATTTTAAAACACTCAGAAAGAACAGAACCAAAGATCACAGAGAGACAGTTGAAATGTTACGCTGGCATTCACAGCTATTTAAGCACACTTGTATAGCCCCTTGAGCAGATTATATAATCACAATCTCTAACACTAAGTAGGAGTCACAATCACAAGCTTGCAAAGATTTTCGATCAGATGTCAAAATCAGGTCAAATATTGATTGTTGGGATATAATACAGAATACCAGCAGCTGGTGTAACGATATGAGCAGTAAAAATCATATTTCAAAAGGTAGAAATATTTTACTGTGCATTACCATACTGATAAGCAAGAAAATTAAATTAATAAATGGCAAATAGAAATCTAGTTAACAGCAAAAACTTTAAAACAAAATTAATCCTTATTAATCTAAATTAATCCTAAAATGTAAACAGCCATCAGTCGACCTTTTTCCTCTCTTCTAAAGAAGATAATTGCTTCATCCAAGAGTTTGGAGAGAACATTGTGACTACTCAATTCTTGAGAAGAATAAAAACAAGTTAATGACAAAATTGTCATGACAAAACCTCAATTTTTCAACCTTGCCATAATCTCCTCCAGAAATTCAAATCCATAAAAAAGGAAAAGAGAGAACAAAAGGAACGCTTAAAGATTTCTGGAGTGGAGTCTGAACATAGCATAGAACGACTTGTATCTGAATATATACTCAGTTATTACTCATATCAATCACACGACCTATTTGTTAAAACCCTCCAGATTGGACAAATATTTAACAATGACTATTCTTTGGAATCACAAGCAATAAGTTTATTTGCATGATTATTAGAATCAAATGTACACATGCATAATATAAAATATATATATATATGTGTGTGTGTATATATATTATTGTAACATGGTTATTAGGAAAACATATCTTCGGACTCTTCCTAATCATTTCACCATATTTTTATTTTCTTATTTTAAAAGTTTTTACAGATAATGAAAATGTAATTGGTTTGATAGCTATCAACAAAATAATTATTTATTTTCTTATATTGTTCAAGTTCGTGTCAAAGCTCCCAATCTTGGGAGCCTGTTTCCACTGCCTCGTTAACAACCATAATCGTTGTTGTTCGCCATTGTCGTTGAGGTTAATGGTTGGCTAGAAAGGTGTGAACCACTCGCCGCCGCCACAAACAATGTCGTCACGACCTCTTGAGCCCATTCCAAGGGGTGGTGACATCTCACTTGACTTCAATTCGAGTAGATGTGAATTTTTTTATTCTTGTACCAAATAGGTTATCAAATAAAAGTGACAAGCGATGAATCTTTGTTATCTCTTTTTTTTCTTCTGTTTTTACAATGTCCGGTGTGAAAGCTTCTAACAATGATTGAATAAATGACTAAGTCATCGTATGCCTTACCCATGAAAAGTAAGAGTACATTCAATACTATTGGTTCTTTGTCTCATGGTGTTTGGATTATTAATTCAGGAGAAACCGATCACATGACTCATTTTCATAATCTTGTCCATTTGTATGCCAAGATGACTAGAGAATAACTCATTACAGTTACAAATGGTGATAGTGTACCCATATGCAGTTCCAAGAATATAACTTTAGAAACATTTATTGTAATAAAGGATGTTTTATACCAACAGTCTTATCTCTATACAAAAACTTACAGAAGATTTGAATAGTTTGGTAACTTTTTTCTCTTCTTATTTCAAGACTTTGCCACAAGGAATATGATTTTAATTACCAAGGAGCAGAGTGGATTATATTTGTTGGAATCCAAGGGCCAAAACAAAAAGTCATAAGCTAACAAGCAACATCAAAAACATGAGCAAGTCCTCAGATATGGCTTCATCATAAAAGGCTTGGGCATCCCTCCTTCAACCCAATAAAATCTTTGTTCCCTCATTTGTTCATTAAAGAGTCTATTGAGTCTTTCAAATGTGATTTTTGTAAAAGGTCAAAAAGTCACCATGTATCTTATCTCCATCTCTTGTAAAAAGAGTAATTTCCCATTTGACTTTATTCACACTAATGTTTGGGGCCCTACTTTAGAATACATTTTTGGAGAAAAATGATTTGTTACTTTTATTGATGATTGTACTCGTGTTACATGGACATACATTATGAAAAGTAAATTTGAGGTTTGTCACGTCTTTGTTAATTTTTTGTCTTGTCTAAAATCAATTGGAAAAAGCATCAAAAAAATTAAGTAATAAATATGTGAATCATAAATTATCCAAATTTGTCTCATAATAGTATTGTTCATGAACTAACATTCCACAACAAAAAATATAAAAAACAACATACTTTGAGAGCAAGAAGAGCTTCCTGATTCAGAGGTAAGGGAGCCTAAAGGTTATAATGAGGAAGTAAGTGTTACTAAGAATTTACTTATTACATTGAAAAAGGGAAAAAGATTGTGTGTTAAATATCCTATTTTTCAATATGTCTACATAAACTGACAATCTCTATAATAGACATTGAAGTTTTACTGTCATCACTAATGCCACAGAAATTCCTACCATAGTCTAAGAAGTTATGAGAAGTGAACATTGGACTCAAGCCATGAGAGAGGAGATAAATGCATTACAAAGAAACTCAACATGGGAGATTGTTGACAAACCAAGAGACAAAAACACCATAGCATGTAGATGGATATTTACTATGAAACATAAGGCAAATTGGTCACTAGATAGGTACAAAGCTAGATTGGTTGCAAATGGGTACACTCAAATTTATGGAATTGACCATGAGGAGACTTTTTGTCCTGTAGCAAAGATGAATACAGATCAAGTTGTTCTTGCACTAATTGGATGTTAAAAATGTTTTTCTTCGTGGAGCTTTAGAAGAAGTGTACATGAATATTCTTCTCGAATTTGAAACTCAGGGGAAGGAATAAGGTATGTATTCTAATAAAGGCCTTATAAGATCATACTTGATGACCTTAAAATAAAGGTTAATATTCCTAAGGAATTGTACTGTAATAACAAGTCAACCATAATCATTGTTCATAATCCAGTCCAGTATATAAGACCAAACACATTGAAATTCGCAAACACTTCATCAAAGATAATCTTGACATAGGCCTAGTGGTTACAATCCATGTCCCTACAGGATTTCAAATAACAAATATTTTCACACAAGTGATTTCTCAAGACAGATTCCAGGATCTTGCAAGCAAATTGGGAATGATTGATGTTCATGTGTCAACTTGAGGGAGAGTGTTGTAAATAATAGATTATTGAGATAAAAAGAATGTCAATATATCCAGAGTTAGGAAAAAGTACTTCAAAATCTTCTTATTCATTTCAACATATTTTTATTTCCTTATTTTAAAGATTTGGACTATTGCAAATAGAGACATTAAAATGTAATTGGTGTCATTGTTATCAATAAAATATTTTTTTATTTTCTTATACAAGTTATACAATATTATATATTTATATATATATATATATATATAAATAATTCAACAAGGAAAACAAACAACATACCTAACTTCTCACGAACTTTTGCAACAGCTTCTTCAGAGACAGGTCCATCTGGCGAAAAGGAAGCCTTGCACAACCTATAAAGTCTCTGTATATAATATGGCATCCTGTAAAGGTGTGATCGACTAATCTACCGATAACACCTTGCAAAGCAGTTTATCGATTGCAATAGGGACTGGATATACAATTGGATAATAACAGCGTTTTAATCTCAAAGCAACGGTAACGAATCTGAATTGCTGCAGATGATCCCTCACAGCAAATCTAATTATGAACCTATTGAACAACAAAAGAGTGATAGCACAGCTAAAAAAAATGAGTTTCACGTCATAGACATCACAACAAGTCTAATAGCAAACCACTTTACGATCTAAATATACAATTAGGGCAGCAGACGATTCATTCCAAAACACTGAGATTCAACTGTATTCTGCTCTATGGTTTCCCTAAATAAACATCCAAAGAACCTAAAACCTCCATTTTTCACATACAAATCAACAAACCCCACAAGCTTTGCACAGACAAAAAAACCAAAACCCTACATTATTCCTTCATTTCCACTCATCAAAACAGCACTTCACAATCGAATGTGACGTTTCAATAATAAAACACTCATTTTTCCATGGCATACACTGTTATAGCAGGGGAATATTTAGCACAACAGCGAACAGAAAATGGAAAAATAGAGAGCGACCCAATAACAAATATGAGCTGAAAAAGGCATATAGAAAGAAGTATTGGATGAGAACCACAAATGGGGCACCAGATTCCGATTTTGAAACGGGGAAAAGCGCAAAAATATCATGGATTGAGGTTCCGGAAAGGGAAGCGAACCTGGTAAAGCCTTGGAGAAGAAGGTTTAGAGGTAGGGTGCAGAAGCGGATGAAGAATGAGGAGAGGTTGAAGTATGGCAGAATAGGTACAAAAGAAAGTAAAAACTAGGAAGAAAAGGGAAAAGAATTAAAGGTTAAAAATTGAAGAAACGCGATTAATTAAAGAGGCCCAAGGAAGATCTTCAACACGTCATCATCACGCACTGTTTCTTCTTTTTTTTTTCGTTTTTAATGGGTCAAACAAAAGCTGTTTTTAAACTAAGGATTTAAGATTACTCTAGAACAGACAACTTTGGAAGGTTTACAAAACATAATGTTTCATTTTTGTTAGACAAAAAAAAGTGTTAAAATAGAAAAATACTCACTGTGTTACTACCAAAACACTTATAATAACATGTAAGAAAAAGACTAAAAAAATTATTGTATGAGCTTAAATTTATGTAATTTTAATTAGTCATACTTTGTCACCACAAGTACTTATTGAGTTGTAGTAATAAAATCTATTTTGGGTTCTTAATGCAAATTTGTGTGGTCCCTCTTATATAAGAAGCAAATGTTATCTATTCTTTTTGTCCCAATTAAAGAACCTAAATTGGATTTTTATTTTTGTTGGTCCCCTTCATTTTTGTACTTGTGTTTGATTAAGAACATTTTTTAAAGTTATTGTAGAAGAATCGAGTGTAAAATAATAAGAGCATTTAAGAAGCATTATTGGAGATGACTCTAAAAAGATTTATTTCCAATTGAGATTTTAGTTGATAAAATATCAAATTATTATTTTTTATTCGCATAAGAAGTTAAAGTTTTGGAAAAAAAAATATACTTGATTGCTTTGCTTTTATTCAAATTCAAATATAATACCTTGACTATAAATTTAGAGTGAAAAAGGTGTCGAATATTTTAAATGATTTATTCAGAGAAAAAAACTCAAAACTAATCGATGAATGCTTAAAATACAGTTGAAGTGAAATAAGCTAAAATACTGCTTGAAGAAAAACACAAGTGTAAAATAATAAACATACCAAGATTTACTAAATACACCCATTTGTTTTCAAAATGCCTTCTACAATTTCATAAAAATATTAACTAAAATGAATTAAAATAATATATATATATATATATGTATATTAAATAACTATTTTTAAATATACGAGCCTAAAAAGAAAGTTTGAATAATTATAAAATCAAAATAAATAATTAAATTGTTTATTGAAAAGAGAAATATTCTTATTTGATTCATACTGATTCTTTACTACTTAAAAAGAATTCTATGAAAAGAAAGATAGACACGTATGTAAGAAAACACGTACAACTTCTCTTATTTATTTTTGAAGAAACATTTCCTTATGAACTCAAAATAAAAGTCAAGACATGACTAAAAAAAAATTCTTCCTTCACTCCAATGTTTTTTCAATGAATTACAAGTTGGAAATTCTTTGATCAAAATTTTAAATTAAATTGAAAATATAATCTTGACAATTTAAATTATATTTCTAAATTTTTAATTATACAATTTAAAATTAAAAATGTACTTTAAATTAGAAAAGTTCTAAAAACTATGGGGTGTGAAAGAGAAAAAAAAATCCATGTCTCAATTCATCGGAAATTTTACCACAATATTAAGAACTTTGTTTTCTTGTTTAGAAAATTAATACAAAAATAACATATATTTTTTGAGTGGGAAACCAACCCCTTGTTGAACTTCTTCATTGGTCAATGGTTGAAGTTGTGGAGAAATGCATGTTAGGCTTTCACATGTTCAACACTGTAAAAGTAGCGTGCAACCTCCAATATTATCTTGATTAAAGTCTATTTCATGATCGAGCGCACGATACAGAAAAATCAATACAGCTGACCCCCAACTATAATTCCTGACGTTGTTCAAGTCAACCAACAATAATAAATACATTAAATGTACCTTACTGCCAGAATAATCAGCCATCAATAGGCTCCTAATAAGTGTTAATATGCGGGCTCAAGCATGTTGAGCAATAACATCATTGATTGCATGATGTGGCAGTTCCTGGAAAGTGTTGTTAAGCCAAGACAAATTGATTGCATTTCCTTTTACCGCTGTAGAGGGTGGTATAAATCCAAGCAACTGCTCACACAAAGATACTAAATCACCACTAGTAATTCCGGTGATAACCTCTCCATCAATAGGTAAACCCAATACCAATTTCACATCTTCCAAAGTAATAGTTGTTTCACCGAGAGGAAAGTGAAAGGTACTAGTCTCCGTTCTCCACCTTTCCACTAATGTTGTAAGTAGTACGTGGTTGAAGTCAATGTTATTAAATTTTAACAAATGTCCGAAACCAGAATGATCAATTAACTATTTGACTCATTGGTCAAGTATGTCTTCATGCTTTAGTACCCAAATTGTATGTCTTCGGAGTCTCAATAGTCCTTCATTACCTTCCCATACGTCTTTAGTAACATGTTTCTCTTGAATTCGCAATAGGGACATATAATTTAGAAGGTGATGAGATGTCATAAAATTCTAATAAGATGATTCGTGAAAATACAACTAATTTTTACAGTACCTTTGTAAAAAGAGGATTCCTTTGTAATCTCAAATATAAATACATTTTATTATTTTTATTTCATTTAATGAAATTACACTTTCAATTATATTATACACCATTTATTTTCTTAAATTAAAGATAAGAAAAAAAATATTGATGGTATACTATAAATTATAAAAACATACTAATGTTCTTATTATTATAATTAAAAGAGGATCCGTGTGGTAGTGGTGAATATTATTAAAACTATTATATAACTTTAGACTCTTTTATTATATAAAAATTTGTGCTGAATTAAGTCTAGGGTGCAGTGATATTTTCTTAAATTAAGTGGAATTTGTGCAGTGATATTTAATTGATCTAAAACAGAAAAGATTTACTTTACTAGCAATTTACGGGTACTGATTAAAGAGTATGCAATATAACATATTAAATGATTTCATTAATTTAAAATATAAGTATTAAATATGTTTGTTTCCTTAGTTCTTATGTTATTTTATATTAATACTCCATTTAAATCCAATTACAAACTTAAATATAAACAAAATTCAACCATATTGATTCTTACTCTTAAACTTAATCAATCATCTGCTATAATGAAGACAATTAGTAAGATTATCTTGTATGAAAATAAAAAATATTAGTTAATTTTGTTAATATTTTTTAAATAAATTTTAAGTAGTTAACTTTGTTTACAAATTTAAAGATACTAGTACTTTAGAACTGAATTCTTTTACATGTAATTTTTACTCATATATATAAAACTAAATTTTAGTCAAAACCAATATATACATACAGATCCATCCACAGAAAATACAAAACAGTTTATGAGAGCTGAAATATAGTGTGTGATATATCATAATCTTTATTAGCATGTGCTTGCTACTATAATTAATTAATTAAAATATTAGAGAGAAATTACCTTTGTGATTGAATGGCACGCTTAAGCACTTCCAGAACAATGGCAAAGCTAGAGAAATATAAAGGTGAGCATGGGTCGTTGAATGTGTATTGCAAAGGAGATAGAAGTCTATTAAATAGAGATGCTTGTGAGTTTCAATAAATGAAAGTTTGAATTCAAACTTCAATGGCAGAAATAATCTCTGCCATTGTGATTATTGTATCACACTAAAGTGAAAACTGTAGCCATGTGAAGATAAAGTTGGCGAGAAAGTAAAACATTGCTTGTGAAAAAATAAAGCTGGTGGTGCAGGGTCTTGCAATTGAAGTTGCCAATTATGAGTGAAGGTTTGTGAGATACATTATTTTCTCCTTCTAGTGTAAAGTTCAAAGAAAATCGTAAAAGTAATGTAAATTTATGTAACATTCTTGTTTATCATATTCTTTCCTCTATTTAGACAACACATATAATATATATAGCAGGATCCTCTTATTATAAAAAATATTATTTGTAATATATTATATTATTATTGTTAGTATGGTTATTGTTTCTATATTGTTAAGAAGAGAGAGAATTGTGATGAAAAATTTGTTCTAAAAGATAATATATGTTCCAAAAAGTTTGTTTTAAAAAATTTGTTCCTGTAATTCTATTTTAGAATGCATCTAGTATGTTTTGAAAATTTTATGTAACCTTTTTGTTATGTAAAGCTGATTATAGAAAACACATCTCATAAGTTTTAGAAAATATGTTTAAGAAATTTCGATTCCAAAAAGCTTTTTTTTAAAAATTTATTATGGAAAGAATTCTGTTCCAAAACTTCTAGAAAGTTTGTTTTGGAATATTTTCAGAACACTTAATTTGGAAGTGACAAACGAAAGATAAAATGGTCATTTCGAAAATGATTGGACGCAGTTTGAAATTCCACGGGTGCAGAAAGAAAAGGCCCAACAGTATGGAGGCGAATGTTAAAGCCCAATATCAGAAAGGTCCAATAGAAAATGGAACCCAGCCTGACGTGCATCCCAAGCTAGAAGTATATTATCCACATTCAATTGGTTGAACTACTTCAATCTTCGTCTAATAAAACCCTAGACTTTACACAACACAACATAGCTCAAGCACAGAAGAAAAACAACAAGTTCTCCAAACAAAAAAATCCAAACCTTTGAACCATGTCAGGAGTGGGACCTCTCTCGCAGGATTGGGAACCGGTGGTGCTTCGCAAAAAAGCCCCCACTTCTGCCGCCCGCAAGGATGAGAAAGCCGTCAACGCGGCTCGCCGTTCCGGCGCCGACATCGACACCATAAAAAAATGTTCACTCCTCCCCTTCAATTTCTTCAATCGGTTATCGATTTTTGGAAGTAGAAAATCATTTTTATTTTTTTAATGTTTTTGATCGAATCGTCTGATTCGGTTGAGTTTTGTTCCGATTAGTGATCATCTTTTAGGATTTTTGGTTAGACGTATTGGTTTATTATATTTTTCTTATTACGGTGTAGTTCTTTCAGTTATATAGGCGATTCTTATTAGGTTTTCTGTTTTATGACTTTGTTGCATGTTATTTGGTTTTGTTGCTTATTACGTGGTACTGGTTATTGTTGTGTAGTTTTCATCTGCGGTTTTGTTAATCAATATTTTTCTTGTGGTTGAATATGAAGTGGACTATGGGTTATGGATTTATACATTATAACTGGTTTTTGTGATTGTCTAGAGAAGTATTTTCTTCTGGGTTGATTTTATTTTGCTTGGCGTACTTAAATGAATCAGACTTGAATTTTTGATAACGTTATTGGATGTTTCTGATTTTTTTTACCGTTTTAGTCTCCTTCGTATTTGGGTGGCCGGAGTGACGATTGTTTAGTTCTTGTTTGCAGATAATGCTGGAACAAACAAAGCTGCTTCCAGTAGCACTTCATTGAATACTAAGAGGCTGGATGATGATACCGAGAGTCTAACTCGTAAGTTTGCTACACTTTATATATTCTACTGATTCGTCGGTGAAAAATTTGCATGCATCATGATTTGATTGGTTCTATGCTATAAATTTTAGCAGCTTGTGTCATTTGTGCCAAGGTTTGGAATATTTACATGGTTAACTTAGGAAATTCATATTCCTTTTTAAGCATGCGGTGACTGCAGGTATCTCATATCTAAGCACAGTGCAAAGATGACTTTATGACTTGGACTTGGTAGAGAAGCTTTGACAGGGGAGATTTCGTTTGTGGTTCTAACTGTGGTTTGGAATCAATGACAACTGCCAACACGTTTGTTAATTTTCTTTTTGCAAAATGTGTTCTGTTATCCAGCCACTAGAGCTATATTTTGTTGTTTTGAGGTGAAGAAATTTTTTCCTTGACATTATTCACATACCTATACTAATAACTACACTTTAAAAAAAGAATCAAGACAGATTAATTTGCATACCTGTACTCTTCTTTCTATTTGAAAATAATCCCTTAAATGTCCCCCTATTCGTTTTCTAAAATAACTACAAAAGCTTTTTCTCTCTTCTGTTTGTTTCATTTTCTTAGAATATAGAATATTAAAATCTGAAGAATCCTTTTAGATATTACGAAAGCGAATGTCAAACCATTTCTTTTTCTATTTCGGATTTTGAATAATTTTGTTGTAAATGAAAAAAGCATATTTTTGTATATCAATTCACATCGAAATCCATTTTAATGAGATCGACACTATTTATTCATAATCCGGTTGTTATTGACAAATCAATTGAAAATCTAAAGCGAGTTTATCAATTCTGTATGAACAAGATTCATTGTTATAGATCACTTTCAGGTAAAATGTTCCCAAATATAGATCAATCCGTTGTTTCCTTTGTTTTCTGGAATCAGTTTTGTGAACTTGAGTTAAATACAAGATAAACTTTATCATTCAGACAAACTCTTAGTGTACTAGTGTAGTTCCATCTGCTCTAGTCCTATGTGACAGTTAGTTGATGTCAGGGTAGACTTCGAACTAATGAAATTATGACAGTAGCCCCCCACCCATGCGATGCGAACATATAGTTTCTATAAAAGAAGTTCTACATTATTAGAGTGTAATCATTGTGCTACAGAATCATAAAACCGAGTCTTTCTTTCAATGTGCAATGTGTTGATTGTACTTTTGTTTCTGTTTGATGAGATAACTACTCTGGTGTCTGCAATTCTCCTTTGTCTTGCCTACAATGTGCAGTGTGTTGCTTATGTTTTGCTTATTCTCTTCTTTTTCTTACTTATCTTGGCTGTTGTTGTGTCTATACCTAGTTCAATGGTGTTGTGCAATCCATGTAAACTCACCTAGTTGTTGTGTTATGTAGATTCTTCTGATGACATTCTTATAGATAGAGTTAAGGAGCTTTATTCAACAGAAGTGTGTCACTATAACTTTGATACCACTATATAACTTTGATACCACTATATAACTTTGATCATCGAAGAGTTTCTTTTCTTAATTCATTTTAATCAAAACTTGTGTATATGACTCACACCCCTTTCTATTTTAAAGTTCATTCATATAAACTTGTCTGCCAAGACAAGACTCCTGTTGTTGTGTACCTTAGCCATATGATATGAGGGTCAAAGATTGTTGCATCGTTTAGATTCTTCTGTTGGCATATTCCTATAGATAAAATCGAGGGACTTTATATCAACAGAAGTGTGTTGCTACAGCTTTGATACCACTATATAACTTTGAACAGCAATAGAGTTTCTTAATCTTTTGAAGTTTTTAGCATCAAAACTTCTCTTATATGACTCAACCTTACCCATTCTCCTGCTTTAATGCCCATACTGAGTTATTGAACTTGTGTGAACAGATGATCGGGTACCAACTGAACTCAAGAAAGCTATAATGCAGGCCCGGATGGACAAGAAACTAACTCAGGCTCAGGTTGCTCAAGTAAGTACTGTTCTCTATTTCTCTTGCGTTCACAAACCTCATTTATACCGTGTTTATGTTCATTATTTGTAGTTGGGTAGTTAGTGATAACGTATGATTGTTTTCAGTTGATCAATGAGAAGCCTCAAGTGATCCAGGAGTACGAGTCAGGGAAAGCCATTCCAAACCAGCAGATCATTGGCAAGTTGGAGAGAGCCCTTGGTGCCAAACTGCGTGGCAAGAAATGAAGAAGCTACTCTAACGGTTCTGTATGTAGTTTAAGGCTTTTGTTTCACTGTCCAAGGTTGGTTGCAAGAGAAACAACTGGTGTGGCAACTTGAGTCTTTCACCTGTCCAAACATGATTATGTATTTGCATAAATAAAGATGTATTTTCAGAACAAATTAATTTACCTTGGAGCTGCGATGATGTGTTTATGATATAACTGTGAAGATCCACAATGTGTTCATTCGTTGGGATCTAGTGCCATTTATTATGTGGATAAGAAGGAAGAAAACGGAATTAAATTGTACTAGTCCTTTTTGCCTAACCACTCTTTCTTTTCACTTCTGGTTTTTGTTTAACATCTAAAGTTTAGGAAAATTTTGATTGGCAATTACTTCTAGCACCAATCAAATTTGAAGTTGGACTTTTTATGTGAAATGACAAAAATGTCCTTAAAAATACATTTTGAAATTTCCTTCCCAGAGTATTTTTTCAGATTTGGAATTTTTGATTCCAGAATACGTTTAGATTTTATTTTTTAGAATTTCCAGATTTGGATTTCTGTATTCCCACCAAATACGATTTTAAATTTTTTTTTACAGGTTTTATTTACT
The DNA here is from genome assembly GCF_000499845.2 of Phaseolus vulgaris. Classification (NCBI taxonomy): domain Eukaryota; kingdom Viridiplantae; phylum Streptophyta; class Magnoliopsida; order Fabales; family Fabaceae; genus Phaseolus; species Phaseolus vulgaris. The sequence continues at coordinate 29,502,283 of NC_023755.2, read as the reverse complement.
TGATTTTCAAATTTTATTCTGGTTTTTTATTTTCAGAATGTATTTTTTTTTTTTGGAATTTGTCGTTTATATTTTCTTTTGCACATTCTTTACTTAAAATATTATTGTTAACATCTGAAGAAAAGGTTAATTATTATTTTAATCTCAACGTGGTTTAATATTTAATTCCTATCACCTTTAATAAAAAAGTAAAACATTTTTTTTCTTTAAATGTGATGTTTCAGTGATCAATATTACTCATAACACTATGCATATAGATTGGTAAAATTGCAAATTAATTAATAGATATATGACTGTACGAAGTCGTGTGCTTTCAATCCTATTTTCGAATGCATTTTTTTTATCTTATATTTTATTATTTAAGTGTGGTCTATGGATTTAAATTTGTAATTTGTTCTTACAATTATAATCAATTATTCTCATTGGTATCACTTTGGTCATTTAATTTAAAAATGCGCTTGTATTTGAATCTCTTGCGTATTTTTTTAATAAAAAGAATTTAAATATTTAACGAAGAAAAATGTTGTTTGAATATATAATTTTAAAAGAAATTAAAATTTATATAAATAATTCGAATATCTAAAATAAGATAATTTTAAGTTTTACATATGAAGTTCATCGAATGCTTATCAAAATAAACATTTATGATCTAAACAAATATCAACACATACTAAGCCTCCACATGATTATCCACCAATAGGCAACACCAAACAAATAATCAATTAAGTTAAAGTTGCATATATAACCAACCAAAATTGGATTTCATAAAACTTATGCTCATGATGACATTTATACACCAAACAAATACCCATTATTCTTATAGGTTAAATGATATTTATATGCATTTCAATTATAATACAATTTATTAGTAATTTCAACCTTTTTTTAATTTTGTTTCAAATTAATTTTTTTAGGATATGTTTAGAGCAAACATAATGCTTGGAAAAAAAATAAACGATCTTATTTATATTTTGTATAAGTCTATGTCTCTATTATAATCTATGTGACCTTTCAAAGAAATAAAAAAAATAATTCCTATGTCAGCTTATATTTTCCTAAATGTATTTTTAGTTTCAGAAATATTCTAAAAATATTTGTTCGTGACCGGAATAAAAAATCATTAAATAGTTTAGATAATGCCTTTTTAAAGAGTTCTTTTTCAAACCTTTGTTTAATATTAGTAATTAAAATTATATTTTAAAATAATATATTTAATTCAACTATATCCTTCAATGACATAGAAAAATACAAGTTTTATAGTTTATATTATGTATATATGCACAACAAAAACTAACCATTGAAATCAAAATAAACTTCAAAACACATCAATTTAAGTGATCAAACAAATTCAATATCGTGTTAAACATAAGTCATGCACAAAAATGGCCAATTGTAGTAAAAGAGAGAGCCAAAAGCAAGAACCGTGAATACAGAGAAGTTTAGAAAAAGAGTGAAGAGAAGCTTTGAGAGAGAGAAAGAAGGTTTCATTAATTGATTAATGAAAAGTATACAGTTCAAGGGTTATACAGAAAGTAAAACAATATAGGCACACGTAAGAGCCCAAAGACCCACAAAGGCCCAAAAACAGAAAACCAGCAAAAAAGAAAATGGTTGCAGTAATAGAAAAATACTCTAAAACAAATACAATAACAGAAAGATATTTTAACATCCCCCCTCAAGCTGGGAATATATATTCTTCATTCCGAGCTTGGAATATAAGGTCTTGAACATCTTAGGTGGTAGAGGTTTCGTGAAAAAATCTGCAGTTTGCATGGAGGAGGAGACAGGAAGCAACTTGATCAGTCCTTGATTGAGTTTTTCTCGAACTACATGGCAGTCAATCTCTATATGCTTTGTTCGTTCGTGGAAAACTTGATTGTGAGCAATCTGGATTGCTGACTGACTATCACAGTATAAAAGAGCAGGTTGAATGAAGGGAATTCGAAGATCTTGTAAAAGGTAGACCAGCCATTGAATTTCGCATGTGGTAGCAGCTAATGCTCTGTATTCTGCTTCAGAGGAGCTTCTTGAAATCGTTTGCTGTTTCTTTGATTTCCAGGAGATCAAAGTCTCACCCAAATATACACAGAAGCCCGTGATGGATTTTCTGGTCTCGGGGCAAGTAGCCCAATCTGAATCGCTGTACGCTTTGATCTGCACAGGAGTATTGTTATGGAGAAAGATACCAGCACCAGGTGAGGCCTTTAAATATTTGAGAACATGAAAAGCTGCCTGAGAATGAATGTTGGTAGGTGCAGATACAAAATGACTGAGGTGGTTGACAGCATAGGCAATATCTGGGCGTGTATTGGTAAGGTAAATGAGGCGTCCTACCAGTCTTCTATAGGATGTAGCTTCTTCTTCATTGAGTCTTTCTCCTTTATCAGCAGTGAGGCGAAGAGTATGTGCCATGGGTGTGAGAGAAAGAGCACAAGCAAGCATACCAGTTTCTGTAAGGAGATCTAAGGTGTATTTTCGTTGACTAAGGTGGATACCAGTGCTGTTCCTTGCAATTTCGAGGCCTAGAAAGTATGTAAGATCCCCTCAATTCTTGATGCAGAAATGCTGATGAAGCAAGGTTGTGATTTGATTAATTTCAGCAAGGTTGTTCCCAGTTAAGACTATGTCATCCACATAGACAAGAAGTGCAGTTATTTTCTCTCCATCATGTTTCAAGAAAAGAGAGTGGTCAGCAGTGGAGATATTATAGTTATGAGATTTGAGAAAATTGGAAAGTTTGGCATACCATTGGCGTCCGGCTTGCTTGAGGCCATACAAAGACCTTTGAATTTTGCACACTTTATTCCTATTTGCTACTGGAAAACCAGGGGGAAGCTTCATGTAAACTTCTTCATTTAAGTCTCCATGAAGGAAAGCGTTGTTCACATCCAATTGCTTAAGATCCCAATCTTTTGCTGCAGCAAGAGCCAGGAGAAGCCTTAAAGTGGTTAACTTTGCTACTGGTGCAAACGTATCTAAGAAGTCTAGACCCTCCATTTGATTGTAGCCTTTCGCTACTAGCCTGGCTTTATATCTTTCTATAGTACCATTTGAGTGATATTTGATCTTGTAAACCCATCTACAACCAATGGCAGATTTTCCAGGGGGAAGATCTGTAATACTCCAGGTCTTATTAGCTGCAAGGGCTGCTAACTCATTCTGCATTGCTTGGACCCAAAGAGGATTCTGAATGGCTGCCTCATAGTTTTGAGGCTCATCATGAGAGGAGATAGACATTATGGTATATCTAAAATTAGAGGATAGGGAATTAAAATTAATGTAAGTTTGTATGGGATACTTGGTACTAACCTGATTACTGCTAGTCTGGAAGTCTTGCAAATAGATTGGTATCCTTCTATTACGGTCAGATCTTCTGAGTGTAACAGCAGGCACGTCATTGTTATCAACACAAAGATCATCATCATTTTTATCAGGAGAGCTATGGTCATTATGCAGATTTATGTCATCATAAGTTTGAGCATAGTGCTGTGGTATGGGAAGCGAAAGACTGTTGGGATCTTTTTCATTTTTCAAAAAATATGGAAAACAATTTTCATAAAAAACAACATTTCTGGAAACTTCAATTTTGTGATTTTTTAAGTTTAGAAAGACAAAACCTTTGGTGTGTGGTTTAAAACCAAGAAAGACACCAGGAACAGCGCGACTGTCCAGCTTCTTTCTATGGGCAACAAGAGTAGAGGAATAGCACAAACAACCAAAGATACGCAAGTCAGAAATGTCACACAACTTTCCATGCAATTTTTCATATGGTGTTTCATTTTTGAGCAAAGGAGTAGGAATACAATTAATTAAGAAAACAGCATGTTGGACAGCAAAATTCCAGAAATTAGCAGGGAGTTTTGAATGAAAAAGGAGAGATCTTGTAACGTTTAAAATATGTTGATGCTTTCGTTCAACAACACCATTTTGCTCGGGTGTTTCTATGCATGAAGTTTGATGTAAAATGCCCTTTGAAGCAAAAAAATCTTTCATCACAAATTCAACACCATTATCAGTACGAATAGATTTGACTTTTGTTTGAAAATGATTTTCAACGTAAGAGACAAAACTCACAACATTAGCTCTAACTTCAGACTTATTTTGCATAGAGAAAATCCAAGTAAAGCGGGAAAAATCATCAACAACAGTGAGAAAATATCTATGGCCGTGCATAGAGATAACAGAACAAGGACCCCATACATCCATGTGAATTAAATCAAATATATGTGCAGAATGAGTAGTGCTAAGAGAAAAGGGCAGTTTCTTTTGTTTAGCTTGATGACAAGCATCACAAAAATAAGATTTTTCAACAGATATATCAGGATAGTAGGTTTGTAAAGTCTTTAGTCTCTCATCAGAAGGATGACCTAATCTTTGATGCCAAAGACCAACAATTTTAGTTATACAATTCAAGAGAGGAGGAACATGCTGTGAAATGGATCTATCTAAACAATATAAGCCATCAATCAAATCAGCTGAACCAATCCTGTCTCTGGTTCTGCTGTCTTGTATGATACACTTGTTAGAGCAGAAAGTTAAATGACATTGAAGGCAAGAAGTAAGTTTTGATATAGAGATTAGATTGAAAGAAAAAGCTGGAACATATAGAACATTTGTGAGGCTAATTTTGTAATTGAGATTAACAGTTCCTGAATAATTGGAAGTAACATAGTGGCCATTGGGTAATTTTATGAGAATCGGATTGATACGATGATAGGAGGAAAAATCAGATAAAGTAAAACAAACATGATCTGTTGCTCCAGAATCTAAAATCCAAGTATATTTATTTAATGAAGGAATCTTTAAGGCATGTGTGTTACCTGCAGAGCTAGAGTCCCGGTCTTGTTGACTTGTATCAGCAGCAAAAGACCCAACCTGATTCACTTGAACTTGTCCAGCAGAGGTGTTTGCTTGTTTGAGAAGGTTGGTTAAGATTTGATATTGCTGATGAGTAAAATGAGTATCACCATTCTCATTGTTGTTGGAATCATACTCCTCTTGGGTGGCAATGTTGTTGACAGAATAATTTTTACCATTTTGGAATTTGTAACCGGGTGGGTAACCATGCTTCTTATAGCATGTATCAACAGTGTGGCCAGTTCTGTTGCAGTGTGTGCAGACCTTCCTATTACTATTGTGACTGACCTTTTTCTCATTCTGATTGGGAAAACCATGTTTCTTAAAACACACACTATCATTGTGACCATTCTTACCACAAAAGGAGCAAACAACATAAGACTGTACATTACTCTTGTTAACCATGGGTTGAACATTCTTTATATTAGCAATCAAAGCATGACTACTAAATTGTCGCTCTTGTTGAGCTACTAAAGAAAAGATTTTTGATATAGGTGGGACGGGTTCCATTAAAAGGACATGGGATTTAACGTTGCTATACTGATCATTTAGACCTCTCAAAAATTGCATGGCTTGGTCTTCTCTTTTTCGTTGAGAAACAATAGAGGAAATATTGCAAGTACAGTTCTTGCAGATGCAAACAGATTCGGGTCTGAAATTCTCCAACTCATCCCAAATCACCCTTAACTTTGTAAAATAGTCGGTTATTGAGAGCTCACCTTGGTTTAAGGAGGATGCCTCCATTTGGAGGTCAGAAATGCGTGAGAGGTCACCTTGAGAATATCTTGTCTTGAGATCGTTCCAAATTTCTACTGCTTTATCCATCCAGACGATGCTTTGACGAATGGGGACGGAAACAGAGTGGACCAGCCACGAGACCACCATGTTATTGCACCGATTCCATGCCGAAAAGGTGGAATCTGTCTTTGCTGGTTGTGTAGCGGTTCCATCGACGAACTCGAGTTTATCCTTATCGCTTAACGCCGTGAGCATCGACCGACTCCATGGATGATAATTGCTAGGGTCCAACACCGGGGAGACAAGAGGAGTCGCTGGATTCTCGCTTGGATGAAGATACATATAACTTGAGGCTGATTTCTCCTCTTCCTTCTTCATCCCGAGAGGTAAATCTGTTCAAAGGAAACCAAATCAAGGATTAAGATTAGAAGAAAAGAAAAACAAACAGAACAAGGAAAAAAAAACAAGAAATCAAAGAAAATAGAGGAGAGGCGGAAGAGTGAAAGAGAAGGGAAAGAAAGATCGGTGAGACAGGATGAATGAAGAATCAGAGATGAAACGCAGCAGAGCTCTTCCAAGAAGAGCTCTGATACCAACACAAAAATGGCCAATTGCAGTAAAAAAGCAATAAAAGAGAGAGCCAAAAGCAAGAACCGTGAATACAGAGAAGTTTAGAGAAAAAGTGAAGAGAAGCTTTGAGAGAGAGAAAGAAGGTTTCATTAATTGATTAATGAAAAGTATACAGTTCAAGGGTTATACAGAAAGTAAAACAATATAGGCACACGTAAGAGCCCAAAGACCCACAAAGGCCCAAAAATAGAAAACCAGCAAAAAAGAAAATGGTTGCAGTAACAGAAAAATACTCTAAAACAAATACAATAACAGAAAGATATTTTAACAATTTTAACAAAGAAAAATTGAAACTAAAAACTATCTCACATGATTTTATTTGAACAATAAAAAGTATAAAAAAGTGTGCTTGTTTTTGTTTGGTTCCAAAGCTTGGTAAGAGGTGTTGCTACTGTTCAAGCAATCTGTTCTACTGGTTTAAGGCAGATATCTGCATCCTCTATCAGGTGTATTCGTTTCACATTTCATTTCTTGTAAAAGTGTGGTTGTACACTCTTCTTGATAGGGTTTCTTGAAGATTGTGTATGCTGAAATAGTATTTTTCAGCAAGTGTACCAAAGGTTCTTGTAGGGTTCAAGAACAGTGGTGTTTGTGTTTGTTTGAATTGTAATTTATTGAATTTCACCTTGGATTATGTGAAGACTGGATGTAGCTCATTAGAGTGAACCAGTATAATTGCCTTGTGTTCATTCTCCCTTAATCTCTACTCTCGAATTACTGCATATCTGTTAAACTGTCAAGAAATAAATCGGTTCAATTAATAATAAATCTGTTCTTTCTGGGCCGGTTTCATATTGTTCTTAATTTCTGGAAAAACTGTTTGATTCTGAAAAGAACATATATAATCTGTTAAAAGCCACTGGAACAGATTGATTGTGATAGGTTACTCAATTAATTGTCAAGCTATCAATTGAACCTTAATCACTTGCTTAAAATTGAAGGTTGCCGTTTTGTGATTCACTGGTTTTCTTTCTAATATCTAGGTGTGTGAGACTTGCAAATTAATCTGCATAATCTTGAGATTAACTTGACTGATATAAACGTTTTTAAAACATTAACAGTGCCTAAATAAATCTGTTCATTTTCAAATAAATTGATTTATTTTCTATATACTATGATAAATACTGATTCTGCGCGAGACTTTGAAAAGGTCAATTCACCCCCCCTCTTGAACTTTGGCACTATTAAACCCAACAATTGGTATCAAGAGCTAGGACTTGTATTTTAATCAAGTTTGTTTGCAATAATGTCTGAGTTTAAAGTGCTTTTTGCTGAGGGATCTGCTGTTAATAGACCACCTATGTTCAATGCAATGAATTATGCATTTTGGAAAATTAGAATGCGAATTTTCATGGAATCTATTGATGCATTAATTTGGGAAGCTGTGATCCATGGATCCTATGTGCCAATTGTTAGAATGGATGACTTTAAACTCGAGGGGGGGGGGATGAATTGTTTAAAGAGGGTTTTCGCAAACTTTTAAAACAAGAATGAAATTATCTCAAGAAACAATTGATAAGAATTTCAGTTTGCCAAAACAGCAATAAAAAACAGCAGTACCAGAAAAACAATCGGTTGTTTCACAGAAACAATCGGTTGTTTATACCAGCAAACAACAAACAAAACTGAAGTTAAAGAGTTAGGGATAGAGAGATTGCACACAAATGTTTATACTGGTTCACTCCAAATCCATAGCTACATCCAGTCTTCTTAGAAAACCTCTGAGAAAATCCACTAAGCAATCACACCTTGATCACTTACACCACAACCATGAAAGTGATCTTGAACACCTCAAGACATCAACCAATTGTTTTTCTTCATTCATCATCATCAACAGCTTCGATCTGTTCATCTAGAGTCATGAAGCGTGCATCCATGTTGTCAAACCTATTGTCAATCCTCTGGAAATTGCTTACACAAAGATCATGAAGATTTCTTTGATTCTCCGCAAAGCTATCAAACCTATTTACCATGAGTCTTTCAAAAGGAGACATGGGTTGCATCCTTTCTTCTTGATTTCCAGCACCAACACTTGGTCCAACATCTTTATAATCTTCAGGTGGATCTTCATGTTGAACATCCATATCAGCAGGCTCATCTTGTTCAAGATCAGCAGCACTACTAGATGAGGCACCAAGGTCACCATCCTTGCTAATCCATTTGCCACCTACTTTGGTAAAACCCATTTTGCTGAGTGATCCATTGTTCAACTCTTGAGTTGACTTGACCAACTCAGATGTTTCATCTTCAAGGTTCACTTCAAAATAGAGTAGAAATTTAGATACCAAAACAACATATGGATAGTGATAGTCACTTAACCTCATAGCCTTTTGCATTTGCTCTTTGATGATGTGGATCCAATTGATTTTGATCTTCTTCATGATGCAGAAAATATATACCAGATCTTCCTCAGTAAGAACAAAATGATTACTCCCCCTTGGAGTTAGAATCCAAGTCACAATGGGGGCAAACAATCTTTCATCAAGCTTTAGACCTCCAACCGAGCATGTTCTCACTTGAGCTTGTTGATTCTTCAAGCAACTCTTGTAGTATTGGATTTTGTTAAAATCCTCCACTACACCAAGGTTTCCCTTGTTGATTCTAACCCCAGAGAACTTGAGACCAGCAACAACAGTCCATACTTCATGAGTTATCTCAATTTCTACACCTTTCACATGAGAAACTAGATTGTTTCCCTCAAACTTTAGGTTTGTGTAGAACACCCTTACCAAATCTGGGTAAATGTTTCCCTTCATCTCCAGGAACTTTATGAGAGATTGATCTTTGAGCAGCCTCCTTACATTATCAAGCTTTTGACTTTTCAGCCAATCAAAGCACACAACCTTGGGGTTGTTTATCTTTTTGATACTTGTTTCATACCTATACCTCTCAATAAGATCATTGTCTCCAGAAAACCAACCTTCTAGTCTTCCTCCAGACCTTACAGCCCTGATTTTGACTCTCTTTGAGGTGGGAGGAGTTGATTCCATGATGGTAGAGAAGAAAACAGAGAAGCGCTCACTTCACAGATTTTTGCAAGAGATGTTGCAATTGGTTGTTCTTGTGGAAGAGATCAGCTGCACCAGATTTTATAGCAGAAAAAGAATCAAATAGCATTCAATGATATGTGTGGGTACCAGATTTTCAGAGAGAGAGGACTTGACTCTGCACTGCACAGAAAACGTCAGAAAAAGCTGAAAATCACATGGTATTCACATGTGATCTTTGACTAGTCATTTAAGGCTCTTGAATTTCCAAGATTTTGGTATATATTCCTTTATGAATGTTGTAACTTCTCTCTGAACGTGATCAGCTTTGAATTGATCTGCAACGGATAGAAATTCAAAATAGCAATTAAAAAGATTTCTTCATAGTGCTGTCAGACCCAAAACAATCGGTTATTTCGAAGAAACAATCAGTTGTTTTTCTACAGCAGTTAAACTGATTTTGAATGTTAACCATGAGCAGAAAGAGTTCAAAGCAGATGACATTAAGCATATTAAAAAGATTTTTAACCATGTGAAAGAACTTTAAAAATAGAAATTAAGAACAGAGAAAGGAAGGTCTTATCCTTTATGTTATTTCTTCAATGAGCCATGTGCTTTATGATTAAGAAGCCTCTTTTCACTGTTGAGGACCTTTGGACAGATGTCGAACATTGATTCAGCTTCAATGATTGTCTTTTTCTTCCAAAAACTTGATCACATGACTTAGTTCTTCACACTTCTTTTAGAAATCCTGCATAAGCATGAGTTCAAGCAACAAGATTTGGTCCCTTCACAAATGTAGGTCCAATAGATTTCTTTTTCTCATTTGGAACTTCACATCCTTTTGGAATCCATTTTATGTAGCCTCTAGGAACAGAGAATTTTCTTATTTTGCAGAATCTAACCGAATGGCCCTTTTTCATGTAATAAAAGCATGTAATAACCGGTTGTTTCGATTTAACAATCGGTTGTTTCATTGATTTTCTTGATTTTTTTTTTGAAAACTTATCTTGTTGGTTCTGTGGATTGAAACCCAAACCTGCCTTTCCAAAAACATAGCTTTGAGATGCCAAGACATTTTCAAAGTTAGATTTCCCTTTTGAAAGCTTGTCCACAGTTTCAACAAGATAGTGAACTTTTTTTCTCAAGATTTTCACAATTTTCGCAAATGAGAGTGTCACACTTGCAAGAAGCATTTTTGAAATGGTTTTCCAGATTTTTGAAATCATTTTTAGATTTTTCAATCTCATCTTCAAGTGATTTCACTCTCTTTTCCAGCCAGCTGTTAAGTTCTTTAAATCGGTTGTTTGAAAGAACCAATCAATTAGCTTCATCATGAGTTTCTTGAAAAGCTTCAAGCAACTCACAGTAATTTTGTTCATTTAAGGAAGTGTTGAAGATGGTTGCTTCCCCTTCAAGACATGTGTTTGATGAAGACATTTATGTACAATTCATGTATATTTCCTTTTGCTTTAAGTATGTCTTAGGTAGTGTTTAGAGGTTGTTTAAGAGTAGGCTTTTTGCTGAGTAACTCACCTCTTAACCACTGACCATGTGATAAGAGCAAGAACAAAATTTCACAAAATTTCTTAAACTGTTTTTCACATGTTTTACAAAAAACACGTTTACTGCATAAAAATAAATCTGTTCTTTTCTAAATAAACAAATTCTTTTTTAAACTGATGCTTTGGCTAAGTCTTGTGAAAACTAGATTTTGTGCATCAAGTATTTTGACTAAGTCTTCTACCTTTCAAAATGACTGTGTTTTAATAGTTAAGCTTTTTTTGTTATCGTTTTGAAAAATAAATCTGTTCATCTGTAAATGAATAAATTCTTTTTTACTCTGGTGCCATGTTTATCTTAAATGTTTTTTAGTTTTGTTTCTGCACCAGAATGGTTGACTGAGTCACCTTCACATAACAAATTCTCTAACTGCTTTTTGAAAATAAATCTGTTCATTTTATTTTCAATCTGTTCTTTTTATAACAGCTTTAACTGTTTTTTGAAAATATGTTATAGGTTGCTTTTCTATAAAAAGAAAACTAGTTCCTGCGTTTAAATATAGATCATACATTTGAGAAAACAAGTTTTGCATTAGAGAATTAAGGATTTACAAAGAATAAGCATTTGTTCTTGGAAGATTTTGAAAATCAAAAGTGTGCTTGTTCTTGTTTGGTTCCAAAGCTTGGTAAGAGGAGTTGCTACTGTTCAAGCAATCTGTTCTACTGGTTTAAGGCAGATTTTTCCATCCTCTATCAGGTGTATTCTTTTCACATTTCATTTCTTGTAAAAGTGTGGTTGTACACTCTTCTTGATAGGGTTTCTTGAAGAGTGTGTATGGTGAAATAGTGTTTTTCAGCAAGTGTACCAAAGGTTCTTGTAGGGTTCAAGAACAGTGGTGTTTGTGTTTGTTTGAATTGTGATTTAGTGAATTTCACCTTGGATTAGGTGAAGACTGGATGTAGCTCATTGGAGTGAACCAGTATAATTGCCTTATGTTCATTCTCCCTTAATCTCTGCACTCGAATTACTACATATATGTTAAACTGTCAAGAAATAAATCGGTTCAATTAATAATAAATCTGTTCTTTTTGGGCTGGTTTCATATTGTTCTTAATTTTTGGAAAAACTGTTTGATTCTGAAAAGAACATATATAATATGTTAAAAGCCACTGGAACAGATTGATTGTGATAGGTTACTCAATTAATTGTCAAGCTATCAATTGAACCTTAATCACTTGCTTAAAATTGAAGGTTGCCGTTTTGTGATTCACTAGTTTTCTCTCTAATATCAAGGTGTGTGTGACTTGCAAATTAATCTGCATAATCTTGAGATTAACTTGGCTGATATAAACTTTTTTAAAACATTAACAGTGCCTAAATAAATCTGTTCATTTTCAAATAAATCGATTTATTTTCTGTATACTGTGATAAATACTGATTCTGCGCGAGACTTTGAAAAGGTCAATTTACCCCCTCTTGAACTTTGGCACTATTACACCCAACAATTGGTATCAAGAGCTAGGACTTGTATTTTAATCAAGTTTGTTTGCAATAATGTCTGTGTTTAAAGTGCTTTTTTGCTGAGGGATTTGCGGTTAATAGACCACCTATGTTCAATGGAATGAATTATGCATTTTGAAAAATTAGAATGCGAATTTTCATGGAATCTATTGATGCATTAATTTGGGAAGCTGTGATCCATGGATCCTATGTGCCAATTGTTAGAATGGATGACTTTAAACTAGAGGGGGGGGGGGGTGAATTGTTTAAAGAGGGTTTTCGCAAACTTTTAAAACAAGAATGAAATTATCTCAAGAAACAATTGATAAGAAATTCAGTTTGCCAAAACAGCAATAAAAAACAATAGTACCAGAAATACAATTGGTTGTTTCACAGAAACAATCGGTTGTTTATACCAGCAAACAACAAACAAAACTGAATTTAAAGAGTTAGGGATAGAGAGATTGCACACAGATGTTTATACTGGTTCACTCCAAATCCAGAGCTACATCCAGTCTTCTTAGAAAACCTCTGAGGAAATCCACTAAGCAATCACACCTTGATCACTTACACCACAACCAAGAAAGTGACCTTGAACACCTCAAGACACACACTCTTCTTGGCCAACACACTGATGGAAACCAAGTAGAGGACGCCCAAGCCCAACAAGGGGCCCAAGCCCAAAGAATGACTAGGAGCATGGCAAGAGCTTTGGGACAAGAGTATCAAAAGATGACTCTTCTTATTTCTATTTTATAGAGTAGGGGTGCGGATATATAATAAATAGGTGTGAATGTATTAGAGAGAGTCACATTGTCCATGTGACTTAGTAGGGGGGTGTAGGTGTCATATAGGAGGTTCCAAAACTAGGAAGGAAGTCACACCTTCCTCATGCTCTAGTTGGTGCCATTTTTGTGTCATTTAGGGGGAATTTGAATTTGATTTAGCTTCTCATTTCAGCACCTCTTAGGCTATAAATAAGGTGCTTGCCTTTGTAAATTTCAGAATTGGAAATTGGATATAGAGAAACTCTACTCAAATTGAGAGACAATTGTGAGTTTTGGTTTCTCCTTCTTCCATAGCCTTATCTGGTGTGCCATTGGAGAGCTTCAAGTGGTGGCTTCTTTTCACTTATCTTGGAACAAGGACTCCAAGTGGCGTGATGCAGTTCCAAATTCTCATTCCAGCCGAGCTTCATTCCATAAGTGTCATTCCTTTCATCTTCTTTTGCAATTTCATTCGGTAGTTAGCTTCTTTTTAGTGTTCTTCATCTTTTCAACCGATTGGTTTTGTATTCCTTGTTCCTCATTTTCTGTTCGGTACCTTTCTATTTTTAATTCAATTGTGTTCAATATCTTGTTTCATGGAAGTTTACAAGGAAATAACACTCTTATTGAGTTTGGATCATCATTTTGGAAGGCTATGTCTCCATTGATGACTCCTTAAGCTTCCTTGATTCCATTTCTGTTTTCAGCTTGTTATTTTGTTGATGTAATTTCGTTTTTCTTTGTTTAAGCACTATTTGATCCTTGAATTGTTGTTTTCATTCTCATATAATGTTGTGTTCAAGAGTTTAAAAGTGTCTATGTTCAATCCAACTCATATCACACACCAACACTAAGATTGCTGATCTTGATCCCCTCAAGAACACAGCCAATCTCAGCAAACACAGAAACGAAACTTGTTCAACAGAGTACAATGATTGCACTTGTTACAGAAGATAATCTGAAATGAATACAAGCAGAATCCTATTCCACACACTTTGATCAATCACAAACTCTTAGCAATCTCAACTCTTTGAAAAACTCTTATTCAAAAACTTGTTACTCAAATCTGTTTTTCTGAATATATTCAAAGATGTTGTTTGTTATCAAATCTTAACAAACTCTTTTATTGCATTTAATGATTGGTCAAAGCATTTAAAGACTGGAGCGTAAGCAGTTAAAACATTTAAAACTCAGTCAAAGATAAAACAGTTTTCCTGTTATGGTCCCAAAACAAACAATCGGTTGTTTCCTCAAATCAAATCGGTTGTTTTGGTTCTAACAACTCAACCATTTGAAAAACGATTTTCAATCTTTTCTCAAAACATCTAAGTATAAACAATCGGTTGTTTCGACAAAACAATCGGTTGTTTTAACTTAGTTTGAAAAACATTTTTCTTTCACAAAGATTGAGAATGCCTATGCTTTAGATTTAATCAAGGGGTGGATTACAACACTCAAACTACCCCAGAACTAAACTAAAATAGCACAACAACAGCAAGCACAGCCAAGGCATCCTTCAATGGGTTTGGATTCTTCAAAGCTTGAACACCACTTGGTTCAACACTCTAGACCATCTAAAGAGTTTTTAGGGTTAAAGCTTGTACCTTGGCTTCCCATAAAAACTATAAATACAAGTGTTAGCCCCTTTGTAAATCAGATTTGAATTGATAATGAAAAGCTGCCCAAGTTACTAGCTCATTTGTCTTCAAATTCTCACTCTCAAGTTTGCACTTCTATTAGTGTTTTGCTTGACTCTTCTTAGGAGTTGGCCTAACCTCTCTTAAGCTTCATCATCATTCTCCATACACCAATACTTCACAATTTCTTTCACTTATTTTAGCCACCCAATCCCTCCAAATTCCGCACCCCAAAATACAAAACAAAAGACTTATAACAATGCAAGCTAAGATTCCATCACTTACATTCTTTTACTATATATATATATATTACGAGGAGTCTAATATAAGCTAAGAAATTGAAGCCTCATTAGAAAGGAATTTGTGGTTCCAACTCAACAAGTTTAAGGTTGAAACTTCCAAAGAAGAATTTCATAAGCATGTCCCTAAGATGAGGATCAATAAAATTATATGCATAGATTAATTGCTTCGAAAAATGTAGAGATTATAAATGTACACATAGGTTGATGATACTTTGTGAAAATATGTGAAAGGGGGATATTCAAAGTAGGTAGTGGTAGTTGAGCCTTATAGGCTCCAATTCTAGCCCCCACATGCCTCTGCTCATTTGGTATAGGGCATTGATCCATTCACTACAAGCTACACACACAAACCCTCTCCATTTCTAACTTTTATTTTTCTGTCTTCATTTCTTCATCGAATCCCATGCCAATAATAATGCATTTCCCTTCCTATATAATGCATATTGTGTACCCTCCAAGTTTTATGAATTCGGGTGAAGTTTGAGCCATATTGAAACAATAATTTAATCCACAATGTAGAATTATTGGGGTACATCTAGTTGTGCTTATTGGGGTTAACAATGTACATCTAGATTGAACAATTTTGAAGAGAGGCGCCAACATGTTTCTAAAGTTTCTTTACCTTATGTTAAAATTCCTAGTTTTAGTGCGGAAGGTGATCCCAATATTTATCTAGGATGGGAGGCTAAAGTAGAACAAATTTTTAATGTACATGAGGTCCAAGAAGACCAAAAGGTTAAATTATCCTCCTTAGAATTTTTAGACTATGCCATGTAGTGGTGGCATAAAACTGTAACGAACATTGGACTAAACAAGAGGCTAATCATGGTCTTTTGGGAGAATTTAAAGTTATGCATGTGTGCTAGATTTGTTCTTCCACACTATAGGAAAGAGCTCTTGTTGAAGCTCCAACGACTTCAACAAGGAACACAAAGTGTGGATGATTATTTTAAAGAACTTGAAACAACATTAACTAAAGTTGACATGCATGAAAGAAAGGAGTCCAAAATGGCTAGGTTTGTAAGTGGCTTGAGAAGGGAAATTGAAGATGTGGTAGAATTATATGAGTACTCATCTTTAGAAAAATTGGTTTACCTTGCCATCAAGGTTGAATCACAACTTTCAAAGAAAATCTTTTCCAAAAATACTCATAATGATGGCTACTACCAATCATCTTGGAAAAATAAAAACAAGTTTTCTTCTAAGACTTTTCCCTCCAATTTTGTAAAGGAGTCCACTTACAACCTTAGGAATTCTAAGCCATCCACTTCAACACCTAGGTCACCTACCAAAACCTAAGTAAAAAGTGTTTTAAATGTTTAGGTTTTGGGCACATAGCGACCGGTTGTCCAACAAAACGAACCATGATGGTTAAGGGGAGGGGGGGCAAGTAGTAAGTGAACATAGTGATCAATCTTCTAGGTCTAACTTCCCTTCCCTTTCAAAAACTCCTAATGATAATGAATGTAAA
Source organism: Phaseolus vulgaris (assembly GCF_000499845.2). NCBI lineage: Eukaryota > Viridiplantae > Streptophyta > Magnoliopsida > Fabales > Fabaceae > Phaseolus > Phaseolus vulgaris. The sequence goes on along the minus strand of NC_023755.2, from coordinate 29,485,891 downwards.
ATACCTTATGAAGGTGACTTATTGGTCATAAGACGAATGTTGGGAACAAATCCAAAACCTTTGGATGACACCCAAAGAGAAAATATTTTCCACACCCACTACCTTATTAACAACAAGTTATGTTCCATGATAATAGATGGGGGTAGTTGTGCTAATGTGGTAAATACAAGAGTAGTGAAGAAGCTTGGTTTACCCACTATCTCTCATACAAAGCCCTATAAACTACAATGGCTTAATGCCGAAGGAGAAATCATGGTTAATAAACAAGTCCTCATAAATTTTGCTATAGGAAAGTATAAAGATGAGGTTTTATGTGATGTTGTGCCAATGGAAGCAACACATATTCTTTTAGGAAGGCCATGACAATATGATAGACACGTTCTACATGATGGCCTAACCAACAAAATGACTTTTACCTTCCAAGGGCACAAGGTTATCTTAAAACCTCTCTCTCCCAAAGAGGTTCATGAGGACCAATTAAAAATAAAAACCAAAAGAGAAAATGAAAAAGAGAAAGCAAGAAAAGATAAACCGAGTCACAACATATCATCTTCCACCACTAAAGCAATCATGTTGACTCGAGCCATGCTACAAATTACACCTCCGAGGTGTCCTTCTTCCTTATCTTTTTCATTACCAAAGGTTTCTACATACACACCATCTTTGTTAAAGAATGTTAGGAATGACTTTCAAACACCTCCTAAAGGTTTCCACCTTTTAAGAGGATTTTCTTCCAAAAGATTTGTCATTCCCAAAAACTCTTTCCAACCAGGTCTGTATATAGAGGCCCATCTTTTGAACTCCCCAAGCTTAAGGAACATCAATCTAGTTCACATCCAACTCCTTGCACTATCTTATATGTGAGCCGACTGACTATGTTATCTCAGGAGTTCTAAACTCGAGGTTGAATTCTCTCAAACCTGGGGGGCATGATGCAAACCAAGCCCACAAGAAGATGACCAAGGATGCTTTATACTATGAGAAGTCATCTCAACATACAAGTGGAGATCTCACCAGAGGGAGAATTGGACAAAGACCAGAGCATCTAAAGTTCTTCCTGCTAGTCTACTTAATGATTAAAAAATGTTGTAAATAATTTTGGGCTCACTTTGGGGGTCCAAATAGCAAATATAGGCTAGAATAAGGTACCTTTAGCATAATAGGGGGTGTGGGCAACATTTTAGCTTGTTCCTAGCCCTTTTGGAAGACATTTTGACCTAGTTTCTAGAAGGACAAACCTAGGATGCGGGTTTGGCTTAGTCAAACCCCAAGGCTGGCCATTTTTTCCCTTTTCCCATCCTACACCTTTAGCTTGTTCTCCAAGGCTTCTTCACCTATAAATAGGAGGTGTACCTAGTGTATTTTACAAGTTGAAATAGAAGAAGAGTTACTCTACACAAATTGTGTGAGGTGTTAGTGAGGTTTGAATTCCTCTTAGCATTTAGGTCTTATCTTGTGAGTATTGAGAGCTCTCAAGTGGTGGCTATCATCACTTATCTTGGAGGCCAATCACACTCCAAGTGGCGTGTTCCACTTCTCAAATCCATCACATAAGCTTTCTTTTTCCTTCATCTATTCTTCCATTGTCATTCCATTTTTACTCTTTGTATCATGTTCTTGTTTGGTTCTCCTTGTTTCCATTCAACAATTCTATTTTGGTTTCTTTTCCTGGTTCTTTAATTCCGCACCTTCTAGCATCATTTTCACCTTATAATTATGTTTTCCTTTTGCCTTTGTGAAATGAACCTTCACATCTACTTAACCACTTGGTTAAGTTAATGTCTAGTGGGGATTTTCCTAAGATCTTCACTCTTAAATTCCTAAAATCTCAATCCGAGTAAAGTGCCACACCATAAAATGAACAATCCTAAAATCAATTCACATCATGTGGGCAAGCCCTTTTAGCAACTCGCTCATACGAAACCGAGCCGAGTCGATGACCGAGGTCAGAGAAAGGGCAGTCGCTCATATAGAAGCAAATGAGGCAATAATAGTGAAACATGGCAACTCAAAGCCCAAGCAAGGACGATACAAGGAGCCCGAACGAGAGCACCGCTAAAGGAACACCGAACCTTCTACGAGTCAGCGGTCGGCCAGAGGTACGTCCCTTATGTTGAGAAAAAGGACGACACGAAGGGATGAATAGACGATAAGGTGCCCAAGCAGTAGTTCCAAACTTCGTACAAAATGCTTATCACCAAAGAGGATGTGGCGAAAAATTTGCGTTTCTCGAAGAAGACAGAACGAGTTCTGGGCGGAAGAAAAGGCGATTGGTGCGAATTCCATCGTGTCCGAGGTCACGACACTAAGCAATGTCTCACATTATCCTACCAACTCACGAAGTTGGTAAATAAGGGATTTTTTTCCAGGTGTGTTAACGATGAAGCATAGAAAGGAAAGAAAGAAAACTCATTAAACACAACAAACCATGAGGCTCCTATCTTGGGTGACTTCAACACAATTACGGAAGGATTCTCTGGGGGAGGGACTTTGGCATCCAGCCGAAAATGTTACGCTCGAGCAGTAATGACCCTGGAGAGCGAAAAGCCCAACCTAAGTCCAATCCCCCATCTATTTCACAATGTCGGATTCTGGGGACATTTTTTTCCTGAAGAGGAAGATCCCATAGTTATCTCGGTTATTACCATGGGTCGAAATGTACACAAGGTTCTTGTGGACCACATCAGTTCGGTCGATGTGATGTTTTGGTAGATGTTTTTGGGGCAGCATATACCTCTAGATCAGTTAAGACCCTATGACGGTTGCTTGGTGGGTTTTACGAGAGATTAAGTGGAAGTTTGGGGTATGCCGAGCTCCGAACTACCTTCTCGAATGAAAGTGTGGCCACGACTATCACGGTAAAATAAATAATAGTTAATACACCCTTTGCTTATAACTTTCTTTTGGGGCGACCATTTTTAAACAGACTGGGAGCAATACCCTCCTCTTACCATATTAAATCAACGAGAAGAAGTTCAAGCTCGGGGCTTCATTACATAAAGTGTTGAAGGAAAAAATCACAGGAGTCATTTCAAAAGACCCGAGTGCTTTTGCGTGGTCGTTAGTTGACATGTAGGGGATTAATCTAGATTTTTTGTGTCACCATCTCACCATAGATGAGAAGGTCAAGCCTGTCATCCAGAGAAGGAGAAAACTTAGTGAGGAGAAGTGCCTCGCCATCCGAGAGGACTCAAAAACTCCTCGTAGTTGACCACATCCGGAAAATCCAATACCTTGAGTGGTGGGCAAGCGTCGTCATGGTCAAAAAAGCAAGTGGGAAGTGGAGAATGTGCGTCGATTTCACCGACCTCAATAAAGCTTGTCTCAAAGATCCCTGCCCTTTGCCGAACATAGACTCATTGGTAGATAACGCCTCAGGGTGTGGTCTACTGAGTTTCTTGGACGCTTTTTCAGGATACAATCAAATCCGGATGAATCCAAAAGACTAGTGTAAAATGACTTTCATGATCGAAACAACCAGTTAGTGTTACAAGGTCATGCCTTTCGGTTTAAAGAAAGCAGGGGTGACCTATCAAAGGCTCATGGACCGGATTCTATCACCAATGCTTGGATGGAACGTACAAGCGTATGTGGACGACATGGTGGTCACTTCGGTGAAGGCAAGTGAACATATGTTAGACTTGGAGGAATTGTTCGCCACTATAAGGGTGCGTAATTTAAAACTTAATCCCAAAAAATGTGTTTTCGGAGTACAAGCATGGAGGTTCCTCGATTTATTGTTAACTGAAAGAGGAATCAAAGCAAATCCTAACAAATGTGATGAGAAGCCCAACCAACGTAAAGGAAGTGTAGAGGTTAACAGGGTGCATGGTCGCTCTCTCTCGTTTCCTATCTGCCAGTGGCGATAAAGGGTATTTGTATTTCCAGTGTCTAAAAAAGAATAACCATTTTATGTGGACTGAAGAACGCGAGGAAGATTTCACCAAATTAAAGGAATATTTGGCCAAGCCGCCAATACTTAGAAAGCATACCCCTAACGCTTCCTCTACGATTGTACTTTTTAGGTTACTGACCGAACTATAAGCTCGATTATCTTACAAGAAGAAGGAAAGACTCAAAAGGAAGTATACTTTGTTAGTAAGGTATTGTAGGGGGCGAAGGTCAGATACCAAACTATCAAAAAAACAACTTTCGTAGTAGTGGTTACAACTAGGCCGCTGAGGCATTATTTCCAGAGTTTTACGGTGGTGGTGATGACAGACCTTCCTCTCCAAAAGGTTCTCCAGAAGCCTGATATTGTTGGGAGAATGGTACGTTGGGCCATAGAACTATGGAGTTCGATATACACTACGAGCCACGTGAGCTGATTAAGGGGTAGGTATCTACAGATTTCTTGACCGAACTCGCACCCAAAGACTTCAAGCCTAACCTCGAAAAATCCCTTTAGGTCCTCTTCATCGATGGTTCATCCAACTTATAGGGCAGTGGAGTTGGCATCATTCTGGAAGGGTCGAATGACGTTCTAATCGAGCAGTCTCTCTAGTTCGTGTTTAAAGCGAGTAATAATCAGGCTGAGTACGAGGCCCTAATAGCAGGGATGTTGCTAGCAAAAAAGCTAGGAACTTGCCACTTGTTAGCAAAAAGCGATTCACTACTCATAACAAGACAAGTGTCCGAAGAATACCAGGCCAAAGACCCACACTTAGCTTCCTATCTCAGGTATGTTAGAATTTTGAAAGAAGTTTTTTCTACTTTTGACCTCGTTCACGTTCCTAGGGGACAAAACTCCCAAGTAGACTTGTTGTCCAAACTGGAAAGCTCGGGAAAAGGAGAAAGGCATCAGTCTGTCATCTAGGAAACTCTGAAAAAGACCAAGGGTAACCGTGCGTGAATTATATGATGGGAACAACCTCGATGTTATGCAGGTCGCCTACATAGAGACCTTGATGACATCATATACTTGGTACCTGGCAGATGGGCTACTCCCTTTTGACCCCACAAAGGCCAAGATTGTCAAAAAGAATGCAAGTCGGTATACCATGGTGAACGAACACTTACTCCGATATGGTTTCACACACCTGCTTCTCACCTGCATAAGTGGCGATCAATGCGTTTGAGTGATGTTTGAGCTTTATGAGGGCATATGCGGAAGCCACATTGGCGAACAAGCTTTATCTTTGAAGACGATCCAAGCAGGATATTATTGGCCAACAATAAAAGAGGACTGCATGAAGTATGTGAAAAGGTGCGAACAATGCCAAAAACATGCCGACTGGAGTCATTCACCTCCTGAGGTGCTACATTCAATCTCCAACCCATGACCTTTCCATACCTGGGGAATTGACATTTTGGGGCCTTTTCCCCTGGTCACTCGCCAGATGAAATACTTGGTTGTCACTATTAAGTACTTCACCAAGTGGATCAAGGCTGAACCAATTGCTCAATTAACTGCCCAAAAAGTTTGACATTTCGTATTGAAAAATGTTATATGTCGGTTTGGCATACATCGACATTTAGTATCAAACAATGGGACTCAATTTGCTAGTCGCCAGCTTGGAGGTTTGGGTCAGGAGTTAGGGATCAAACAAGTATTCGCCTTTATAGAGCACCCCCAGACCAATGGTCAGGCTGAATCATCCAATAGAGTGTTGCTAAGAGGATTGAGGAGAAGACTCAAAAAGGCTAAGGGAGGATGGTCAGAGGAGGTCCCTAGGATATTGTGGTCCTATCACACCACTCCCCAATCCACAATGAGGGAAGCACCTTTTAACCTAGTATCTGGATAAATGCTATAATTTTTGTAGAGACATTAGAAGACTCATCAAGATTCCAGAAATTCACCTCTGAAAGTTCCAATGAGGGAAGAAGATTGAATTTGGATTTACTTGAGGAGGTGTGTGAACGAGCGCGAGTGAACTATGAAGCACTAAAAAGAAGAGTGGATTTGAAATACAAAACTAGGATGAACCACAGACAATTCAGAGTCTTGGATTTAGTGCTCCAAAAAGCTCACCCTTATCAAATTGAGAACAAACTGTCTCCAAAGTGGACAGGCCTCTATTGAGTGGTTGAAGTGCTCGGAATGGGAGCCTATCGACTAGAAACTCTGCATGGAGGTCCCATTCTCCGAACCCAGAATGCAACAAATCTCAAATTTTACTTTAGTTAAAGTACTTTTACTTATTATGCTCTGCACATGAATAATTTACATTCTTTACGGTGATACTCTTTTTTTCCCTGAAAGGGGTTTTTAATGAGGTCACCCTTTAATAAACATTTTTGCCAGCAAGAAAGATTTTTTGTTCGACTTGGTCGAATCCTAAGATCGGACCAACTCGGTAACATCGTATTTCTATATATCGACTTGGCCGATTCCTAAGATCGGACCAGCTCGATAACATCGTATTTCTACATATTGTTTTTGCCAACCCTAAGGTCGGACTAACTCAGTGACGTTATTTTCTAAACATCGTTTAGCCGAACCCTAAGGAAAGACTAACCTGATAATGTTATTCTCTACACATCGTTTAGCCGAACCCTAAGGTCGAACTAACTCGATAAAATTAGGTTTTACACATCGTTCTAGTCGAACCTTGAAGGTAAGACTGACTTGACGACATCGTTTACACATATTGGTTTTGAACGAACCCTAAGGTCCAACCATCTGTGCAAGAACATTATCTACATATCAAATTGACTAACAACGAAAGACGGATCAACTCAGAGATACCAAATAATTCGACTGACCCTAGAGGGGTACCCCAACGACGACCTAACTTGTTAACTAGGAGACATCCCCATCATCTTAGGCACTCTATCCAAATTTTGGCCAGGAATTTATAATTTTCTTAGTCGTGTTATGCTTAGTACCTAAGAAAACTTACTTTCTAAGTTTTAGTATATCGTGTTCATTATGTTAATAGGCAAAGTTGTCGACATGATAAAAGGCGTAGCTAAGGTAGTCATAAGCTTAAAATATACGAAGCAATTAATACCTTAAAGTATTATCTAGGTCAAAATGTCAAATACACATATAAAGTAAGCATTGTTCATAAATTTTGAAATTAGTAAAAGTAATTAAGATTCCCCAACAAGCTTCTCGTCGACTATTGTTTTGCATGGCTTGGTGTGGAGAAATCCATTGAAGGATGAACAATGGCTACTTGTTCCATGGCGCCATCAAAGCTGACGATATATGGCTGAGTCGCATCATCTTTCAGTGTGTTAATAGTCTTCGAAAGCTCGGCCTCTTTGCGAGCCATCTCCTCTTCCTCTCCCATCTTTTTCTCCAAAGTGTTAACCTTTTCAGCTAAGTTGGTTTTTTATATACTCATCGCAAGCCCCTCCCGAGTTTTGCAAGACAAGTTAGAGCGTAAATGGTCAACCTCGACATGAAGGCTCTCGGTCTCCTATTGGAGCTCAATAATCTGTCGAGCTTTCCTATCTCAGCCTCCTTTCGCTCCTCCACTTTAACATCGGGCAAGCACCCCATGGCAATTGCTTGGGCAAGAAGGTTTTTGGAGTCATGGCGAAGTCAATCTTCTTCATAACTCTCTAGTCTTGCTCTATCCTCGGCCAGTAGGAAACACGAGTTGAAGTGGGTCGAGACGTCAAAGGTCGGATCCCACAAACTTTTTCCTTTGGAGCTTTCTACGACTTCACATTCTTGGACTGTTAGCACCTCCTGGTTTGGAGCTTGACCATCCGAGTGAGAGTGGTCGGAGGGAGGGGCAATCTCTAATCTCTTTCTTTTAAAACAGGGTCGGAAGCCGTGCATTCGTCTTGCTCAAATTGTACTAAAACGACACCAGTGGGAGCAACCTCTTTCGACGTTAAGGTATCCTTGGTTGCCCTCATCCGCCTAGCACGTTTGGCCAGCTCAGTCTTGCTTATTGAAGAAAGCATACTCTTTATGAAACAAACAAGAAAGTTATTTTTAGAGTCCACAAGTCCCAAGAATTTCTTAAAAGCTAAGGCTAGAAAGATTATATACCAATATAGGCTTTGAGAGAACCCGAAAGGTATTCTTTCGCCAAAAGCGTTGGTTGACGTGTCAAAAACGACTTTGAGGTTTTCCAGGAATTGACAAATACCTCGCTCCCTTGGGGACAAATCTTCAAGGCACCAAGCACTTTGGTAACGAGGGTTGGGCGACTAGTATAAGGGGAAGCCATCTAGCAAAGATGGGTCTCCAGCTGAGGCACGAACCTTAAAGAATCGACCTTTAAAACTTTTATAAGAAGATTGGAAGAGGGTAGGCAGACCTCTCCCAGAAGCACCATTCAAGGAAGACCATAACTGGCGACCAGACTGTTTTAACTCAAAGAAATAAAAGAATACCTCCACAGTCTGCGAAATACCGAGTTGGGAGCACAAAATGATGAAAGCTTGGATAAATGCCCAGCTGTTCAGATGCAACTGGGCAAGAGCTACGTTTAGCTCAGTTAGTAATTCTTATTCAAAAATAGAAAAAGGAAGACGTAACAGAACTTTGGTAAAAAATGTGGCGTAGAAGAAAAGAAAGGGTCCATCAGGGTTCGAGGACTCATCACAACATACCAGTTCACCCTCTCTACACACTACCACTTTCACTAAACTTTCATCTTTTTTGTTTAGGCCACCCCTCGATTCCCTCAACTCTCTAATTTTTAGGCGAGTGGTGTAAACAAACGTTTCTCTAAGTAATTTTGTTTTGGCCCAAGGGTAAGCAAAGGCATAATCCATCTAAAAAACAACTAAAACACAAGCAAATATACAAGTACGAGAAACAGTTCAGCACAGGCATCATGTAAATCAGGCAACACATGAAGAAGCATGGTATGAAGTTCTACTATTTGGACAGGATTGAGAAAATGTACCTGGTTCACAGTGGTTCACGGAGGGGCACGACGGTGCAGGAAAAGGTTTTCTTTCTTATCTCTCTGAGTCTCAACGGAAGAGAAACAATAGAGAATAGACGGGGTTTCTCAGAGTTTCAAAGTTAAACAAGGTTTTTTTGAAACGAAGAGTGTTTTAAACTGTTGATCATGGGCCATGTGTAAGCACCATTAAAGGCTATCAAAAAGTCGTCCCATCAAGCAATGCCTCGAATGCTATGAACCACCTACTCTCTGACTTAATGTCTTTTCCGACATTTAATCGCTCTGCTCGACTCGAGGCTGGGGGCTGTGTATTGATCGGACATGCTCGGGGCCCGACCGAGCACTTAAGCGTGCTACTCTAGCGCGATTGGTCTAAGAGGATAAGGTACTTAGTTCGGCCCAAACTGATAAATGACCCAATGGCGTGGGGGAGGGTTGACTTGGTAATGTGTTAAGAAGTCGACCCAAACAATTGGCAAAATATATATTAAATAACTAAAAATATAACTAAAATAAGTTAGGCATATAAAGATAAAAATAGTAAGAGATAATGCTCTGCCAACTCCCCTATAAATAAAGGGGATATATTAACAAAATATCTTTATGGTTGTCAATTTCTAAAAGAAGGAACTATGAGTACTATAAAAGGGCCTCAAGACCCTAAACAAATGTAAGTGTTATTCCATATACACTACCCACACTAATATTATATGCTTTCACTGACTTGATCATCGAAGTCTGATCTACAGGTGGAGCTCCCCTCACTAAAAATTCTAAACATCTAAAAACAGTAGCTGAAGGAATGTCCGAAATCCACCTACCAGATCCAAACTAGGTCAGCCGACAAGAACAAAAATAATTAACTTTTTTAAAGTAATAATAAATTTTTTAATATTAAAATAATATTATATTTATTAATAAAAAATTTATACTACTAACAATAAGAATTTAAAATTTTACTTAATTAATAATAAATTTTATTTATTATAAAATTACAATACAAATATATTTTAATTTCTACTACATCAAATAAATAAAAAATTTAATCAGTATTTTTGTTCATTATATAAATATAATAATATCTTTTTAAAATAATTATATACAATTAAATATTAATTTTCTAAGTAATAATTCATTAAACCGTCTTATTTTAATATTTATATATTATTTTGACCAAACCAACTTACAGGTGGATATAATAATAATTTTGACGAGTTTACCATACAAAATAAGAATTTTGTTCTAAGAAATTGTTCTATTAGTCATAAATATTTGTAAATCATTTTGTCGTTTCTGTTTAACTTTTTGATGGACCATTTCCATCAACAAATTTTCGTCGATAAACTGCTAATTTCTTGTAATTTATAACAAAAAGTTATGATTTTTTTTATAAATTAAATATCATAATATTATAAATTTAAGTTATGAATTTTATTAATTTTTAATAAAAAATTAGTAAATTTTCTCAAATTTAATAACCACTAACTTTAAATAATAAGAATAATAAAAAGTTGAATGAAACGACCACCTATAGTTCAAAAAATTCATTCATAACATGAAAAGGAAATCAATTATTTTTAGGGCTAAAATGGACAATCCGATATTGATATATTTAGCCCCACCTCTTCCTTAACCAATAAAAATACGCTTATTATTTTTAAGAGAATATATATGAAAAATTCACTTAATTAAGTATTTTATAAGTCTTAATTAATTACTTACTTAATTAATTTATCTGATTAAATAAATGGAAAAAAGAGATATATATATATATATAGTTATTTAATTATAATTAATAATTGAAACCTAATTTAAAATTTAAATTACAGTACATTTTAATCTTTCAAAAATAAAAAATTATAATAATCGGGACTAGTATTTTTTTTTTATTTTAATATTTTGCATGCATGAATATAAAAAGTAGAAAAAAACTGTCAGGTTAATCCCTTATCACATCCTTAATATTTATTTTATTTTCTCATTTTATTTATTTATACAAATAACAAAATTTAAACTTATTTTCATCATTCAACCATCATCAACTTATGAGAGTTCCAAAGAGTAAGTCAATTGCTATACTGCAGGCCTCTGGGCCATGAAGGAATCTCTCTAAAGCATTTGCCGATCATTCCAAACACTACTTTCTTGTTTTCTTCTCTTCATCACTCAACGCCTCGTTCCTCCCATTTTTGTTTAAACTGAAGGTGAATTATGAATGTATTCAAATGAAATTTAAAAATGCAAAACAATAGAATTTTAATATTTTTTCTATATGAATAGAGAATCTCTCCTTAGAGAAGTTTTGTTTATCTACAGTCAATCTTGATTCGAAATTTCACTTTGATTAGAGATAAAAAAAATTTTATATTATATAATTCATAATATATAACTGAATGTTAACTTAATTTTATTAATCGATTCTATAAAGTTAAGTTAAATTTAAAGTTTATTTTTTAATATAATATTTAATATAATATCAAAACAATTTAAAATTTATCCTATTAAAAGTTTGTTGGACTTATCAGATTATCTGCTATTGGATTATTATCAAACTATCCATTATATAGTCACAAACACAAGTTGAAAGCCTTGACGTGAAGATGTGTTAGAGATTTAACATCTACTAGAGATAACAACATTTTAAAGTATATAAATGTATACAAACTCTACTTTATAAATCATAAAGTTGAGTTAAGATTAAAGTTTAATCTTAGTAAATAGCACATATCAAAGTATATAAAATATTTTTTGAAACTCAAATTAATATTGATATTACATAATTATTAAATATGTAGCTTAATCTAAATATGATCATCAACCTACATTAATACTACTATTAAATCCTCATTAATTTAATAAATAATACTTAATTATATATGTTAATGTAGTGATTCAGTGAATGGTACTTCGTATAATGAAATTATAATTTGTGGTTTTAGGGTTTAAGGGAAAGACATTTTGCCCACATAGTACAAATATGTATAATTAATATAAGAATAACAAGTTAAAACTTTGAAAATGGGTTCCCACATGCAGCCATGCAGGTGGCATTTATTTACTAAGAGATGAGAAGGTTTTGTTTTTGAAAGGTTATGGTATTAATGAGGGTGATGTTATGATGGAGTGAAGTGAGATTGAGACCCAAAACCAAAGCAATGAATGGCCAAACTTTGTCCTATTTGAATTAAGTAAATGGCATTAACACTCTTCAATCTTCTCACTCCAATCAAAGCTGCCGGCCTCATATTTCTTTCCATTTGCATTCTTATGTCCCTCATCTTTCCCCTTTTTACACCTTTTCCTTTTTATCTAAACAATATATTATCTCAGATTTTTAATATAAACAAAATCCAAAAAGGCTTGCTCCATTGTAATAATCTGATTTCTCTTCAAATATTTATTCACTTTCTACTTTTATTTTACATTTTTTATATGTCACTGTTTTTGAAGAGGATGACTTCAAGGTAATTGTGGGATTTTGTGTCTATAGACTTGATAAAAAAAATTAAATAATGAGACAAAAAAAAATAAAAATCATTCACTTTCTAGAAATTTGGACTTGTTGAAAAAGTTAAGGTCACATACAAGTTTATCAAACATGTCCTTGCAAATTTATCAAATTTGCATCTTTAAATTTACATAATATTACACTAAGCATAATTTAGATATTGTATAAAAAAAACAAGTAATATTTAATTTTACTTCTACCAAGGTAATTAATTACCTACCCTTATAAACTTTCTTTTTCCTTTTTTATGTTTCTATTTTCTCTCTTGATTTAAATAAAATCATTTATTTATTTATTTTACTAGTAGAAACATGTAAGCATATGTAGTTCACCTTTTTATTTTGATAAAATTTTATTAATATTATAATAAATATTGAAATAATAATATATTATTAAATTATAAAAAAATCATAAGAAGTAATTACAAAATAAATAATTTTTATGGTTTTATTATATGTAATATTTTATTGTGTATATGATTTTTATTTTTATTTTAGATAATTATTTGAATTTAAAAAATAGGTACTCAAACAAAATTGTAAAAAATTATGCACACACAAAAAAAATACAATTCCTTTAGTAATGTTATTGTTTGGTAATTTATTTATTGTATATGTGATTTTTATTATTATTATTAGTTATTTGAATTAAAAAAATAGTTACTGAAAAAAGTAAAATTTAAGAAATTATAAACACTAAAAAAATAGTTAATTTATAGATTTTTTTTTCTATTCTCTTTTCCAAACCGACATTGTAGATGTTTGTTAACATTTTAGAAAAAAAGTATTAAGTGAACTAATTTGATCCAATTTCATAAAAAAATGTATTTAACCTAATAAATAAGTGAATTAATAGAAAATGTTTTGTTAAAGGATTTAAAAACTATTCTTATGCAGGGGAAAAATGAAAATAGTGTAAAATAAGTTGGTGGTGGAAACGCAAATTGCAAGAAGTTGAGGGTGGAAGATGCAAAAGAGAAAAGTCAGTAACAGCATTATACGCGGCAGAGAAAAAAAAGGGCAGAGGGAGGGAGAGTGAGCCAAGTCAGAGTGTGTCTTCCAACTTCGAAGCTCCGACACAGCTTTTTAACCATTCTCGCTTTTTCTCGCATTGCCACTATGCTTAATTTCTAGGGTTAGGGTTTTTGCTCCTCAGAAAAATCGAAATGGACGAAGATTACGGCTACAGAAGGAAGGCCAAGATTGCACTCATCGCCATTATTGTCCTCGCTTCCCTCGCCGTCTTTGCCTTGCTCGTTGCCTTTGCTTACTACTGCTACATCCTCAACAAGGTCTCCAACCGCCGCAAAAGCCTCAAAAAAGGTTTGGCTCTCTTTCGGAAATGTACCGAACTTCAATGTTTGCTTTCTATTCATTTGCAAACGCCACAAATTATTCGATGGAACTGTTGCTGACCAATCTGTACTAACATGCAGTTGAGTTTTTCAGTTTATGAAAAAAATTAATAACATTCATCTAGGTGTCTTGTAGGGGAATTTATTATACAATTTGAGTTTTTCAGTTTATGAAAAAAATAGTCTTTAGGTGACGTGTGATTTATTGTTGTTAATTCTTTTATGTAAATTTGTAAATTTAAAGACCTGACACATGAAGACTTCTCAGGTGGTGGTTTGGGAGGACTATGTAATAATTTATTGTCATGTGGAGGTTAGTTTTGATTACGGTGTAGTTTCGTCTGATTGAAGGGAAGTGTTAGATTTAGTGCCATTGATACTAGGCTGTGATATCTCTCATGTGCTGTTTTATTCTGGTTTGATTGAGATTTTGCTCGTTTTGTGTTTTTCCCCCTCCTGGATTTTGGCCTAGTGGAAATTTTGGTAAAAATTGTGTTATTTATGAATTTTTTTTGTCAGAAAAATTAGTGATTTTTTTATGGAGGGGTTGGGGTTAGTTGTGTTTCATGTAGGTTTAGATTAAAATGGAGAATTTGACTAATGCAAGACGTGGGCGTTCTGTTGATAGATTTATGTTGGAACTGTATGTTTGTTGTTTTTACTGTTTATACGTGCTCCTTTCTTGTCTTCAAATTTGGTGGAGTTCGCATATCAAACCGGATACGTTAGACCTGTTCGGTTTAAAAAGAAAAGACTGTTCCTGTTTTCCTTTCATGGATTCACAAATAAATACGAAATGATGCCTTATTTTTATTCTGTTTTCAGTTCTCAACAAAGATGACTATTGACAAACTTGACAATGGTGAAAATACCATTTTTTCTATACAACTGTTCGAAAATACTGAACAAAGTGAAAATAATATGATTTTTTTTTTAATTATTTGTGAAAGCAAGGAAGGAAAATAGAAATTTCTTATTCAAGCCAAGTTGATCCTTATTTTCCTTTGTATTCTCATTTAATTAGTTCAATTAATGATCACATATCAATCTCTACACTTGTAAAAAAAGTAAGTATAATGCAGGCAATAATTAATACTGCCAGTTCATTGATATTCATTTATATTTTTTTTTCTACGGGGTGTAATTAATTCTCATCTATATTGTTTGAGAGTATTCAATAGAATGGAAAAGGGAGTACATTGAGTGTTATTATGTTTTACCCTTTCTTTCAAGATTTTAAAGTAATGGTTTGAAAGTAACTTCTGTGTTTTTACTTTAAACCTTTATATCTTTCCTTTTTTTCTACTTTACTTGAGTAAATTGAGGTCCCAGTTACTGACAGATTTTGCTTGGTTTTATATTAGTTGAAGACGCTAACCTTAATGAGAATAGTGACTTTGCAAATCTGCAAGTTATTGCCGAGAAAGGACTTCAGGTGTTCACTTTCAAGCAGCTGCATTCTGCTACAGGGGGCTTTAGCAAGTCGAATGTCATTGGTCATGGTGGATTTGGACTTGTTTACCGAGGAGTGCTCAATAATGGCAGGAAAGTTGCAATTAAATTCATGGATCAGGCAGGAAAGCAAGGGGAAGAAGAATTTAAAGTAGAGGTTTGTTACTTCTTATCTAGAAATGCATTGTTTCTTTTCTAGAAACAATGGGAAAAGGAATGCATTGTTCTTCATGTTTATGCGTTTGATTTCCCCTATAATCAAAATAGTTAAATTTTTAAACCATACTCTTTTTGGCCTTGTCAATGAATTAAGTAGCTTTTAGAAGCCAATTCATTTTGGTAATTGAATTGAATTGGTTGCTTACATGTTACTGTAGGTGGAATTGCTAAGGCGGTTGCATTCACCATATCTGCTGGCATTGCTTGGGTACTGCTCTGATAGTAATCATAAATTGCTGGTGTATGAATTTATGGCAAATGGTGGACTGCAGGAACATCTTTATCCTGTTAGCAGTAAGTTATGAAATATATATTTGCTAGAAAGCTTTTATTCTTTGCTAATTTAAAATGCTGCTAATGGATGATATGATACTTCAAAAACTTTTCGTACTTGACAGACACTAGTCCAGACTCATCCTCGTAAAGGGATGGATGTATCATATGTCTATTGAATTTTGATATAACAATCTCGGCTTTTGCTATACTTAATCTGCTCCCTACAGGGTCCGGAACAAGGAAAAATTGCTTAGAACCTTTTTCTAGTTTGAATGAGCAACTCTCAGTTAGAAATATATTTGATGATAGATTAATCTGTTAATCTTGCCGTATTGAATATCTGATTTAAATTGATGAAATTATTGATTGGAAACAGTCTGGGTAGCATGTACCCAGTTTGACTGTTACATTTGGTTCTCTTAGTAACTGATTCCTTACATAGTTTCTTCTCTTTTGTTGTGTAAGATTGAATGGCATGTCCATATAAGCAAAGAAAATAATTTTCCCCAAATTCTCTCTTTTGCATTCTCTTTTCCGAACTTCTTCTCTCTGCAAGGCTTTTTCTTCCCTTGTAAAGTTTGTGATGACTATGGGTTAGAAGTGACACATCGAACTTTGTTCCATGCATATTACACAATCTGGACAGTGGCCTTGAAGTGATAACCATGTTATTTCAATCTTAAATTACATTATATGTTTGCTTTGTTACTGCTTTTTCAGATGTCTACATTTTACATATATAGCTCGTAGGTGCATAAGTAATTTATATGCGATCTTCTTTGAGGAAAGGTCTTAAGTTGGTCAGTTTATATACAGTTGACAATCTTGCAAGAGAGGAGAGATTTACCTCCTGATTGTTTTTTCTCATCCTCTAGTCTCTCTTTTAGGGGAAGAGAGCCCTTGGGCAGGAAAGACAGGAGTTGTCTTATCTGTTATAACAGGAGTGGGTGTTAAATAGGTTTACTTGAAGCTGCAATACTTCCCTCTAAATCTCTAGGTGTATTGAACACACTGTAAAGGGAAATATTTGATGGGTCATTTATGGCGTAAAGTTTGTTTTAAAATAATTTCTATTCTTAATTTGTCTATTTGAGCTATTATAAACCAGAGCCTGGAGCAAGAATTAAGCTTATTATCTGAACCATGAAACAAAATTTTGCAATGATTTGTAGTAGAATGTTATAATTGTTTCTTATTCCATATTTTTGGGGTGTATTGATCTTTTTTTATTCGATTCGCTGTCTCTTATTGAAGACGTTACAAGATAAAGAGTCATGTTGTTTTTTCTCCCCTTATTTTCTTTTAAAATTTTCACCAGGGGACTATTTAATATAAAATGTCCAAAGTGTTGTGTCTGCAGCCATGTTTGCTATTTTTTGTTAGTTATTTTGTATGTTTGAGTTGGTTTTCATGAATTAATTTTCTTTCAGATTCTATAATAACACCCGTAAAGTTGGATTGGGAAACTCGCTTAAGAATAGCACTTGAAGCTGCAAAGGGATTGGAATATCTTCATGAGCATGTCAGTCCCCCAGTTATTCACAGAGATTTTAAGAGCAGTAACATCCTCTTGGATAAGAAATTTCATGCCAAAGTTTCTGATTTTGGATTGGCAAAGCTTGGACCTGATAGAGCTGGTGGACATGTTTCAACTCGAGTTTTGGGCACCCAAGGATATGTTGCCCCTGAGTACAAATCTTACCTTGTTTTTACATTGTTTTGGTTATTTTCTTTAAATAATTCCTCATGAAAAACTAATGTGTTTCTCAATGTTTGTTTGTGCAGATATGCACTAACAGGGCATTTGACCACAAAATCAGATGTGTACAGTTATGGTGTTGTACTTTTAGAGCTGCTCACTGGCCGAGTGCCAGTAGATATGAAGAGACCTCCAGGAGAAGGTGTTCTTGTTTCTTGGGTGCGTTTGCTAATTCTTTCCACCAATCAAGTTCTAAATTGATTTAATGAATTGGTATTTCAGTTTTTCAATTCATCCGACACCGTATTTAAGCACTAGCTTTTTTTTAACAAACTTGCATGTGCGATGTGGTTAGGCTCTGCCTCTTTTGACTGATAGAGAAAAGGTTGTCAAGATTATGGATCTTTCACTAGAAGGACAGTACTCTATGAAAGAGGTTGTGCAGGTGGCTGCAATTGCCGCAATGTGTGTGCAACCAGAGGCAGATTATCGTCCTCTCATGGCAGATGTTGTGCAGTCATTGGTTCCTCTGGTCAAGACTCAAAGGTCCCCTTCAAAGGTGGGAAGCTGCTCTAGTTTCCACTCCCCCAAGTTGTCCCCCGGCCCAACATCCAGTTAGTGCTTGTAACATATATTATCAACATTAAATGAAGGATAGGTACATGCTCACCTAACTAATATTTGTAGCTTGGTAGTAGTTGCCTTTTCTTTGTAATCTTAAACCATGGGATACTTTTTGAAGAGGAAAAAAATGGTGGGTTCAATGCTAATGTTCAATTTGATGAAAGATTAGACTTGTTTATCTTAGTTTGTGATGGAAGGTTCTGCTTAAGAGTCTCTTTTCAAGTCTCCCCATAATTGATGGTTGGTTGCTTGGTGCTTTACTAATCATTGTGGTTTTCAATTATCAATTATTGTACCCTTGAAGGCAAACAAAGAAAAAAGAGAGAAGAGAAAGCAATTGAACACTCCTAAGGGGATTCATCATCTTATTGTCCCCTCGTACGACTTTTTCCATTCTTGTAGTTACTACTGGCTGAGGCACAGATTTCTTTGGAAGGATGATGGTGTTAGGATCATGGCAAAAGGATAAAAAGCTGAAGGCTATATTGAACATATCATGAGCGAAATAATTAGAGCGTGTTTGGTTAAATACGTAAATATGATTGACGAAATGTCGCAAGATTCTCAAATATTTAAACCTATTTCTGTTTCTAGTACGTTAAAGAGAAACCGTGTTTAATCTTCTGTTTTCCTACATTTGATCATCGCCCCATATCTTCATGTTCCTAAACCCTCGTCACTGTCATGGCGACGTATGGAAAATTGAAGCCATTTTTAATTCTGTCAGAAAAATGTAGTTATTAAATATTGTTTGTCTAAAAGAGTAAGCGAAAGTAGCAATTCATGCATTGTCACCAGTCTAACACTGACATAAGACAAGCTTAGAATGGCACCAACTGTTTCGTTTATTTATAAATCAAAAACTGAGGACAAAGTAAGGTATATTGTTTGAGTTAGTTATCTATGCATTTTTTTTATAAAAGCTTTCATGTTAGACATTATACAACTTGACATCTCACTTAGGCTAGGTTGACACCTCAAGTAACAATCATCATTTGTCATCACATAAAAAAAATATTATTAAAAAAATACAAAAAAATACATAGGTAGACTATACCTATTCATGAAGAATTCTAAGAAAAAACTAGATGGAAGCCTATTATACCAATGAAATGGTTCTCTATGAATAAATTCTAAATTGACCAACTTATCCGCACATGCATTTCCTTCACGAAAAATATGAAAATATGAGTAATCCTAAACCTGATTTTCCCATAGTAATTAAGACAAGTATTCCATCAATTACGAAGCATCCACAAAACATTATTCATAGCAGTAAACGCATCACAAACCAAGGCAGAATCAAATTCAAGCCAGAAATTAGTAAGACCTATCTTTTGAGTTTCCTCCATTACATGTATAACTCCATAAAACTCAGCAACCATAGTAGTCTGAACTTCAAGAAACGCAAAGAAAGCACCAATAAACTCCCTCATACTCCTACAGAAAATACCTCCACAAGTAGCAAGACCAAGATACCCCTAGCAGCCCCATCAGTGTTAATTTTAACTCAACCTGGTGAAGGAAACTCCCATCTAACAGAGGACAAAGAACTTTACCACTACGGGTATTAATACCAAAAAACTCAATCACGTTGAAATTCAACATATCATTCTTCATTGAACCTTTAGACAAATTTCCCACTAGACAAGTTAAATCTTTAATTACCGAAATAGCCCTAGAAACCTCAATCTTATCTTGAAATCTAGCATAATTCCTCATATGCCATATCATTCAAATAGAAAAAGTTATCACAACAAAGCTTAATCAATTTAACCAAATGACTATCACCACTCTTAATAAAAGAAAGAAGATCATCCTTATTAAAGAAATGAGAAGTAAGAAAAATCTGTCGAATCCAACTCCAAATATGCAAAGCATTAGAACATTCAAAAAATAAATGTTGAATAGATTCACCATGCTTTTCACATAGCGTACACATAGAACATATATGCAAACCTTTATTATGAATATGTTGATTTGTAGGGAGCCTCCTATGAAAAACTTTCCAAAGTACTAGAGTTTTGGAAGGCAGAATAGATAAAGACCAAATGAATTTACCCCAACCACAGGAAACTTTTGGTTCCAAGAAAAAAGTCCTAGCCGATTTAAGAGTGAAACGACCAGACTCATCTAGAATCCAATTAAAAATATCATGTCCCACCCTAACCATGATATGATTAAAAAAATGAGACATCTGCAGTAAAGATAAGAGAATATTCCAATCATAACCTATCTAAAACTGAGAGACAGTATTCAGAATGCTAGCAGATAACACTGCAATATTTGCTAAAGAAGTAGTAGAACACCATTTATCATTCCAGAAACTAATAAAAGAACCTGTACCAATAGTCCAAGAAGTATAATCAAGTATAGTAGAATAAAACTGCTTAATTCCAAGCCAAAGAGATAAAGATCTCTAAACCATTCTAAACTCGTATTTTGATTTAAGAATCCTGGCTTTCAAAAGCAAACACCAAGGCATGTTGCTATAAGCAAAGTTACAAGCAAGCTTAAGAAGATATGCATTATTTTTATGACGAAGATTAATAATCTTCAAACCTCCATTCTCAAGAGGAGAACAAACCATATCCCAATTCACGGTGACTATGCCTTTTTTCAAAATATCACCAGTTCAAATAAAATGTCGACACCACTGCTCAACTTGGTTAAGAATTGAAATAGGCCATTTATACATATTAAAACTATAAGCTAGAAATCCAGTAATCACTGTAATGACCAACTGAATCTGATCCATCATGCTAAGAGATTTACCTTTCCAAGATGCTAGCTTCAATTTGACTTTATTAGCCAAAGGTTGAAGAAATCGACACTTAGGAGCACCAATAAAGATAGACACTCCTAAATAATTGAAAGGCAAACAACCATGACTACAAGAAAGAATACGTTGAATTATGGTGACAAATCTTGCAGAATTATCTACGGTGAAAAAACTACTTTTAGATTTATTAACATATTGATCAGAAAAATCACCATATGTTTTAAGAAAAATACTCAAATTTCTAAAAGACTAAATATCCCCCTACAAAAAAACAAATATGTCATCAACATATAAAATTTGAGAGGGAGTGAGATAACCTTGCAGACTAAATTTTCTTATCATTCACAAGCTTAGAGATACCTCTACTAAAAACTTCCTTTACAAGACAAAAAAGTAGAGACAAAGGATCACTTTGTGTTGACACCTCTACTGCAAGGAAAAAAAACCCACCAAACTACCATTTATTCTGATAGAAAGCATAGCTGAACGGAGAATTGTACTAATCCAACCGACAAACGAGGGGTGAAAACCCAAGCGTGTCAAAACTAATAATAAGAACTTTCAACTCAGAGTGTCAAAACTTTGTAAGCCACATGTGTAAGAACTTTATAAAGCATGTTAATAGCTTCAGAAGCAATACCAATGCAATTCTGAATCTATCTACCCTGCACAAACCCATATTGATTAGGAGAAATGATTCTAGCAGCCACAAGTGCAAGCCTATCCGCCAATATCTTGGAAATAATCTTAAATTTGAAATTAACAACAACAATTGGCCTGTAATCTATAATGGGGTCAGCACCCTGAATCTTAGGAATAAGAGATACCACATTACTATTTATTCCAGGGAGAACCCATTTTTGTTTAAAAAAACCGTTGAACAACATTGCAAACATTTGTCCCAATAATGTCTCAGTAAGAATGATAGAAAACACCACTAAAACCATCAGGACTAGGAACACTATTACCATTAAGATTAAAAACAACAATCTTGATTTCCAAAAAATAAGGACATTTAATTAACATCATATTCTCCTCAAAGGAAACTAGCTCAAGAATATAAAAACCCATAAAATCTTCCATCTTACTTGTATCTAGAACATTAGAAATAGACTCAGCATAAATATTTTTATAAAAGTCCAAAATATCATCATCATCAATGAGTTTAGGATCCTCAGTAACCTCATTATCAATCCGTAGACGATGAATCCCACTAGAATTATTTCTCCTTAAGACCATAGCATGAAAAAATGCAGTATTTCAATCTCCATCTTTGAACCATAACATCTTAGCCCTTTCTTTCCAAAACAAATATTGACAGTGAAGAGCATGATCAAGCTCCTCTTAGCAATCTTTTCTTGACAGAGACGCCCATCAATATCAGACAAACTAGTAGTTTCTAAGTTTTGTTGAATACCAAGGAGGAGACACTACTTAAGAAGAATTGCATTGTGAACATTACCAATTTTTTTTTTTATTCTAGTCTCAAAGCTCAATTTTCAACCTTTTGTTGCAAAATAAACACAGGACTACCAACAACCTTATTAGCCCAAGAATCATGAATAAACTTTAGACACAAAGTGAACTGAAGCCACATAGAAAAGAAACGAAAATTGCTAACCTTCATCAAAGAATTACTTGCAAGACTAGCACGAATAGAGGAATGATTAGAACAGTTTTTAACAAGAACCTGATAAGTACAAGAATCTCATTCATCCAGACACACTCCATTACATAAAGCCCTATCCATTCTTCTATGAATTCTATGCAACCCTCTCCTTCCATTACACCAAGTATAACAAGATCTAGTAAAAGGCACACAAGAAAGATCATTAGTATTAATCCAATAAAGGAATTCATTACAAGAAACCTGATTAAAATTCACCCCCCCCTTTACAGTCATCCGTCGAGAGCACAACTTTAAAATCTCCCAGAATACACCAAGGCCCTATGAAGGAACTAAGATCCCTCCAGAAAAATCATCTAGCCAAGTATGTGTTGTTAGGATTATAAGACTAAAACAAGAAGGGGGGGGGGGGTAAATTGTTTTTGAAATATTTTATGCATTACATAAAGCCCTATCCATTCTTCTATGAATTCTATGCAATCCTCTCCTTCCATTACACCAAGTAGAACAAGATCCAGTAAAAGGCATACAAAAAAGATCATTAGTATTAATCCAATAAAGGAATTCATTACAAGAAACCTGATTAAGAGTCACCCCCCCTTTACAGTCATCCGCCGAGAGCACAACTTTAAAATCTCCCAGAATACACCAAGGCCCTATGAAGGAACTAAGATCCCTCCAGAAAAATCGTCTAGCCAAGTATGTGTTGTTTGGATTATAAGACTAAAACAGGGGGGGGGGGGGTAAATTGTTTTTGAAATATTTTATGCATTACATAAAGCCCTATCCATTCTTCTATGAATTCTATGCAACCCTCTCCTTCCATTACACCAAGTATAACAAGATCCAGTAAAAGGCATACAAGAAAGATCATTAGTATTAATTCAATAAAGGAATTCATTACAAGAAACCTGATTAAGAGTCACCCCCCCCCTTTACAGTCATCCGCCGAGAGCACAACTTTAAAATCTCCCAGAATACACCAAGGCCGTATGAAGGAACTAAGATCCCTCTAGAAAAATCGTTTAGCCAAGTATGTGTTGTTAGGATTATAAGACTAAAACGGGGGGGGGGGGGGGGTAAATTGTTTTTGAAATATTTTCGCAAGTATTGAAGGTAAAGTGAAAGGCTATGAAGAATTAATCAATGGAAAATTTGTCCAGCCAAATATAAAACTGTTTTTAAGCTTGAAGCAGAAAATCAACCGGTTGTTTTGACAATCGGTTGTTTTTATCAACACTTTATAAAAACAAAGTTAAAGCAGTTTAAAGAGTGTAAAGATAGAGAGATTCACATAGAATGTTTATACTGGTTCACTCTTCACCAAGAGCTACATCTAGTCCCCAGAAACCACTGGGTATTCCACTATGTAACCAACAACAAATTACAAATTACACACACACACACACCAAAGAAGTGATCTTGAACCCCTCAAGAACATTCACTTCCTTTGGCTACAACACAACACAAATCAGAACCCTCTCTGACTCTGTGCAACACCAGATCTTTACAGAAATAGAAATCAAAGAGAGAAAGGAATATAATACACCTGATACAATCACAAATTGGATTGAAATAATACACAACAGTCTTATTCCACTCTTAGCAAAAAATCCAAAGCCTTAAGCAATCTTGGAAAAACTGATTTTGAAAGTGTTAATATGAATCCAAAAGAACCAGGAGCGTATAACCACTTATTTATACTCCAATCAGTTGTTAAAAACATTTAATGCAAAAGCAAAATCAGTTTGAAAACAAACAAAAATAGATTGAATTAGTTAAACTAAATTCTCTTAAGAATTTTCAAAAAACAGTCAGTTGATTTTTCGGAATAACCGACTGAATTAGTTTTACAACAAAGTCAACCAAAGTCAAATAGTTTAAAAACCCTTCAAACAAGCTGAGAGAAAAACAACCGATTAAAACGAGAAATTAACAGGTTGTTTTTCTGCTTCTATTTGAAAACATATCTTTTTCAAAACGATTAAAATCAAATAACCTTGGATCAACTCTAAGAGTGGATTACAAATTCAAACTACCCAAAACACACCCAGAAACCCATCATCAAAGTCTTCAAGCAATCCACATAGATTTGGAGACATCAAAGCCAATGTTCAACATGTGTTACCACCATAAACACCTGCAAAGCTAAAACATTTATCATGCAGAAAACAAGTAACAAAAATAAGATGATCATTGACCTAGAAATTTTTGGACAAGATTAAGAACCGACAAACACTAAAGCTTAGAAACTTTATTAACAATAGGAGACGTAGCCACCAAATGCATATTAACATATTTGAAAAGCACGTCGAAAGTATCAGTGTACGACATCATAGGTTCAACAAGAAAAACCAGAAGGGGTTTATGTAGTTTAAGTAAACTAATCAACATCTCCACAGTTTTGTGATTTTCCAGTCCTCTAACATTCCAGAAAAATGAAGAAACCTTCATTGTGACGTTGTAGAGATAACTGCCTTAGCAGTCTTTTTTGGATTTACCAGTCCCCTTAGGTGGTCTCCTTAGTTTTTTTTAGTGAAAACTATTTCTTCTCCAGTATCATTGGCATCCTCCTTCATCTCATTAGGATCAACTCAAAATTTGTAAACAACATTTGTAGTGTCCAAACCATCAAGAGAGGAAAAGTGATTTTGCAGGACCAACGATAGTGCTTTAACATCCCCAAGAAATTTAGCCTTTTGAGGGGAGGTATGAGGCGACGAAGATGGTACAGTCACAATAGCAGAGACCTCCACATGATGACCATCAATTGAAGTCTTAATTGGTGCTTAGAATCTGTGGATGATTTAGCCTTCCGAGGAGAGGCAGGACGCAATGGAGATGGTACATCCATAGGAGCAGAGACCTCCAAATGATGATCATCAATAGGAGTCGTAACTGAATGTGACTCTGAGCCCTTGGCTTGCATAACGACAAATGAATTCCTTAGCATCCCCGATTCTGGGAAATCCGAAGTGGGAGTGGACAAACCCTACCTAGATGGGGACCTATCATGATCCGAGGCATCCTCGAAAGGAGGTATATCTGTTTAAGATAGGCTTTGATGTCTCCAAATCTATAAGGATTGCTTGAAGACCTGGGTGTTGCTTGTGTGTGTGTGTTTTGGGTAGTTTGAATTTGTAAATCCACTCTTTGTTATGATCCAAACTTGTTTTAATCAAGATCTTTTGAAAAAAGAGTGTTTTCTAAAGAAGTGGAAAAACAACTAGTTGTTTTATCGTTTCAATCGGTTGCTTTATACTTAGTGGTTTTTGAAAAGGATTTGAAAAGCTTGACTTTGTTTGACTTTGCTATCAAACCAATTCAATCGGTTCTTTCGAGAAATCAACCAATTGTTTTTTGAAAATCCTTAACAAAATATGTTAGGTTTGTTAAAACTGTCTTAAATGATTCAAAACTCATTTGGCTCTTGCATTAAATGTTTTTAACAGCTTTTTGGAGTATAAATAATATGTTATACGCTCGTAGTTGTTATGAAATGAGATTGTACCTTTCAAATCAGTTTTCCCCAAGATTGCTTCATGTTTTGGATTCTTTTAAAGAGTGGAATAGGACTGCTTTGTATTTTTCAATTCAATCTTTTGATTGTATCAAGTGTGATCATTCCTTTTCTCTCTTGATTTTTGTAATTCTGTAAAGACTGGTGTGTGCAGATCTAGAAGGTGTTCTGATATGTGGTGTGTTGTTAGCCAAAGGAGGTGTGTGTTCTTGAGGGATTTAAGATCACCTCTTTGGTGTGTGTGGTTTCTAATCAAGGTTTTGATTGCTCAGTGGATTGCTCATATGTTTCTAGGAACTGGATGTAACTTTTGGTTAAGAGTGAATCAGTATAAATTTGTTGTGTGATCTTTCTATCCTTTATCTCCTTTAAATCCGTTTCATCTTGTTTTTATTCATTGTTGATAAAATCAACTAGTTGATTTGCATAAACAACCGGTTGATTTTTTAGAATCAACTTGAAACAGGTTTATTTGTTGGTAGATCTGGTTTCTTGTTCATTGATTCTTCATTGAACTTTACTCTACCTTCAGT
Source organism: Phaseolus vulgaris (assembly GCF_000499845.2). NCBI lineage: Eukaryota > Viridiplantae > Streptophyta > Magnoliopsida > Fabales > Fabaceae > Phaseolus > Phaseolus vulgaris. The sequence continues at coordinate 29,459,475 of NC_023755.2, read as the reverse complement.
ATTTGCGAAAGACAATTCACCCCACTCTACCTTCCAACAATATCTACAAAATCATCCTCCCATCCACCTGTTTTATCAGAAGCAAGGTGACCCAAAAGTGACCCTGCATTAGCCCGTCAGGAGCATCAATTTTCAATTTATCAGTGGGGCCTTCCACAAATTTCGATTGTGGATGTTTCTTCTGATACTCTTTACGTTGTTTAGGAGTCGCGACCCTACCCTGTTCCCGTTCATCAGAAGTTGTCTTCTGAGAAGGTTTAGGTTGAGGCCCAGGAACACGACCCTGATCATGAATCACCCGCCACTAAGCAAGCTCATACCCAATCATCTTACAGTGAGAGTTAAATGGAGGGAGCCATTCATATTCCAGACCAGCTACAAAAGAAAAGTCTGGATGTTCAACCAAGAGGTGATCGGGAAGAGGGACAACAAATCCTATTCTTTCTCATAGTATCCACTAGCACTCTAGCAAACATACCCCTATTATTTTTCATAGTATGATCATCCAAATTCAAAGGAGTACCAAGACCTCTAATGATGGAAAATATCGCCCTTGGTCTCTAATACTCCAAAGGCAAATTGTATATTCTAACCCAGGCCTGAGTTTTGGTACTCTTCGTGGTAGCTGGAACAAATTCTTTTGTCCAAGCAAACAATCTCAAGAAACCAGGAGATAACTTCAAGGAACCTATCCTCAGGGCCCATCACATGTGTTCTAAAGAAGCAAACTCAAACTTATAGAAACCCTTCCCAATAGGAATTGCTTTCCACGGTCCAAAAGTCTTCCACACCGGCTCCAACTTTTTAGTTAAATCCAAGTGTGTGAGAGGTTTATCCCCCTTAGATAGAATAATCCGACCATGAAGATGGGTCTTGCAATCCGCAAGACCAACCAAGTAATCTTCTTCATCAATCTGGACCGCAACCATGTCTCCCTTAATACAAGGAGTAGATAGCTGGGACAAAGGAATGTCACACGTATTTCCCAAAGCCTGAGCAAATGTCTTACTTTGGCTTGTCATAGCATATACGTTCTTATCAAGAGATACTTCTTGATCCATCAAACAATTCCATGGGATGAGGAAACCCTTAGAACCCTCTCTGATGCAAACCAAGCCAACAAGGAGATGGCCAAGGATTTAGCAGACCTCACCAGAGGAAGAAATGGACACAAACTAGAGCATCTAATGTTCTTCCTGCTGGTCTTCTTAAAGAATAAAACAAGTTGTAAATAATTTGGGCCAACTTTATGGGTCCAAATAGCAAAGATAGGCTAGAATAAGGTGTATTTAGCATAATAGGGGGTGTAGGTATCATTTTAGCTTGTTCCTAGCCTTTTAGGAAGGCAATTTGACCTAATTTCTAGAAGGAAAAACCTAGGATGCGGGTTTGACTTAGCCAAACCCTAAGGCTGCCGATTTTTTCCCTTTTCTCATCCTACCCCTCTTGCTTGTTTTCCAAGGCTCCTTCACCTATAAATAGGAGGCCTACCCATTGTATTTTACATGTTTTAATTGAATAGAAAAGTTACGCTGCACAAATATTGTGAGAGCTTGAGTGAGTATTGTCTCCTCTTCCTTTTGGTCTTATCTTGATGAGAATGAAACTCTCAAGTGGCGGCCTAACACTTATCTTGGTGGTTTCCACCCATCAAGTGGCGTGACCACCCACCACCATCTCCATAAGTTTCTTTTTCCATTTCCTTCATGTTTCCTTTCCATTAATGTTTCCTAGTTTTCTTCTTTTCGGCAATTGCATACATGTCACCATACAATGTCTTTTTTATCTTTGCCTTTGTGAAATGCACATTCACACCTACTTAACCACTTGGTTAAGTTAGTGTCTAGTGATAATTTTCCTAAGGTCATCACCATCAACTCCTAAAATCTCAATCTTAAAGTAAAGTGTCACCTAAATGAAAACATCTAAAAATCAACTCACATCATGTGGTATTCAGAGCTTTGGTTTTTGAGCATATCTTGTTTAGAGTTGTTTGGCACTTTATTTTCTTGCATCTTTAATTCCTTGTCTTTACATTCAAGTACCTTTAAATTCTTCTCCTTACATTCTTGCATTTAATTTCAGCCCTTTTATTTTCTTGCAATTTCATTCGGCCATTTTACTTTTCCATAGCATTATTTTGCTTTTGGATTATTATTTTTGTGTCTTATTGTGTTCTTGCCTTTTTGATTTGAGTCATATGCTCATTAGTGTTCTAGGAGTCCTTATTTTGATTCTATTTACTTGGCTTTTAATTTTGAAAGTTTAAGAAGTAATTAGAAACTTGTTTTAGTAGAAGTAGATTTAAGTTCCAAACAAAAGATTTCGATTGATTAATTAAATTGAAGCCCAAACTTTTTGCAAAAATTGGAGTTATTGGAAAATATGCATGATAAAAACTATGGAAATTTCATTTCCATAATTCAAGAACTAGTATAAAAAAAAGGAAAGAAGTGTGAAGCACAAATTTGGGGTCCATTTCTTAAAGAAAAAAAAAACATTTCAAAATTTTGGGTTCAACTTGATTGGCAAATTGATTTCAACCATTGTGGAATTTTTATCCTTTTGCTTTAACAATTTCTAAAGAAAAAGTTTCATTGTTAAAAGTTTAGTAAGTATCTTTGAGTCATTTTTGTGTGCCTTTTTCTTAATTGTCTTTCTTCAAAGTTTTGTCATAATCTCTTTCTCAAATTTGGTTTAGCTTTTCTTGATTGTCTTTTGTAATTTTTTTTCTTAAGTTTTGTTGCGGTTTCTTTTAAGATCAAGTGATTAAGGCTTTGACCTTTTTCATTTGAGAGTTTTCAACCTCAAGAAAGACCTTTGTGAGAGGATAAAATTCTTTTTGAGTGCTTTGAGTGTTCTCCTCTTGTTTTCTTTTCACCAAAGTGACGCAAACTAAAGAGATTGTTTTCTAACTTCTATTTCACTAATTGTTTGTTCACTTGTGAATTATGGCTCATCTTTCTTCAGGGGAGACATCAAAACCCCAATCTTCCAAAAAGGCATTCCTTATGAGTGAATTGACGGCTTGATGTGAATGTAACTACAAGAACACATGATTCTTGACATTCTTAGGAACAACTTGAGCTGGATTTGAAAGGCACTTTACTTTAGAATTGGATCAATGTTCTAAATTCAAGAACTCACCAAAACTAAGCACCAACCAAGACTCATATGGAAGTCCATGTATTGTCAAATTGAATCAAAACAAAAGGAAAGAAGAACAAGAATTAAAACTGGACAGAATTTAAAAGCTAGCTACTGAACCAAAACAGAATTAAGAACACAATGCTGGAAACACAAAATAAATGGTAGAAAAAGAAGTAAACTCTAGGAATCAAAACTACCGAATGGAAAATTGAAGAAAAGGGAAGAAGAATACTTATAGAATAAGATGCTTGCTGGATTTTGAGAATTGGAAGAAGCCATTCACGCCACTTGGAACCTTGAACCAAGATAAGTGATGGAGTGCCACCACTTGAAGCTCACCATAGCTCACAAGATAAGGCAAAGAAGAGGAAGACTCAAAACTCACAAATTCTCTCCCAAATTGAGTATAGTCTCTCTACTATAAAATTCCAATCTGAATTGTGAAGGACCTAAGCCCTCCTTTTATAGGAGTAAGGGCTGGTCATTTACATAGCTTATTCCCTAAGCTACCCAAAAAACTCCTAAGATCACACCCCCTTACTAAGCTCACTCCCCAAGCTTCTAGAATTTGCTAAGCTAAAGCCTAAAGATGTTTTTACAAAAGAGGTGTCTCATGTTTCCCTCTAAGCACCTTTCTAAACATTATTCTATATTATTTACAATTTAAAAGAAACTATAAAGAGAGATATTTAATATGAAGCCTATTATTTGAGAGTTTGTAGACTTCTTTATCTTTAGGCTTGATCTTCTCTTTGACTTCTTTTAATTTGTGAGAAGACTAGAAGGAAGAACTTCAAATGTGTAGGTGAAAATCCTCTTCCTTCATTAATAAAATCCTCTCCTAGTGGATATCCATCACGGCTGCTAGGAGATCCCTTGCACAAAAAGATGAGGAAATGAGACAAATGGAGGAGAGGCTCCAAAGGCTTGAATCGGCTCATGTAAGACAACCAAGGAGATGGGAGCATAAAAGAGATACAAGAAGTTTCACTCAATATGGTAGCCATGAGGAAGAAGAAGATTGGAGATTGAACCAATTTGAGGAGAGGCTCCAACATCCACACCATGCTCCTAAACTTTCTTTGCCTTATGTAAAAATTCCTAGTTTTAGTGGGGAAGGTGATCCCAACATATATCTAGGATGAGAGGCTAAAGTTAAACAAATTTTTAATGTACATGAGGTCCAAGAAGACCAAAAAGTCTAGTTAGTCTCCTTAGAATTTTTAGACTATGCCATGCAGTGGTGGCATAAGACTGTAATGGACATTGGACTTAACAAGAGGTCAAATGTGGTCTCTTGGGAGGATTTAAAGTTATGCATGCGCGCTAGGTTTGTTCTTCCTCACTATAGGAAGGAACTCTTGTTGAAGCTCCAACGGCTTCAACAAGGAACAAAAAGTGTTGATGATTATTTTAAAGAGCTTGAAATGACTTTAACTAAAATTGACATGCATGAAAGTGAGCAATCTAAAATGGCTAGATTTGTAAGTAGACTAAGAAGGGAAATCCAATATGTGGTGAAACTTTATGAGTATTCATCTTTAGAAAAATTGGTTCACCTCGCCATCAAGGTTGAAACCCAACTTTCAAAGAAAAACCATTTCAAAAACTCTCATAATGATGGCTACTACCAATCATCTTGGAAAACCAAAAACAAAACTTTTTCCAAAAATTTTCCTTCAAATGTTGAGAAAGATTCCACTTACAACCCTAGAAATTCTAATCCCTCCACTTCAACACCTAACTCACCTACTAAAATCTCAAGTAGAAAGTGTTTTAAATGTTTAGGTTTTGGACACATTGTATCTAATTGTCCTTCAAAAAGAAACAAGATGGTTAAAGAAGGGGTTGTCATGAGTGACCATAGCTCCCAAAGGTCTAGGTCCCCTAACCATTCTAGATCGCCAAGTGAGGAAGAAAGTGAGAATCCATGTGAAGAAGACTTATTAGTAGTGAGGCACATGTTAGGTCAAGTTTTAAAACCTTTTTATGAAAGTCAAAGGGAAAACATTTTCCACACTAGGTGCCTCATTAATAATAAGTTGTTCTCCTTAATTGTGGATGAAGGGAGTTGTGCAAATGTGGCAAACACAAAAGTGGTAGACAAACTTAAGTTATCAACCATCTCTTATGCAAAGCCCTATAAACTTCAATGGTTAAGTAAAGAGGGGGAGATCATAGTGAATAAGCAAGTCCTCATAGCCTTTTCTATTGGTAAATATAAGGATGAGGTCTTGTGTGATGTTGTCCCTATGGAAGCTACTCATATTCTTTTAGGTAGGCCATGGCAATATGATATGAAAACCCTTCATGATGGCGTTACCAACAAAATCTCTATCACCTTCCATGGGCATAAGGTCACACTAAAATCTCTCTCACCAAAAGAAGTCCATGAGGACCAACTTAAAATGAAAAACAAAAGAGAAAATGAAGAAGAGAACGAAAGAAAAGATAAACCGAGTCACAAAATATCATCTTCCACAACTAAACTAATCATGTTGACTTGTGCCATGCTACCAACTACACCTCCAAGGTGTCCTTCTTCTTTGTCTTTTTCATTACCAAATAAATCTAATTACTTGACATCTTGGACAAAGAAACTTTGGGATGAACATCAAATACCTCCTAAGGGTTCTCACCTTTTAAGAGGATTTTTATCACCATGCTCTTCCATCCCCAAATCTTCTTTTCCAACATGGCTTGTAAGAAACGCTTACCCTTTTGAACTACCCAAGCTTAAAGAACATAAGTTTGTTTCACATCCCACACCTTGCACTATCTTATATGTGAACAAACTAACTATGTTATCTTCAAGAGTTCTAAATTCGAGGTCGAATTCTCTCAAACCTGGGGGGCATGATGCAAACCAAGCAAACGAGGAGATGACCAAGGATGCACACTATGAGAAGTCATCTCAATAATCAAGTGAAGACCCCACCAAGGATTTAGCAAACCTCACCAGAGGAAGAAATGGACACAAACCAGAGCATCTAATGTTCTTCCTACTAGTCTTCTTAAAGAATAAAACAAGTTGTAAATAATTTGGGCTCACTTTACGGGTCCAAATAGTAAAGATAGGCTAGAATAAGGTGCCTTTAGCATAATAGGGGGTGTAAGTATCATTTTAGCTTGTTCCTAGCCTTTTAGGAAGACAATTTGACCTAGTTTCTAGAAGGACAGGCCTAGGATGCGAGTTTGACTTAGTCAAACCCTAAGACTGCCCATTTTTTCTCTTTTCCCATCCTACCCCTCTTGCTTGTTTTCCAAGGCTCCTTCACCTATAAATAGGAGGCCTACCCATTGTATTTTACATGTTGAAATTGAATAGAAAAGTTACGCTGCACAAATATTGTGAGAGCTTGAGTGAGTATTGTCTCTTCTTCCTTTTGGTCTTATCTTGATGAGAATGAAACTCTCAAGTGGCGGCCTAACACTTATCTTGGTGGTTTCCACCTGGCGTGACCACCCACCACCATCTCCATAAGTTTCTTTTTCCATTTCCTTCATGTTTCCTTTCCATTAATATTTCCTAGTTTTCTTCTTTATTTCAACAATTGCATACATGTCACCATACAATGTCTTTTTATCTTTGCCTTTGTGAAATGCACCTTCACACCTACTTAACCACATGGTTAAGTTAGTGTCCAGTGGGAATTTTCCTAAGGTCATCACCATTAACTCCTAAAATCTCAATCTTAAAGTAAAGTGTCAACTAAATGAAAACATCTAAAATCAACTCACATCACTCCGCCATCCCCAACAACTAACAAGTTGTTGCACACGACAAGCACTGTCGTTGCCCAACCAGTAGCGAACACACAACCACCCCCTGCAACCACAACCCCCCACAGAAGCAACTGCCGCCTCCGCGTGCAACACCATCGCACTGGTCCCAGACTGACGCAAGCTCGTTGCTCGCAGATCACGCTCCACCACACGTCTCGCGTCACCACAATGGATTGCCGCAAACAGCAGACGTCGCGCGCACAACGCCCTTCTCTCATCGTGCGCAACACCCTCTGCTCTCGTCACGCGTTGTCGTTTGTCGCACAGGGTCCCACACGTCACTTCCTTTCGCACGTAGGTATGCCGCAACAGGACAACTGTTTGTTCGCAACCTCCACGACACACCCCACAACAACCGCGAGCACCACTGCCTTAAATCACAAAAACCCTAATGCACCACCAAAACTAGATTGTCAGACCTCCGCACCACACAAACCCTAACCGTTCCGAAAACTCTCAGAAGAGAACAAAATATTTTCCTCTCTATATATTTGATAACTATATTGTTTTTTTTATCAGCAATACTATATTATTTTGATATATGTTGAAAGAAAAAAAAACACTAGTATTTTGATATATGTTGAAAGAAAAAAAAAACACTACTTTTTTATTCTCGTGCATAATGTCATCATATCATATGACCGATAACTCTTTTGAAAAGTAGGATTAAAGAAACATCTATCATTCTATGAAATAATATATTACTTTGAAATGGTATAACTAAATTAACATTTTTATGAAATAATATATTACTTTGAAATGGTATAACTAAATTAACATTTTTGTAAACAATAACACATTGAGAAAAGGAACAAAAAAACCAAAAACATAAAAAATTTTGTTTCTTATTTTTATTATACTATATCAATCATTAACTTACAGAATGCGAATTATTTTTAAAGATTAAAATAATAAACAGACTTATAATAAAAAGAAACACTATGGAAAAATTATATATACTAATCAAAACTTAAATTTTTACTGTCAAAAAAGAAAATAAGTCTTCAAAGAAATATTTATCATTTCTATTAGAGGAAAACAATATAAATGAAGATTTCTCTTTTCCACACACGCACACAACTCACCCAAAAATTAATAATGATAATTATAATAAAATAATTAGTTTTTCTTTTTAAATTTCCCTTTCAATACACATGAAGATTTTAAATAAAGTAAATATAAGTTTCTCTGCAAATATTTCTTGAATTTAAAAACTTTCTTTACTTTAAACATATTTTTGATGTTGAATTAGCCATAGTTCTTGTTGTAAAACCATATGAACATATGAACAAATATTGCAAAACGAAAAATAGAGTATGCGCAAAAAATTCTAGCGAATTTTTGTGCTGTTGGAGGAGATCTCGAAAGTGCAGCGGAGACTGGATCTACTCCGACTTTGACGCGCAACATTGTCCTCTTCACTTAGGATCGTGGCCGCATAACTGGGAAGGTTTACGCTCTTAATTTTCTCCACACTCCTTCTTCATAGTTTCGACGATTGCTCCGTTTCCGGCGATCAGTCAATGGAACGTGCCACAAATTCGGTTGTGAAAATGCAACAAATTTTTTATTCTTCTCCCTATATAAAGAGGGGTTCCGTTCTCAATTTCACTGACAACTTCACTGCCTCTTCAACTTTCTCATCTCACTCACGCTCCATCTTCCTCTCTTTCTGTCTTCCTCTCCACTTTATTCTTTTCTTTTAAATATAATATTTTTTGGTTTTATTGAGTTCTTACTCTTTCAAAAGTAGATTGCTAGTTCTGATCATTGAAAATTTCCAAAAATTTCTTGTTGTATCCTGGGAGACTTGCACAATACACGCAAAATCCTTACAAACCGTGATTACTTACATATCGAAAAATCAACTTTTTCCATATTTTAAACCCTCGTTTACTATAATTCTGACTTTGATATGGTTTAATTAATAAGTGTGTGCGACCAAGCTTTCAAAGTCCTAGTTTCAATTGGCCAAACACATCAAAATAATTAACATGTGTGAAGTGAGTTACAACAATCATAATCTATCCTTATATATATCAAATTAAGACACATATATGTAACGATTTCACTAAATGTCACTGCAGATTTCCCTGTCAAATCATTTATATCATGTAGAAATTCAAATCATTGAATTTCATCCATATATACCTTCGTCAACCTTCATTAAAAGTTCTAAAACCATTTTTCATATGAATGAGATGCACTAAAAGGTGCACATAACCTACTTTTTTTTTATTTTTCGACGATACCATTTTTTTTATCATTTGTTTTGTTAATTATGATTTGACAAAATAACTTATCTAGACAAAGATGTGTTTGACTCAACCAAATGTAACTGAAGTTAGGTTGAGATGTGCTTTATTTGCATTTGCAACTTGTAAAATTGGTCAAACAGATCCCAGCTTTTGGTTCTCCTAAAAAGGATACATACATGGTTATGATTAGAATCACTTTTATGGCTGGTGGGTGATTCAAGCTCTTTCTTTTTTGCTACATCTTTGCGTTCAGTATATTATGAATTATAAATGGTACTGACGTGTAAAGTAACACCAATCATGCATCTCCTTTCACTAAGGCAAATAATAAATAAATTAAATCAAGATAAAGTTATAAAACCAAAGAGGACCCATCACAGAAATTAAAATTTCTTTTTATCATAGTTTTCTTAATCAGCTGTTGGATTTTGTGTCTATTATAAACGTGTGTCTTTTATGTATATGGAGATTTTCTATCTTACTTTAATATCTAATTTTGGATAATATAGTGTAAAGTTTAGTGAATTTTTAGCTGGTTGGATGCAAAGAAACTTGTTTTGAATTTTTTTAATAAGAATTAAGATATTCCTCCTTAAATACCTCATTTTATTTTATTTATTTATTGTTAATAAAAAATCTAACATCAAATTTTTTTTTTATACTCAAGATTTTCCCCGATGTAAGAAGGATGTATAAAAAATTTACAGCAACATTTTTTTATATAACTACAATAACATATAAATGATATAAACTTTGATTTAAAATTTAATTTTAAAAAATTGAGTTAAGTCTAAACTCATCTTAAAAATGAAAGACATAATATAAAAGATCTGGGACATATTTATTGATATGATTTTAAAAAATAATAATAATAAAGTAGTGAATTAAAAGATAAAATAAATAAAAAAATTCTTTCTAACACGTGTTTTTCTTATTTTGGAACGAATTAATTAAATTTTAGTATGGAAGATTTTTAATTTACTGAAAATATTAACAACACTTAATTATGTACGAATTAGTGATGACTATGGTATAGTCTCACACGCTTAATAGTTTTTGCAATTCTTTCTATCAAAATTATTTCAAATACGACATTATTAGTAGTGAAATTTATTGAATGTGAAGTAGAATGTTCACAACTTTTCATGATTGTAATAGAAAGGATGTGCTTGATGTATTACAGCCATCTAAGTTGTCTCAAAAAAAAATCCGAAACTGTGAAAAATAGTTTTGCACTTAAAATATGTTTCTACATTTGTTTGTGTTTATTTTTAAGGAATATTTTATTAAGAAATTAATTTTGAATTAAAAGTATGTAGAAATGAAAAAGTTTAACAACATACATAACATAAAATAAAAAATTTAAATACTTAATTTTAAAACTTTGAGTTAGAGGTAATTCATGATCTCTTATATAGTTCATTCATAAGTCATTATCTTTTTAATATCTCTAACTTATTTATCTTCCCAAATATATTATTGATCTCAACATAATAATTCAAGTGTAATCTTTTATCTCACAGGTTTCTTCCCAAGTATAGTTTCCAAAATAATTTTAAAAAGTAAGCATGTATGGAGCAGCCAAGTTTGAAATTTGGCAGATTTTTTTTTTTCCAAATTTGTTTGTGTCTGCATGCACCAACACTCTATATATTGCATACCCTCTTCCATGACCCTCTTCACAACACAACACTACACAATAATCACTTTGTGGCTTAAAGCTAGAAAGATGGCACCCTTCTTACGTACCCTCTTCTTTGTTGCACTCTTCATTCTTTCTCTCCTTTCTTCTTCAACCAATGCACAACTTTCTACCAACTTCTATGATAAAACTTGTCCTAATCTTCAAACCATTGTGAGAAATGTAATGGAGCAAGCCATCAATGGAGAAGCCCGGCTTGGAGCCTCTATACTTAGATTGTTCTTCCACGACTGTTTCGTGAATGTAAGAACACACTTTCTTGTTTCTTTAATCACTTCTATGTATATGCTCATATACATATGTAAGAACATGTAGCAGAACTAACTTAACCATTCAAATTTACATGAATAATTAATGTTAAATTTGAGTAAAAATAATGCTCACTATTCATGCATATTTTCTGTATACATGGTTTGCTTAAAACCAAAAATTACAAGTTTTAAGTTTTTAGGTTTAGAGTGATAATTAACACTTTTTACGTTCTTTCTCTCTTCCATTTTATTATATTATATGGTTTATTATCGTTGGAGATCGAATTAAGTTTAAAATTCAATTTTTATAATATTAAACTTATTAACGAGAATTTATTAGATAACCCATTGGATGAAGATACATAATTTCTTTTTAAAAGTGAATCTCATCTGAATTTCAGGGCTGTGATGCATCAATTTTATTGGATGACAGTGGCACCTTTGTCGGTGAGAAAAATGCAGTACCAAACCAAAATTCAGTTAGGGGTTATGAAGTGATAGATACCATTAAAACCAACGTTGAAGCTGCTTGCAATGGCATGGTCTCTTGTGCTGATATTCTGGCACTTGCAGCAAGAGATGGAGTAGTTCTGGTGACCCATCTTTTCTCCCCTTTCTTTCTGTGTATATATATAAACTTCATCACTTTCATTTCGCAACATATGCATCTAAGAATTGTTCCTTATTAAACTTTTTGAAATACACATAAAATCACCAACGTGATAGTTATATATATAATTGCATAAAACACAGATGAAAACTATAGTATCTTTTATTAGGTTTTTTCCTGCTCCCATTGAAAATGCATTGAAATGTTACAATGAGATTCCAACCTTCAGTCATTCTCACAAGCACATAGCTAAGCTAGCTTGATGTTTATATTTTTCCTAACATCTCAATTTGGCATGGGCTTGTTTTCAAACCTTGTTCCCCACTTTCGGTTTTTACTTTCCTCTCACACTTAATCGATCACCATGTCAACTCTCGTAATTTGGTGGGGTCCCCTTCCCCAAAAAAATGCATCACACAGAACAATAATTGATCAAGAGAAAAAAAAGAAGAAAGAAAGAAGGGATAATGGTTCATGCAATCAAAGTCTGGTGTCAGCCTTGTCTCATTCTCGAGAAGAACCACTCATTATCTTCCCTTTTAAAAACCTGAGAAACACAAGTACCAGCAAACCTTTGTCTTGTGCTGTGTCATCCATTTTTAGCTTTCATTCACCACTTTAACTCAAGAATTCAACATCATTTTCTCTCTGTTTGCTTTCATACATCTAATATCATATGATCACTTATATTAGGAAAAACTCATACAATATTTTATATATATAGCAACTCTGTTTTAAATTATTTTCCTTTATTACATGTAAGTAAATTGTATTTCTATTAAGATATCAGTTAAAATAGTCTTAACTAAATATTCATATATTTAGTAAGTATCTGGCTACATGGTTGGAATCCATTGTTATCACTTTATAAAATAAACAGTCACATAAAAAAAAGCAATTATATATTTAATGTTACAAGAAACCACAGCGTATGGAAATCATCGTGTCATTGAAATATCAGACTAGTTTGCTTAAGATTCAAAATAAAAGTCGTTCTGATATAAAATAATTTAGTGATTATTTTTAAATTTTTCTAAAAGTATTAAGAGTTTGTTATTGTGCATTTACAATAAAAGAAACTTTTTACAACGAGAAATAGTTTGTCATGAAAAACAGTTGCAAAAAAATAACTTCTAATTATAACCAGATTTCTGTTATTTTCATGTCTAATTATTTTTTTAAATTACACAATTATTCAGAAAAGCTTAAACAAACAGTCATTATTATAATAATTGTTTTAAATATCTTTTTAGCTTAAATAAAAAAAATATACTAAACTTGTTGCTAATTGAATTATAAAATACAATTATTCTCAACATCAAATTTCAGTAACCCTAAACCTAATATTCTGAAATGGCAGCTTGGAGGACCTTCATGGACAGTAGCTCTAGGTCGAAGAGACGCAACAACAGCAAGCCAAAGCGCAGCCAACGCCCAAATCCCTTCCCCATTCTCCGACCTCCCCACACTCACCACCTTCTTCGCAGCCAAAGGCTTGAACGCACGTGACCTCACCGTGCTCTCCGGCAGCCACACCATAGGCCAAGCGCAGTGCCAGTTTTTCAGAGGTCGCATCTTCAACGGAACCAACATTGACACCAACTTCGCGGAGTCGAGAAGGAGCATTTGCCCTTCCTCTGGTGGGGACACCAACCTGTCCCCTCTGGACTCCCTCACTCCCATTCGTTTCGACAACAACTACTTCTCCGAGCTCGTGGCTCGCCGTGGCCTTCTCATCTCAGACCAAGTGCTCTTCAATGGTGACTCTCAAGACCCTTTGGTCAGAACTTACAGTGACAATAATGCTGCGTTTTTTGGTGATTTTGCTGAAGCTATGATTAAGATGGCTAATATCACTCCTCTCACTGGAACTGCGGGTGAGATCAGAAGAAATTGCAGGCTTGTCAATTGAACATCCTCAGTTTCTCCTTTCGTTCAGTACGAGGAACGTATTATGGAAATTTTGTTTTGTTTTATTGCTCAAAAGTTATTAAAAATTATAAAATTAGACGAGTTTAGAGACTCTCTAATCTTTTAATTTATAATACTCAATGACAGAGTATTCAAAAGAATGTGATAAAAAAAAGAGTGTTTTTATACTTCACTCTCAAAATTAATAATTGAATAATAATGCAAATGCACTTTACTGTATAAATTATTTTATCTTTTTATTTGCTGCTGTACGGCATAGTACATATTTAAAACATTGATACGACAAAAGTTGAAACTTACGAGTACTTGTCATTTCGTGCTTTGTTGACTTCCTCGTATAGTTGCAGTTATATACTAATATGTAACACGATGGGGTTAGTCTTCCGACCTCAAGTGAGAAATATCATTGTTATGATGAATTATATTTAAAGTATTGATTGTTTTATAGGTTGGTATTCCGTCATAATTTTAATTTTATTAAAAGGTGTTTCGGTGAATTAGTGAATTAGAGAAAAAAAGAATTATATAAATTATATTTTTATTTTGAATAATGTGAAATTATATTGAGAAGGAATAATATCGGAATAAGCAGGGGAATACATAATTATGATAGTGATTTGAAAAAGTATAAAAATGTTATTCAAAATAAAATGAGAAAGTATTGGATTATTAGTACTCGATGCTATTTTTTCAGTATTTCAACATTTTATACGGAGTGAATCCTTAGTTTAGTTCACGAAATTGTTATAATAATAAAATTGGTCTTTAAAATTAATAAAGAAAAAATACATCTGACATCATAACTAAATTAATAATAAATTTGACACCAAATTAAAAGTGTAATGATTAATTAAAGGAATGCCTAGAACTAAACGTTTAAATATTTTAATTGTAAACCATCCTCGGTTACTCCTTTATTATTGGTTAATATAATCTATTTCTGGCTAAAAATGTTTAATGGACACATTATATACATTAAACATAATTAATGATACTTCTGAAAATTTTGAGAATAGTAATTGATTATATATATATATATAAAAATTATTAAACTAAAATTAATTTTAGATAAAAAATAATTAATTACTATAATTATAAAAAAAAATTAAAAAATATTTTTTATCAGAGATTATAATAACCTCTACTAACACACACATCTACTAAGTTCCGATGGTTTTTAGACAAACCCACCAAAATTTTAGATTTTTCACCTTATTTTTTCACTTTCTCCTGTTTTTTAGTTTTGGAGGCACAACACTTCTCAAGCTTTTTACACACTCTGATCTGTGCATGTTCTAGAAAATCAGTTTTGGAGGCACACACTTGTTCACATGGTCAATCTTCAACTTTTTTTGATCTTCATCTATAATTGAAGCTCCTCTTCACTTTGTTATTTCTTATTTGGTATTAATTTTCATTTTGCCTTATTAAGTTTTTAAATTGGCTTTCATTGTTAAAAATAATATGTCAATCCTCCCCTCCATTACAAGGTATTTTGCCCACTATTGACATTGACTTTTGTGAGTCACAGGGACCCGAAGGACCACTTTTTAAGCTTCCGGATGAGTGGGGTCACGAAAAGTGTGAATCAGGTTTGGGGGTGTGTGTGGATAGCTGTGGTAGGGGAACTGTGGAATCATAGGAATAGGAAGGTGTTTAGAAATGGCAGGGTAGATCATATTGAAATTTTTGCAATGTCGCAGGTAAAGGCGTGGTCATGGGTTGTGTGTAAAGCGCAATGTGTTTGTTTTTCTTTCTCTGATTGGTGTCTTGAGCCAATGGTATGTATGAGGTCTGTTATATTTCCTAGGAACTCCTCCTCTTGAGAGGAGCAGTTGGCTTGTGTGTGTTTGGCAGGTTTCTGTATACGGGTTGAGATATCCCTGAAATATCTCTTTTAATTCATTCTGTTTTTGTCGATAAAAAAAAAAACTATTGACATTGACTTACCCACTCCTGTCCAACATTCACTCGATCAACCTTCTTCTCATACTCATCACAATGCACCTGAACCTCCATCAAACCAACCATCTTCTCCTACTCGTCACAATGCACTTGAACCTCCACCAAACCAACCTTCTTCTCCTACTCGTCATAATACACCTGAACCTCCAGTAGACCAACCTTCTTCTCCCATGCCAAGAAGTCTAGCACCCATTACCAAACCTTCTCCAACCGACCTTCCTGTTCGACGATCCAGTCGCACATCAACCCCACCTTCCTGGCTTCAAGACTACGTAACGGGATCCCAAGCCAATCATTCGACCATTGCCCAAGACCGGCTGAATGGAACCAGGTATCCTATCCTGGGCAGAAACCCATCGAATGCAAATGGGTCTATAAAATAAAGTACAACTCAGATGGTAGCGTTGACAGATATAAAGCCGGGGTACACTCAGATTGAAGGTGTCAACTATTCTGAAAATTTTTCACCAACAGCAAAATTAACAACTTTGAGGTGTCTCCTCACCATTGTAGCAACCAGAAATTAGTTTACTCACCAGCTAGATGTGCAAAATGCCTTCTTACATGACACACTGCATGAAATTATTTACATGGACTTGCCACCTGGGTATCATCGACAGGGAAGAATATTGTATGTCGACTCAACAAATCCCTTTATGGTCTCAAACAAGCATCTCGGACATGGTTTTCAACATTGTCTCATGTGATTAAATTTGTAGGATTTCAATAGTCCAAGACAAATTACTCTCTATTCACAAGACAAAATAACTCATCATTTACTGCCCTTTTGATTTATGTGGATGATATTCTTTTGACAGGAAATGATTTGACAGAAATTCAGCGTGTTAAAGATTGTCTATTACTACAATTTCGCATTAAAGATCTTGGAAACCTAAAATATTTTCTAGGGATTGAATTTTCTCGTTCCAAAGCTGGTATTTACATGTCCCAAAAAAAATATGCGCTTGATATTTTGCAGGATACGAGACTCACAGGTGCTCGTCCAGACAAATTTCCAATGGAACAATACCTAAAACTCACACCAGACGATGAAGAGTTATTAAATGATCCAGTCAAATACAGGCGACTCGTGGGACGACTGATATACCTCATGGTTACTCGGCCTGACATAGCATTTTTGGTTCGGACCCTAAGTCAATATATACAGATCCACGGAAACCTCATTGGGATGCCGCAATTCGAGTCCTAAAGTACATCAAAGGATCACCAGTACAAGGATTGTTATTGCTATCTGAAAACAATCTGACATTGACAGCTTATTGCGACTCAGACTGGGGAGGTTGTCAGACATCAATATCTGGGTATTGCATTTTTCTTGGTTCTTCTATTATCTCATGGAAGTTAAAAAAACATACAAACGTATCAAGATCATCAGCGGAAGCAGAATACCGCGCGATGGCCAATACTTGTTTGGAGATAGTTTGGTTGCGATATCTGTTGCAGGATTTAAAGATGCCATGTAACTTGCCAGCTCAACTTTTATGTGACAATCAAGCGACATTACATATAGCAGGAAACCCAATATTTCATGAACGCACAAAACACATTGAGATAGACTGCCACATTGTGCGTGAAAAAATACAAGTTGGGATAATCAATCCTTCATATGTATCGACATAGTATCAACTCGCAAATATTTTTACGAAGGCACTAGGCAAGGAACAATTTTTGACGCTATGACACAAGTTAGGGTTCATGATCTTCACCTACCAACTTGAGGGGAGTATTAAGGAAATAATAATTATCAAATTATATGCAATTATTGTATGCAATATTGTAAGATATTGTACCTAATTATATGTAATTAATTTAATAATGATAGAATCTCATGATTAGTATCCCTACCTAATTAGATTGTAATTTGGAGAGAGAAACTCCCTATATATTTCCTATACATGAAGTGATGTAACCATACACATAAGAGAATAAGAAACATCTTTCTTCTTACAATTTTTTATCATTTTCTTATTGCATCGATCTTGGTGCCCTGACAGCCTCTCCAATTTTATCTCCTAAATAAAAGATCATGTCTGGCAAAGAAGGCATCAGTAACGAGTCCGATAGAAGCCTCGTACAAGGCTTTAGTGCTGAGCAAATTCAGCAATTGGCAAAGACTATTTACTCGCTCAACAATAACGGTAAAAGTGACACGTTTGTTAGCACTGCAGGTCTGCTTGCCCATAACTCCTCTCTAATTCTGCTTTTACGAAACCATGGATTTTGGATAGCGGAGCAACCGATCACATTGCATCTGATTCACAATTTTTCACACACACTTTCATCATCATTTATTCCAAATGTTAATCTACCCACAGACTCAACTACGCTCATCTCATCTACAGGCACAATTAAATTCAATGACAAAATCACTCTCAAAGATGTTCTTTGTGTTCCTTCTTTTAATTTAAATCTCATGTCCGTTAGTAAGATAACCAGTTCACTAAATTGTTGTGTCGTTTTTACTCCACATGATTGCGTTTTGCAGGACTTGGTTACGGGGAGGATGATTGGCTCGGGTAAACAACACTCAGACTTATACTACACGTCCCCTCTTCCAAACCAAGCCCACACATCTCAAATATCGATCGACCCTGATTTATGGCACAAACGCCTCAGACATCCTTCTCCTGCGTGTCTACAACTTGCATCTTTCTTACTACCTATCTCTATCAGTAAAAATCTCATTCCCATTCATAATAATTGTAGTATTTGTCCCAAAGCTAAACAGACACGACTACCCTTTCCTTTAAGCACAATAAAATCTCATTCTCCATTTAATATATTGCATTGTGACATTTGGGGTCCTCATAAAACCCCAACACATTTTTATCTCTTAGAATCATTCATTACTTTTACACAAAATCAATTTCAGGCATCTATTAAAACCATTCGCGTTGACAACAGATTGAAATTTATTTCTTTGCGTAATTTTTTTCTCAAAAAAGGTATTGAATGTCAATGCACTTGTGTGTACACTCCTCAACAAAATGGAGTAGTAGAACACAAACATAGACACATTTTAAACACAGCATGAGCCATCCTATTTCAGTCCCATTTACCATTAGAATTTTGGGGGAATGCGTTTTAACCGCCACATATATCATTAATCGCTTGCCAACACCTTTACTAAAAAATAAATCACATTTTGAGATGCTATATAATCGCCCACCTTCACTTTCTCACTTAAAAGCTTTTGGTTGCCTATGTTATGCAACTGTTGTTTCACCTAAGCAAAAGTTTGATCCGCGCGCTCAATAGTGCATCTTCATTGGTTATACTCTCAATAAAAAAACATACAAATTATTTGATATAGATGCAAACACTTTTTTTACAAGTCGGGATGTCGTCTTCCATGAAAGTGTTTTCCCATTCTGCCAACAGTCACAGACACAAAAATTCATTTTTCTCAATTCTCATTTCTAGAACTATTGTGCATTTTGGGGTTTCAGTTCAGGTCTCTGCTCAAGGATCAAATACCACCTCTTGAAACATTGTCTTTGGTTTGCTTTTCTTTCATCATAACAATCTTTAGTTTTTTTGGTTTGATAACAATGTGTTCTTCACTGTCTAGGTATATGACACAAAACAACATTAGCAGTGAGTTCTCTTCTATAATCGATCAGCTGAACTTCAAGAAATGGTTAGTCAGGTTTTGCATCATTGTTCTTGTTTTTTTTTTCTTCATTTATTATTATATTGTCAGCTTAGATGATGAAAATGAATTTATATGCATTGTAAAAAAAAATTGTCATTTATATAAAAGCTGACCTTAGTAAAAGTAAAATTTAATATACCGTTCTTTGTACTATGATGATGGTCATGATGAATGTAAAGAGCAATAATAGTTGAGTTGAGTCTTTAGTGTGATTGTTGGTTATACAATTGTTAAAGATGAATATGAATCTTTAGAATTCTTACTCGTTTATCACCAAAGGTTTAAGATGTTGGTTTATCACCAAAGGCTTAAGATGCCTCCAATTAGTCCAATTGATGTCCATTATAACTTGTAATCCCTTTTGTCATATATTACATATTGCTTTGTCGGTTTTTACAGAGTCTTTTGGTTTGAATAAAATGAAGTGTCTTCCTTCTTTTAGATGTGTTGCCTTCTTCACAGTGTAAGAAATAAATGAAGACACAAATATAATTATATAACTTTAATCTCATTTTTGAATATTTTTCTCCGATTTCTCATATTTGGATAAGATGGTTTATTTGCTTCATTTTGGGTTTATGTACCTGGTTTTTCTACAGTTAGGACATGGGGGGACTCCTGCTCTATAATTTCCTTTTTCTTTCCTTCTAAATTCATATATATTCTCAGTTTCATAGATGTTAGTTAAACTTTAAAAAGGTTTGACTCCATGCTTAATATTATCCCAAGTATTCTCATTGATGTAATGCCTTTTTCAAGTTTATTTTTTATTCTTGTCAACTAATTAAATTGTGGTTGGCTTCTCACTTAATTTCCATACTAGAATGTATTACTTGACATTGCTTTTTATGGTTTAGTAGAGTTGCTTAATGTTAATAAATAGGTGTTGCATGTCAGTACAAAAAAAATGTGACTCTTGCTAATGTTTTCTTCAGTTTTGGTAAGATATTAAAACTCTTGTCTCGTGGTGTGTTTAGGTGAAAGATGAGCAAGCTAGAACCAATGAAGATGGACATGAAGAAAACTCCATGTATTGATTTTTTGGCGTTTTCCTTATGTTGTCTTGTAAGACATCTCTTTGTTCTTCAGGATGTATTTAGTATACCTTATAATATTTTTCACCAATTTTTTATGAACAGAGTTCATCTTCAATGTGTTATAGATAATCGTAAAGCTATGCTTTTCAAAGAACAAGCAATGGCCTATGCTCGCGCTATAGTTGTAGGATTTTACCCGTAATTTGTGGATAATCTTATATGTTTTTCTTATGCATTTAGAGCTTCACGTTTAAGGTCAACAAGTATACCGCAAAATGTTCAATGCAAAAAATAAACACCATTGATCAATTGAAACACTTTACTTTGAATGGAATAAATTTTCTAGGGATTTGATTCGATGTCATTAGTTATGTTGTCAATTATCTTAATTTCTAGATCCATTGAATTCAAGTTGTTTGCCACTTTTGTAATTGTATTCTATCACTATAATTGTCTTGTGAAATACTAGATCACTTTCTTAAAAAAAATTATATCATAATTTTTTTATTTTTTTTATCTTTTATACTCTAATGTGACTATGGAACACATTTTATCATCCAACAAATTTTTAATATGAAAATAAAATTGATAGTGAGAAAATAATGGTTATCATATTGCTTGTTCCTATCATATTCTATATGACTATTTCTTAGTGAGGAAGGAAAAGATGAATCTTGCTCTGGTATCATTTACATATAATTTAAGTTTTGAATTTCTCTTTGATTCATTATTGAACATGCATGTTATAATGTGTATTTGTATAGTTAAATTGATAAAAAAAGTACTTTTTTTTCTTCAGTGTGGATCAAATCAAAGGCTTGAGCAAATTCGTATGAAGACCGATACTTGTAATTATTGTCTTTCTTTTTCTTACATTTACTTTGATGTTGGCTTAATGAAATTTAATTAGTGATTTTAATATAAAAGTATATTTGATTCAGAGAATTAGTTCCATGTATAATTTAATTTGTAATACATACTTATTTGCCAATGATTTGATTTACATGAATTATGTGAAAAAAAGAAGGGAGAGAAGAAAAATAAAAAGGTAAGAAACTTGATTTATCTATGGATGTTATAACTGACATTACGAAGTCTTGTGAACTATGATAAATTCCTAAGGGCAAAAAATTCTTGTTTAGAGTGTTACCTCTCTTGAGCGTAATGTGCCTCTATAGACTTTGTCAAATCCTCATTTTCCAATTACATACGGATCTTTGCATACAAATATGAATTTGTATGTAACAACTACCTACGACAGTTTTACATACATATTTTTTTCATATGTAATCTGTATGTAACTATGTTTTACATACAAATTTTTTCTATTACATATAGATTTCTGTTGTATGTTATACCAAATTTTCTTGTAGTGTGTTAGTTACTTGTTCAAATTATTATTTTGGATTATTTCTATGGTTTAAAAGAAGCTTCTTCATGTTAATAAATGGGTACTTTCCCTTGAATATGCTTACATATGTGCGAAGGAAGCAAACTATGGTCACCTTCAAATTATTATTTATGATTTTCAAGTTTTATTAGGTCATTCATCTATCTTTCTCTTTGTCATTGTAAAGAAATGTTTTACCTTATTTGTTATTGACAAAACTGCATTGCGAATAATATCTTGTATGGTAAATTGATCCCTTGAATAACTGTCAGAAAACAAATCGAATTCTTTTAGGTTTTCAACTAGGGTATAAACCTTGTCTTTGGTTTCCCTTATTGTGTAAATCCCTTGAAGGGTATACAATTAGTTAAAATACAAGTGACTGATCACAACTTAGTTGCAAAAGAGGTTGTTATATGTTGTGAGTTTTATGATAATTGAATGTTAATACACTATCTACAAGTTTTCTCTTTTTGATCATTTAGTAAAATTCAAGTGTTTTGCACATTGTTAAATCTATTTGACAGGTTATGTTTTTTTTTACTAGACTATAAGTAAAAGCTAGTATTGACCTTTCTTAGGTGAGTAGAAATTTATTGAGTAGTCTAGCAGTTTCCTATGTTATTGTTTTTGGCTATAAATGATAAGATTAGTGTAACAACGTGTTTTTTTTTAAAACCAACAGAACCCTTGCCCCCTGTCACGCACCATTCTTTTTCTTTCTCCCTCCATCTCTCCCTTCTATCTTCTCTCTTATTTTCTCACTCCATACCTCATCTATTTTAGAATCTGATCATACCACGTTGTAGCTGAAGAATTAAGAAACATTTCTACCCGATCAGATTTTCAAACAGAGTAAGTTCATTTTTACTATAAGTATCCTTTGTTCTCTGTTTTTCCTTAGGATTTAGTCATCAATCTTGGTGGGGTCAGTTAAGAAGTTTAATCCTCTCAACTTATTCTATTATATACTGAATTTTTGTTCTGTTTGGATAATTTGCATTAGGCCCGTAAATCTTGAAGCTTATCCAGACTGTGGGGAATAAAATTCTAGAAGTTGCTTGGAAATTAAGCAATTGAGATAAGGGAAACTAAATTTAATTTTTAATAGAACTCTAGGCTAGAAGATCTGGATGTGGAAGAGACGTGGTCCCAATATTCAATTTCTCTTGCAATGTGATGTTGTGTGTTTATATATATTGGGTTGTTTGTTTAATATTTTGGATGTGTATATCCATGTGAGATCTATGTGATTGTTTTATTGTTGAGATTTGTAGAAAATTGAATAATTTGAGAAATTGATCATGTAATTTGGTTTTCTCTTTGGATTTAAGTGTGTATATTATAAAATTCTATTTTCACTAACTTACCCTTGCCTTTCTTGCTGTGTTTGAACTGCGATGACTGTACTATGCACACGATCAGATGACCATACAGGTGCAGGAGAGCCTTAGAGGTTTTAGATTTTTATTTTGAGCTATGGATATGTAAATATTTGTATTTTTATAAATCCTAATCATGTATTAGGAATGTTTTGAAAAACTCCAGGTTTGTATAGAAACTGGTAGAACTTTTATTGTAATAGTTATATGTAAATTATGGGGTGTTACAATTAGCCTAATCAAATGTAGAGAATAATAAAACTATACCCACTGCTAGTAGACATAATCGTAATATTATTGCTTGTGCTATAACGAAATTCGAATTTGGGAATATATTGTTGCATGTAATATATATTGTTGTTGCTCTCCCATTACACCACCTACAAGGCTCAACAAAATGACATAGACCTTTACTTTCAGTTATTCTTATTTCTTTCGCCCCTGTTGATAATTTTCTTGCTCTCATATTCCACCTGTGGAAGGCTCAATTTTTGCTTCATGCGTTTGAGGCACAAGTCACTCACATGAGTTGTCAGTCTCCTTGGAATCTTGCAGCTACTACTGCCATTGTTATCACTTTGTTATTAATCTTTATTTTATTCTAAGTGGTTTTTAGGATCTCTTAAAGAAGGAGATAGAAATTCCATATGATATTACCGCACAACACAAGTATAAGGGAACTATATTTGGTAATTGTATAAAGAATATTCGATGTCTTTTTCAGCTGTTACACTACAAGAAGGTCTTAAGATAATACAACTATATATGGAAGGTTATTGACAAGATTGGAAGCTTTCATTTGAAAAGAATATTGTTAACAAAGGAGGCTGGTATGTAAATTATCTTATGCTGATTATTTCATATTTAACTAGTCTATATCGCTCATATGGTGCAATACTGAATAACCACTATTATAATGATACTAGACTCTCCATCGTTAAATTAACAATCCATTTAAAAAATATAAAAATAAAATTAACGGAGATTTGGAAAACTCTTGAAAGTAATGGGGGTTTGGAAAACTCTTGGAAGAAACATGGTTTTCAAAACCACTGAAAATAATGAGGGTTTCGTTGGAAAGTAATTGTCTTTCAATGATTAGTAAAAATCGTTGGTAATCTATTATAGAGATGTGGATAGAAAAACAAATTGCGGGTAACATTTAGAGGTTAAAACCGTCAGAAACGCTAAAAATAACCCGTTGAAAATAATTTTTCTTGTAATGTATATTGACTAAGTTAGATAAACTAAAAAATTATTAATATCTAAAGTAGTTTATATTATTAATAATTTATAAATTAGTTTTTAAATTGGTATCTAACACCATCTATCAATATTTTATCTACTAATTACTTTAAATTTAAATTTATCATTATAAAAGTTAATTTAAAATATAAAATAGTAAGTAGTTAAAACTCTTTCAACCCAACTTCACCAAATCAACCAAATGAGTGATGTTTACTTGATTTTGATTAGTTCAAATCATGCTATTTAATATTATTTTTTCAACTTATGATTTTTCATTCACAACTAATTAGAGTTATCATTTTATAAAAAACAGTTCTTTTTATTAATATAGATTAAAATTATTTGTGGGTGAATCTTAACTATTATATTTTTAGTAAATGTTGAAGAGATTTTTTATTGATATTTACATTATATCGATTGAGATTATTTTTAGTGATGATTTGGTGAATTGTTTTTGAAATGACACAACTCAAATGTCTTATTTCGAAATTCAGAATTTATTTTTCTATTTTGATTGGGAAACTTTATTAAATTTAAAATTGTAAAATTTTGTACTGAGATGAGAGGATGAGGATTTGCCGCTTTCGATTTATCAGTTTTTTCCCCCTTTATCTTTTATTCATCTTTATTCAAATATCATTACTAAAAAAACACACTCATTCAAGTCTTATTCGATGTAAGAACAATTTTCTTCCTATATTATCTATTTTTTCTAAAAGAAGTAACACATTTTCAAATCGCATTTACTTAAAAAATATCATCATTATTAATGTTCACCTTACTTCTTCACTAAACACGTAACATTAGTTACTTACAAAACATTATATTCTTTAATTTAGTAATTTGTAATTTAAAAGAAAAATATGAAGCAGCAAGTTCTTTATCGGATAAAAAATAAATAAAACAAAGCACTCACTTATCCATAAAAGGAAAAGCAATTATTTAAATTGGAAGGTTTGTTCCATAGATTTTATACATTAAAAAGTATTATTATTATAACCCAAACTCAATAAACTATAGTCACCAACAAAGTAGAAGTCTAAATTAACTAATGAGTAGACAGTATTTTAAGTTGCCATTACGTCAACGTTACTACTTCCGAATACGTATTTTCCGTAGATGCAGCATTACAAGTTCCATGTGATCCTTCTCTCCCTTCGATTCGCCACGTCACCCTACGAACCATATTTCACCCGTAAATACTTCCAACCAGATTACGAATCTCGTCGTCCGTTTCCAAAGCAGAAGTATCATCTCAGGGCTCCCGTCGAAGCGTGCTCTTCACTCTCGACCCCACGCGCTTGAGAAAAGACACAGAGACACATTAATATCACACACTCTCTCACCCTTTATATACTCGAAAGCCTGGACCCAGAACCAAGAACTACTATTCCCTCAAAACACAAACACAGAGAGAGAAAGTGCGTTTTAGAGAGAGAAACAAAAGAGAGTGTTTGTGTTGTGTTGTGTGTGGAGCTTTTTTCTCACATGGCCTCTATGCCGTTGGGGCAGCAGCAACAGCTTCAACCACCGCAAGTGGCAACTCCGCCGCAACAACCGCCACAAGCGGAGAATGACTCTATGAAAGTGGACTCTCGCGGCGGCTCTGACGCCGCCTCCAATAAGGTAATTTCCGCTCTCGGCCATTTTCCCAGTGTGCGCAACGGCGCCGTTTACTGTCCTCGGATCATCATTGATCCGCTGGACATGCCTCGGTACGAACGCAGCTCACGGCGATCTGCTCGTTTCCGGCATTGTTTTTGTTCGCTTGGAGGTCGACGGGATTTTTCTAACGTTGCCTTGAAGGAATGGCTTTGTTTTGGCTAATGGAATTGGAAATTTCGTAAGCATGGACAGATTGTTCTTATCATTGTTAATATTTGGATTTTACTGTGCTTTCACGGTTGAGTTGAGATCTTAGAGTTGAAAAATTGAAGTTTGTGGAACTTTCGGTTTGGTGGTCCAGAAAAGAGAAACGGAATCGAGTGAAGTGAAAATGTGGAATCCTGTTCTTTAATTTGCGCTTTTCATTTCTTCAAACAAGAGATAGGTAGGTAGAGAGAGAGAGAGAGTCTGACTAGGCACTTAGCCGAACTTCAACTTGGCTTAGCTGAGTGTACCTGAGTTTGTCATCCCATTCCTTGGTTTCTTTCACTTGCGAGAGTTTTTTTTTTCCAGACACTTTATGGGTTTGAATATATCACAATTTACCTCCCAATTTTTTTTATCATTTTTACCTAATATAATAAAGGTTTCAAAGTATTGGTTTTCTCTGTATTTTTTTAATATTGCAGTCAATGTGGCCTCAATTTCAATTACAAGCACTCCAAAAACCTTGAAGTTGCCGTTTAAAACCTTGAGGCTATTGATGTTTTATTTTTGTTCTAAAGGCCTCGTTGCTTTCACTTAATCTCTAATTTACCGTGAAATTAAAATGGCTTTAACAATATCATGGATTCTTTTAAAGTTGATTCTAGATTACTTGCTGTATATTTTTTCTATTATACGTGGAGTTCCTTGCTTAACATGGGGTTTGCTTGAGTTGCTGGTGGATTGTTGTTCAAATGGTTTATGTTTGCTTCAGGGAATAAGTGTTCTTATATTCTCTCTCTGTCTTGTCTCATAAATGATATCAAAGCATTTTGGCATTGATGCTTTCTTGTGGACCATGGTAACCTGATTGAACTTTGTCTGCGGACATACCTTATTACCTTTGAGCTCTTTACACTATGCCTATCTTCAACTTCGCCCTTCGATTGGTGACTATCTATCCATTTCTAAGTTTTTCTAGTATCATATAAAACTTTTAATTAAGCATCATAGGTATAGGTGTTTAAACCCGAGTATTGTCTGCTAAATTGCTGTGTATGTAAAATATAAATATGTTTATATGTCCATTGGTGACTTTGTTGAGTTGTGCATAGATTGACTATATGTATGTCCGACTAATTTATACTTGTCCATAGTCATATGAGGTTGGCATGTTAAGTAAATGTTTCGAAACCAAATTATTGGTGATAATTGCTATTAAGACAATTTCATTGAAAATAACTCAATAAGCAATTATGGATATTGTATAAAGAAAAGTCTTGTATTCTATTTCTGTATTAAAGGATCTGATTTACCACATTCAATATTTTGTTTACTGGTGTAAATTGCAGGAAATGTCTGCTCCTGTCGCAGAGGGTAATGAAGCACATGCACTCACTGGTCATATAATCTCAACCACAATTGGTGGAAAAAATGGTGAACCTAAAAGAGTGCGGACATTCTAACCTTGTCAACTTCCAATCTCTTTTAAAAGAATTCCATTTGTACTGTATATAAATATTTGCTTCCTTTTTGGGACTCGGTAACTACAGTGTGGGTTTCATTAAGGATCCATCCAAAAATATAATACTTGTAGTCAGCTAGAAGTTGGCGTTTTTCATCCACGCGCATGTTAATTTTTTTGTTTTTTAAATTTAATTTTGCTCCCCCTTCTATTGATAGATTGTCTTTGGTTCCCATTTTTATAATGGCTAAATAAAATTAAATGCTTAAGATTGTCGATGTTTCCATGGGTTTCCATTTCTTTTATTCTTCATAAATTTGTGTTCTAATGGTACTTGCAGACTATCAGTTACATGGCCGAACGTGTTGTTGGCACTGGATCATTTGGAATTGTTTTCCAGGTAAGGATAAGTAAAGGAATATTAAGCTTGAGGTGATACTATTCCTACTTTGCTTTTCATGCTGTCATGTAATCTCATATTGCTTCACACTCTTGGGCACCTAAACAAAGGCAAAGTGCTTGGAGACTGGGGAGGCAGTGGCTATAAAGAAGGTCTTGCAGGACAGGCGATACAAAAATCGGGAATTGCAGTTAATGCGCATGATGGATCACCCAAATGTAATTTCCCTGAGGCACTGTTTCTTCTCTACAACAAGCAGAGATGAGCTTTTTCTGAACTTGGTGATGGAATATGTCCCTGAGACGATCTACCGAGTTATAAAGCACTACAGTAGTATAAACCAGAGAATTCCCCTAATCTATGTGAAATTATATACATATCAAGTATGAAATTTTCTCTTTTTGCAGTTTGGTTTGATATATTCTTATTCCTTACGTTTTCTTTTGAAATTTTGTAATGTTTGAGTCGGGATGTGATGTTTAGATCTTTAGGGGACTGGCATATATCCATACCGTACCAGGAGTTTGCCATAGGGATGTGAAACCTCAAAATCTTTTGGTAAGTTGTTCATTTGCTATTTTTCCTCAAGGATTGCATTTTTTTACTCTGAATCCAATGTACATTTGTTCTGTAGGTGGATCCACTCACACATCAAGTCAAGCTTTGTGATTTTGGGAGTGCAAAAGTTCTGGTATGTTGGTTTTCTTCTTGTACATTTCATTAATTTAAATATATATGTTACCTCGTCAATGTTGGATATGTAATGCTAGTGTAATACGCAAACATACCTAGATCATAGAATTCAAAAAGCTCTTTTAAGATTTGTTCACTAGTGCCATTTTAATTTTGTATGTGATATAATTGGCATTTCAGTAAATAGCCACTAACCACTAATGTTGCCATTAAACTGGATCCCAACTCATTAAATTTTCAATAAATAGAAGAAAGGGCATTGGTTGGGATCACATACTAATTTGATTACAGATATTTGCTCATACAAATTAAGTATGATTTTAATAATGTATTTCTTGTCAGGTGAAGGGTGAATCGAACATCTCATACATATGCTCACGGTACTATCGGGCCCCAGAACTAATATTTGGTGCGACAGAGTACACAACTTCTGTTGATATCTGGTCAGCTGGTTGTGTCCTTGCAGAACTTCTTTTAGGCCAGGTTGTTAAAACTTTAGGCAACCTATGCACTAATGTTGCCCGTACATAACAAGTTTCTTTAGTTTATGAGAAATGTTATCTTGATTTCTCTTACTTTCATAATATTTCTTTAGCCTTTGTTCCCGGGAGAAAATCAGGTCGACCAACTTGTTGAAATTATCAAGGTGATGCGTTGTCTATACTTATGTTACCCTGAATTGTACGAATCAAGCTACAGAGATAACTATTGATGAGTTTTCTTGTAGGTTCTTGGCACTCCTACTCGAGAAGAAATTCGATGCATGAACCCTAATTATACAGATTTCAGATTCCCCCATATCAAAGCTCATCCTTGGCATAAGGTAATTGCGTTCGTTGTTACCCCTCCTCTTGTTTTATAACAAGAAGCATTTTTTCTGAGAGCTTTTTTTGGGGTGCATTGACACATTTGGTGCAACGATCCCTGGCTCAGGTTTTTCACAAGCGAATGCCTCCTGAAGCAATTGACCTTGCATCAAGGCTTCTCCAGTATTCACCAAAACTTCGTTACAGCGCAGTAAGTAGGGCAAAACCTTATACCGCCTCCTCCATTGCCATCCTTTCAAGGCGCATTTACCACTGAATCATATTAGTATATTAAAAGTTAAAACATCCAGCTTTGATACGAAAACTATTTACATTAACATAGAAGTTCCCTTATTTGTTTTTGCTTTTAGATTAGATCTACATGCCTTGGTATGTCGTTAATTGGTATGATTGAAGTTAACATGTTTCATCATATTATACTTATTATTCATACACCATTAAGAAATATCTATAAAATTTGCATAGTTTTCACTGGTGGCTTCTATTTTAAAGGTGGAAGCATTGGCACATCCTTTCTTTGACGAGCTTCGTGAGCCCAATGCTCGGCTACCTAATGGTCGTTTATTGCCTCCGCTTTTTAACTTCAAACAGGAAGTATGTATCTAACTGGTTTCTTGTATTAGATATGATACTCAATGCTTATGCATTGTTTCTTGTTCAAGAAGGGCTTAACAAAAGCATTATGTCTTTTGCATGGTCTGCACAATGGTACATCCATACATGTTAATAATTTTGAGATGAAAACTGAATGCAGTTAGATGGAGCGCCCCCTGAACTGCTTCCTAAGCTCATCCCGGAGCACGTCAGACGGCAGATCGGTTTCGGCTTGCCGACGGACACCCAAACTCAAATGTAAAGAGATAGTGAAACATAGAGTCAACCGTTGTAGTGATTAGTGTGAAATACATGGTGGCCTGTTTGTGATCAATAGAACAGGGGTCAGGCCAAAATATGCAGAGTTTTACTCCCGTTGTGAAGATATATGTATACATGTACTGGATACTCAATGTAACCCCCAACATGGTTATAATGTTTAATCTCTAATATTTCATTCTAGTTAAACCATCCTTCTCCTTCCTTCCATCTGTACAATTTTTTTCCTCATATAGTAGAAAGTTACTAATTCTAAATTATGGCGTTCTTGCCCTGGACCTTTGTAGTAATTTCTCTTGAGTTTTAGATAACCATATTTGATGTTGTTTCAAATGATGTTTATGAATACCTATTTGTGCGAAACAAAATAACAAAAAAAAAAAGAACACTAATTGGGCTTGTGCTCCAGTAATGGGGCAGGACGGAAATATACAAGTTAGGAGATTTCTTCCTGCACCTTAATATTTTCTTCCAGCACCCCCTACTTCTAAAAATACTTTTTTATCTGAATTACTCTCTGAATTTTATAATATATTTAAAAATAACAACTTCATTTTATTAAAAATTTGAAAGATATTTTGAAATTTAAAAATAATTTTTAAATTTTATAATTCGATTTTTTTTAAAAAAGTATACTCTAGATTTTATAATTGAAAAAATATTTTTGACTTGAAAATATCTTTTGAATTTTATTATATGTAATATATTTATTTAAAATACACTCCATGTCACCAAGTGATACCTTAACTGTTTTAGATAAATTCAACGCCAGTTACAATTTTTATGACTACTACTACAACTTAAGGAAGGTTTAGATTTAAATTTATTTATTTAATTATAAATTGAAAAGAGATTGACGCTGATGGTGAAGAACGTTTCTGCGGCAGTGGCGGCGAGGGGTAGTTTGGTGTCACGTTGATTTCAAACGTTGAAAACCTGTATGTGAAATATCGCAAATTTTTGTATTTAAGTCATATATACTATTTTTTTTATGTTTTTTTTTTTTTATATTTTGTGTTTTTGTAAGGTTTAATAAAAATAATTATCATGTGTGATTGATATTCTTATTAAAATTATATTGTGTTTGTGAAGTAGTAAGAAGGAAAACATATAATTGGAATCATTGGACGAAGGTTGTATACAAGGACAATTTTCTTTTTTGATTAATCTTCATTTCAATTTTAGTTTTTATGCAATTTTTTTTGTGTTTCACGGTTTTTTCTATTTTATTATATGTTTTTACTATTTTAGCAATTCTTTTTATTTTAAAGCATTATCCAATTGGTTGTGGTTCACAACAACAAATTTCCCAAACCAACCAATTTTTTTTAGTTAATTTAAATCTTCTTAAACTAGCGTATTTACAATTCATCTAATTTTTTTAATTAATTTGACTTTAAATACTCTTAAATTAGGATGTTTATGTTTTTGGTGAAGATAGGTTTATCTATATTTATTTTAATTTTGTCCAAAATTTTGATGAAGTTTTATCTTGTGACTTTTAGAAATAGTTTATTAGTGATGATGAAAGACAGGTTGATGTGCATCCTGCCCTCTTCATATTCTACAATGTTGTAATCTACACAGTTCATCATTTTTGACAGGTCAATATTGTAGAAAATGAAGCTTTAATACCTTCAAATCTCTGAAGAAAGTTTGATGCATGTGCTGTTGTGTTTGGGGTTTAGTTCTAGGTTGTTTAGAATTTGTAAAGTTCATTCTTAAACCAATGCACAACTAAATGAATCTGTTTTGAAAAAGAAAAGTGTTTTTCTAAGCCAAGTGTAAAACAACCAGTTGATTTCTTGGTTTAGTCAGTTGTTTTACACTCAGCTTGTTTGAGGGTTTTCAAAACTGTTTTTGACTTGGTTGACTAACTGTCAAAACCAATTAAACCGGTTAAAACGACATTTCAACCGGTTGATTTTTGAATTTCTTAACAGCTTTTCAAAAAGCTATTAAATTTGTTTTCACTTGATTTGAATCTGTTTTGGCTCGTGTTTAACTGCCTAAAACGTCTAGATTGAAGAGCTATAAAACTAGTTACCCTCCATATTTGAAGATACACAGAAAGTGAGATTAAGAAACATTTTTTAGGAAGATTTGATTCAAGCTTCGTTAGATTGCCTAAGGTTGTGCAATTGGTTCAAGAAGTGAATTAAGAGCTTTGTGATTTCCTGTACACCAGGTGTAATTTGTTCCTTCTATTCTTGTAATTGTTTTTCATTTTGTATACTTGTAAAACATTGAATCTGTAAGGTCATAGGTTGTTCTGAATGTGATTGTGTGAAAAGGAAAAGAGGATGTGTGGGATAAAGATCACCTCTTTGTAGTGTTGTGTGATTGTAATCTATTGTTGGTTACTTAGTGAATACCTAGTGGTTTTCTGGGGAATAGATGTAGCTCTGGTAAGGAGTGAACCAGTATAATTGATTGTGTGATATTCTCTTTCCCTCACTCATTTAAAATTTAATTGAGATGTGATTTTAACACTGTTGCCATAATCAATCGGTTAAAACGTAATTTCAACCGAATGTTTTTTTGATAACAGGTTTAACAGTTCTGTTTTCTTGGTTGATCTGATTCGTTTATCTGTAAATCAATATCAATCTTCATTCTTAACATATATTTGCGAAAAATGGCCCTTAATCAATTCACCCCCCTCTTGTTAAGGCCATTAATTCTTACAATTGGTATCAGAGCTAAGTTCTTGAAATTTTCTCAAGTCCTATTTTTCAAAACTTTTTTAATGGCTGACAAGTTGGCTTTTGGGGAAGGAGCTTCTATTAATAATAGACCACCTTTATTCTTTGGTGTGAACTATCAATTCTGGAAAATTAGAATGAATTTTTTTATTCAATCTACAGATAAAGGAATTTGGGAAGCCATAGAGAATGGACCTTTTATCCCTCAAGTAAAAAAGGATTATGTGTTTGTTGATAAGCTTTCGAGTGAATGGACTGAGTCAGATAGCAAGAAAATTAAGTTTTATTGGATTGTAAAAAATATTATAACTTCTGCTTTAAGCTGTGATGAATTTTTTAGGGTGTCAAAATGCAATTTTGCAAAAGAAATGTAGGATATTCTTGAGGTCACACATGAGGGAACCAATGATGTGAAGAGGGCACTTGCATTCGTCAAAGAAAGCGTGGATCCCTGTTGAGTTCTTACGCTTTCATTTCAAAAACCCAATTAGAATACGATGACTACAGAGATGAGCCCATCCAGAATACGAACCATAAAAGAAAATACCAATTAAACAATGAAAGCATGCTCTCATCCAAGAATATGAATTGTTTAGGATGCAGAAAAGGGGAAAGAATTTCTGATGTGCAAAAAAGTTTTTCTCACATTGTGAATCACCTAATGAGTCTTGGAAAAAGCTTTGACAAAGAGGAGCTAAACATAAAGATTTTAAAGTGTCTTGATAGGTCTTGGCAGCCAAAGGTTACTGCCATTTTTTAATCAAAGGATCTAACATCCATGACAACAACCTCATTGTTGGGTAAGCTAAGGGAACATGAACTTGAAATGAATCGGTTGTTTGTCAAAGAGAGCGAGGATAAACACATCAAAGGAATAGCCCTGAAAGCAGCTGGCCAGAGAAGATATCAAGATTCTAGTGACAGTGAAGAAAACACAATGAGTTTTCTATAAAAAAAAGGTTCAACAAATTCTTGAAGAATAACAACAAAGGTCAATATTCTAAAAGGTATAATTCCAAGAAAATGAATGATTTCAATCCTAATAAATATACATGTTTTGGCTGTGGTGAGCAGGGATACATCAAGGCAGATTGTCCTAACAATGAGAACAAAGAGAAAACAAAATTCAAAGGAGAAAGAAGAGGAAAGACCAAGAAAGCCTACATAGCTTGGGATGACAACGAAGTGTCTTCCTCCAGTTCTTCGAAAGATGTAGAAGCTAATTTGTGCTTGAAGGCATCAACATCAAGTAGTGTAAGCTCATCTTCTTCATCCAAAGGTGATAACTACTATCAACTTCTTGTATCATTTAAAGAAACACATGAAGAAGCTAATAGATTGGCTCTCTTGAACAACCGGTTGAAAGAGTTGAATAACTGGCTTGAAAACAGAGTTAAATCATTGAAAGAAGAGTTGGAAAAATCTAAAATTGATTTTGAAAATTTGGATTTTATTTACAAGAACTCTTCTTGCATGTGTGACTCAAGTGTTTGTGAAAACTGTGAATCTCTTGAAAAGAAGGTTCACTACCTTGTGAAAACTGTGGATAGGCTTTCAAATGGAAAATCCAACTTTGAGAGTGTTCTTGCATCTTAAAATTGTGTTTTTGGAAAATCTGGTTTAGGATTTAATCCATAAAGTAAAAAGAATGGAATTTCAAACCCTTTTTCAACTGTGCCAGAAAATCAACCGATTAAAAGATCGAAACAACCGGTTGTTACAAACTTTTATTGTATGAAGAGAGGTCATTCTGTCAGGTTTTGCAGAATTCATAAAATTCTTGTTCCTAAAGGTATCTTGAAATGGATTCCAAGAAATATTAATGGTTTTGATGATAAATCTAACATGAAAGGTCCCAAATTCTTTAAGGGATCAAATCTTGTTATTTGATATATTCTTTTTGCAGGACTTTGATTCCACATTGATGGACCTGTAGAATCTGGCTTTCATGGATGCAAATACTCAAGATAGAGCCTTGGTTTTGGAATTATGAACTGTTTCAAATCTGTACTATAATATTGAAGGATAATTTCTTGTTTTTCTTATGCTTGAACATTATGTTTTAAATCAAAATTCACTGTTTTTACTCTTGGGTTATGGATTATTTTGTTTTGTATTTCTTCTATTCCAATACAAAAATTATGTGCTTCAATCTCAATCCTTGTATCTTTGGTTTCTGTTAATGAATTTGATTTTTAACTTTATTCTGTTGTTGCAGAAATTTAATCGATTGTTATTTCGAAACAACCGATTGTTTCATCCCTGACAACACTGTGGTCAAATCTGCTTTAATTCTCTGTGCTTTGATTTGCTTCTTTAATCACTCCAAGTGTCGTTAGTGGTCAATGGTGCATTAATTACAACTTTGAACATGTATTCTTTGTGCAATTACTGCTCTTTATAGAATATATTCCTCTTTACATTGGAAATTAATTTTTTTTTAATCTTGGTCAAATCAACATGTGATTTCTCTCTCTGTGATTTCTACTAGGGATGGACATGCTGCTTTATTGCCTCTGATTTGATTCCTTTTCGTTTGAATTTTAACCCACTAAATGCCAAAGCTTTGACTGTCTTCTTTAGTTATAAATATGTGTGTTTATTAGTTGTTCTTCCTCACAAGAAACAACCAGTTATTTTCTCCTTTGCTCTAATCTATTTATGCAGTTCTCCTACACTCTTTTTCTCTCATTGAATCATGGAATCAACTCCTCCATCATCCAAGAGGATGAAAACAAGGGTTGTGAGAAGTGGAGGTAAACTTGAAAGCTAGTTTGCAGGAGAATCTGAATTGATTGAGAAATTCCTACATGAGACAAGTAGGAAAGTTATCAATACTCCAAATCTGGTTTCCTTCAGCTGGATGAAGCAACAAAATCTCATTGAAGTGAGGAACTTGTTGAAAGAACAAAAGCTGAAGAGGTTTATTGAAATGATCTGGATTTGGTTAAAGTTTTCTATACAGTGCTATTTTTGGACTGAGAATCAATAAAGGCAACCTAGGAGTGGTGGAAGAGTTTAACAAGATGCAATTCTACAAAAGTTGCCTTAAAAATCCTCTCTCAAAAGTAAGGAATTTTTATGTTGGAGGATTAAAGCTGGATGAGAGGCTCATTGCCTTCATCATCTCCTGGATGGTCACTCCAAGGGGCAGCAACCATTCCACTCTTTTAGAGGAAGATTTGGTTTTGATTTACTACATCATGAACAAAGTAAAGCTGAATTGGATCCACATCTTTAAGGACCACATGCAAAAAGCAACAAGGTTAAGTGATTTCCATTATCCCTATGCCATTTTGATTTCTAAATTTCTGCACTATTTTGAAGTGGATTTAGAGGAAGAACTGTCTGAGGTTGTGAATCCTTCAAGTGAAATCAATAGTGGTTCCCTAAGAAAAATGGGGTTTACCAAAATTGGTGGAAGGTGGGTGAGTAAAGATGGAGATCAAGCTGGCTCAAGTGGAGCATGATGAGGAAGAGAATGAAGCTGCAACCACCACAAAAGAACTTGTTGTTGAAGCATATGAGGCTGGACCAAGCTCTGATCAGATGAATGAAAGGATAACCTCAATGTCTCCATTTGAAAGACTCATGGCGAGTAGGATGGATAGCTTTGCTGAAAATCAAAGAAGCCTTCATGAGCTATGTGAGACAAGGTTTCATTCCTTGGATGAGCAAATTGAGGAAGTGCATAATCAACTCCTTGATCTGCAGTATGGCAGGGATGAATGAAGCAAGTTTACAACTTTCCTTTCCAATTCTGGCTTAATTTTCTGAACAATTTCTTTTTTCTTTATGTTGTTTTTATCCTTCTTTCACTTTATTTGTGAAGACAAATAAGGGGATAAGTGGTTTGGTTGTAATGTTCTTATTTCTGCACCTATTTTTCCTGAACATTGCCTTAACTATTTTTAAGCTGATGTTATAACTCTGAATTTTAACCGGCTATTCCTGCAATTTAACCGACTTTTTTTTGCTGCTGCACCTATGAATGTGTTGTCGGTTTTCACACTGATTTGGTTGATCTTCCTCTTTGGAAATCACCTAGTGAAAACTGGTTTGTGGTGCTTGATTATGGAATAAATTATCTTGTGTTTATGCATCTGTTTGTGATTGCAGGTTGTGCCAAATTCCAAAGCATCCCAGAGATTTGTCTTCATCAAATAGGGGTAGAATGTAGAAAATGAAGCTTTGATTCCTCCAAATCTGTAAAGAAAGCTTGATGCCTGTGCTGCTATGTTTGGGGTTTAATTCCTGGTTGTTTAGAATTTGTAAAGTTCATTCTTAAACCAATGCACAGCTGAATGAATCTGTTTTGAAAAAGAAAAGTGTTTTTCTAAGCCAAGTGAAAAACAACCGGTTGATTTCTCGGTTTAGTTGGTTGTTTTACACCAAACTTTTTTTAGGGTTTTCAAAATTGTTTTTTGACTTGGTTGAATAACTGTCAAAACCAATTCAACCGGTTGATTTTTTAATTTCTTAACAACCTTTCAAAAACCTGTTAAATTTGTTTTCAGTTGATTTGAATATGTTTTGGCTCATGTTTAACAGCCTAAAACGGCTAGATTGAAGAGCTATACAACTGGTTACCCTCCATATTTGAAGATACACAGAAAGTGAGATTAAGAAACATTTTGAGGAAGATTTGATTCAAGCTTTGCTAGATTGCCTAATGTTGCGCAATTGGTTCAAGAAGTGAATTAGGAGCTCTGTGATTTCCTGTACACCAGGTGTAATCTGTTCCTTCTATTCTTGTAATTGTTTTTCATTTTGTATACTTGTAAAACATTGAATATATAAGGTCAGAGGTTGTTCTGACTGTGATTGTGTGAAAAGGCAAAAAGGGTGTGTGTTCTTGTGGGATCAAGATCACCTCTTTGAGTGTTGTGTGATTGTAATTTGTTGTAGGTTACTTAGTAAATACCTAGTGGTTTTCTAGGGATTGGATGTAGCTCTGGTAAGGAGTGAACCAGTATAATTGATTGTGTGATCTTCTCTTTCCCTCACTTATTTAAAATCTGATTGAATTGTGATTTTAACACTGCTGCCATAAACAATCGGTTAAAACGTAATTTCAACCGGTTGTTTTTCTGATAGCTGGTTTAACAGTTCGGTTTTCTTGGCTGATCAGATCCGTTTATCTGTAAATCTATATCAATCTTCATTATTAACATATATTTACGAAAAATGCCTCTTAAACAATTCACCCCCTCTTATTAAGGCCATTAATTCTTACAAATATTATGGTCCCACACTTTATGTTTCAACACTTTCTTTCTACCATCATAATAAATAAGTAAATTATATTATTTAAACGAGGCTGGATACAAGAAGAAGGAGGGAGAACATTCCTTAATATAAGAAGAAGATGGAGGTTCGATCAAAAGATAACAACAACTCGGCTGGGAACCACCACTGTTTCTGGGCTAAACTAAATGTTCTGGTTGAGAGACATCCTTCTTGGCTAGAATATTTTGGCGCCCATCGTGAGACAAGTAAATCAATCTGGCGCCATTTTGAGAAATGCAAGTGATAAGAAGGATGATGACACAAAAGAAAGGAGAGACAATACATCAAATCTTGGATGTGAAATATCACAAACCTTTGTGTTTAAGTTATGTACTTTATTCTTATAGATTTTTTACATCTTGTGTTTTTGTAAGGTTTTTAATGAGGCATAAGAAAAATAATTATCATGTGTTTATCATATGTGTGATTGATATTCTCAGTAAAACCATATTGCATTTGTGAAGTAGTAAGAAGGGAAGCATATAGTTTGGAATCATTCGACAATGACTGTATATCAAGGATAAATAATTTGACTAATCTTCATTTCACTTTTAGTATTTATGCACTTTTTTTATTTTTTGTGTTTCACTATTGTTTTTCTATTTTATTATATTTTTTTTACTATTTTAGCAATCCCTCCTGTTTTAAAGCATTATCCAATTTTTTTTAATTAATTTAAATCTTCTTAAAGTAGCGTATTTGCGATTCACCTAAATTTTTTAATTAAATTGAATTCAAATTTTCTTAAATTAGGATGTTTATATTTTTGGTGAAGATAGGTTTATCTACATTTGTTTTAATTTTGTTCAAAATTTTGATGAAGTTACCTTGTGACTTTTAGAAAAAGTTTATTAGTGATGATGAAAGACAGGTTGATGTGCATCCTATCTTCCTCATTTTCAACACGTTGGTATTATGGTCCCACACTTTATGTTTCAACACTTTCTTTCTACCATAATAATAAATAAGTAAATTATATTATTTAAATAATATGTCTCTATGGAAAAACTGGGGAAATTTCACATTGTTACAAAATTTAGCAACTATAAATTAATTCAACTTTTTTTGTTTAATAACGATGACAATATTTACTTTTGTATTGGTCGGGACCAGATGGTTTTGGGATGTCTTAGTGCCCAATAACAACCGATATGTTTAAAATGCATTAAGATTAAAGGATGATTAACAAGGTTAAATCATACAGATAACTAGTAATATGTCCTTAATCACAATCCATATACTAAAATCGACCCAACAACATGACCCATCAAAGCCGTATAAATAGGCACAACAACCATGACAAATGTACGCCATTATTACGCATTTATTGCACCAAATATTGAAGACTTACTTGAACGTCAGAACACCTTCTTTTGCAGGTGTCCTCCCGACTGAGAGCCAAAAGTAGTGAGCAAGCAGTGAATATAAATATATATATATATATAATATAAATCAATATAAGTATAAGAGTGTCATATCAATGTTAGTGGAAATTTTAATACAATTTTTAGTGGGGTCTTTTCATCGTGTGGTTAAATTAGAAGATTTTAAAGGATGATATTTCAACGTTCAAAAGATTTTTTTTTTAATTTGTTTTTACAAGTTAAGCATGATGAATAAAGTTTGTTATGATGTTTGAATTTAGTACAAATTCATGAAATGTAAAACCTATGCCAAAAACCATGTCTAAGTCTTGACTTGACATGGTGCACACCTCTTACTCAGTCCAATTGAAAAGAAGAAAAAAATCATGTACGAAAGTTAAATTGGCATGGTGTCGAGCTCTCACTCGGTTCAACTGAAAAAAAAGAAGAAAAAAAACATGTATGAGTCTTAAATTCACATGGTGCCAAGATCTCACTCGGTCTACTTGAAAAAAGAAAAAGAAATGTACGAGTCTCAACTTGACATGGTGTCGAACTCTCACTCGGTCAACTTGACATGGTGTCGAACTCTCACTCGGTCAACTTGAAAGAAGAAAAAAAAACATGTATGAGTCTTAACTTGACATGGTGTTGAGCTCTCACTC
Organism: Phaseolus vulgaris; assembly: GCF_000499845.2. Lineage (NCBI taxonomy): Eukaryota > Viridiplantae > Streptophyta > Magnoliopsida > Fabales > Fabaceae > Phaseolus > Phaseolus vulgaris. The sequence goes on along the minus strand of NC_023755.2, from coordinate 29,418,998 downwards.
GGTCCAATTCAAAGAAGAAAAAATCATGTACAAGTCTTAACTTAACATGGTGTCGAGCTCTCACTTGGTCCAACTGAAAAGAAGAAAAAACCATGTACGAGCCTTAACTTGACATGGTGTCGAGCTTTCACTCGGTCCACTTGAAAGAAGAAAAAAGCCATGTACGAGTCTTAACTTAACATGATGTCAAGCTCTAACTTTGTCCACTGGAAAGAAGAAAAAAAATCATGTACAAGTCTTAACTTGATATGGGTTGAGCTTTCACTCGGTCTACTTGAAAGAAGAAAACAAAAAACCATGTACGAGTCTTAACTTGACATGGTGTTGAGCTCTCACTCAGCCACTTGAAAGAAGAAAAAACCATAGAAGAGTCTGAACTTGACATGGTGCAGTGCTTTCACTAGGTCCAATTGAAAGAAGAAAAAACCATGTACGAGTCTTAGCTTGACATGGTGTTGAGCTCTCACTCAGTCCAATTGAAAGAAGAAAAAAAAACATGTACGAGTCTTAACTTGACGTAGTGTCGAACTCTCACCTGGTCCAATTGAAAAGAAGAAAAAAAAACATGTAATATTATTGGCTTTTAATTAGGCTCATTGGCTTATGCCTGGGCTAATGGACTGTGAGGTCATAGTCCGAGTGTAAACATATGAGTTAGTTTCAAGACCAATCTCCAGGATGCGCTTCATAACCAATTACTTTTTAACCTTATCAACCTCATTGGATTATGCTTAGACTTTAAGGTTTAGGGTTTGAAAATAATAAAAAAAATCCTCTTTACTTCTTGATTAGGGGCAATTGGATGGATATGCAAGATTGTAATCAATTTGGGAACATAACTAGAAACGAGACCGAATACAAGGAGAAGGAGGAAGAACATTACTCATATAAGAAGAAGATAGAGGTCCAATCAAAAGAGAACAACAACTAGACTAGAAATCAATGCTTCTGGCTGAATTAAATGCTTTAGTTGGGAGTCATCCTTGTTGAACCAAGTGGTGTTCAATGTTTTGAAGAATCCAAATCTTTTGAAGGATGATGAAGCCTCTGCTTTGCTTGATGCTGCTGTTCTGGTTTAAGCCTTGTTCTGGGGTAGTTCTTTGTTGTAATCAACCCTTAGATTAAATCTCAAAGCAATTAGCATCTCAATTTTATCAAAGCAAAATGTTTTTCAAACTAAGTTGAAACAATCGATTGTTTTGTCGAAACAACCGATTGTTTACACTTAGATGTTTTGAGAAAGTTTGAAAACTGTTTTTGAATGGTGTATTTTGTTAAGTAACAAAACAACCGATTGATTCGAGGAAACAATCGATTGTTTGTTTTAAAACCATAACAGTAAAACTGTTTTCTTTGACTGAGCTTTAAATGCTTTAATTGAATACGGTCCAGTCATTAAATGCTTTGACCAATCAATTTTAAATGCAATTAAGAGTTTGTTAAGATTTGATAACAAACTATATTCTTAGATATATTCTGAAAAACTGTTTTAATGTTTTAAGAATCTTAAAACATAGTTTAGATCAAAGAGTTTTTCAAAGAGTTCTGAGATTGCTAAAGAGTTGAGAGATTGATCAAGGTGCTGAATAAGATTCTACTTGTATTGATTTCAGATATTCATCTGTAACAAGTGTAATCTTTGTAAACTGCTGAACAATTCGTTTGTGTGTGTTGCTGAAATTGGCTGTGTGTTCTTGAGGTGTTCAAGATCAACAATCTTAGTGTTGGCCAAGGAGAGTGTGTGTCTTGAGGTTTTCAAGGTCATTCTCTTGGTTGTGGTGTAAGTGATCAAGTGGTGATTGCTTAGTGGATATCCTCAGGGTTTCTGAGAAGACTGGATGTAGCTCTAGTTTGGAGTGAACCAGTATAAACAACTGTGTACAATCTCTCTATCTCTATCTCTTTAAATTCAGTTTGTTTGTTGTTTGCTGGTATAAACAACCGATTGTTTCGAAGAAACAACCGATTGTTTTTCCTGGTTTTACAGTTTTGCTTGCTGTTTTGGCTAACTGAATTGCTGAATCAATTGGTTTCTGAAATAAGTTCATTCTAGCTTTGAAAAGTTTGCGAAAACCCCTTTAAACAATTCACCCCCCTCTAGTTTAAAGTCATCTTTTCTAACAATCCTTCTTGGCTAAAACAATTTGAAATTATAAAATTTGAAAAGTATTTATAGATTTGAAAACTAATTTTGGATCGTAAAATTTGGAAGATATATCTAAATTTATAAATACATTTTAAATTCTATAATTCAAGAAACATTTTTAAGGTTAAAATTATTTTTTCGTGATTCCGAACAAGTTAACACAGAGCAACATAACAATATAAAGGGTGTTGCAGGTTAGTGAGGAGGACAAATGTAAAGAGAGCAATGAGAAAAGGTGAGTTTTGACTTTTAGGTTGTCTTTGGATTGAGGAGTGTAACTGTGAGGATTTGAGAAGGTGAATGTGTGAGGATTTAAGAGAAAAATGTGAAGAAAGTTAGTATGTTTAGATTGAAGTATGTTAGAATGAATGTGTGAGGAAAGTTGATTGAAGTTTGTGAGTGATATGATGGTTGTGAGAAAATTTTGTTTTTCTTTTAAAAGTGTAATATATAAGATTACAAATTTACCCTTACCTATTACAAAAGTTTAATAATAAAATTGAATTATTTTTTTTAAAAAAATAAATAACTTTCACATATTCGTAAATTTAAAAATTATAATTAGAAAATAAATTTATATTAAATTTAAATAGGATTATTATATTTATAATAGTAATAATTATTAGTATATAATTTTTTTATTATAAATAACTATATATATTATTATATTCAAATTTATTTTATTATAATTTTTATTAATTATTTGTCTATTAATAATATTATAAAAAATTTGTGTTAGTTTAATTTATGTAATAATTACTATTTATATTTAGATAAATTTAATATTATTTAAGATTATTTTTTGTGTATTATATTATGTAATATATATTAAGTATATATATTATATAGATAACAATATTAATAATAATGATAATTCTGATTATTATTATGAAAAGGTTAATATATTTTAAATTAATTTAATATTTAAATATTTTTGTAAAATAATTTTATTTAAAAAAATATTATCATATATAAATTAGTAACATAAAAAGCGTTTGAAATGTATTAAAAAAATATTAAAGATACTAACTAGCAATAAAACATTAATATTTAATAATAAACTATATTATAAATCATAAACATTATAATTATATTGACAAATATATTAGTATAAACACAACAACAAATTAAATAAAAACAGAACATAAAATATTTTGTTAAAATATTAAAATATATTATAAAATTGTAAAATAAATAAAATCTAATATAAATAAAAAATATTTTTTTAATATTAAAAAACCTGTATTAATGGAAAATAAAAAATATTACTATAAAATGTAACGATCATCAATAATTAAAATAAAATAAAAATTTAATCAAATATTATAATTAACTAAATTATAACTCATAACACAAGAATTATATAGAAAAATATATTAATATAAATACAACAACAAATTAAATAAAAACATAAATAAATAAATAAAATTTTAATATTCATATATACCATAAAATTTAAAATAAAGAAGATGTTATATAAATAAATAAATCAAATATTCTTTTTTAATATTAAAAATCTTAAAGTAATGAAAAATAAAAAATACTATTTCAAAAAAAAAAAAATAACAATCATTAGTAATTAAAATAAAATAAAAATTCATAAAAAATTATAATGAAATAAATTAAGCTCATAAATATAATAATTATACACAAAAATATATTAATATAAACAAATAAAATAAAATAAAATAAAAACAGAGCTAATTTCTTAAAATATTAAATATATACTATAAATTTATAAAATAAATCAAATCTTATATAAAAAAACTTTTTAATTTTATTGACTAATAAACATATATCACAGTTTTAACGTTACATTATACACTAATTTATTAATGAGTTTTAGTTTCTTTTTATTTCAATAAAATAAATCTTGAAAAAGTTTATATGAGGCATATTCTGTAATCCTAGGAAACCCCACCACTACAGTGACTTTTTTTTTTTTTTCTTCTTTCTCTCTTCCTTATTCCTCTTCTCTCTTCAATTTCTTTTCCATACCTCATTTATTTCAAAATTTGGTCATGTCATTTATATTCTAGATAAGGAATCATGATACATTTATACCTTATCAGATTTTCAGTTGAGAAAAATGTTTCTCTCTAATTGATTAAGCTCATACTAAAATTGAGTAATATTTGGATAACTTGCTATAGGTTCATAAATTTTAGAGTGGTTTTTCTGTTTGAGATGGATTTTTCACCAGAATAAGGAATTTCAGGTATGAGAAGCTAACTTTAATTTTTTTAGTAGCACCCTAGGCTAGAAGATCTGGATATGGAGAGGATGTGATCCCAATATTCAATTTCTCTTGGAAAGTTGTGTGTTTATATATTGTATTGTTTCTTTATATATTATTTAAACTTGTAGAAATATTAGATTTTGATGGTTTATTATTTAAGTGTTGTTTTATTTTATGTTAAATAGACTTTTGAATGTTGTGGATAGTGTTTTTGAATGATACTATAAGATGAAAATGGTATGAAATTAAATTCACATGTTTGGGATAATGTATGGACTGATCTTTGTTTGTGTATTAAGTATTGATGTCTATGTGATAACAGAGATCTCTGAGCTAGGACTTACTTAATACGGGTCTTCCGGAAGAAGTTAGTTGTTATTAGGTTTGCTGAATATCCTGGATGTGTAGATCCATGTCATAGTTTTATGTTGGGTTTTGAAGAAGATTGAATAATTGAAAAATTAATTGATTTTCTCTTTTGATTGAACTATGTATATTATAAAAATTTATTTTCACTAGCCTACCCTTGCTTTTCTGGCTATGGTGTAAACTACAATGACGGTATATACAAGCAGATGATCATACAGGTGTCGGAGGTTCTGAAAGGTTCTAGAATTTTTTTTGAATCTTATATTGTAAATGTTTGTATATTTCTATAAGTAATAATCTTGTAATAAGAATGTTTAGAAATACTTAAAAGTTTGTATAGAAATCAGTAAAACTTGTATGGTAATAGTTAGTTGTTATTTTTTGGGATGTTACCTATTCAATTTCTTCAACTTAAATAAATTTATTGTATAAAATTTATTTAAAACCTAATTAAGTGAAAAATAAAAATTATAAAATATGAAATCTTTTAATTTTTTTATTACATAAAATTAGGTATGAGTTTCTTAAGAATAATGTAATTTGTGAGAACCATGAAAAGGATCGCTGGAAAGAATAGTTAAAGAAACTCATCTAAATATTCTGTATTGGAAATATGGTAAAAATATTATAATTCATCTTACATTAATTATATTTATCAAATGTATGTTTTTTTATTGGTATAATAACTTATATCATTAAATAATTCTTTGTCAATCACAATATTTAATACATATTATATGTTTATTCAAATTATTAATTATAAATATTAATAATAATAAATATGATTTTAGTAAACTTCTAGAGAAAGTTATAATTTATATGTTTTATTAATTATATTTATTAAATGAATAATTTTATGGAATAATAATTTTTATATAATTAAATAATTTCTAAGTCAGCCATAATCTTTAAACAATCTATTTAATATAGTATTAAGTAAAACTATCAATTATAAAAATTAATTACAAGAAATATGATTTTAAATTGTATATAAGAGTGCATTCAAATAAAACAGTGTGATAATATGTTTGAAATGTATGTTGTAATAGTAAAATATATCATAAAAATTAATTACAATAAATATGATTTTAAATTGTATATAACATAGTTAAACAATGTGATAATACTATTTTTAAAGTATATTTTAACCTATTATATCAAATTAAATAATGAGATGTATGTTGTACTAATAAAATATAAGTATCATAATCTTTTATGAGCATTATCGTAACTTGGTCCAATTTTGACGAAAAAATCTTCAATCAGTTGGGTATAAGTGTGACTATCTGCAGTACCCATTTTGTTAAGTTTACAATACAACAATGAGCATGCACATGCAGAGCATGCACATGCAGAGCATGCACATGCAGAGCATGCACATGCAGAGCATGCACATGCAGAGCATGCACATGCAGAGCATGCACATGCAGAGCATGCACATGCAGAGCATGTATTTATGATAATATATTTATTTTGTCCATTAGAGTAGGAAGGAAACCCTACCTTCTAGAATAGGTGAAGGGTGCGACATTGACTATAGTCAACATCCTAGCCGCCCCACTTTATGCTCTCCCCTTTCTACCTTTTAAGCTTGCTCTCCAAGGCTCCTAAATCTATAAATAGGGAGGCCTACCTCATGTATCCATAAGTTGAAAATATAGTAAAGAAATTCTGCACAATTTTTGTGTGTTGTGAATGAGTGAACCTCCTCCTAAATTGGTCTTAAATGGTGAGAAATGAGCCCTCAAGTGGCGGCCTCCATGCACTCATCTTGGTGATTCCATCCCATCAAGTGGCGTGTTTCATCATAGCTTCACATTCCTAAGTTCTTCTTTCATCAACTCTTCCATTATTCCATTCCTACTATGTTTGTTTCAATTCGGTTTTCCTATCCTTGTTCTTAGATTTTGTTCCTTTGTTTTGACATTTCGGTTCATCTTTGGTTCTTGTATTGCTTGTTCAATTCCGCCCATACTTGTCATCATAATCACCTTTAATTGTGTTTTTCTCTTTGTCTTATGGAAATGAACCTTCACATCTACTTAACCATTTGGTTAAGTTAATTCCAGTGTAAATTTTCCTTAGGCTTTCACCTATAATTGTTTTAAAATCCAATTTTAAGTAAAGTGTCACCATACAAATGAACAATCCTAAAATCAACTCACATCAAATATCATTGAATCTGAGACAGTTCCTTCCCATCCGTCCAAGACATATGTGAATTTTATGTCAAAATCACAAGTTACAAATACATTTTGAGGTGACCGATTTTTTCTACCAAAATAACGAGGTGCCTTAGCACGTGGGACCCTGACACATACATGAGTGTCATCTATGGCCCCTAAATCCTAATACAAACCAAAATACAATTTTTTTCAATAACTCAAATACAACAAACATTATTACAAATTAAAATTAATTTTGTCATAAACGAACCTTAAAGTAAAGATAAAATCGATTGTTGCTTAAGATCTGTGCTTTCACACCAGATTGATTTAAGAAATCTTCTTCCAACCTAAGAATCACATTCAAGACGTTATGAAAGTGGCGGGAAACAGTTTTTTCTGTATCGATGGATGAATAATTAAACACTTTTATTCTTCACGTTATGTCTAATGATGTGGAGAAGTTTTGCAAATTGTTCTTCCATGGTTGATTGATAGACATCTATAACAAGTCCAATTTGTCTGTTTTGTTGACATAATTGAATGAATGATTCAGGTCCTATGCAAATAATGTCACGAGAACGTTCAGTATGCACCAAGTAGTCCATCAATCTTTGTCTATGACACTCTTTTCATGATTCGAACTTTGTAATAAAGTTCGTTATATCACTTAACATACCCAAGATATTTAATCCAAAACCCACTATATAATTACTGAGGCAACTTGTGTATTTTTTTTTGTATTTGTTGTTCTATTTGAGAAATTAGAATTATTATAAATTACAATATGAGAAATTAGAATTGTTATAAATTACAAGAGTTTTTTTTTTGATCGGCAATAACAAATAAATAAATTTGAACCACTTCAGGGGTGGTTCAACCCTTATACAAATTGCTCACCACCAAATACAACAGCAGACCGTCAAAACAAACAAACCAACGCCTTGCCCTTACTTAACCTAGAAAGAGAAAAAACTTCAAGAAACTAACCTCAAGCACTCCAATGGTTCTAAACACCAATCAGAGAAGGAGAAAGAAACTAACCTGGAATTTGTAGAGACCCAGGACCAAACCTTTACTTGTACCAGCGCAAAAACTTCAGACGCATCAGCCACTCCTCTTTTGAAAATTATTGTGTTCCTATGACTCCAAATTTCACTAACCACCCCTATCCAAATTGTGTTCCAAACAAAAGAACCTGTCTTAGAAGGAAGATTCAACCTGAACTGATCGAAGTTAAACCTTGGCTCATTATGAGCCACAAACAGAACCCCAAGCCACCTGTAGCATAAACACCAAACACGCCAAGCGATAGTACAACCAAAGAACAAATGACTACACGACTCTTCCTCCTTCCCGCACAGAACGCACCTCAAGCTTTCTAACTGCACCCCTCTTCTACTAAGATTAACCCTAGTAGCAAGCTTGTTTTCCAACACCCTCCAAGCCAAAAGAGCTGCAGAAGGCACAGCCTTACTCCTCCATATCTTACTAAAAACCGACAAAGAATCCGCCTCATTGTCCTTCCTGATAAGTTTGTAAGCTGAACTTACTGTAAAAGGTTGTAGATCCCCAACCTTCCAAACCCAACTATCAGCCTCTCCTGGGGCCACCCCAACCCCAACCAGGAGCTGACCCAACTGCTCCGCCATCGGATTCTCCCACTCAAAGAAAGACCTTCTCCAAGCTAGTTTCCAAATCCATCTTCCATTAGACCAATACCCACACTCCAACAATTTTGCGTCATTGTTAGAGCTAATAGAGAACAATCTTGGGTATACATTTTTCAACGCCTCGCCCTTCAACCAACTATCCTTTCAGAAATAAATATCCTTCCCATCACCTACTTTCCACTCAAAACTGTCTTCGAAACTTCTCCCCCACCCCTCCGTCGACCACACTTCCTTCAAAACTTTCCACCAAAGAGAGCAACTCCTATCTTTACCCTCCACTCCCAGAGATCTCCACCCACCATACTTAGACAAAAGAACTTCCTTCCAAAGACCGACCTCAACCGAACCCAACCTCTAGATCCACTTCCCCAGCAAAGCCAAGTTAAACAGCTTTGGGTCTATGATTCCTAGACCCCCAAACTCACGAGGCTTACACGCCAAGTTCCATGAAACCCAAGCAATCTTCCTTCCGTCTGCACCCCAACCCCAAAGAAAATCCCTTTGTAGCCTGATCAACTTCCGTGCCACCCCAGCAGGCAATTTGAATAGTGACATAAAGAATAATGGGATGGAAGAAAGCACTGACCTTATCAGACAAATCCTCCCATCCATCGACTAACTTCTTCCCTTCCACCTGCTTAATCTCGCCTGCACTTTCTCTAGCACCCCGTTCCAAAACGCGTTGCGTTTATGACTCCCTCCAACTGGCATTCCCAGGTAAATGAAAGGAGATACCATCGTATCGCAATTAAGAATCGCTGCGAAACGCTGAAGTGTGACCTGGTCCATCCCCATCCCTCCGATCCTGGTTTTCGCAAAATTAACCCTTAACCCCGAACCGAGCTCAAAACATTGTAGGATCGCCTTTAAGTTGAAAACGCTTTTGGTATTCGCTTCACAGAAGAACAAGGTGTCATCCGCATATTGTAACATATTTACCTTTACTTTATCCTTTCCAACCTCCAAACTGTCAATCAACTTCTTTTCTTCTGCCACCCTTGTCACCCCAGCTAACCCTTCCGCTACAATGAGAAAGAGAAAAGGAGCAAGCGGGTCGCCCTGTCGAAGACCCTTTCTGGGAAAGAACTCCCTAGTTGGACTTCCGTTCACCAAGACAGACACCGAAGCTGACTCCAAGCATCCCTTTATCCACCGAATCCACCGGTCGCAGAAACCCAACCTCCTTAGCATATAGTAAATAAAGTCTCATTTCACCGAATCATAAGCCTTCTCATAGTCGACTTTAAAAAAGATACAGCGCTTTCTCTTCCTCTTGTACTCCTCTAACACCTCATTTGCAATGAGCACGCTATCCAATAGACCTCTCCCTTCAATAAACGCTGACTGTCTTATATCAATAATTTTTCCAATCACCTTTTTCAGACGCAAGGAGAGTACCTTAGAGATGATTTTGTACAAGCAACCTACTAGAGAAATAGGTCTAAACTCCCCCAGCTGTTGAGGGTTTTCAACTTTTGGTATCAAACAGAGAAATGACGCATTTGAACCTCTTGGCCAACAACAAAACCCAGCAAAGTCTTTTACTGCTGACATCACATCCTTCTTTAAAATTTCCCAGCAGGATTTTATAAAGCCAAAGTTGAACCGTCAGGGCCAGGACTTTTTGAACTATCACACCCCCAGATCACTGCCCTGACTTCTTCTTCAGAAAAACCACTGACTAACGAAACGTTGTCAGCTTCCGAGATAGAATTGAATCTAACCTTGTCAAGTCTGACCTAACACAAATCGTTCCTGGCGAACCTTTCTTCAAAGAACTCACACACCTTATTTTTTACCTCCTCCTTACTATCGCACCATTTGTTATTATCAAAGACTCCGTGTAACTGATTCCTTGCCCTCCTCCATTTTACCGCAGAATGAAAGAACTTTGTATTAAGATCCCCCTGCTTTATCCAACTCTGTCTTGCTTTCTGAAAAAGAATCGCCTCTTGTTTAGCTTTAGCCTCGGTAAGTTTAGCAAAGAGAGACTTTCTTTCATCCCTTTCTGACTCTACTAACCCATCTTCCTCATCACGAGTGTCCAGTTCCTCTAACCTTTTTTGGAATTCCTTACTAGCCTGATTCACGTCTCCGAAGACTTCCCTATTCCACACCTTTAAGTCAGCTTTTAACTTTTTAAGCTTTTCTTTAAACACAAAAATTCCCCCTCCTGTCACCTTGTAAGAAGACCAACACGAGCACACGAAATCCTTGAACCTGCTATCTTTCAACCACACATCCAAACATCTAAAAGGTTTCGGGCCCTAGTCGACAGAAACTTCTTTCAAAATAATTGCACAATGGTTCGATATTGACCTGTTTAAGACGTATTGTTGGCTGTTTGGCCAGTACTCCAACCACTCCTTAGATACCAACACCCTGTCAATTCTGCTTTTAACCAAACCATTGGGCTTGAACCAAGTAAACTTCCTGCCCACCAACGGAATATCTGCCAACTCTGAACTTTCAATGAAATCATTGAAAGCCTTTATTTCTCTAGAATAATCAGTAATCGCAACCACACTCTTCCTTTCCTCCTGTCTTCTTACAGAGTTAAAGTCTCCAATGATACACCAAGCCTTTGATAATTGACCCTGTCTGAAACCGCTGATCTCGTTCCACATCTCTTTCTTCTCCCGCAAAGAGCCTGAACAGTAAATATTCACAATAGTAACGTGAGTTCCAATGCCCCTCTTCCACACCCCTTCTAACACAGAAAAATTCCTACCATTTACAAAACTGGACAACTGAAACGCCCTATTGCTCCACATCGTGATTACTCCGCCTGCGCTGTTAACAGCTTTGTTTTCCACCCAATCCACTTCGTTGGTTCCCCAAAGCAGACACACCTTTTCTCTACTGAAATCCGAACACTTAGTCTCCTGTAAACACACCATGTCCACCTGCTCCCTGCTGATCAAATCCCTGACATAATTCCTTTTATTTACCCCGCCTACCCCTCTAATATTCAGACTAAGAATCTTCATTGACAAACTTGCTCCTTTCTTTCCACATTTTTCTCGTAGTCACACCACCTTGATTAGATAACAAATAAAGACCGTTTAAGACTACTTCTTCTCGACCAGGAAATGAAAAACCTGTTTCTTTCCCTACTCCCCAGACACTTGCAGCAACATTCTTGTCAGTCTTCACCCAAAATATCCTGTTACAGTTCTCAATTGCGCTGTCAGAAGGGATTAAAGAATTCGACGAACTACCAGTTTGGTGAACCAAAAACACTTGATCCACTATGGGATGTTCACCTCCGACTTCCCCAACCAAACTCGGCAACCTACCCTTCGAAGAGACAATATTACCCCCGCCTTCCACAACATCTTTCGCACCCGTCCCCAACACCGCTGACAACCCTCCCAGAGAAACGTTTCTCCCACTCTCCTTCGTAGTTGGACTTTCAGGCCTTTTCACTTCCTCCTCTTTTTCTAACTTATCGAAATCTGCATGCCCGTTTCCAGTAAAGCTGTGGGAAGTTAACAACTTTGGATGATCTTCTAATCTCGACCACCTGACAGCTCCTTCTCCCTCCACCCTGGCCCCAGACTGTTCCACTTCTTCCAATAAAGGTCTTGTCCCTAAAGAATCTTCTATCCTACTCACAAAACGCAACTGTTCCGAATCGAACTCACCTACCACATTCTCAAAACCAGCATCCTGGACGCACTTACTCTTTAAATCCCTTCCAGACTCCAAAGTTTTCGGAAATGTAGCTTGATCATTAAATGCGCAAACCACTTCTTTCCCACTCACTGCTCCTCTTTCCAAACGTCCAATAAGAGGTGCGCATTCTTGTGCCTTAGAGTGGGACCCACGATCAACATGCAACTCTCCTTGCACGTCTTCTACGCATAAAGACGCTCCTAACCTTTCAGATACACACCCTATTAAATGGCTCTTGCTGCACTTATCCACGCCTTCTCCAACAACTCTCCTTGCCTTTTCGTCTTCTGCCTTGGTCTCATTGGTAGCCGCTACAGCATTGAAAGTTGATTCCACATTCTCTTTCATATAAGAGCTAGAAGAACCGTGCCCAATCAATGATGCCACTTTCTCTTTCTTAGAAGAGCAAAGAGAACCGTGTGCATTCAATACCTCACTTAAAAGTGCTTGAGCAACTACCCCATGCAGCTCACGCTCCTTACCAAGAAAATCTGAATCTAACTTACCCTGAACCGTCTCTTCATGCCCCAATCTTCCTCCTCCGACGGCGCCCCCCTCACCTTCTCCGGCCTCACCAAAATCCGACCCCACTGAATCGCACAAGCTAGCCCCTAAGCTTCCTTCATCTGAGCTTGCTTCAGTGTCTACCTCTGATCCACCGTCGTTCCATTTGCCAATCCACATCTCAGGGAAGCTCACCTCTTCTTCGAAGGTCACCTTGCACTGGACGCCATTGATAACAAAAACCTTCTCCATATTAATAGTACTGCTTACCAATGTTTTCACCCTAACACGAGCAAACTCCAGTATTTCTCTCTTCTCGGTTGCTTCATCAATCTCCACCACCTCTCCCACCACGGCCCCTACTTTGGAGAAACTCTGATTGCACCATAATTGTAACGGAATTCCTCTGCAACGAACCCATGCACAACGTTCCTTTAATTCAAAAGAACCATCCCACGAGGTAACTGACGTGAAGATTTCATCAAACCAAGCTCTGTTGTTTGCTATGATCTTTCGCAGACTACCTTCTTCTTCACATGAGAGCAGAGCAAATCTTCCTCCAAGATATCTCATCTTTACTAAACTGAAACCTCCCATCACAAAGCTTTCCTTAATCGATTGCAAGCATGGAAACTCCTTAAAACTACCAACGTAGCTTCCTTCTAGCCAAGTGTCCTGATTCATTTCCACTGTGAACTGATAAGCTGTCTCGTCCCCCTGTGAACTGCTTGCGTTCTCCCCTGATCCGTTCTTGACTGCACCACCTGAAACTACTTGAGCAAATGTGAGCTGCTCCGTCTGCTTCCCCTTCACCTTCCCCGCATACCTAGGTTGCGTTATGTTCAGCTTTGAGTCTCACTCAATCCTTGACCCTTCAAACCTCTGCTTCCTTGGTCCATCCTTCCTCTAATATTTGGGAAGGTTCACCTGCAGCTTCCAAGTGCCAATCCAAATTGCATCCAACTTTCTTTCCAGAGAATAGACATCATTCACTCCCTGAAACCTTACAAACCCAAACTTCTGTTTCCTTGCATTAAGTTTTCTTGAAACGAAAACATCCAGAACCCTTCCCCACCTTTGAAAAACCTTCCAAAGATCTCTCTCCATAAAATGTTCAGGAAAGTTAGTAAAGAAAAAGGAAGTATCCGCCATTGGCTCCCCTCCCTCGCCGGAAAACCTCACTCTACCTATCCCTCGCCGGAAAACCTAATTCCTCTCTCTCATAGAAGTGAGAAGTACCAGTATGTTAAGAAGTAACCAATGGAAAGTCAGGACATACCTAGAGAATTATGAATGAAGGGGTGCAGAGAAGGAGAGTAGTGAAAAGAGAATGACGATCGAACTTCATGAAGCTTTTATAAATTACAAGAGTATTTTCAAAATTTTCCTCCTCCTCCTCTAATAATTTTCTTTTTCTTGTGATATATTGTTAGGTTTAACCAACTATGAGATGAATGAATTTTGATTTTCTGATATGGGTATTTGATGTTTTTTAAATATATCAAAATCATTTTATTTTAAAATCAACATATCACCAAAAATTTAGCAGAGAATCTGGACTCAAATAAAGTGAATCCTATTGGCCTTTGTGCCATAAGTGACAGACACTTCAATTCTTTTACATACGGATTGTTGGATGATCTACCAATTTTTCTTTTATTTAACACGGATAAAAGGTCAACATAAGGAGGACTTCACATCTAAGGAATGGGTTGATAGAAAGAAACTTTCTTTTATACCTGAAGATAACAAATACTAAAGATTAAGATTCGTCAAATTATTAAAATTTGTTTACTTGGTAGAAAATATCTCTATGCATACTTATAGTTTTCTGGAAATCAAGAAGCTATATGTTATTTTATATTTTTTTTGCAATATTAAATAATTTAATAAAAAAAATATTTTTCCAGTAATACTTCAATTTTAACTTGAGAAAGTTATAGAATATCACATTTTTTTAATTTTTTTTGGCCTAAAGCTTTTTTTTTCAAAAATATTGTTTTCTTTAAGTGTTATATTGTATTACTTTACAAAATATAAAATTTCCACAAGTTTACTTAACTATATATATTGCATGATTTACCTTCTTTCTTTTTTTTTCTTTTTCTTTTTTTTTTCTCAATTCAATTTTTTTTCCATACCTCATATATTTCAAAATTTGATCACGCCATGGTGTAGCTGAGGAATCACGGTACATTTCTAACCGATCAGATTTTCAAATAGAGTAAATTCATTTTTACTCTAAAGATCCCTTATTCTCTATTTTTCTCTATGATTTAGTCATCAATCTTAGTGGAGTCAGTTGAGAAAAGTAATTCTCTCAACTTATTCTATTATATACTGAATTTCTGTTATGTTTGGATAACTTGCATTGACCCTTATATTTTAAAGTTTATCCAGACTATGAGGCTAAAATTCTAGAGGTTGCTTGGAAAACAAATAATCAAGGTAAGGAAAGCTAACTTTAATTTTTAATAGTACCTTAGACTAGAAGATCTAGATTGGAGGGGACGTGGTCCCAATATTCAATTTATCTTGCAAGGATGTTGTTTGTTTATATATTGTGTTGTTTGTTTATATATTGTTTAAACTTGTAAAAATATTATATTTTGATTGTTTAGTATTTAAGTGTTATTTTTTTTTATGTTAAATAAGATTTTAAATATTGTGGATTGTGTTTTGAATGATATTGTATGATGAAAATTGTATGGAATTGAATTCATAGATTTTGGATAATGTATGGATTGATGTTTAGTATTGATGCCTATGTGATAACAGAGCTCTTCGAGCTTCACTGATGATCTAAGTCACATAGACTAAAATATCAAGTGGTGACATATGAGATGCACGACTTGGGTTGTATTGAACATACCATGATCCTTTCTGTTGGATTCGCTAGTACTCTTTGGATCAGGTGTTAGTCTCTGGTAGGACTTACTTATTACGGGTCTTCCAGAAGATGTTAGTTGTTATTATGTTTGCTGAATATTTTGGATGTGTAGATCCCTGTGATCGTTTATGTTGGGTTTTGAAGAAGATTATAATTGAGAAATTAATTGGTTTTGTCTTTTGATTGAACTGTGAATATTATAAAAATTTATTTTCACTAGCTTACCCTTGTTTTTCTTGTTGTGTTGTAAACTACGATGATTGTACTATGTGCATGGAGGTCTTTCACACTATTGGGTGTTTTCCTTGTTTGTTGTTCGATAGAGCCAAGTAATAGTGTAAGGCCTCTAATCTTTCTGTAATTATCAGCATTGCTTTTTTCCCTTTGTGGGATGGAATTTCTGTGCGATCTGATAAGTGTAAAAGGGTTGGGATACCCCTTTTGTATCCCTTTAATTTATATTCATTCTTTGCTGATAAAAAAATAAATAAAAAAAATACAGGTGTCAGAGGTGTTGGAGGGCTTTAGAATGTTTTTTTTTAACCTTATATTGTAAATGTTTGTATTTCTATAAGCCATAATCTTGTAATAGGAATGTTTTGAAATAGTCCAAGTTTGTATAGAAACCAGTAGAACTTGTATTGTAATAGTTAAATGTTATTTTTTGAGGTGTTACATTTAATTGTATCAGAGAGGTTCATCTAATGATGACCTGAGGGTAGTGGGTTCATTATGTTTCTCTTGCATGTAGATTTTTGTTTGAGTCTAGCTTGGAACCTTAGCTAAAAGTTTCTAATAGGATGTTTAACAAGGTTGATTTTTTTTAAGTCTTATTTGTGGTTGAATCAAAGTGATTGTTATGAATAGAGATGAAAGTATTAAGAATGAAACAAATCTTGATAAAGTTGTGAGGGTGCACACTCATGACTAGATCAAGATGATTTTCTTTCTTAATTCTAAAAGTAGAGTATAATATTTTATATATATTTTGGAATGATTATTTCTATATTATGTGAAGTTGACTTTGAGCAATGGTTTATTTTAGGGAAATAAATTTAATCGTGGTAAGTGTTTGGTTGTAAGTTTTAAAGAGATTTGTTTAGCTAATAGTTTTGCACCAACATTTGTTTTAGTGTAGTATTTTTTTGATACATACATGGTAGATGGTTATTATTACCGATGACTCAAATTATAAGTGAGTTTGAGACGTATGTCTTTGGAGAACCTAGATATAATATTTGGGATGAATTGACTTTAAGTCAATCACAATCTTTTTAATTGTGAGAAATAGAAATGTGATATCTCCATATTGAAATAATATGGAATGAGTAGTTGCACAATGTGTAGGGAACGAGTCACTAATTAGGGTAACTTGTTTCATAATCCGACTTCACATAGAGATAAATAATATATGTTTGATAAGTAGTACTTCGACAAAGTGGAGTTTTATACACAATTTTCCAGAATAAGTGTCAAGGTTGTCTTCAAACATAAAAGTGGAATTTTCTTTTCTCTGGTGCTTGAGCAAAGTTGGCGTTAATGACACATTATAAAATGGCTTCATCTAAGTAGTAAAGTTGAAAAATTAAATTGGAGAAAATAGATTGTTGGGTCAAGTATACTACCATGAGGAATATCAATATTGTTCGTAAAAAAAGAAGGATGAGGAATCTAGATTATGTGTGGATTTTTGAAAGATAAATAAATTGTTAATGGATGATGGTATGATGGATCAAGTTGCATGAAACATCAATGTTTTCCAAATAGACATGAGATTTGGGTATTCAAAACTCTAAGTAAAAAGTGAAGATGTGTATAAGACAAACTATAAATCCAAATATGATTGATAAGAGGGAGTAACAATGTCATTACAAGGTTAATATGAAAAAAAAAAGTTATATGGATTTAATTTAGTGTTACAGGAGGTTTATAGTTGCATTCAATATTGTAAGATTCTTAAGTACTTGTTTGATCAGAAGAGACTAGACACAGAACAAAAGAGATTGGTGAAGTTATTAATGGAGTAAGATTTCAAGTTTGTAAATTTGTTTGAAACTGCTATGAGTAAGGAGACATTTCAAGTGTCAGATGTAAGGGTTAAAGATTCAAATTAATGGAGAGTTAAGAACTAAGTGGACTGAGAATTTCATTATGGAAGTAAATGGGGAATTATGAGGTTTAGGATAAGTTGTTGTATTTGCAAACAAGAAGTTAAAGAACATACTCTAGTATAAAATAAAGTTGTGTTGTTATATATGTGGTTCCTTTTCCATAGACAATGAGAGTACATAATAGAATATGGATTATGGTAGATTGAGTAATGAACGATGCATAATTCCTTTTGGAGAAGATGGATGGAGTTTTGAAAGATTATTAGTTTTAGTGGAAGTACTATCCTAGCAAAGGAAATGTTGTTGCAGATGGTTAAAGTCACGATGAGACATAAGTATCAACATTTAGGATTATATGGTTGGAGTTGAATGGAAGTTTCAACAGTTTAAATTTGGAAGTTGTCGTGTATTTGTTATAACTAATGAGTTTTTAGAAAGTGGGAGTAAGGAAATTGGTGAAACTAAATTTGAAAACTATTCTAAGATTATTATGTATTGGAGAAACTAAAAAGTTCTATGTGGGAAACAAATGGTATATTAAGATTTAAAAGCAAAATATGTGCGCCAAGGATGAAAAAATTGAAGTAGATACGAAAGCAAGTTCAATGGCATCTAAGTATGATCCAAGAGTATCAAGATTTCAGAAAGTTTATTTGGTGACATAGTACGAAGGAAGATAAAGTCAAGTATGTAGTTACTTGTTTATCTTTAAAAATAAAAATAAAAGGTCAAACAAATAATGACTAGGAAGTATGTTAACATAGTTTGACATTCCCAAGATTAAAGTGAAATATTATTTCCATGAATTTTATGACCTACTTGTCATATACAGTGAATAAAAATGTCTTTATGAGTAATATCGAATGGATTAATGAAGACTACACATGTTCAACCTATAGAAGGGAATTATATGCTTGAGGTTATGTAGATAATTTGGTGAGCGAAGAGGTATGAGTTTGACAAAAGTGGTGAAGATGTGACAT
Organism: Phaseolus vulgaris; assembly: GCF_000499845.2. Classification (NCBI taxonomy): domain Eukaryota; kingdom Viridiplantae; phylum Streptophyta; class Magnoliopsida; order Fabales; family Fabaceae; genus Phaseolus; species Phaseolus vulgaris. Next base: position 29,400,240 of record NC_023755.2, on the reverse strand, counting down.
TGGGTAATGTAACTAATGTTAAGGAAGTTTGTGTTTGGATGAGTTATTCTTACCTTTTCATAAGGGTGAGAATGAATCCTTTAGCTCACAGTATTGGGTGGAATAAGATGATGGTAGATCTTACTCTTAGTTCTTAGTAGAGATTTTTAGTAATTGATGTTGAACGTCCTTCTGAATATGAGAGTATTATAGCTCGAAATTGAAGAACAAAATGAGCTAGTGATGTTGACACCCACATATGACTATTACAAAGTAAAAGAGGTTCTCCTAATAAATATGAAAAGAATTCATTTTGATTTAGTTATACATATCTCAATGTTCTATAAGTTCCATTTCTTTGGATCTTGGTGTTGCTTATATTAGTATAAGCTTGGATTGGATAACATGAGTGCTATTAGAGATATGCTTGCAGAGAGGTTTGTGTGAGATATCTATGTTCATGTTAGAATACAATAAAGTTGTGGATCAATGAGTTAGGCCACATCAAAATCTTTTAGGCAATTTGACAAGAACCTTTCAGCAGAAATATTGCGAAATACTAGAAGATCACGGGGTTGATGTAGATCGTCTACTTGAGATAGAGATAAAAGACATCAAAGCATTCATTGATATGCACCAGGTGAAAGTTAGTCAAGCAAAAAAAAAAGAGCGTATTTTCCATCACTTCAGTAATCAGCAACTGTGAGCCAAATTTTGAGAACTATGATGACTTAAGACATATTCGATTAGGCAGATATTTGATGCAGATAAATGAAGAAGACCTTTAAGTTTTTTTTATGGGTAATCATGATCTTTTGAGAGTTACGTCATTCCTTGGTGTAAGGAGAGCAATCAAAAGAATAGGTTATATTGTTTATAAAATTATTTATCTCTTCCGTTAACCAACATTCATCATGTTTTTCGTGTATTGTAACTAAGGAAATATGTATATATGATGGGATTCCACTTGAAAAATAAAAGAGAACGTAAGAGAATAATATCCTAATATTTCTTGGTAAGCTAATTTTCGAGAACGTAAATTTTTGTTGTTGGGGATAATTGTAAAACCCGAGACAACAACAGACCCCCCTCCCCTCTTCTCTATGATTTAGTCATCAATCTTAGTGAGGTCAGTTGAGAAAAGTAATCCTCTCAACTCATTCTATTATATACTAAATTTTTGTTCTGTTTGGATAACTTGCATTAGGCCCTTATATTTTAAAGCTTATCCATACTGAGAGGCTAAAGTTCTAGAGGTTGCTTGGAAAGTAAATAATTAAGGTAAGTGAAGCTAACTTTAATTTTTAATGGTATCCTAGACTAGAAGATCTGGATATGAAGGGGACGTGGTCTCAATATTCAATTTATCTTGCAAGGGTGTTGTTTATTTATCTGATGAAAATTGTATGATGAAAATTGCATGGAATTGAATTCATACATTTGGGATAATGTATGGACTGGTGTTTGTTTGTGTATTAAGTATTGATGTCTACGTGGTAACAGAGATCTTCGAGCTTCACTGATGATCTAAGTCACATAGACTAAGATATCAGGTGGTGAGAATCTGATGGGGGAATGCACACCGTGACATCTGAGACGCACGACTTGGGTTGTATTGAACTTACCCTAATCCTTTATGTGAATTCGTTGGTAATCTTTAGATCTAGTGTTAGTCTCTGGTAGGACTTACTTAATACGAGTCTTCCGGAAGACGTTAGTTGTTATTATGTTTGTTGAGTATCCTGGATGTGTAGATCCATGTGAGATCTATGTGATCGTTTTATGTTGGGTTTTGAAGAAGATTGAATAATTGAGAAATTAATTGGTTTTGTCTTCTGATTGAACTGTTTATGTTATACAAATTTATTTTCACTATATTACCCTTGCTTTTCTTGTTGTATAGTAAATTGCGATAATTGTACTATATACACGAGCTGATGATCATACAGGTGTGGAGGTTTTGGAGGGCTTTAGAATGTTTTTTTAACTTTATATTGTAAATGTTTGTATTTTTATAAGTCATAATCTTGTAATAGGAATGTTTTGAAGTATTCCAAGTTTGTATAGAAACCAATAGAACTTGTATTGTAATAGTTAGATGTTATTTTTAGGGTGTTGCAATAACTACAATTACTAATGCAAATGATACTTTAATAATAATATTTTTAAAAAATTATATACTAAATATTTATTTTAAAATAAAAAAGGATATAAAGAAGTTGGGTTTTTAAGAAAAATCAATCTTCTTAATTTGTAAAAATAAATAAATTAGAAAAGGGGATGAGAAACCAGGGTTGGAAAATGGCACTTAACCAAAATTAAGAAAATATTGTATTATAGACTACAAATGACCGATATATTTATCTTTTGTCAATAATATTTTTATTATCGATGAATTAAATTATCCATAATTTTTATCAAAAAATATAAAAATTTATAAATAATTTAAATATTAATATTATGCATAAAATTATTTAGTAAATGAGCGTAAATATTATTTATCAGTAATATCCATCCGCAATTAGACTCAAATTAATATTTATCAATAAATTCCATTGTTAAATTCTAATTAATAATAATAATAACAATATCAATATTAATAATATCATTAACTGATTTTGATATTACCAACTTAGTCAACAATATATCAATTTTTTTTAATAATTTAATCACTTACTATTAATCTAAAAATTATATCTAATAATATTATGATATTTTTTTATTTAAAAATATAGTAATTTAAGCATCATGATTCAATAATGAATCAACTTAGTTCACCTAATATATGATATAAAAGAATTGATGCAACTCATGGTAGCTTATTTTCTAAGTTATTTAAAAAATAATTAAACTCTTTTTTTATAATTAATATGAAAACATTAAAATATTTTTGGAAAACAAATAACAATGAAAAAATTGTTTATTTAATGCAACAATTGACTAAAACATTCGACTAAAATAATCAATCATCACTATATTATGTAAAAGAAATTTCAAGAGATAGTGGAATTTGTGAGTTGGCAACTTCCAGTAAATTTGGTTGATCTCAAAAACTTTAAAGACCCCCCTCCCTCTTTATGGTCAATAGTAAATAAACTTTTAAAAAAAGGAAATTCCTTCTCTCTTTCTCTTCACAACAAATTATAAATCAACATATTAAATAGTATATCTTAAAATTTATTTTTTAAATTATATAAACAATATATATTAAATAATTTTATTATTTAAATTGCAAATAATTTACGGTTTTATACAATTTCATAATTTATATAACATATTTTTAGTACATAATTTTGTATAATTTCACTATTTAATGTAACATTATAGGAAATCTATTTATGAAGAGCTGTATTACACATGGATAATTGTATACTGTAATATTGAGAGTAAAAAACAAACAAAACTTCTTACAATTTTTCTTAATTATAATAAATACAATATAACTAATATTGTTTATCATGATATATTTGAAAATTTAGAATAACATGTATTAATATTAAATTGTATTTAGTTTATCATATTTTAAAGTTTTTATTTGCTGTAGTTTTTCAATATTTATATTCTTATATTGTTAATTGTGTTAATTTAATTATTTATTTTATATCCTTTTATTGATTTTAATGTATTTAATTATTTTTTGTGCACGCCATCAAACTAGTTTATTTCACAAAATACAACTCGTTGACATAGTAAATAAACAAAGTATTAGAATCATAATGGTAAACTTTGTTATCAAAATATGTTCAAATGTAATATCTTTATTTGAACATTGTTGAAAGAAGAAGGTGGTGGTTTATAACGTCTTTTATTTGAATCCCTGAATATGGAACATTTCTTTTGGTTATATAATGTAATCCTATATTTTGATTATTCTTAACAATATTTTTATTGTGGAGTTGGCTAAAGAATGTGCTAGTGATCTAGTATTTGATCTATTTGAACTCACGAAGGTGGAACATTTTCTTTAGGAAGTTCATAAAACCTTATACTTTAATTACTACATGTCCATTGTTGGAGTTGGTTGAAGGATGCGGTGGTGATTTACCATTTGATCCATGTGAACCATCTGAAGGTGGAACATCTCCTTTGGGAAGTTCATGGAACCTTGTACTTTGATTACCTTTGACAACACCTCCATTGTTGGAGTTGGTTGAAGGATGTGGTGGTGATTTACCATTTGATCCATTTGAACCGTTTGAAGGTGGAACATTTCCTTTGGGAAGTTCATGGAACCTTGTACTTTGATTACCTTTGACAACACCTCCATTGTTGGAGTTGGTTGAAGGATGCGGTGGTGATTTACCATTTGATCCATTTGAACTGTTTGAAGGTGGAACATTTCCTTTGGGAAGTTCATGGAACCTTGTACTTTGATTACCTTTGACAACACCTCCATTGTTGGAGTTGGTTGAAGGATGCGGTGGTGATTTACCATTTGATCCATTTGAACCATTTGAAGGTGGAACATTTCCTTTGGGAAGTTCATGGAACATTTCCTTCTTGTTTAGATCTGTAGAAAATATAGCATTTGTAATTGCTATATTACATAGAAGAAACATTAGCAAAAGAGAGCTTAAGCTCATGATTGGAATGATATAGGACAAATAAAAAAAAAAAAAGATATTCAAGCTTGTTCCTAGTATCTTACAATTTATTTGTGTGAAGAGGAAGCATTTGTTTCAATTCAAATTTATAGACTAATAAACATGAAAAGGTATCACAGTTTTTAACATTACATTTATACAGTAATTTATTAATGAGTTTTAGTTTCTTTATTTGAAGAAAATAAATCTTGAAAACCATCATAAACTTTATGAGGCATATTAGTTTCTTCAACTTAAATAAAGTTATTGTATAGAAAAAACTCAATTAAAATTTATTTAAAACATAATTAAGTGAAAAATAAAAATTTTAAAAATATGAATTTTTAATTTTTTTATTACAATAAAGTTAGGTATAAGTTTTTTAAGAATAATGTAATTTTGTAAGAACCATGAAAATAATTCCTGAAAAAAATAGTTAAAGAAACTCATCTAAATAATCGCTATTGGAAATATGGTAAAAGTATTATAATTCATCTTACATTAATTATATTTATCAAATGTATATTTTTTTATGATATAATAACTTATATCACTAAATAGTTTATTTTTCAATCACAATATACATATTATATGTTTATTCAAATTATTCATTATAAAAATTAATTACAATAAATATGATTTTGATAAACTTCTAAATAAAGTTATAATTTATATTTTTTATTAATTATATTTATTAAATAATTAATTTTATGGAATAATAATTTATATATCATTAAATAATTGATTAGTCATTATAATCATTAAACTCTCTATTAATATATTATTAATGTAATCCTGTTAAAGGTATTAGACACCCCTTCATTTTCTTCTTTATCTCACACCATGTTTTCTTTCCTTTCTCTCTTCACTTTCTTCCATAACTCATCTATTTTTTTAACTAATCTTTTAATAGAAATATTTTAAAAAACTCCAAGTCTATATAGAAATATGTAAAACTTGTATTGTAATAGTTAAATATATATATTTTTTTGAGTATTACATTTAAGTAAAATTATCAATTATAAAAATTAATTACAAAAAATATGATTTTAAATTATATATAACAATGTAGTCAAATAAAATAGTGTGATAATATGTTTGAAATATATCTTTGACTTGTTATATGAAATAAAATAATGAGATGCATGTTGTAATAATAAAATACAAGTATCATAATTTTTTATGAGCATTCTCCAAAATATTTCAATTTTGATGAAAAATTCTTACATTAGTTGGATATAAGTGTGAATATGGAAAATACCATGAATAAAAATTGTGATAATACTATTACTATTATGTCAAATTAAATAATTTCATGTATGTTAGAATAATAAACTTGTTTCAATTTTATTGCATTTAAGAAATATAAAGATAAATAAATTTTATTGAATTAAATAGTTTTCAAGACACAATTGAATCGTCATTGATTCTATACAACTTATAATATAATTATATTGGGAGGAATTAGAACTCAAATACCTTGAGTGACCCAAAAGAATTTAACTATTACATTAGACAAGTTTTACTGTCATATTATGATTATTATTATACTTATTATTATGATTATTAATATTATTTATATTAATATTATTAATTTTATAATATTAATAGTACGCATACCTACCAACTCTAGTCCGTATATAATATCTGCCAACTTCAATCTCTAGTTAGTACCCAATAATTCTAGTCCATAGATAATACTTACAAACTTTAGAATGTAGGTATTACCTACCAACTAGGATTTGTAGGTAATATTCATCAACTTGAATCCGTGAATAATATTAAAATGATGTTGAGGATGAACATAAATTCTTAATTCAAGGATGGAGATTCAAGGATGGAGATGGAGATGGAGATGGAGATGGAGGTAAATTTTACTTTAGAGATAGAGATAAAAATGAATTTTTATTTTAGGAATAAGAATGAAATAGTCAAAACCTGCACCCAAGCCCTACATCACTCCTTTGCAATTTCTTTTCATAATTAAAACCAGTTTTAGGATGAAACCAAGTTGGGTAGATTCTTACATGTTGCTCTAAATTAAAAAAAAAAAAAACTCATCCCCATTCTATTTTAATATATTCTATTTTAATATCGGATCAGTATGAAATTTGTCTCATATCTCTATTCTTATTGTTAAACACAATATTTAATACATATTACATGTTTATTCAAATTATTAATTATAAAAATTAATTACAATAAATATGATTTTAGTAAATTTCTAAAGAAAGTTATAATTTATATGTTTTATTAATTATATTTATTAAATGAATCTTTATGGAATAATAATTTATACATAAATATTACATGTTTATTCAAATTATTAATTATAAAAATTAATTACAATAAATATGATTTTAGTAAATTTCTAAAGAAAGTTATAATTTATATGTTTTATTAATTATATTTATTAAATGAATCTTTATGGAATAATAATTTATACATCAATATTACATGTTTATTCAAATTATTAATTATAAAAATTAATTACAATAAATATGATTTTAGTAAATTTCTAAAGAAAGTTATAATTTATATGTTTTATTAATTATATTTATTAAATGAATACCTTTATGGAATAATAATTTATATCAATAAAAGATTTATTAGTCAGACATAATCAAACTGTCTATTTAATATAGTATTAACTAAAATGATCAATTATAAAATTACAATAAATGTGATTTTAAATTGTATATAACAGTGTACTCAAATAAAACAGTGTGATAATATGTTTTAAATATATCTTTAATATGTTATATAAAATTAAATAATGAGATGTGTATGTTATTAGTAAAATATAACTATCATAAAAAATAATTACAATAAATATGCTTTTAAGTTGTATATAACATAATTAAACAGTGTGATAATGCTATTCTTAAAATATAACTATCATAAAAATTAATTATAATAAATATGCTTTTAAGTTGTATATAACATAATAAAACAGTGTGATAATATGTTTTAAATATATCTTTAATATGTTATATAAAATTAAATAATGAGATGTGTATGTTATTAGTAAAATATAACTATCATAAAAATTAATTACAATAAATATGCTTTTAAGTTGTATATAACATAATTAAACAGTGTGATAATGCTATTCTTAAAATATATTTTAACCTATTATATCAAATTAAATAATGAAATGTATGTTGTAATAATAAAATACAAGTATCATAATTTTTTATGAGCATTCTCCAACCGTATTTCAATTTTGATCTTAGTTGGATATAAGTGTGACTATGGGCAATACCCATTTTTATTATGTTGGCAATGATTAATATGTATATATGCGTTTGGTCTCTCAACTTATTCCTATCCATATATTCATCTCGTTGTCTTCTTAAATTAATAAAATATTTTTAATTTATTAAGTAATTTTTAAAATTTATTATTATTATTATTATTTTATCTTTAGTTTACAAATTTGTTCATTATCTCTCTTAACCATTCGACTTGTTTAATATCTTTTATTTAAATCTTCAAAATATTTTTTCTTTTATTATAATATTCATTATATATTTTTACTTTTTTTTTATATTTGTTTTTGGATTATGGAAATGAAATGTTCGTAGTTTTGATCATGCATATTTTTATATAACTCAAATTTTCACAGAAAAATTGGGATTCAAAATAATTGATCACTTGAAATCTTTTGTTTGGAACTTAAATCTACTTCTACTAAAACAAGTTTCTAATTACTTATAAACTTTGACAATTAAAAGCAAGTAAGTAGAGGCACTAAAGAACATATGACTCAAGACAAAAAGGTAATAACAAAAGAAGACATAAAGGAATATTCAAAAAGCGAAACAAAGCTATTGAATAAGAGGTAAAATGCCGAATTTTAAAAGCAAGAAAGTAAAGGGCTGAAATTAAAAGTGTTTGAAAGTAAAGACAATAATTTAAAGGTTCTTGAATGTAAAGACAAGAAATTAAAGATGCAAGAAAGTAAAGTGCCAATCAACTTTAAACAAGATAAACTCAAAAACCAAAGCATGATGTGAGTTGATTTTTGGATGCTTTCATTTATGATGACACTTTTACTTAAGATTGAGATTTTTAACAATTAATGGTGAGGACCGAAGGAAGATTCCCACTGGACACGAACTTAACCAAGTGGTTAAGTAAGTGTGAAGGTGAACTTCATAGAGGCAAAAATGAAAAACAAGATATGGTGAGAATGAGATGCAATTGCGGAATTGAAAATGGGCACAAGGTAACATCAATGGTGGTCATAGTCTCCCAAATGATGCACCATACTCATGATTATGAGTGAAACCCAAGAGCAACAAGGAAGAGAAACTAAGAGACAAACACATAAAATGGAATGGAGAAAAGGAAAGGAAAATGGAATGAGAAAACTTATGATGGTGGGTGAGAAATGTCACGCCACTTGGAGGGTGATGTGCTCCAAGATGAGTGTGTTGGCCGCCACTTGAGAACTTCCCAAATCACTCAAGATAAAACCTCAAACCTAAGAGGACATAAGCCTCACTAAGAGCTCACACAATTTGTGTAGAGTTTCTTTACTTCATTCAAATTTAACTTGTAAAATACAATGGGTAGACCTCCTATTTATAGGTGAGGGAACCTTGGAAAACAAGCAAGAGGGGTAGGACGGGAAAAGGAAAAAAAATGGGCAGCCTTAGGGTTTGACTAAGTCAAACCCGCACCCTAGGCTTGTCCTTCTATAAATTAGGAACAAGCTAAAATGATAACTACACCCCCTATTATGCCAAAGGGACCTTATTCTAGCCTATCTTTGCTATTTGGACCCCTAAAGTGAGCCCAAATTATTTACAAACATATTTTATTTTTTTAAGAAGACCAAAAGGAAGAACTTTTGATATTCGGGTTTATAGCTTATTCTTTTGCTGATTCTTTCTCGAGGCTTGGTGGGGCCTAACTTTGTATCTTGAGATGACTAAACCTTTTGGGAAGTGCTTGTTATGTCCTTAGTTATATGTCGATTTGTATCACGTTGGCAGGGCTCTTCATTCCTATGACTGCAACACATTTATCGGGGTTTGCCTCTATACCACTCTCGATCAGCAAGAAACCAAGGAACTTCCCTGCTTCTACCACAAACACACACTTTTTCAGGATTGAACTTCAAGTTGTACTTAGCTATTGTCATGAATAGCTCTTCTAGGTCAGCAATGTGTTGATCCTTCTCTTCTTACGTGACAACCATGTTGTCTATATACGCCTGCACGTTTTTCCCAAGCATTGGGGCGAGGATCCTATCCATCAACCTTTGATAAGTGGAGCCAACATTCTTAAGGCCAAAGGGCATGACCTTGTAGCAATAGCTGGCGAACTCGGCCATAAAGGTTGTCTTGCTCGTATCCCTTGGGTGCATACGAATCTGGTTATACCCCGAGAACGCATCTAGAAAGCTCAACAACTGACAACCCGAGGCGCTGTCCACCAAAGAGTCTATTTTTGATAACGGGTAAGAATCCATTGGACAAGCCTTATACAGGTCGGTGAAGTTGACGCACATTCTCCATTTCCCGTTAGCCTTCTTCACCAACACAACATTGGCCACCCACTCAGAGTACTGGATTTCCCTTATGTGGTCAACTTTTAAAAGCTTCTGAGTCTCTTCTCGAATGACGAGGCTCTTATCCTCGTTGAACTTTCTCCTTCTCTGGACCACTAGCGTGACCTTTTCATCCATGGTAAGCCTATGGCATAAAAAATATGGGTCTCTCCCGGGCATGTCTGTGGATGACCACGCGAAAGCATTCATGTGCTTTGAGATCGCCACGACTATCTTATCTTGTAACTCTTTGCATAACGAGGTGTCGAGCTTGAACTTCTTCCCTCCTATCTCTCTTTCCTGAACCTCTCCAGCAAGTTCAAGGTCACCTCTCATTGGCAACTTTTGCCTCTGCAATCCATTCTGGCTCTCTTGCCTGAACGGTGATTGTGTAAGTTCCTTTTCTATTCTTCAGTACTCTCGTAGCACTTTCGCGCGTCTTTTGGTCAGACTTAATGGTAATCACTCCTCCCTTAGAAGAATGCAACTTCATCCTCATATGGGCCGTTGAGGCCACCGCACCCAATCTGTTTAGGAAAGGTCGCCCCAAAAGTAATTTGTAAGCAGATGATGCATTAACAATGATGTACTTGATGGTGACCGTCTTGGTCACGAAGTTGTCAGAGAAGGTCGTCCTTAGCTGAACGTACCCTCATACTTCTACCTGATCTCCCACGAAGCCGACCAAGCACCCATCATATGGCCTCACCTGGTCAGGGGACAACTATAGGCTAGTGAATGTTGTCCAGAACATCACGTCGCCTGAGCTCTGTTGATCAATCAAGACTTTGTGCACCTTCCTTCCCATGGTGACAACAGATATCACCACCAGATCATTCTCGTGAGGAACCACATCTTCCAGGTCGGAGCTCGAGCAGTAGAGAATGGGTTCTGGTGGATGATAAGGTCTTCTCACCTCCAAGGACATCACTGCTCGAGCATACCGCTTACGCTTGGAAGTAGAGCTTCCTCCTCTTGAAAATCCTCTTGAGATGGTGTTCATTTCTCCATGGACCGGTGTCTCATGCGCTTGGTCCCTGATGGCAACATCTCCCTTTGGCTCTTCTTGGTCAGCCTCAAGATACTCCTTCAGGAACCCTTCCTTCACCAAGCTAGCTAGTTGGTGACTGAGAGCTATGCATCGCTCGACATTATACCCAAATGCCTTGTGGAAATCACACCAGACATCTCTCCGTGACCCCAGATTCCAATCTGTCTTTTAAGGAAATTTCAACTTATCCATTACTCCTGGCATGCTTAACAATTCCTTGTATGATACTCGGAATTGGGGCCGAGTTACTGACTCCTTCCTAGCCTTCATCTTGGGTTCGTTTCTTTTGGCTACGTATGGCATGTACCTCGAGTTCGTTCTCTTCTCAACCATGGTTTCATTAACCCACAAGGGTCGGGCTCGTCTTTTCTCCTTAGGCCTAGGTTACCTTGAACATGAGTTGTCGTTCTTTCTAACTACGACCTCCTCTACTTCAATTTGGGCAACAACCCATTCTCGTATCTCGGAAAATGTCTGTGCCAGATTTCTGATCATGAATCGCTGAATGCGCCGCGATCCCGTTTTAGAAAGCGATGACCATCACGTCTTCATCGTGCATTTGGAGTCTTACCGTAAGCGCTCATAATCTATTCAGATAATCCTTCAACAACTTTTCCTCCCTCTGCCTTACATTTAAAAGGTTATTCAACTTAGGAGGTTTGACCTGGTTGACAGAGAACTGTTCTCTAAACAATTTGGAGAACTAAGCGAAAGAGGTGACATGACCATTGGGAAGCCCACTAAACCATTGTAAGGTTGTACCTGTAAAAGTACTCATGAACATTTTATAGGGGATGTCGTCCGTTCCACCAGAGACGATCATTTGACATTGAATGTCGTGAGATGATTTTCAGGGAGCTCTACCCCTGTGAAAGAGGCAATCTTGGGTGTGATGTAATGAGCTAGGATGGGCTCATCCAAAATCGCCTAAAAAAACGGCTTGGGACTATCTCTCAAAGGCAAGTTCAGGCCTCATTCCCTGGTGGAACATCGGTCACGTTGGTGTAGATTTCTACGTAAGTCCTCATTGAACTTGCGCAACTCCTTGTTGGCTACCTGAGAGGCCTCGATCTCTGCCTTCAATCGATTCTACAGAAGTTCTTGCTCGGCTCTGGCTTTCTCTCAGATCCATTCTTTCTCTTGTTTATACTGTTCGTTGGCCTCCTGGAGAGCCCTCATGGTCTCCATGAGTTGTTGTAAGGTGGGGGCATCGCTTCCTTCAGATCCATGCGGGCCCTGCCTAGTGTTCTTCATCATGTCAGAATGCTCAAACACGAATGTGAATGAGATCATATTTTATCAGGCCCTACGGTGGGCACCAAATGTTCTCGCCTGTTGACCTCGGTTGACTTGATTGGAGAGCTCCGCTTCTGATCTGTCTCCTCTTGCTGCTTCGGAACATGGCTCCATTGGGACATAGGGGGCTCTACCTGTTGATCACACTGCGATGATCAAGTCAGTGAGAGTATTCAAAAATAGTAATCAATTTCAGTCTAAGTCTTAGGAACAACGTACCCTTACCGGGGGTTCAAGCCCCTTTTATAGCTATTCCTCTAACAACTTTCACTCACGAGAATATAATCTCTACTGAAACCATAAAATAATAATAGAAAACCACCCTCTCACATGCACCTTTCATGGTTAGGTGCTAACAACAAGAAAATATTTTGTCCATGGGCACCTTTACCCACGATGCTAACAACAGAAAAAAATCTTATGCACCTTTATTCTCGGGTGCTCTCTATTTATTTAACAAATTTATATATTCAACTAACAGCTTTATGCATATATTTATTTAACAAACAGCTCTGTGTATATTCACATACATTCTATTTTAACAACTTAATATATATTGACATATATAATTAACTAATCAACTTTATATTAATATATGACCAAACTTATTATTTTTCCATTTTAATTATTCTTCACCAGGCTTACCAATGAAATTGGGCCAAACTCATGACCCACCCTTTGGGCCCAATAACCGAGCCGACCATACCCATATGCTGGTACCGAGGTTCCGAACACACGAGCACTCCTGTTCGGTACAACTGATAATAATGATGTGGCAAGTGTGTGTGACACTGTTATGTAGACATGTCTCCACGTCAGAGTCTCGTCATCACCCTAAACCCTCTTTTCTCTCCTCTCTCTTTCCTCTCTATTCCTCCGATGCTCCACCCATATAATTTACTTACTATCATTGCCATTTCCCTTTGTTCCTAAGTGTTTATGCTTAATTATTATTCATATGTTGAGGGATTCATTAGTTGAGTAGGAAAGACATGACTCATTTGTTCCCTATGGTCGTGAGGATATTTTGACGTTGACCATAGAGCACCTAGGACGTGTGCATGATACTAGTAGTTCATGGGAACTCCGCGATTACTTTAGTCCACCATCACGGAGAACTATTGATAGTTATAATTTTAGTAGTCAAACTAAAATGATTTCAGTTTAGACCGTTTAACATAGTGCTAGACTATCTAACACCAAAGAGATTATAATATAGATAAGGTCAGACGATCCCAAGTCATCTCCCCATGAATCCAATAGTGAAATAAGTAAAACAGTGTTCAAAATCCATCGACAAGCCATAAAAGCTATCATTAAGAATAAAGTAAAAGGGGAGTTAAAATTGTTGTGCAAAAAAATAAATTAAAGATTATAAAATAGTAAAAGGAAGCAGGTTGACTCTCAAGCTTTTCCAACAATGAATTTTTTATTAGCTGATAAATATACCATTCATTCAATCATCTAAAAAAATTAAATTGACCAAACATGTGTCAATAAAAGATAATTGAATCTCATTAATGAAAACATGCGTCAACTAATTTATTAAGTACCTTACTCGTCTCCATGCAGCTACTCATGAGGTATTTAATATTTTACCTCTCGCATCATGTGTCCAAGAGAATTTTCAGAAAACTAAACAAGAGTTTAATTATAGATAGATTTGAATTCAATACAAAGCTGTTTAGTCTTCCATGCGCAGACAAAATGAAAATATTACGAAAAGGAAAATAAAGAAAACTAAGGAAATCTAAATACTTTATTCTTCTTTGTTTTACGAACCTTAATATGAAAATTTTGATTTTTATATTGAAGCTTGTGTCTTTTTATAGATTTCTTTGCTCCAAGGATCTTGGGAAAATATTTTGTTTCAAAATTTATTCACAATTTTGAACTTTCCAAAATTTTTGGATTTTGTTTCCAACTTTAAGCACAACTCTGTTCTTTGTATATTTGCAAATTTAGATATTTATTGCTTCCAAATTTGTTTATGAAATATTTTTGTTATATAATTTTTTCTCAAATTTCATTTTTTTTTGTTTTGATTAAAGAAACAACTTGGAATTTTGCATTATTGGGCCCATTCATAGTAGGAAATGCTTCCTTTAGACTATTTATCCTGAGAAATATTATACCGTCTACTCTAAAATATAAACTAACAAAAATAACGGTTAATGTAAAAAAAAACCCAATAAATTAATCTTAATTAAAATAGTAGATTTATTTATGATTATTGTACAGACCAGTCCTTGAGCGTTGTTGACCACTAGTAATGTTGGTGCCACGTAAGCGGGTCTCACGAGCGGCGTGAGCCAGTACCTCGCAAAACACGTGCGCCAAGGAGCCAAGAGTGGTCAGACATCGGTCATCAGGATGTACCGACGTGCCACTAGATAGTGTGGAGAGATCGGACATCGGGAACCCAAACAGTAGAGCTGGGCCACGAGAGGTGGATCCGAGATCATACGCCAATTATCAGTAAGGGAGAAGCCTAGATCACGAGGGCCCATGCGTGTAGAGTGGATGACGCGTTCAGGCGTAACACGAAGTGTAGAGCCACTGGAAAGATATGACCTGTGAGGGACGTGTTCCAGGGGTGAGCTGCATGCATGGCATGTGAAACAGCTAGGGCACTCCTAGAGACGGGTGACCCCAAAGATCAGGTGTACGAGGAGGCACTCAGGTGGTCCCCCATCAAAGGTTGCACTCCGGTCAGGGACCCCACGCGCTAGGTTATCCTAAGAGTAGGGTAACAATAATGTTGGGCCTGCCCATCAGAAATGCCCATATCGGGTAAAGAGGAAACCCTAGTTTCAGTTTATAAATAGTAAGGTGACAAACTTGACAAAGTACGCTATTCATTTTGCGCCGTTTAAACACATACAATGACAGTTACACAATTTCGTTGTTTCCTACCCCTAGTACTGACTTGAGCGTCGAAGTGCAAACGACCACTAGGGCGCCCTTTTTCTTTGTGTTTTCAAGCATTCACAGGTAAGGCACATGCAAACACAAGGATTCTGGACGCAGGAGTGACGTAGGCGTGCGAAGACGTTTCGGGTCAACCGACAGAAACATTTGGTGCCCACCGTGGGGCACGATACAAAACACTGTCCCACCAGCAAGAACCTAGAAGATCCAGAAGATAAGAGGTACTAGGCAAGGACCTGTTGCACCGAACGAGGGTGAGGACCTCACCCTGCAACAGGTTATGGAGGCTATGCGAGCCCTTCAGGAAGAGAAGGTCGCGTCGAGAGCGAACCAAGAACGCATCCAAGCTGACTTGGTAGCGTCACAAGCTTTGAGCGAAGAACTGCACCGTTCGAATGAGGAACTGCGCAGGGATCTGCAAACCCGCGCAGGTGAGCGTGAGGATGCAGATCAGGGGCCTGTGACCCCACCTAGAGAGTTCCCAACACCGTTCTCATAAGAGATCGTGGATGCAGCGATACCAGCCCCACTCATAGGGCCCAAGGTGACCTTCACTGGGATGGAAGACCCAGAGGCCCACCTTACGACTTTCCATACACAGATGATGCTGGTTGGGGGCTCCGATGCGGTGCAATGCAAGCTGTTCATGAGCACTTTGGCAGGAACAGCGATGGACTGGTTTATCAGCCTCCCTGATGGCCATGTAACGTCGTTCCCGCAACTCACGAAGCTGTTCAGGGCACAATACATCGCGAATCGAACTCCCCCGTCAGTCTCTTATGACTTCTTTGATGTAAGACAATATCAAGGATAGTCCTTGAAGGAGTTCCTCCACCGCTTTGGAGCGAAAGTGGTAAGGTTGAACCTTACAGACGAAAAGATGATGATGCACGCTTTCAGGAAGGGCATCGCGCCAGGACCCTTCTGTGAGTCACTAATCTGAAACCATCTTAAGACCTTCGCCGAGATAAAGCGCCACGCGGTGGCTCATGTTGCGGCGGAGGAAGAAGTTAGTGAAAAGCGCACATGCATGGTTCCCACGAGGCCGCACGCGACAGGTCGTCCTCAAACCCTAAGGGTGCACGAGGCAACGACAAAGATGAAGATCCCCGTGAAGCAGCAACCCTATCAACCAAGAAGGCCTAGTGCTAAGGGACGCGGGAGAGAGAACGTGCCGCCAAGGCACGACTTCGTGGTAGAATTGAAAGACCTCATCGCTATCCCAAATGTAGCTGAGAGGCTGAAGGTACCTCCCAAGACTGACAAGAGGCTCGGGCCCAACAAGAACGCCTGGTGTGAGTTCCACCATGCATTCAACCATCCCATACGAAATTGCTTAGAGCTGGGGCACCAACTAGATGAGTTGGTGAAGAATGGTCTCCTGAGGGATTATTTACAAGAGAAACAGGGGACCTAGGACATGGCGGCAACAGGGTGAGGTCCACACCATGATAGGAGGGTTCTCGGGAGGAGGTTGCACTGCTTCTCAGCGGAGGAGATATGCGCGAATGGTGATGTCAGTAGAAGCGCAGAGGACCGACGACACCTTCGACGTCGACCTGGTCTTTACCAAGGCCGACCTTGAAGACGTTGTCCCCCATGACAATGACCCAGTGGTGATCTCAGCGGTAACCGTAATGTTAGTAGATCAGGGAAGCTCGGCAGACGTAATGTTCTGGACGACTTTCAACAAATTGTAACTATACCCCGACATGCTAAGGCCCTATGGCGGCTATCTTTACGATTTCGCAGGAGATTAGGTAGAGGTGCGCGGATACTTAAAGTTGAGCATCATGTACCTTGTCGTCAATGCCTCCTTTGCTTATAACATGATGTTGGGTAGACTAACATTGAATAGGCTAGGGGCAGTGCCATCGACAAGGCACATGAAGATGAAGCTACCGAACTTGACAGGAAGGGTGATTACCATCAAGTCAGATCAGAAGGAGACCAAACGATGCTACAAGAACAACCTCAAAACAAGGAGAGGGGTATCTATGGTCGCCAGCGGACCACCGTACACTGAGGAGATTCCCCTACCCAAGGTCAGTCGCGCCAAACCCGACAGGACCATGGCAAAAATCGCCCACAGAACCAAATCTGATCCGTTTGGCAACCCTGGGGAAAGAGAGATTGGAGAGAAGGACTCCAACCTAAGCGACATCCCCGGCCAAATGACGCAAAACCTGGTCGAGAAGATAGTAGAATCCAGATTGAAACCGAGATACCCGGTGATGATCGATCAGGCGATCGGTTCGGCCTTCGGACAGAAACAAAATCAGTTCCAAAGTCTTACCCACAGGGGAAGCAGAGTATGCCAAGGGTCTGAAGAGAGACACCAGGTACTACAAAAAGCAGTCCCGCTAGTTTCATGTCCGGTCTCCCCCGTGTGGACCAATTCTTTCAGAAAAACAGAGATCCTCGAGACGAAGCACGCGGACTTGAGGCGCTGAAGCAGGGCTCGGTTCCTTGCACATGGAATGCAACCGACTTCAAGTTTTATTTCAATTAAGTAGGAGTATTGTACATGATATTAGGGGACACTCTTTTTCCCTTACAAGGGTTTTTTAATGAGGTCACCAGATAAGTTTCAATTGAAATATTTTCTCGAGTTATGTACAATTCAGTTAAGGACTTGTTTTCCTTGCGTTAGAAGTCTTATGAGCGGAGAGATAGGTTCGCAAGAGAACAATTTCCCTCTTGAGTGAAAACGCTAAGGTTAAACGAAATAGTTCATGAGTTAAATCCTCCTCGCCCTCGAGCGAAGCTGAGGTCAGTTAAAGAGTATCCTTGTGTTAGAAGTCTCGTGAGCGGAGAGGTAGGTTCGTGAGCGAACACCTCCCTTCTCGAGTGAAAGCGCCAAGGTCGAACGAAACGGTTTGCCAGTTAAATCCTCCTCGCCCTCGAGCGAAGCCGAGGTCAGTTAAGAATTCGTTTCCCTTGCGTTAGAAGTCTCGTGAGTGGAGAGGTAGGTTCATAAGAGAACACATCCCCTCTCGAGTGAAAACACGAAGGTAAAACGAAATAATTCACCAGATAAATCCTCCCCGCCTTTGAGCGAAGCCGAGGTCAGTTAAGAGTTTGTTCCCCTTGCGATTAGAGGCCTCGAAAGTAGAGAAGAGGTTCGTAAAGAACACCTCTCCTTTTAAACAAGAACGCCAAGGAGGAACGACCTAGTTCACAGTTAAAACTCCTCCTCACGATGAGGGGAACATACAACAAAATGATAGAAGAAATATCCTGGTGTCGGGCACCACGATTTGGTAGTTATGCAAGTCAAAAAGCAGTTTCAATTTAGAAATAAAAACAGTTATATGTTCGGGAAAATAAGGTTGCAGGTAGATAACAAAGAGTTTGTCGGTCAACCAAATACAAATCCAGGAAGGACCCTGGGAACGATTTGTCCGTTTTCAACACAGTTGGATACAGTGAAGGGCGTAATATCCATTCCAGGATGTGCGCAAGCAACTTGAGCAAGGGCGTCCTCGAATCCTGCGTCATAAGCATCAAGTACATCTCCGGTCAGCTCAGCCTTCGCTTCTTTCAACCTCTTAGCTTGTTGATGAAGTTCGGCCTCCGCTTGAACCAGCTGCACCTCACGACTGATCGACCTCCGTTCAAGCTCCGTAATCTTGGACTAGGACACCTCATCAGCCTTTTCTAGCTCGAAGACCCGAATTCGCAGAGACAGAACTCTAGCCTCCAGTTCAGTAACCTCTCGGCACTTGACGTGAAGTTGTTTAGAGAGATTTTCTCCAGAACGGCGAACGTGAGCCAACTCCTCTCTCAGTGCAGCCAGCGGGGATGTTTATATCTTGCCCTCTTCAACCCTAGTCTCTCCCTTGCAGCGGCCTCATCCAAGTCCACAGTCACCCCTTTTTGGAAGCCTTTAAGGGCGTGTTGTAGGACAAAGGGCAGCTCAAGGACATGAGGAGTCTCAAAAGCACTTGTCCCACCAAGGTCAGGGAGCGGGGGAACGCCGGTCATGTGGTCTAGGGGTGAAACAGAGCGACCGGTAGAGGAAGAGTGGGAAGTCATCGCCGGCGTAGGCTTGGGCCTTGTAAGGAAGTGGAGTGGGAGACGATTGGACGACGGCGAGAGGGACCGCAACTCCAGGAATGGAAGGAGCAAGCGGAGACGCGGCGGTGGCAAAGGTAAGGGCGTGCTGGCGAGAAGTAAAGCCCAAGCCATGGGAGCTAGTTTCTTTATTTGTAATTTCAGTAGAATAGAGTTCCTTTAGCATAGTAGAGGAGGTGTGCTTATCATTGTAGCTTGAGTTGAGCCTTTTAGGGTAGGAAGTTAACCTAGCTTCTAGAACTTTGCTCCTAGGGTGTGATATGACTTTAGTCAATACCCTAACAACCCCACTTTTGTGTATTTCCCATCCTACCCTTGCTCATTGCTTTCCAAGGCACCATCTCCTATAAATAGGGTGGTTTGACTCATGTTTTGTAAGATCAATTTTATGAGTAAAATGTTGTCAAATATTGCAAGCTTTTACTCCCTTGTCTAGTCTCTCTAGGTTAGACACTTTGATCTTCACCTTCACCTTTCTCCAAGTTATATGGTCCAACCAGTCACTTTCCTTACCTTTCATGCACCTACAAGGAACCCATAGCTCTATATGAGCCCTCCTTGATCCATCACATCCATTGCTTCTGCCACCCTTTTCACATATCCAAAAAGAACAACCGGTCATGAAATGAAACCCATAAGTTACCAAACACATTGGAGATTGTTGGGGAAAACCCCATGTTAAATATTTCAGTGATACAACTATGGGTCATGTTAGTTAGTTAATGTTGTCTATGTTTTCCATATTATAATAATTACATTTAACTTATAGTTATTGTGTGAGGTACATTAATAATTTGAGGGTGGACTAAGGAAAATAAGAAATGTATGAATTTCTTGAGCCTCAATGCATCCAGAAATATGTGAACACAAATATCCAGGTCCAGCAATACATGCAAACATGGATAGGTGACTCCTAGGGGCTTATTTACATGGCTTCATACATTGAAGGGTCAATATTAAAACTTTCATTTTTGTAAAACATATGGTAATTTTATAACTAACTATTTTTCATTCACCGTAGATCCCTTTTGCAGTTGATTGTAATTATTCCTAGGGATTATACAGTAGTTTTTTTTCTTGCTCCAAAAAAGACCCAACCAAGAAATGAAAAGCCTATTACGAGGATAAAATTTTACATTTTTCATTATGTTGCAAGTATATTTGTATTTGAACTAACATTTGTATTTACATGATAATCCAAAATTTATGTTGAATTTTGTATTGTTCGATGTAAATTTAGGCCTGTCTTGATACAATTCAAAGTAAATTTATATTGAAATCTTCATGGTTCAACATAAATTTTGGACCTTTTAAATTTATTTTTTAACAAAACTTTACGTCGAATTATGTTCTGATTCAACGTAAAATTGAAGTTTTTACGTTGCAGATATAACTCCACATAAATTTATGTCATTGATATCCACATTGAATTATTAACAAACGTAAAAAAAATCTTAAATAATATAGTAAACAACCTCTTTTGTATTAGTGACATTTAATTTAAAACTAATATCGGTTAGTGATTGGACGTGAATTAATATTCGTCTGTAAATTTCATCAAAAAATTCTATAATATTAATAATAATAATAATAATGTTAATATTAATAAAATTATTAATAATAATAATTTTTTATCAATATTAATAATAATAATAGTATTTTTATTAATAATAATATTAATAATATTATCGATGGATTTTCATATTACCGTAAGATTTTCATTCTCATTAATATAATTTTTTTAATGATTTATGTTGAATCTTCACTTATTATTAAACTAAATGCTATTGTTAATGATCTCAACATAACTTTTTTAACTTAAAAATGTAGTAATTAAAACACCATGATTTAATAATAATTTAGTTAACTTAAATATTTCTATTATTATTTAAATTGCAGATAATTTACGGTTTTATACAATTTCATAAGTTATATAACATATTTTTATACAATAGTACATAATTTTGTATAATTTCATTATTTAATACAACATTATGGGAAATCTATTTACCAAGACCTGTATTACAGATGGACAGTTTTATACTGTAATCTTGAGAGTAAAAAACAAACAAAACTTCATACCATTTTTCTTAATTATCATAAGTAAAATATAACTAATATTGTTTATCATGATATATTTGAAAATTTAGAATAAATATGTATTAATATTAAATTGTGTTTACTTTATCATATTTTAAAGTTTTTATTTGTTGCAGTTTTTAGATATCTATATTCTTATATTGTTAATTGTGCTAATTTAATTATTTATTTTATATCCTCCTATTGATTTTAATGTATTTAAATATATATTTTTTCACGTTATCAAACTAGTTTATTTCACAAAATACTACTTGTTGAGTTCTATGCAATAGTAAATAAACAAAGTATTAGAATCATAATGGTAAAGTTTGTTATAAAAAATGTTCAAATGTAATTTTGAACATTGTTGAAAGAAGAAGGTGGAGGTATATCATGTCTTTCATTTGAATATCTCATGATGGAACATTTCCTTTAGGAATTTCATGCAATTTTATATTTTGATTATTTTTGATAATATGTTTATTGTGGAGTTGACTAAGAATGTGATAGTGATATAGTATTTGATCTCTTTGAACTCCTTGAAGGTGGAATATTTCTTTTGGGAAGTTCATAGAACCTTATACTTTAATTACGTTTGACAACATGTCCATTGTTGGAGTTGGTTGAAGAAGCAGTTGTGATTTATCATTTGATCTATGTGAACCCTGTGAAGGTGGAACATATCCTTTGGGAAGTTCATAGAACCTCGTACTTTGATTACCTTTGACAATAAGTCCTTTGTTGGAGTTGGTTGAAGGATGCTGTGGTGATTTACCATTTGATCCTTGTGAACCATGTGAAGGTGGAACATATCCTTTGGGAAGTTCATGGAACCTTGTACTTTGATAACCTTTGACAAGATGTCCATTAATAGAGTTATGATTAAGATTTCGTTTGGGAAACACATGAAGAAGTTTCCTCGAAACAATATTAGGAGTTTCAACTTCAACCACCTCGAATTCACCATATGGAAAAATATTCTTCTTGTCTAGATCTGGAGAAAATATAACATTTGTAATTGCTATATTAGAGAGAAGAAACAATAGCAAAAGAGAGCTTAAACTCATGATTTAAATGAGATAAGACACAAAGAAAAGATACTCAAGTTTGTTTCTAGTATCTTAATATTTATTTGTGTGAAGAGGAAGTGTTTGTTTCAATTCAAATTTATAGACTAATAAACTTGAAAAGTTATCACAAAATATTAACGTTACAGTAATTTATTAATGAGTTTAGTTTTTTTTTTTATTTGAAGAAACTAAATCTTGAAAAACCTCATGAACTTTATGAGGCATATTCAGTTTTTTAAGTTAGGTATAAGTTTCTTAAGAATAATGTAATTTCGTGAGAACCATGAAAAGGATTGCTAGAAAAAACATTTTTATGACAAAATAACTTATATCGTTAAATAATTTATTTGTCAATCACAAAAAAAAAATATATATATATATATAAATATTATGTTTATTCAAATTACTAATTATAAAAATTAATTACAATAAATATGACTTTAGTGAATTTCTAAAGAAAGTTATAATTTATATGTTTTATTAATTATATTTATGAAATGAATAGTTTTATGGAATAATAATTTATATATCATTAAATAATTTATTAGTCAGCCATAATCCTTAAACTGTCTATTTAATGTAGTCTTAAGTAAAATTATCAATTATAAAAATTAATTACAAGAAATATGTTTTTAAATTGTATATAACAGTGTAGTCAAATAAAGCAGTTTGATAATATGTTTGAAATATATATTTAACCTGTTATATCAAATTAAATAATGAGACCTATGTTGTAGTAAAATATATCATAAAAATTAATTACAAAAATATGATTTAAATTGTATATATAACATATTCAAACAGTCTGATAATACTATATTTAAAGTATATTTTAACCTATTATATAAAATTAAATAATGAGATGTATGTGGTAATAATAAAATAAAGTATCATAGTTTTTTATGAGAATTCTCCAAATTTTATTGTATTTTAAAAAAAATAAACTTAAATTTCATTGAATTAAATAATTTTTAAAACACATAATATAAATTTCGTTGAATTAAATAATTTTTAAAATACATATTTAATTAATTTTATTTTATCAAATAAAATTAAATCTTAAGTGACCAAAATATTTTAATCACTACACCAAACAAATTTATTATTATATTATTATTATATTTATTATAATTATACTTATTATTAATATTATAAATATTATTCATATTATTTATATTTTTCATGTTATTCATATTACTTATATTATTTATATTATCTGTATTATCTATATTATCTGTATTATCTATATTATTTATATTATTTATATTATTTATGTTCTTTATACTATTTATATTATTTATGTTCTTTATACTATTTATATTATTTATATTATTTGAGAAAGGAATCAAGTCGCAAGGAGAGTTCTTACTCTAACTATTATCCCAAGAAAGAGTATAGAAGAGAAAGGGAGGATAGTCTTTCAAAAGATAAATCCAAAGAAACTTCCAAAAATGTAGGAAAAGATGTGTCTACCTCGCAACCCAACAATAGAGATATCCAGTGCTTTAAGTGTCTTGGTAGAGGCCATATAACATCCCAATGCCCAAATAGAAGAACCATGATCTTAAGAGGGAGGGATGAGTATAGCAACCAAGAAGATGAGTCTAGTGGGGAAGAAGGGAAGAAAGATAGTGACGGGGCATATCCTTGTGAGGGAGAATTAATGATGATCAGAAGAACCCTACACAATCACCCTAGTGTGAACCATGAAACACAGAGAGAGAACATCTTTCATACAAGATGCAAAGTTTCAGAAAACATATGTTCTCTCATTGTGGATAATGGTTGTTGCTGCAATTGTTGTAGCACTATGATGGCTAAAAAGCTTAATCTACAATTAATACCTCATCCAAAACCTTACAAATTTCAGTGGATAAATGAAGATGGGGAATTAAATGTAGATAAATAGGTAAAAGTCAATCTTTTTGTGGGGAACTATAAAAATGAGATTTTATGTGATGTAGTACCCATGGAAGCCTGCCACATCATATTGGGAAGACCATGGGATAGCCACTTGGGTGCCAATTCATGTGCCCAATCTCTGGGGTCATCCGCCCTGGGCGCCTCATGCCCAAATCACGTGTCATGCATCCAGATCACCCCTGGAGTGTGACCCTTACGAGTCTTTTCTTTCCCAGTGGCTCTTTGGTGGTGGAGCGTACTACCGCGATCCCTACACCCCATGCACGGGTCCCTCATGAATTGGGCCTCTCCTTACTGGTAACTGGAGTGTGGCTTGGAAACCACCTTTTTCGGTCCATCTTTACTGTTGGGGTGCCGAGGCCTGAGGCCTCCACGCCTTGCCTCGATGTCGCCCCCTCCTCGACTTCCCTTATCCGTGAGCCTAACGAAACTCCACCCTGTCCTGCTGAACCTCCCAGTGGACCCAGCCTTCGGTGCCCCACCATGACCTTGGTCAACGCTCGAGTCCGAGGACCGGTCGGTACACAAGTCCCCCAGTCTCGAGCTGCCAATTTGTTAAGTAAAGAGACTATGGCCTCGCCCTACCGACCTACGTGGCTCCATGTCACAGGACGTGTACAGTGTACCGAAGTGACGTTTTCCTGTTCCCACTTCAAACAGCGCACACGTGTCTTAATCAAGCGACTGGGACTTAACGTCGCTTGCGCTTCTCAAGTTTACGTTAAGTCTTTCAAAAGTGTGCCTTCATGCACTGTTCCATCACTTGCAACCTTCTCTTGCACTCTTCATCTTCCTTTTCGAGTGCTCTCGATTCATTTGTCGCAAAAATCACTACTTTCGTTCATCAACAATCGAAGGTATGATCTTTCTCCATTGATTTCTCTTTATTTCTGATTTCGCGCATTGATAACTGTTTGAGACTGTTTAAATTTCCACATTTTAAGTTTTCTTCTGCATCTTCTTTGTTCCTCTATTTTCTGAGTTTTCCTACGAGGGTAGGGTTTTCTGGGTTTCTTTAGTTTCACACCATAGTCCTCCCTTGCTGAACCTTTGCTTTCTTCTTTTCCTTGTTTTTCTAGCTTCCTTCATCATGGCACGAACGAAAGTCACTGCTAACCCTCCTCCACCTAGCGTCAACTACAAGCCCTTATACCTTTGGGCCCCTAACGAGCTCCTTGCTGAAACCTCCTCCCTTATCTCTCTCGCGGACTGGAGGGCATACCTGGACAACGAGCCTGACTTCAAGGGTAGGGCATTTGGGAGAGAGTGCGACGCTTATATCTTGGTTCGCCCCTACGCAGAGGGCGAACCCGTGTGCGTGGACAGCCGCGCCAACGATGGTGGACCATTCTTCTTCTTCTATCAGACTGTCTTTAAGCGCATTAGGCAACGCCTTCCCTTCAACAGCTTTGAAAGGGAGTTGTTAACGGAGATAAACGTCGCCCCTGCCTAGCTGCATCCCAACAGCTGGGCCTTTATCAAGGCCTTCTCCATTCTTTGTAATTACTTTGGTCATGCCCCATCCGTAGATGTTTTCCTTCATTTCTTTGAGACGAAAAACCCTAAGAAGAACCTTTGGGTAAGCTTCAGCAGGGTGACAGGAAGAGTCATCCTCACCTTGTTCCAGCAATGTTACAAAGGGTTCAAGGGGAAATTCTTTAGGGTGTGCTGCTCTGAGCATGACCGCACGCTCTAGATGGATTCCCCTTGTACTGGTGGGGAAATTGACTCTTAAGAAGGCCAAAACCCTTGATAAGCTATCTTCTGCCGATCGTGAGGTATGCCAAGTGTTGGCGAGCCTTGGGACGGTCTTCAACACCGTAGAGCTTATCAAGAACGAATACAGCCTGACTGGGCTTGCTGGTTATATTGGTATAGGAACCCTTTCCTGACCTTCCTTCTAACACTTATCTGTTTGCTTTTATCTGCTAGCTTATACTTGTGCTGGTTTTCTGACTCTCCCATGTTTACTAAACTCTTAGCTATTTCCAACTCTGACGCATGTATGGTGCTGAATGAGGAGAAGAGGGTAAAACTAGTTGAGGTCTTGGCCCTTCGTGAAGAGGCTATTGCTGACGTGGGTGCCTCAACACTTCCTGTTCAACCTACCAACCAAGCCGTTCCATCCCCCACTCCCTCAGCTCCCCTCACTGTGGTCCCCTTGGCAACTGTTAGGGCCTCTCCAATGCCAGGCCCCCTTGAGAAGGGCAAGGGGGTGGTGGAAATCGTGTCTGACGACGAAGAGGACACGACGGAAGGCCCTATCTTTAAGAGACGCAAGGCCGCGACAACAACCACCTCCCATTCCTCCTCAGCTAGGCGCCCTGCCTCGTTCAGGGATCACCCACCTAGCGCCTCCTCCCCCCAAGTTCTCAAAAGAATCAATAATGCATATCAAATTGACCTGCCTGAAGAATATGGAGTACATACTACCTTCAATGTTATGGATCTAACACCTTTTGCAAGTAGTGAAGATGAAAAGGCAGAAGCATGTGATTTGAGGACAAATCCTCTTAAAGAGGGAGGAGATGATGGAAGAGGCCCAAGCTCAGATCCTAGTTCAGGACCAACAACTAGGTCCATGGCAAGAGGATTCAAGAAGATTAGGACTTTGCTACTGATGGCAGAGAAACTTTTCTTTATATGTTCAAAGAGGACCATAAGAAGTAAAGCCCAAGCCATGGGAGCTAGTTTCTTTATTTGTAATTTCATTAGAATATAGTTCCTTTAGCATAATAGAGGAGGTGTGCTTATCATTGTAGCTTGAGTAGAGCCTTTTAGGGTAGGAAGTTAACCTAGCTTTTAGAACTTTGCTCTTAGGGTGTGACATGACTTTAGTCAATATCCTAACATCCCCTCTTTTGTGTATTTCCCATCCTACCCTTGCTCATTGCTTTCCAAGGCACCATCTCCTATAAATAGGGTGGTTTGCCTCATGTTTTGTAAGATCAATTTAATGTGTAAAATGCTGCCAAATATTGCAAGCTTCTACTCCCTTGTCTAGTCTCTCTAGGTTAGACACTTTGATCTTCACCTTCACCTTTCTCCAAGTGGTATGACCCAACCAGTCACTTTCCTTACCTTTCATGCACCTACAAGGAACCCATAGCTCTATATGAGCCCTCCTTGATCCATCACATCCACTGCTTCTGCCACCCTTTTCAAATCTCCATAAAGAACAACCGGTCACGAAATGAAACCCATCAATTACCAAACACATTGGAGGTTGTTGGGGAAAACCCCATGTTAAATATTTTAGTGATACAACTATGGGTCATGTTAGTTATTTAATGTTGTCTATGCTTGATATGATTCCAATACTAAGATATAGATGTTTCATAGACATTATATGGAATCAACTTGAGTTGGAATATGATTAGGCAATTTTATAGAATTGGATCAATGTTCTTTCATTCAAGAACTCACCAGAACATAAGTAACCAAGCCAAAACTCATATAGAAATCCATTTCTTGTCAAATGAACCGATTAAATTGAACAAGAAAGTAAATGAACCGATTGAAACTCTATAGAAAGCAATTGAACCGAACAAAAGTATGAAAAGAAGCTAATGAACCGATTGAAACAGTAAGGAATTGAAAAGAACCGAACAAAAGTGCAAGAAAAGGAATATGAACTGATTAAAAGAAACTAGAACGGATTAAGACTTGTTTTGGAGTTCATATGGACATGGCAATGGAGGAATAAGATGGAAAGAGAAGAAGACTTATGTGGTTGGAGTTCTTGGAGATGAACACGCCACTTGAAGGATGCAAGACTTCAAGATGAGTGTAGATGCCGCCACTTGAGGTTCCAAGATGCACTCAAGATGAGACTAGAAGAGGAGAAGACAAATCTCATTCACTCAATCACCAATTTGGGTGAGTTTCGGTAGTTCAATATCAAATTCTGCATTTAGAATGACTCAAGCCCTCCTTATATAGTAGAAGGACCAGTCATGAAGTTTACAAAGCTTACACAACAAGCTAACCAAAAGTCCCTTGCATGCTACCCACTTCTAGCGCCTATATTGAGGTATGAAGGGTCAACTTCTAGAAAGTTCTAAACTAATGTCTAAAGATGCTTTACAAAAGAGATATCTTTAGGTTTTCCTCTAAGCACCTTCCTAGAAACTATATATTTAAACATTCTACATTTTATACAAAAGATATTACAAAAAGAGAAAAATTTTACCACTACTTCCTAATTCTTTAAATTTGCTCCTTGTAATCCTTTGAGGTAAGCTAATATCCTCTTGATCAACTTCAACTTCTGCTTCTACCTCTTCTTGATCTTGATCTCCATCATACTCCCCGAGTTGGAGAGAATTCGTCCACGAATTCTGGAGACCTACAGAAAAAGGAGTTAGATCACTGATATTAAATGTATGACTACCAAGGAATGTATCAGGCATATCTAACTCATAAGCATTATCATTAATCCTCTTTAGGACTTGAAAAGGTCCATCTCCACGAGGCATAAGTTTGGACTTCCTTTGAGTAGGAAAACGATCTTTCCTCAAATGAAGCCAAACCCAATCTCCTACATCAAATAATAATGTTTTTCTCCTTTTGTTGGCATGTTCAACATACTTGCCAACCTTCTTCTCAATTCTCAACTTGATGTCTTTATACAAATTTTTTACAAAAGAAGCTTTGTCATCACCATCTTTGCACAAGACATGATCAAGTATGGGAATAGGAAGAAGATCAAAAGGTGTTAAGGGATTAAACCCATAGACAACCTCAAAAGGAGAATGTGAGGTGGTAGAATTTACTACACAATTATAAGCAAATTCAACATGTGGTAGTAAATCCTCCCAAACTCTAGGATTCCCGGAAATAAAGCATCTCAACATTTGTCCCAAAGTTCTATTTACCACTTCGGTTTGACCATCGGTTTGTGGGTGACAAGTAGTAGAAAAAAAAAAGTTTAGTACCAAGTTTACCCCACAAGGTCTTCCAAAAGTGACTCAAGAACTTGGAATCTCTATCGGATACTACAGTTCTAGGAATTCCATGTAAACGAACCACTTCTCTAAAGAAGAGGTTTGCAATATGACATGCATCATCCACTTTGTGGCAAGGAATAAAGTGAGCCATCTTTGAAAAACGATCCACTACCACAAAAGTGGAATCCTTACCCTTTGATGTCTTAGGTAATCCTAAGATGAAATCCATAGAAATATCAACCCAAGGCATTGAAGGGATAGGAAAAGGAGTGTATAAACCATGGGGATGCATTCTAGATTTAGCTTTACGGCAAGTTATGCATTTTTCACACAAACTATGAACATGTTTATGCATGAGGCCAAAAGAAATGCTCATGTAACACATCCAAAGTTTTTGCAACCCCAAAATGGCCCATTAATCCTCCCTCATGAGCTTCTCTAACAAGAGATAATCTAATGGAGCTTTGGGGAACACAAAGACGTTTTCCTTTAAAAAGAAAGCCATCTTATATAAAAAAATCTTTGTGTCCATCTTTGATACACTCTTGATAGATAAGTGAAAAATCAAAGTCATCATGATAAAGATCCTTAATGTGATCAAAACCAAGAAATTGAGAACCCAAAAGATTGAGCAAGGCATAGCGTCTAGAAAGTGCATCGGCTACAACATTATTTTTGCCTTGCTTATGTTTGATCACATAAAGAAATTGCTCAAGGAATTCCACCCACTTAGCATGCCTTTTGTTGAGTTTGTTTTGGCTTTTCAAATATTTAAGAGATTCATGATCACTATGAATCACAAACTCTTTAGGAAAAAGATAATGTTGCCAAGTAAACAAAGCTCTAACAAATCATATAATTCTTTATCATAAGTGGAATAGTTGAGATGAATCCCTTTTAACTTTTCACTAAAGTAAGCAATGGGGTGGCCCTCTTGAAGGAGAACAACCCCAATACCTATACTTGAAGCATCACATTCAAATGGGAGCATGAGTCAATTTTTCTTTTAAAACATCAAAAACATGTTGTTGTGCTTCTCCCCATTTAAAAACCACATCCTTTTTCAGTATATCATTGAGGGGTGCAACTATGGTACCGAAGTTGGGTACAAACCGCCTATAAAAAGAAGCAAGACCATGGAAACTTCGGACATCATTCACATTGGTAGGCGTTGGCCAATTTTGAATGGCTACTACCTTAGATTGATCTACATGAACCCCTTTAATACTCACAACAAACCCTAGGAATTCTATATGATCAAGTGCAAACATACATTTAGCAAGGTTAGCATACAAATGTTCTTTCCTAAGGGTTTCTAAGACTTGTCTAACATGCATCCTATGGTCAAACAAAGACAAGCTATAAATGAGGATATCATCAAAATAAACAACAACAAACTTGCCAATGAATGGTCTTAAAACATGATGCATGAGGCGCATGAAAGTACTTTGAGCATTAGTTATCCAAATGGCATAACTAACCACTCATATAAGCCAAAGTTGGTCTTAAAAGCCGTCTTCCATTCATCACCCGGTTTTATACGGATTTGATTGTAGCCGCTTTTAAGATCAATCTTTGTAAAAATTTGGGAACCATGCAATTCATCCAACAAATCATCAAGCCTAAGTATGGGATGTCTATAATTAATTGTAATGTTGCTTATAGCCCTACTATCGGAACACATCCTCCAT
This sequence comes from Phaseolus vulgaris, assembly GCF_000499845.2. Classification (NCBI taxonomy): domain Eukaryota; kingdom Viridiplantae; phylum Streptophyta; class Magnoliopsida; order Fabales; family Fabaceae; genus Phaseolus; species Phaseolus vulgaris. The sequence goes on along the minus strand of NC_023755.2, from coordinate 29,369,051 downwards.
GTTCCATCTTTCTTAGGGACAAGTATAATAGGCATAGCACAAGGGCTCATACTATCTTGAACCCAACCTTTAGCAATCAATTCCTCAACTTGTTGGCGAATTTCCCTAGTCTCACTTGGGTTGGTCCTATAGGCCGGACGATTGGGTAAAGAAGATCCCGGAATTAAATCAATTTGGTGCTCAATCCCTCTCAAAGGTGGAAGGCCTTTTGGAGGGTCTTAAAACACATCTTGAAACTCCTTTACCAAATTATCCAAACAATGGGGACTATCCACAAGTGGTTCTAACTTAAGAGGTCTAGGAATAGCTAAGAAGATAGGATTGTGAGTAACTATATCCCTTTGGACCTCATGTCTAGAAATAAGAAGCGTATGCTTAGGACACTTTTCTTTTTCATTCTCCCTCTTTTTCTTCATAAGAATTTGGTCCTCATGGACTTCTCTTGGAGAGAGAGATTTTAAAATGACCTTGTGACCATGGAAATCAAAAGAGATTTTATTGGTAAAGCCATCATGAAAAACTTTTCTATCAAATTGCCATGGCCTTCCCAAAAGAACACGTGTAGCTTCCATGGGCACAACATCACACAAGACCTCATCTTTGTATTTGCCAATAGAGAAATTAATGAGGACTTGTTTGTTTACAATGATTTCGCCTACCTCACTTAACCATTGTAATTTGTAGGGCTTTGTATGAGAGATAGTAGGAAATCCAAGCTTATCTACTACTCTTGTACTAGCCACATTAGCACAACTACCTTCATCCACTATTAAAGAACAAATGTTGTTTTGAATAAGACATCTTGTATGAAAAATATTTTCCCTTTGACTTTCATCAAAAGGTTGTAAAACTTGACCAAGAAGTCTTCTCACAACCAACAAATCTCCTTCAAGTGGACTCTCACTCTCATGCTCACTAGATGCTCTAGAATGCGAAGAATGCTTAGGTGAATCCGAATCATGCTCACTAACTACAATGCCATTATGCACAAACATATTCCTCTTAGAAGGACAATTAGCCGCAATGTGACCATAACCCATACACTTAAAGCATTTCTTACTAGACAATTTGATTGGAGATTTAGGAGTAGAAGTGGAAGGCCTAGAATCCTTAGGTTTGAAAGAATCCTTAGAAGGAAGTTTTGAGAAAGACTTTTTATTTTTCCAAGAGTTGTTATAGTAACCATCATTGGGAGAGTTTTTAAAAGAATTTCTCTTAGAAAGTTGGGCTTCAACCTTCATTGCAAGGTGAACCAAAGATCCCAAAGATGAATACTCTTGAAGTTCAACAACATCTTGAATATCCCTTCTTAAGCCACTAACAAACCTAGCAATCATAGCTTCCTCACTTTCTTGCAATTTAACTTGAAGCAAAAGCGTTTCTAACTCTTTAAAATATGCATCCACACTTAGCGTGCCTTGTTGAAATCGTTGGAGCTTCAACATGAGGTATTTCCTAAAGTGTGGTGGTACGAATCTAAAGCGCATACACTCTTTTAAATCGTCCCAAGAGACCACGGGAGGTCTCTTGTTATAGCCAATGTCCATTACAATACTATGCCACCATCTCATGGCATAATCTATGAATTCGAAAGAGGCTATATTCACTTTTTGATCCTCTTCTACCTTATAAGCTGTAAAAATTTGTTCACATTTAGCCTCCCATTCTAAATACAAAGTAGGATTACTATCCCCACTAAAACTAGGGACTTTTACAAAAGGAACTTGAGGCTTTGGCTCTTGATGATGTCTTTGGTCACGGTGGTGGCTGCCTCCATTGGAATGAGGACGATGCCTCCTTCGTCTAGACTCCTCTACATGGCCGTGAGAAGAAGAACCCTTGTAAGAATGCCGAGGAGAAGGATGCCTATCATGCCGAGGAGAAACTCTCTCTTGCTTTAATTCAACCTTGGCCAAACGTTCTTCCAATCTTTGTAATGCATGATCTTTTTCAGCAAGAGCCTTCCTTGCTTCTTTCAACTCATTAAGAACATAAGCTTTATGAGTGGAGCGTGGTTTTGAAGATTCAGCACTAGAATATGTATCCATGATAAAAAGAAAACAACAAACATAAAAGTAAACAAGGTTAAGAAAAACAATGTAAGCAACACAGAAAATAACAAGGTGCCGAAGGTTGGAGTCACTCAAAGCACTCCAAAGAAAAATTACTTCCCTCAACCAATCTGCTCTTGAGGTCTTAGTAACCTCAAATGAAAGATGTCAAAGCAAAAGCACTCTTATCTCAAAGCCAAAGCACCACAAAATAAAAGAGCAATCAAAGAAAAACAAGAAAAGGTGTAATCAAGAAAAGGCTACTCAAAAGGAATACAAGAATTATGACAAACACAAAGAATAGAGAAGAAAAGACAAGCAAGAAAATAAAGTACTCAATGAAAAGGGAGGCACACAAAAGAGACCTAGAGAAAAACACTAGACTAGATGAAGAAAACAAAAACAGAACTACTGGAAAATATTTTTGTGCAAACTGTGCGTGATGTTTACAGATTTATCTGGAATGATATAAAGCGAACTAGATTATGAAATTTTAACCACAGAAAGTTCAAGATCTTATCTCAGTAATGGCACTGAAATTACTCAAAAACAGTAAGCCAAGTAATTGTGATAAATTTTGTAAAATCACTACTAGATTACTGTATTTTTTTCGGCAGAATTACACACTGTTCGTATTTCATTTATCATTTTTTTCTACTTTGAATTTTGATGTACTTCTTTTTTAGTACTTTTTTATAACACTTTGAAGAACTCAAATCCAGAATTTCAGAAATTTCCAGTAAGCAAATCAATTGCAATAAATCGAAACAGTCAGCACGTTTTCAAGAAAAAAGAGGAAACCTAACAGGAATGAAAAACAGAATTAAGAACTAGCAAAGACATAATAGAAATGATGTTTAAGAACTTGTATAGGTCTATTACACAAGTATGAACTCAATACTAAAAAGAAAATGCACCAAAGGATCAAGAACACAAACACATAAAACTGTACTTAACACAAAATCAAGAAACAAAAAATTACAACAAAAGGACCACAAAGAATTGATAACATTTTTGGAGAAACATGACTTTGACAAAACTTATAAGGATTCAAAAATAAAAAATGACACAAACACAAAGTAAAAAGAACAAGAAAACAACAAGAAATACTAAAAAATAAACCGAAAACAGAAAGGTAACAACAAGAATGTAAAGTTCTTGAATTAAAAATGTCAAAACAACTCAAACACAAACAAGAACAAACCTAAGACTCATGATACCACATGATATGATTCCAATAGTAAGATATAGATGTTTCATAGACATTATATGGAATCAACTTGAGTTGGAATATGATTAGGCACTTTTATAGAATTGGATCAATGTTCTTTCATTCAAGAACTCACCAAAACTTAAGTAACCAAGCCAAAACTCATATAGAAATCCATTTCTTGTCAAATGAACCGATTAAATTGAACAAGAAAGTAAATGAACCGATTAAAACTCTATAGAAAGCAATTGAACCGAACAAAAGTATGAAAAGAAGCTAATGAACCGATTGAAACAGTAAGGAATTGAAAAGAACCGAACAAAGTGCAAGAAAAGGAATATGAACCGATTAAAAGAAACTAGAACGGATTAAGACTTGTTTTGGAGTTCATATGGACATGGCAATGAAGGAATAAGATGGAAAGAGAAGAAGACTTATGTGGTTGGAGTTCTTGGAGATGAACACGCCACTTGAAGGATGCAAGACTTCAAGATGAGTGTAGATGCCGCCACTTGAGGTTCCAAGATGCACTCAAGATGAGACTAGAAGAGGAGAAGACAAATCTCACTCACTCAATCACCAATTTGGGAGAGATTCGATAGTTCAATATCAAATTCTGCATTTAGAAGGACCCAAGCCCTCCTTATATAGTAGAAGGACCGGTCATGAAGTTTACAAAGCTTACACAACAAGCTAACCAAAAGTCCCTTGCATGCTACCCACTTCTAGCGCCTATAGTGAGGTATGAAGGGTCAACTTCTAGAAAGTTCTAAACTAATGTCTAAAGATGCTTTACAAAAGAGGTATCTTTAGGTTTCCCTCTAAGCACCTTCCTAAAAACTATATATTTAAACATTCTACATTTTATACAAAAGATATTACAAAAAGAGAAAACATTTTACCACTACTTCCTAATTCTTTAAATTTGCTCCTTGTAATCCTTTGAGGTAAGCTAATATCCTCTTGATCAACTTCAACTTCGACTTCTACCTCTTCTTGATCTTGATCTCCATCATATAGAAAATATGGCTTTAAACTAGAGGGGGGTGAATAGTTTAAAGAGGGTTTTCACAAACTTTTTAGGATAGAATGAAATTCTCTGCAAGAAACCAGATTTAGGAATTTAGTTTGCCAAGAACAAAGCTCAAAACAGAAAAGCAACATAAAAACAATCGGTTGTTTCGTAGAAACAATCGGTTGTTTATACCAAAAATATAACCGTAATGAAATTAAAGAGTTTAAGGAAGAGAGAATTGCACAAACAGTTTATACTGGTTCACTCTTAACCCAAGAGCTACATCCAGTTTCCCAGAAACCACTGGGGAATCCACTAGGTAATCAAATCCAAATTACATACACACACCACCAAAGAAGTGACCTTGATCCCCTCAAGACACACACTTCCTTTGGCTCAGCACATACACCACCAAGAATGTTAATCTTGACAACCTCAAGAGCACACAACCCTTCTTGGCTTTACAGCACCAGAATGTACACAAATCTCATAACGAATTACACTGTTACAGAATGAACTGAAATCAATACAGAGTAATCCTATTCCACTTCTCTCTTGAATAACTAAAGCTCAAGTTCAAACTCAATTTGCTTCAAAAAACATCTTTGAAAACTCAAATCTGTTTTTCTGTCTTTTTTTTTTTTGTAAGACATTAACAAACTATTTATTGTATTCAAATCTTGGTCAAAGCATTTAAAGCAGGAGCGTATTCAGTTATGAAATCAATTAAAGCTCTTCTAACAAACAAAACTATTTTGCAGTTAGGATTCCAAACAAACAACTGGTTGAAGTATCGAATCAATCGGTTGTTTGGGTTTGACAACAAGTCAACCATCCAAAACAGTTTTCAAACTTTTTCAAAAACACCTAAGTATAAAACAATCGGTTGTTTCGACAAAACAATAGGTTGTTTTTCACTTAGTTTGAAAAACACTTTAATCTTAAAAGATTTGAAAACACTTAAGCTTTAGATTCAACAAAGAGTTGATTACAAATATAATCTACCCCAGATCCTATTCTGAAGCACCTCAACAACAACAAGCACATCCAGCCTCCCATCAAACTCAAAGGATTTGGAATATTCAAAGCTTGAACACAATTGATTCAACAATCTCCCCCTATTTGATGAAGACAAATCCCTGGTTGCTTGTGTTGGACTTGTTTGAATCTGAAGCATTTCCTGTAAAAACAACATATATACAATCCAGTATTTCCTACAGCAGCAGGTTAGTTTTTCACATTTTGAAAACAATACACCAGAGATACAATCGGTTGTTTCTATCAGCAGAAGCAAAAACAATTATGATACCAGAGATTTTAGCAGTTTTAAAACACTTTTTCCAAAGAAAGACACACAAGAAAAAATCAATTCTCCCCCTATTTGTCTTCACAAATATATTATAATAGTTATAATACAGATTTAGGAAAGATTTTGAGAGTCAAGGATTCCTAACTCATTTCTCAAAAAGAAGAACCTTTCTTTTGGTAGTGGTTTTGTGAAGATATCAGCTAGTTGCAGTTTTGTCTCAATAAACTTCACTTCACAGTCTCCATTGTTCACATGATCCCTTATGAAATGATGGCGAACTCAATGTGCTTAGTTCTTGAGTGTTGAATCTGATTTTTGGTAAGATTGATGGCACTTGTGTTATCACACATAAAGGGAACCTTGCTAATCTTCAATCCAAAATCTACAAGTTGCTGTTTAAGCCAGAGGATTTGTGCACAACAGCTTCCAGTAGCAATGTACTCAGCCTCTGCAGTAGAGAGAACTACACAAGCTTGCTTCTTGCTATGCCATGAGATGAGACTTGAACCAAGAAGATGGCAAGTACCACTTGTGCTTTTTCTGTCCAGCTTACATCCTGCAAAATCAAAATCTGAATAGCCAATTAAATGTATAAGAGAGTGAGAAGGATACCATAATCCAACATTTGTTGTTCCTTTAAGATATTTCAAAATTCTCTTTGCAGCTTTGAAGTGGGATTCCTTTGGATTTGCTTGATATCTTGCACAAAGACATACCGCAAACATTATGTATGGTCTACTTGTTGTGAGATAGAGCAAAGAGCCAATCAAACCTCTATATTTTGTTTGATCTACCCCTTTTCCAGCAGCATCTACATCCATATAGCAACTTGAGGGCACAGGTGTGCTTGCTTCCTTGCATCTTTCCATTTCAAATTTCTTGAGAATTTATTTACAATACTTTGATTGACATAGAAAGATTCCATCCTTAGTTTGCTTGACCTGCAATCCAAGAAAGAAAGAAAGTTCTCCGATCATAGACATTTCAAACTCACCTTTCATAGTTGCCACAAATTCTTCACACAAACTATCTTGTGTAGCACCAAAGATGATGTCATCAACATAGATTTGCACAAGGATGATTTCAGAATTTGACTTCTTGATGAAGAGAGTCTTGTCAATCATTCCTCTTTCATAACCATGTGACAAAATGAAGTTGCTAAGCCTTTCATACCACTGCCTTGGAGCTTGCTTCAACTCATACAAAGCCTTTTTCAGCTTGAAGACATGATTAGGGTGTTGATGATCTTCAAAGGCCGGTGGTTGATCCACATACACTTCCTCATTGATCTAGCCATTGATAAAAGCACTTTTGACATCCATTTGAAAGAGTTTAAATCCACTCATACATGCAAAAGCCAGCAGCAACCTCACAACTTCCAATCTTGCAACAGGAGCAAAGGTTTCCCCATAGTCAATTCCCTCCTCTTGATTGTAGCCTTTGGCAACTAGCCTTGCTTTGTTCCTTGTTATCATACCATCCTCATCCAGTTTGTTTCTGAAGACCCACTTCGATCCAATGATGTTCATCTCAGCTGTTTTAGGGACAAGAAATCATACCTCATTCCGTGCAAACTGATTCAGCTCTTCATGCATGGCTTCAACCCACTTTTCATCCTTGAGAACTTCCTCAATTGACTTTGATTCAATTTGAGAGACAAAAGCAATGTGCCTGCAAAATTTGAGATAGAGCTACGTGTAGAAACACCCTCCTTTATCTGCTCAATGATGTTCTCCACTGACAGATCTGTAGGAATCCTCCATTCTTTTGGCAACTCACTCTGCTGCAGAATTTCAATCGGTTGTTTCGAGCAATCAACCGGTTGTTTTTCTGCACAGATGTCCAGCTTCTTCAAACTGATGTTCTGCTCATCCTCTTCAACACTATTCTTTGAGATTTGAATGCTCTTGCGATCCACTTCATGAAAGACCACGTGAACAGACTCTTCTACAGTCATTAGTGTTAGAATAGATGGCTTTAAACTAGAGGGGGGTGAATTGTTTAAAGGGGATTTTCGTAAACTTTTAAAACAAGAATGAATTTATCTCAGGAAACAATTGATTCAGAAATTCAGTTCGCCAAAACAATAAGCAAAAGCTGCAGTACCAGAAAAACAATCGGTTGTTTCGCAAAAACAATCGGTTGTTTATACCAGCAAACAACAAAATAAAACTGAATTTAAAGAGTTAGAGATAGAGAGATTTTACACAATTGTTTATACTAGTTCGCTCCAAACCCAGAGCTACATCCAGTCTTCTTAGAAACCCTGAGGAAATCCACTAAGCAATCACACCTTGATCACTTACATAACAACCAAGAGAATGACCTTGAACACCTCAAGACACACACTCTTCTTGGCCAACACACCAACACTAAGATTGCTGATCTTGATCCCCTCAAGAACACACAGCCAATCTCAGCAAACACAGAAACGAAACTTGTTTAACAGAGTACAAGGATTACACTTGTTACAAAAGATAATTTGAAATCAATACAAGTAGAATCCTATTCCATACACTTTGATCAATCACAAACTCTTAGCAAAAACTTGTCAAAGATTCATTGTCAAAAACAGTTTTTCTGAATATATTCAAAGATGTAGTTTGTTATCAAATCTTAACAAACTCTTAAATTGCATTTAAAGATTGGTCAAAGCATTTAATGACTGGAGCGTAAGCAGTTAAAACATTTAAAGCTCAGTCAAACAGAAAACAGTTTTTCTGTTATGGTCCCAAAACAAACAATCAGTTGTTTCCTCGAATTAATCGGTTGTTTTGGTTCTTAACAATTTAACCATTTTAAAAACAGTTTTCAATCTTTTTCTCAAAACACCTAAGTATAAACAATCGGTTGTTTCGACAAAATAATCGGTTGTTTTAACTTAGTTTGAAAACATTTTACTTTCACAAAGATTGAGAATGCTTATGCTTTAGATTTAATCAAAGGGTGGATTACAACATCCAAACTACCCCAGAACTAAGTTAAACCAGCACAGCAACATCAAGCATAGTAGAGGCTTCAACATCCTTCAAAGGATTTGGATTCTTCAAAGCTTGAACACCGCTTGGTTCAACAATCTCCCCCTATTTGATGAAGACAAATCCCTGATGCTTATGTTGTACCTGATTGAATCTGAAGCAGTTCCTGCAAAATACAGTTTTGAACAAAGCATAGAACTTCTGATATTTGGTTAGCACAGATAAACAGTAATAAACTTCAGAGCTAAATATCAGAAAATATTACTCATCCCAAACTGTTTTAACAAAAAAAAATCAGAAACTTAAACACAACATATATCTCCTCCTATTTGTCTTCACAAATAGACAAAGAGAAGAGATAAAACAAGATATTGTTTCGATTACATCAGAATTAAAGCAGCAACAACAGAAAGAAAGAAACTTAAAGACCAGATATAACCACCAAAAACAATCGATTGTTCTGATAACCAATCGGTTGTTTTTCCTTCATTCTTCTTCATCAGCAAACTGAAGATCAAAGATTTGATTCTGGATAGCTTCAATCTGTTCATCCAGAGTCATGAATCGTGCATCCATGTTAACAAACCTGGTGTCAATCCTTTGGAAATTACTAACACAGAGATCATGGAGGCTCCTTTGATTTTCAGCAAAGCTATCAAGCCTATTCACCATGAGTCTTTCAAAAGGCGACATGGTTTGCATCCTTTCTCCTTGATTTCCAGCACCAGCACTTGGTCCAGCATCTTGATAATCTTCAGGTGGATCTTCATTTTGAACATCCATATCAGCAGGTTCATCTTGTTCAAGATTAGCAGCACCACTAGATGAGGCACCATGATCACCATCCTTACTAATCCATTTTCCACCTACTTTGGTAAAACCCATCTTGCTGAGTGATCCATTGTTTAACTCTTGGGTTGACTTGACCAACTCAGAAGTTTCATCTTCAAGGTTCACTTCAAAATAGAGTAGAAATTTAGATATCAAAACAGCATATGGATAGTGATAATCACCTAACCTCATGGCTTTTTGCATGTGCTCTTTGATGATGTGCATCCAATTAATTTTGATTTTCTTGGTGATGCAGAAGATATATACCAGATCTTCTTCAGTTAGAACAGAATGATTACTCCCCTTTGGAGTTAGAATCCAAGTTACAATGAGAGCAAGCAATCTCTCATCAAGCTTTAGACCTCCAACCGAGCATGTACTTACTTGAGCATGTTGATTCTACAAGCAACTCTTGTAGAATTGGATTTTGTTAAAATCCTCCACCACTCCAAGGTTTCCCTTGTTGATTCTAAGACCAGAGAACTTGAGACCAGCAACAACAGTCCATACTTCATGAGTTATCTCCATTTGTACACCTTTCACATGAGAAACTAGATTGTTTCCCTCAAACTTTAGGTTTGTGTAGAACACCCTCACCAAATCTGGATATATGTTTCCCTTCATCTCCAGGAACTTTCTGAGAGATTGATCCTTAAGCAACCTTCTCACATTATCAAGCTTTCGATTTTCAGCCAATCAAAGCATACAACCTTGGGGTTGTTTATCTTTTTGATACTTGTTTCATACCTATATCTCTCAATAAGATCATTGTCTCCAGAAAACCAGCCTTCTAGCCTTCCTCCAGACCTTACAGCCCTGGTTTTGACTCTTTTTGAGGTGGGAGCAGTTGATTCCATGATGGCAGAGAAGAAAACAGAGAAGAACTCAATTCACAGATTTTTGCAAGAGATGTTGCAATTGGTTGTTCTTGTGGAAGAGATCTGCACCAAATTTTATAGCAGAAAAAGGAATCAATTTGAATTTAATTTCATTAGTGGGTACTTGATTTTCAGAGAGAAAGGACTTGACTCTGCTCTGCACAGAAAATCTCAGAAAAAGCTAAGAATTACATGGTCTTCACATTTGATCTTTGACTAGACATTAAGGCTCTTGAATTTCCAAGAGTTTGGAATATTTTGCTTTATGACTGTTGTAACTCCTCTCTGAACATAATCAGCTTTCAACACAGATTCTTTGACCAAGATTCTCTCTTTGAATTGACCTGCAACGGATAGAAATTTAAAATAGCAATTTAAAACAATTTCTTCATAGTGTTGTCAGACCCAAAACAAGCGATTGTTTCGAAGAAACAATCGGTTGTTTTTCTGCAGCAGTTAAAACTGTTTTTTGAATATTAACCATGAGCAAAAGGAGTTCAAAGCAGATGGCATTGATCATAAAAAGATTGTTTAACCATGAGAAAGAACTTTGAAACAGAAATTAAGAACAAATAAAGGAAAGTCTTATCCTTATGTTAATTCTTCAATGAGCCATGTGCTTTATGATCAAGAAGCCTCTTTTCATTATTGAGGTCTTTTGCACAACATTGATTCAGCTTCAATGACTGTCTTTTTCTTCAAGAACTTGATCAGATGACTCAGTCCCTCCTTTTTCTTTAGTTTCCCTGCATAAAAGATTTCAAGCAACAAGATTTGGTCCCCTTACAAATTTGGGTCCTTTTGACTTTTCTTTGCAGTTAGAAACTTCACATCCCTTAGGAATCCATTTCACAAAACCTTTTGGAACAGAATATTTCCTTATTTTGCAGAACCTAAAAGAGTGGCCTTTCTTCATGCAATAAAAGCATGTAACAACCGGTTGTTTCGTCTTAACAATCGGTTGTTTTTCTGACTTTCTTGAAAAACTTTTTGAAAACTTATCTTGCTTGTTCTGTGGATTAAAGCCTAAACCAGCCTTTCCAAAAACACAGCTTTGAGATGCCAAGACATTCTCAAAGTTAGATTTCCCCTTTGAAAGCTTGTCCACAGTTTCAACAAGATAGTGAACCTTTTTCTCAAGATTTTCACAATTTTCGCAAATGAGAGTATCACACTTGCAAGAGGCATTTTTGAAATGATTTCCCAATTTTTCAAAATCACTTTTTGCTTTTTCTAGATCCTCTTCAAGTGATTTAACTCTCTTTTCAAGCCAACTGTTAAGATCTTTCAATCGGTTGTTTGAAAGAACCAATCTATTAGCTTCATCATGTGTTTCTTGAAAAGCTTCAAGCTGTTTTTCTCAAAACACCTAAGTATAAACAATCGGTTGTTTCGACAAAACAATCAGTTGTTTTAACTTAGTTTGAAAACATTTTACTTTCACAAAGATTGAGAATGCTTATGCTTTAGATTTAATCAAAGGGTGGATTACAACATCCAAACTACCCCAGAACTAAGCTAAACCAGCACAACAACATCAAGCACAGCAGAGGCTTCAACATCCTTCAAAGGATTTGGATTCTTCAAAGCTTGAACACCACTTGGTTCAACAATTAACGTCTTGTTGTAGATCCTATATGCATGACTATTTAGGGAATAGCCAATGAAGATACCATGATCAACTTTTTCATGAAATTTCGCTAGGTTTTCCTTTCCATTGTTTAGAACAAAACAGCTTCAACCGAAAACTCGGAGGTGATTGATGTTTGGTTTCCTTCCATTGAAGAGTTCATAGGGAGTCTTCTTCAAGATTGGCCTTATTAGCACTCTATTCATCACATAACAAGAGGTCCTAACAACATCAGCCCAAAAATACTTGGGAAGAGAAGATTCACTTAGCATTGTTCTAGGTAATTCTTCAAGGGATCTGTTCTTCCTTTCCACTACACCATTCTGTTGTGGAGTTCTTGGAGTCGAGAAATTGTGTAGAATTCCCATCTTTTCACAGAATTTGCTGAACTTTTCATTTTGGAATTTCCCTCCATGATCACTTCTTATTGAGCCTATGTTGCTGTTCTTTGTGTTTTGCAATGTTCTAGAAAGCTTCTTGAATGCAGATAAGGCGTCACTTTTTTATTCCAAGAAGAGAGTCTAAGTGAACCTAGAAAAATCATCCACAATAACAAGAGCATAATAGTTGCCACCAAGGCTCATGGTTCTTGAAGGTCCAAAAAGATCCATGTGAAGTAGCTCAAGAGGTTTTAAAGAAGAAACAACATTTTTTATTTTAAAAGAGTTTTTCACTTGTTTCCCCTTTTGGAAAGCTTCACAAATATGGTCCTTCTCAAACTTGAGCTTGGGCAGCCCAATCACAAGATCTTTAGATATTAACTTGTTTAAGTGATTCATGTGAATGTGAACAGTCCTTCTATGTCATAGCCAAGACTCATCATGCTTAGAAAGAAGGCAACCAATTGAACAAGGAGAAGAGATATCCAAGAGATAAACATTATTGATTCTCTTACCAATCAACATTACCTCTTTTGTGTTGGGAAGACAGATTTCGCAGGAGTTTGTTTTGAAGATCACTTGATATCCTTTGTCACACAATTGACTAATGCTTAACATATTGTGCTTTAATCCTTCTACATAAAGAACATCATGGATGATCAAGATATCTTTGTCTCATATGGATCCTCTTCCAAGAATCCTTCCCTTGTTCTCTCCATAGGTTACATGCCCTTCTTGCTTAAAGGAGATGCTTAGAAACTTTGATTTATCCCCAGTCATGTGCTTTAAGCACCCACTGTCCAGATACCATTGTTGCATGCTCTCCTTCAAGGTTTCCTACAAAGTAGATTTTCAAGTACAAAGATTCAGTCCCCTTATGAATGTGGGTCCATTTGGTTTACATTCATCATTTGAAGCTTTACATCATTTCGGAATCCACTTCATAAAACCTCTAGGAACTGCATATTTTCTAATTTTACAGAATTTGACAGAATGGCCTCTTTTATTGCAATAGAAGCATGTAACAACCGGTTGTTTCGACAGATCAATCGGTTGTTTTTCTGGCAGTTTCGAAAATGACTTTGAAAATTTATCTTGCTTGTTCTGTGGATTAAAACCTAATCCTGCTTTTCCAAAAACACAATTTTGAGATGCCAAGACATTCTCAAAGTTGGATTGACCTTTTGAAAGCTTATCCACAGTTTTAACAAGATAATGAACTTTCTTCTCAAGATTTTCACAATTTTCACAAATAAGAGTATCACACTTGCAAGAAGAGTTTTTGTAAACGATTTCAAGGTTTTCAAAATCTGTTTTTGAATATTCCAATTCTTCTTCCAGTGTTTTGACTTTTTTTTCAAGCTGGCTGTTCATTCCCTTTAACCGGTTGTTCAAGAGGGTCAATCGGTTAACTTCTTCATGTGTTTCTTGAAAAGCTTGAAGCAATTGACTGTAATTTTCAGCATTTGAAGAATTAGAGGAACTTACACTGCTTGAATCATCTTCCTTTTTGGCCATGAAGCAGAGGTTGAGGCTTTTTCGTTTTTGCCTCCTTTTCCTTCGTGCTTGACTTCTTGTCTTTACTTCTTTGATTCATTGATGTTTCCATGAGTAGCTTTGAGAGTGTCCCACATTTCTTTGGCAGATTTGCATTCTGATATCCTGAAAAATTCATTAGAATCCAGTGCAGAAGCTATTATGTTTTGGGCAGCACAACCAAGCTTAGCCATCTTACATTCTTCATTGGTCCATTGGGACCAAGGTTTTTAATAAAAGATCCAATTTTTTAAGCTTTGGAATGAAAAGGCCATTTTCGATTGAATCCCAAATTCCTTTATCAATGGATTCAACAAAGATTTTCATTCTAGCCTCCCAATACTTGTAATTCAATCCACATAATAAAGGTGGTTTGTTGATTGAAGCACCTTCCTCAAAAGATAGTTTTCCAGCCATTAAAAAAAAGTTTAGATCAAACTTGAGTATTTTTCAAGTACCAAGCTCTGATACAAATTGTTAGAAAGTATGGCTAGATTTAAACTAGAGGGGGGGGGGGGTGAATGGTTTAAAGAGGGTTTTCGCAAAATTTTTAGCATAGAATGAAATTCTCTGCAAGAAACTAGATTTAGGAATTCAGTTTGCCAAGAACAAAGCTCAAAACAGAAAAGCAACAGAAAAACAATCAGTTGTTTCGTAGAAACAATCGGTTGTTTATACCAGAAATATAACAGTAATGAAATTAAAGAGTTTAAGGTAAAGAGAATTGCACAAATAGTTTATACTGGTTCACTCTTAACCCAAGAGTTACATCAAGTTTCCCAGAAACCACTGGGAATCCACTAGGTAATCAAATCCAAATTACATACACACACCACCAAAGAAGTGTGACCTTGATCCCCTCAAGACACACACTTCCTTTAGCTCAGCACATACACCACCAAGAATGTTGATCTTGACAACCTCAAGAGCACACAATGTTGAACCAAGTGGTGTTCAATGTTTTGAAGAATCCAAATCCTTTGAAGGATGTTGAAGCCTCTGCTTTGCTTGATGTTGCTGTGCTGGTTTAAGCTTTGTTCTGGGGTAGTTTAATGTTGTAATCCACCCTTAGATTAAATCTCAAGCAATTAGCATCTCAATCTTTATCAAAGTAAAATGCTTTTCAAACTAAGTTGAAACAACCGATTGTTTTGTCGAAACAACCAATTGTTTACACTTAGGTGTTTTGAGAAAGTTTGAAAACTGCTTTTGAATGGTTAAAACTGTTAAGTAACAAAACAACCGATTGATTCGAGGAAACAATCGATTGTTTGTTTTGTAACCATAACAGAAAAACTGTTTTCTTTGACTGAGCTTTAAATGCTTTAACTGAATACGCTCCAGTCATTAAATGCTTTGACCAATCTATTTTAAATGCAATTAAGAGTTTGTTAAGATTTGATAACAAACTATATCTTTGCATAATTTCAGAAAAACTGTTTATGAAGGATTAAGAATCTTGAAACAAAGTTTTGACTAAGAGTTTTTCAAAGAATTCTGAGATTGCTTAAAATTTAGAGATTGATCAAGGTGCTGGAATAGGATTCTACTTGTATTGATTTCAGGTATTCATCTGTAACAAGTGTAATCTTTGTAAACTGCTGAACAATTCGTTTGTGTGTTTTGCTGAGATTGGCAGTGTGTTCTTGAGGTGTTCAAGATCAACAATCTTAGTGTTGGCCAAGGAGAGTGTGTTTCTTGAGGTTTTCAAGGTCATTCTCTTGGTTGTGGTGTAAGTGATCTAGTGGCGATTGCTTAGTGGTTATCCTCAGGGTTTCTGAGAAGACTGGATGTAGCTCTTGTTTGGAGTGAACCAGTATAAACAACTGTGTACAATTTCTCTATCCCTATCTCTTTAAATTCAGTTTTGATATTTTGAAACTGGTATAAACAACCGATTATTTCGCTAAAACAACCGATTGTTTTTCCAGCTTTGTGCTTTTGCTGTTTTGATTTGAAAAACTGAATCCTTAATCAAGGTTCTTTTGAAGAATTTTCATTCTAAGCTTAAAAGTTTACTAAAATCTTTCTTAAACAATTCACCCCTCTCTCGTTTAAGGCCATATATTCTAACAATTGGCATCAAGAGCTTGGTTCTTGAAAGTTATTCAAGTTGATCTAAAATCTTTTTCTATGGCTGGAAAACTATCTTTTGAGGAGGGTGCTTCAATCTACAAACCACCTTTATTTTGTGAATTGAATTATAAGTTTTGGGAAGCAAGAATGAAAATCTTTATTGAATCTATTGATCAAAGAATTTGGGACTCAATTGAGAATGGCCCTTACATTCCAAAGTTCAAAAATGATAATTCTTTCATTGCAAAACCTTTGTCCAAATGGAAAAATGATGAATGTAAGATGGCTCAGCTTGATAGGTCTGCTCAAAATATTATAGCTTATGCACTAGATACTAATGAATTTTTCAGAATATCAAAGTGCAAAACTGCTAAGGAAATGTGGGAGACACTCAAGGCTGCTCATGAACCAACGGAAGCAATGACAAAGAGTCAAGCAAGAAGGAAGAAAAGGCAAAATAAGAAAAGCCTCAATCTGTGCTTAATGGCCAAAAGGGAGGATGACTCAAGTAGTGTAAGTTCATCAAACTCCTCAAACTCTGAAAATTATGGTCAATTACTTCAAGCTTTTCAAGAAACGCATGAAGAAGCCAACCGATTGGCTCTCTTGAACAATCGGTTGAAAGAAAAGAACAGCTGGCTTGAAAATAGAGTAAAGGCACTGGAAGAGGATTTAGAAAATTCAAAAATGGATTTTGAAAATCTGGAAATCATTTACAAAAACTCCTCTTGCAAGTGTGATACTCTAGTTTGTGAAAATTGTGAAAATCTTGAAAAGAAGGTCCACTATCTTGTTAAAACAGTGGATAAGCTTTCTAAAGGCCAATCCAACTTTGAGAGTGTGCTAGCATCTCAAAATTGTGTTTTTGAAAAATCTGGATTGGGTTTTAATCCACAAAACAAGCAAGATAGATTTTCAAAATCATTTTCGAAAATGCCAGAAAAACAATCGATTGGACCATCGAAACAACCGATTGTTACATGCTTCTATTGCATGAAAAGAGGCCATTCTGTAAAATCAGAAAACATGTTGTTCCTAAAGGGCTTATGAAGTGGATTCCCAAGGGAAATAAAGCTTTTATTGATGAGTATAAACCAGATGGACCCACATTCATAAGGGGACCAAACCTATGTACTTGAAAATCTTTTTGTAGGAAATCTTGGAGGAAAGAAAGCAACTTTGGTACTTGGACAGTGGATGCTCCAAGCATATGAAAGGGGACAAATCAAAGTTCTTGAGAATATCCTTCAAGCAAGAGGGTCATGTCACCTATGGAGACAACAACAAAGGAAGAATTCTTGGGAGAGGATCCATAGGAGATGAGAGCATCTTGGTGATTCATGATTGTACCGCCCTGATGGTCGGGTGTGATGACGTGGCATCCTGCTACAGTGTAGGCGTGTTGACAAGGCGCCAGGTTGGCAGAAGGGGAGGAAGTCGGGGGGTACGCGTAGTCGCCAGTTGTTAAGCTGGCGTGTTCCGACTTCCAGTTTACCAGAATGGGCGATCGCCAGGTTGAAGATGGAGTCGCCAGATGTAGACCCAGGCGACCAAGCAGTCGGAGATCGCCAGAACAAGCACATCGCCGAAGATGAAAGAGAAGCAGATTATGAAGGCGGCCGACGAGACCACAGGGAAGGTGTATGAAGGCCCTAACTCGCCAGTTCCAGTAGAGATCGCACTCCTAAGTTAGCTATGCACTGGGCAGTACCATGCATAAGTAACTTGGCCAAAATGAGAGTAGAAGCAGCGCCAAGTCAGGGAGCCTCCAGATGATGGCACGTGTACAGTTGGATGCGAGCCACGTGTCCAAGTCTGTAACTGCTAGGAGAGAGAAAGCCACCAGGTATATAAGAGTTCTTAACAAACTTTCTGAGGTACGCACGTTCAGTTCATACACTTTACGCTTGCGAGTTAGAGCTGACTGTGAGAGAGGATTTGCACGGTTCTAGTTCTCTTAGTTTTTGGTGATACCGTCACTGACTTGAGCGTTGGAGTGCGATCGGCCGCAGCGGCGCCGTGCTGTTTCTTTGCAGGTTCTTGAGATAGATCCCGAAGAGGAACGGAGGTGAGAAGCGGTGCGCACGTCGATCCTTTGACGAGGCAGTCTCCAGCGTTCCGGTCAACAGGCAGGATCATCAGGCGCCCACCGTGGGGCCGTGTAAAACTTGCTCCCATCCACAGCGTGAGTTCTTGGAAGTTTCCGAAGTTTTCTGCGCGGTTGTGTGCTGGTGCAACCGTCGTTCACGGTCTCTTTGAGTTTCGTTCGGTGAAATTGCGTTTTGAACCGTTCGTTTGGCTTTTCGATCGGTGGAGTAAGGTTCTTTTTGCTGATTACGCGTAGTCTGTTGGTGGAAGTTCGAGTTCTTTCGTTTGTTTGGTTGTTCGCGGGAAAGCGGTGGTTTCTGGCGAAGTCGTGGTTTTCTTTGAAGGCTTACGGTGTTCTTGAGTTTTCTTGCACTGTTTCTCCGATTGATCGCTGATTCGATCGAGGCTGAAGTGTTGTTTGCTGCATTCCTGTGATTCGCTGAAGTTAATGAGAAAAATGAGAAGCAATCGTTCCAGTCCCGTGGCGCCTGTCGCTGCTGAAGGCGACACCGCCATGACCATGGTGCAGATGGCAGAGATGATGCGCTTGTTACAGGCAACTGTGGAAGCCTCACGCGTAGAGCAAGCGAGGATACATGAGGACCTGGTCGCCTCTCGCGCCAGGAACGAGGAGCTCAGCAAGGTGACTGAGGAGCTGCGTCGAGCTCTTCAGGAGCAGTAAGGACGTTCTTCTGCTGAAGAGGTGGCGCCGTCGACGCAACCTTGTGTTTTCCCAATGCCTTTTGTTCAGGCGATCACCGACACGCCTATTCCCACGAGCGTGGTTTCGGTTAAGGCTGTCTTTACCGGCGTGGAGGATCCAGAGACTCATCTAACCACGTTCCACACGCAGATGATGCTGTCGGGAGGGTCAGACGCCGTCTACTGCAAGATGTTCGTGAGTACGCTCCAGGGAACGGCGATGGAGTGGTTTGTGAGCCTGCCTAACGGCCACATAACCAATTTTCAACAGTTCTCGAAAATCTTTGTCGAGCAGTACATTGTGAATAAGGCACCGCCCAAGGTGTCCTATGATCTGTTTGATATAAGGCAGTACCATGGGGAGTCCCTCAGAGACTACCTCAATCGCTTCGGAGCGCAGATGGTCAGATCGCCAGCCAAGGATGAAGAAATGCTGGTCTATGCCTTCAAGAAGGGCGTGCAGCCAGGGCCATTCTGCGAGGCCTTGATCAGGGCTCATCCAGCGACGTTTGCTGAAGTCAGGCGACTTGCGGTGGCCCACATCGCCGACGAGAGTGAAGTCGCCGAGAAGAGAGGCAGCGTGGCTCCCGCCAGGCCACGCGCCCAGACCAGGATCCAGCCGCAGAGGGTGCTGGAAACGGCGGCGGCGGCCAGAAAAGACCAGAGGACTCGCCATCCTTACGACAGGAGAAACAAGGGAAGAAGCCAAGCGCGCCAACAACCAGCACGCCAACAACCAGCACGCCGGGAATACAATCGCCCGCCTAAGCACAAATTTGTCATGGGACTAGCGGACCTGATCGCTATCCCTAACATATCTGCTAGGTTGAAGGCGCCTGAGAAGGTGGGCGACAAGGTGCTGGGGTCAAAGCCGGACGCCTGGTGCGAGTTCCACCAATGTTTTGGCCACACCTTGGACTCGTGTTTGTCTTTGGGGTATCAGCTCGATGATCTGGTTAAGAGCGGGTTCCTAAATGACTATCTGCTGGATAGAAGGACGGGGGGAGCGTCGAGTTCCCAGCCAGCAGGTGGAGAAGCCCAGCAACACGAGATGCCTATCCACGGGGAGATCCACACCATTGCAGGGGGTTTCTCAGGTGGTGGATGCACCGCATCGCAGAGGAAAAAGTATGCGCGATCGGTGATGGCAGTGGACATGTTTGAAGATCACTCGCCGAAAGTGGACATTACGTTCACCAAGCAGGATCTTCGGGACATTGTGCCTCATGACAACGATCCCATAGTTATTTCGTTGGTTACAGCAGGGAGGAAGGTCCATAGAGTTCTGGTGGACCAAGGAAGCTCGGCAGACGTGATGTTCTGGCCGACTTTCACACAGCTGGAATTGCCCCTTGATCAGCTAAGGCCCTATGGAGGGTGCTTATATGGGTTCGCTGGTGACCAGGTGGAGGTCAGGGGGTACATTGAGCTGAGAACCACGTTTACAGATGAGGCCGGGTCGAGGACGGAGAAAATCAAGTACCTCATCGTAAACGCCCCTTCAGCATATAACATCCTGTTGGGAAGGCCCACTCTTAACAGGATAGGCGCCATTCCGTCGACTCGGCACATGAAGGTGAAGTTGCCGTCCATGGAAGGGGTGGTGATCACGATCAAGTCTGATCAGAAGGAAGCGAAAAGGTGCTATGAGAATAGCCTGAAAAACAAAAGATCAGTGAGTTATGTAACAACCACCCCACCTCCCGGTGTGAAGCCCAGACCGCCGGTAACAGAGGAGACCGCCGGAAGAGACGTGGAAATGGTGGATGCTGAGCTGGGGGAGGGGAATGCTGGCCTGGAGGAGGAAGAGGCGCGGAATCGCCCCGAGGAAGCAAGGGAACAAGGAATCGCCAGGGCGGTGATCGCCAGAGAATCCAGGCCTAAGCCTGTCGAGCAGTGGCTCGAGAAGGAGATCGGAGGGAAAATCTTCAAGCTCGGAAGATCCCTAGAGGTCGATCTCCAGGACCAGATCGCCAAGGTGATTGAGCGGCATCTGGACGCATTTGCATGGTCCGCTTCGGACATGCCCGGGATTGATCCCGACTTCTTGTGCCATCATCTGGCGATGGACACTTTGGTGAGACCGGTGCGACAAAGGAGAAGAAAATTCAACGAGGAGAGGAGGCAGGCAATCAGGGATGAAACACAGAAACTCCTCGCTGCAGGCCACATCAGGGAAGTCCAGTACCCTGAATGGTTGGCAAATGTCGTACTGGTGAAGAAGAGTAACGGGAAATGGCGCATGTGCGTCGATTTCACCGATCTGAACAAAGCTTGCCCAAAGGATTCGTATCCTTTACCAAGCATTGATGCCCTGGTTGATAGTGCTGCAGGGTGCAAGCTGCTAAGTTTCCTGGATGCCTTCTCGGGCTATAATCAGATCAAGATGCATCCCATGGATGAAGAGAAAACAGCCTTCATGACGGAGAGATCGTGCTACTGCTATAAGGTGATGCCGTTTGGGCTGAAGAACGTGGGGGCCACGTACCAGAGGCTGATGGATCGAGTACTTGCACCAATGCTGGGAAGGAACGTGCAAGCCTACGTCGATGACATGGTCGTGACCTCGCAGGAAAAGAGCAAGCACGTTGCAGACTTGGAAGAATTGTTCTCGACGATCGCCAAGTTCAAGTTAAAGCTCAACCCGGAGAAATGCATTTTCGGCGTGGAGGCTGGAAAGTTTTTGGGTTTTCTCTTGACTGAAAGAGGAATAGAAGCCAACCCAGACAAGTGTGCCGCCATCTTGGCGATGAGAAGCCCGGCTACGGTGAAAGAGGTCCAGCAGCTAACAGGTCGGATGGCAGCCCTATCTCGCTTTGTGTCGGCTAGCGGAGAAAAGGGGCATCCCTATTTTCAATGTCTGCGGCGCAATAATAAGTTTGTTTGGACGAAAGAGTGCGAGGAAGCTTTCGTCAAACTGAAGGAGTATCTGGCGAGCCCGCCGGTTCTGTGCAAACCGCTGGCGGGAATCCCTCTCAGGTTGTATTTCGCTGTGACTGAGAGGGCGGTGAGTGCGGTGCTCGCCCAGGATCAAGATCAGGCTCAGAAGCCTATTTATTTCGTGAGCAAGGTGTTGCAGGGCCCAGAAACGAGATATCAGGCCCTGGAGAAGGCTGCGCTGGCTGTGGTGTTTTCGGCGAGGAGGTTGCGCCACTACTTCCACAGTTTCACAATACTGGTGATGACTGACCTGCCCATCCAGAAGGTCTTGAAGAAACCCGATGTTGCGGGAAGGATGGTGAAGTGGGCGGTAGAGTTGTCAGAGTTTGATATTAAGTACGAGCCCCGAGGCCCGATCAAGGGGCAAATCTTTGCAGATTTCGTGGTTGAGCTCTCATCAGAGGCGACGCGGGTTGAAGGAGACGATTTCCGTTGGGTACTTTCGGTGGATGGATCGTCGAACCAGCAAGGCAGCGGTGCTGGAGTCATATTGGAAGGACCCAACGGCGTGCTGATTGAACAATCTTTGAGGTTTGCCTTCAAAGCCAGCAACAATCAAGCAGAGTATGAGGCACTGATCGCCGGGATTTTGCTGGCCAAGGAGATGGGAGCTAGGGTACTGATGGCTAAGAGTGACTCGCTGCTAGTCACAGGGCAAGTAACCGGCGAGTTCCAGGCTAAAGATCCACAAATGGCGGCTTACTTGGCGTATGTGCAGGAATTGAAGAGTTCCTTTGCCTCTTTTGAAGTAGTACATGTGCCCCGAGAGCAGAATGCCCGAGCTGACTTGCTTGCTAAGCTCGCCAGCTCAGGCAAGGTAGGCAGAGGACGGTGATTCAAGAAACTCTGAAGACGCCGAGGGCATTTGTAGCAGATCACCTGGTCCTTCAGATAAGCAGGTCGACGGAGAGAGCAGCGAGAAGCCATAAGTCCTTGACGCAAGAAACTCTGAGATCGCCGAGAGTTAGAGCATGTCGAGGAGAGAAGGTGGATGTGATGCAGGTCTGCGCCGCCCATGAGCCAGACACTTGGATAACGCAATACAAACGGTGCCTGGCAGATGGCCTCCTCCCGCTGGATCCGACAGAAGCTAGGAAGGTAAAGAAAAATTCCAGCAAGTATACGTTGATTGATGGCGATCTGTACAGGTTTGGGTTCACTCACCCGCTCCTGGAATGTATACACGGCGAGAAATGCGCGAGAATCATGGCGGAGCTCCACGAAGGTATATGCGGAAGCCACGTCGGGGGTCGAGCTCTGGCCGCAAGGACTCTCCGTGCAGGCTACTACTGGCCATCCATGAGAGAGGATTGCAAGAAATATGCCCAATGTTGTAAACAATGCCAGCAGCACGCCGATTGGCATAAGGCACCTCCCGAGGAGTTGAAGTCGATCTATAGCCCTTGGCCGTTTCATACTTGGGGAATCGACATCCTGGGACCTTTCCCGCTGGCGATCAGGCAAATGAAGTACTTGGTGGTGGCAGTTGAGTATTTCACCAAGTGGATTGAAGCAGAACCAGTGGCCCAGATCACCGCACACAAGATCGAAGGTTTTGTATGGAAGAACATCGTGTGCCGGTTTGGAGTGCCTAAGCGCCTGGTATCAGATAATGGGACGCAGTTTGCAAGCCACCTGTTGAAGAAGCTTTGCGAAGGGGTGGGAATTCAACAAGTGTTTGCATCCGTCGAGCACCCTCAGACAAATGGCCAGGTGGAGTCAGCTAATCGGGTGTTGTTGAGAGGTTTGAAGAGAAGGCTTGAGAAAGCCAAGGGAAGTTGGGCTGAGGAGGTGCCCCGTATAGTCTGGGCATACCACACCACCGAGCAGTCAGGAACCCACGAGACCCCGTTCAGCTTGGTCTATGGATGTGATGCCATGATTCCCGTGGAGATCCAGGAGAGCTCGCCGAGATTCCAGAACTTCGTAGAGGAAGACTCGAATGAAGAGAGAAGGCTAAACCTGGATCTGCTGGATGAGGTTAGGGAAGAGGCGAGGTTGAAGGCTGAGGCCGTGAAGAGAAGGGTTGAACGAAGATACAACTCAAAGGTGATGCCAAGGCAGTTTAGAGAGGGCGACTTGGTGATGAGGAAGGCCCACCAGTACGAGATGGAGAATAAATTGTCACCCAAGTGGACTGGACCGTTCAGAATAACCGAGGCGCTCGGGAACGGGGCCTACCGCTTAGAGACGCTGGAAGGAGGGGCGATCCCTCGCACCTGGAACGCCACACACCTGAAGTTGTACTATAGTTAAAAGCTTTGTAAGTAAAGACAAACATAAATGTTATATTACAATGTCTCTGATAAAACAGTTTCAAGGGGGCACTCTTTTTTCCTAAGGAGGGTTTTTAATGAGGCCACCCAATAAAGAAGAGTTTTTGAAGTATAAGGCGTTTTCAGATTGCATGTTTGCTTTTTTCCAAGAGTTTTTGAAGAAAGACCTTGTCGCTTGTAAGTGATTTAAGGCAAGAAAAGATATATCGCATGCTTTCTAAAAGGTTTTAAGTCCTCATCGTTTTTCGGCGATTGGAGGCACCAGTTAAGTTTTAAGTCCTCATCGTTTTTCGACGATTGGAGGCACCAGTTAAGTTTTAAGTCCTCATCGTTTTTCGGCGATTGGAGGCACCAGTTAAGTTTAAAGTCCTCATCGTCTTTCGGCGATCGGAGGCACCAGATGAAAGACCTCAACGCCCTCGCGCGTCCTGAGGCAAGTTAAAGACCTCCTCGCCGTCGAGCGAGTGCAGGCGAGAAAGAGAAAGGTCCTCAGTGCATCCAGGGGGGAGGAGATGTACACCCTGGGCAAGTTGAGGCACCAGATAAAGTCCTTCTCGCCGCTGTGCGAGTTCAGGCGAGTTAAAGACCTCCTCGCCGTCGAGCGAGTGCAGGCGAGAAAGAGAAAGGTCCTCAGTGCATCCAGGGGGGAGGAGATGTACACCCTGGGCAAGTTGAGGCACCAGATAAAGACCTTCTCGCCGTTGAGCGAGTTCAGGCGAGTTAAAAGACCTTCTCATTTACATGCGAGCTTAGGCAAGATAAAATCCTTCTCGTCTCGAACGAGTTCAGGTATGGCGCAGAGGGTGGAAGAAGTATGGAAGGTGGCTAAGGTAGGTTCGAAGAGAACGCCTAGTCAGCCGGTCTTTGTTCTGAAGTCCAGGAGGGTAAAGAGAGATCCCTAAAGGCGTCTCTGCCCCCATGCAAAGAAACGATTGCCAAAGCATGAGGCTAGGAAAAGCTAATGGTACCAAGAGTTCTTGGCGATCGGGAAAAGTTCAAACAGCGGCGAGAAGGTTAAAAGACTTGTTTGATAAAGCAGGTCGAGTGGGACGTTGTTTGAGCCTATAATTGAGTTACAGTTTGTTGCTTGAAGGGTATTCTTGTGATAAGGTTAGTTGCCTTAAGGGTACAAGTTGGTTAAAGTGATTATTACTTGAGTTTGAAGTGGTTCGAAGCGGTTAAGTCAAAAGGTTGTGTTTGCAAAAATCGTTAAGTTATATCCGACAAAGTTAAACATGCAAAGAAGGTTAAGGCACTTAAAGAAGTCAGGAGAGTGAATACCCAAACTTTGTCATTAAGATAAGTATTTGTTAAAAGCACACATACAAGAGTTTTTACAGAATAATACGAGGGAAATCATAAAGTAGCAGATGAGGTGGAGTTGATTAGTCTTCAGCAGGAACGACCTTTCCATCTACTACTTCGTTGTTCAGCGACACCAGGCTGAGGTCCAGATCGGGGAATAGGCAAGCGAATTGTTCCCGCGCAGCTTCGAATCCAGCAGCCAGAATCTGAGCAGAATTTAGCTTGAGTGCTTCGATTTGCCCCTGAAGTTCCTCAATCCGCTTCTTGAGGTCTTCGGTTTGCTCTTTCAGCTCTTTGTTCTGCTGCTCCAGCTCTTCAACCTGTTTTTTAAGTTGTTCGTTGGTCTCTCGAGCCTGGAGGAGGTCTTCAGTAACCTTCTTGGATTCCGATTGTGCTTGGGCCAACTCAGCAGCCATCTTTCCCTTCTCTTTGTTGGCCTCAGCAAGATCAACCATGGCGTCGTCCCTCGCCTTCTCTACTTGCCCAAGTAGTTTCTCTCGGTCGATCGACCTCTGCTCCAGTTTTTGCACTTTAGCGGCGTCAGCTTGAATGTGAGCCTCCAGGTCGATCGCCTTGGCGCGAAGAGGCACGATTTTGCTTTCCAGCTCGACCTTCTCTTGGGCAAGATCGTGAACTTTGCGGCGAAGGTCAGTAGCCTCCTTGCGCGCCAGCCTGAGCTCGGTACTCATTGCATCCTCCACCCGGGAGTGTTCGATTTCTGCGAGCGTCAGGCTGAAGGACAACTTCTCCACCTCGATCTTCATAGTGCTGTTTTCGGTTTTGAGGTTGAAGAGGTCGTCCTGGAGCCTCCTGGTTGAGCCCTCCACAGCCCTGGTTATAATCGCTGGGATATCCTCTGCTATGGTTTTGAGTTTGGCAGTCAGAGGTTCCCACATCCTTGTGACCTCAAGGGGAAGGTTTGCTGCTTGGAGAGGCGCCAGGTGGGTTTGTTGTGGGTTCTCGTCGCCACCTTCCTTAGCAGGATCTTCAGTGTTTGCTTCCTGGCGTGGCGACGGGATCGGGGACTCGGTGATTAGAATCGGAGAGGTATGAGCAACCTCATCCCCGATTGGAACATCTCCTGCAGCGGAGGCGTTTGAAGGGGGACCCCCTCCGGCTGACACATATGGTGTAGAGGCGCTCGGGGGGTCCTCCAGGAAATTTGGCTCTTGGGCCTCAGCTGCAGGTGGCGCAGTGGCCAGTGGAACCGCTTGGACTGGTGAAGAAGGAGCCTGTGGTGTTGGCGAGGATGGAGGAGGAGCGGGCGTTGATGGTGGTGTCGAGCTTGGAAGAGGTGGTGGGGCAGGTGGTGAAGATGGTGCCACCCTTTTCCTCTTCGTAACGAGGCCATCCTCGGTGACCTCATCGTCCTCTTCTTCCTCCTCTTGGACGACTTGGGGGGCTTTCCTTCTGGGTCTCTTAAGGACCAATTTCTTGCGTTGAGCGGGCTCCTTGGGTGGTGATCGCCCTTGGACAATGGCGGCCTCCACCACCGAGTTGGGCACCGTTTGGGAACCGGTTGCCAACCCGTGGTTTCGGGCGAGTGACTTTAGTTCGGTGAGCATGTTCCTGGGCAACATGTTGTCTGCAGGGGACAGAGATGCGTGGGTTAACTCAAGGAAAACAGATAAGTGCATAGTGTAATAAACAGCAAAGCAGATAATATGTGCAGGAAAAGTAAAGCCAAAGTCTTGCGCATAACGCACAAGACGCCCAGAAACAGCTAAACAGAAGCAGTATTAAAGCAATGGTTCAAATGACCTAACCTATTTGAAATTCTAGCTGATCTTCGAAGAATTCAAAGCTGATCAGGGAGGTGGTGAGGAAAGTTATGTTGGCGTCCGCCACCTTCTTCCAGAAGAGACAAAGGTCTCTGTCCAAAGCTCCCATGCTATCAGGACTTCTGGGCCTCCTGAAGCAGCTCTTGGACTCCTTTTTCCCCTTGTCCACCCAGTACAAGGGGAAGCCATCAAGAAGGGAGGTGTCCTTGTCGTTTGCACGTACTTGGACGAATTTCCCCTTCCAGTCTTTGTACGATTGCTGGAAAATGGTAAAAATGGATCTCCCAGCAATCGCATTCAAGCTAACCCACAGGCGGTCTCCTGGGTGCTTGGCTTCGAAAAGGAACAAAAACACGTCCACCGACGCGGGCAACCCCAGGTGGGCGCACGTTACTTGGAAGGCTCGAACAAACGCCCAGCTGTTGGGGTGGAGCTGGGCGGCCGCAATGTTGAGCTCGGTAAGAAGTTCCCTCTCGAATCGGGTGAGAGGGAACCTGAGCCTGACCTTCTTGAACAGAGTCGTGTAGACAAAGCAGAAGGGCCCGTCGGCGCTTACTTTGTCATCAGCACACACGGGCAGGTCGGCGGGGCAAGGCAGCACCATCATCCTTTCGTCGTGCTCCTTGTGAAACGACTGGTAGATCTCGTCCCCCTTGGTCAGCCGCAAGACTGCCCCCGCAGTGTTCACAGAGGATTTTTCTTTCAGAAGGGTTGAGTTAGCCCAGGGGTATAAAGTTTGGAAGTCTGGCGGAGGAACGGGAACTCCTCCAGCGTTAGATGGAGTCGCCTGGGCCAGGGCAGATTGGGAAGACGCAGGCCTCTCAGCCTGCGAAGAGGGAGCGCCACGAACTTGTGTTGAGTCGTGTGCTTGTGAAGGAAGGTTTCGTGCTGATGTTGGGGGGTTCGGGGTAATCTTGGTGCGAGTCATGATAGCAGCTGCAAAGGAAGAAGAAAGGAAAAATGATCAGGAGGGTTACGAAGGCTGACTCGATCATAGAAGGAAGGTGAAAGACGAACGAATGCGGGTTCGTTGCGACGATCGACAAAGCCCTAAGTTACGCAGAAGGAGAAATGGAAAAACAACCCACAGCGTATGCACCAAGCAGTTACAGGATGATGCGAATCGGTGAAAATGCAAGGAAAACCAGCAGATGAAGGAAAGTAATTACCTTTCGATGATCAGGAAGACGATGGAGGAAAATGGTGATCTCGAGCGTCGAAGAGCGTTGAGAGTTTTCGCAGAAGGAAGTTAGAGCGTTTGCAAGCACGAAGAAAGTGATGGAACAGTGAAGCGAAATGGGTTTAAGGGTTTTTCGAAATGGGTTTAGGAAGCGCAAACGGCAAATGAAGAGAGCCGTTGATGAAGCCACGTGTCGAGCAATGAGTGAGGGGTTTGGTGGGGCGTCAGAGCAGCAGAAGGTACAACCGCTTGGAATTCCGCGTCAAGGCCACGTAGATCGGTGTTAACGAAGGCTCTTTCAGTCTTTTCGCTAGACAAGTCTTCGCTTAAGACTGGGGGGCTTGTGTACCGCCCTGATGGTCGGGTGTGATGACGTGGCATCCTGCTACAGTGTAGGCGTGTTGACAAGGCGCCAGGTTGGCAGAAGGGGAGGAAGTCGGGGGGTACGCGTAGTCGCCAGTTGTTAAGCTGGCGTGTTCCGACTTCCAGTTTACCAGAATGGGCGATCGCCAGGTTGAAGATAGAGTCGCCAGATGTAGACCCAGGCGACCAAGCAGTCGGAGATCGCCAGAACAAGCACATCGCCGAAGATGAAAGAGAAGCAGATTATGAAGGCGGCCGGCGAGACCACAGGGAAGGTGTATGAAGGCCCTAACTCGCCAGTTCCAGTAGAGATCGCACTCCTAAGTTAGCTATGCACTGGGCAGTACCATGCATAAGTAACTTGGCCAAAATGAGAGTAGAAGCAGCGCCAAGTCAGGGAGCCTCCAGATGATGGCACGTGTACAGTTGGATGCGAGCCACGTGTCCAAGTCTGTAACTTCCAGGAGAGAGAAAGCCACCAGGTATATAAGAGTTCTTAACAAACTTTCTGAGGTACGCACGTTCAGTTCATACACTTTACGCTTGCGAGTTAGAGCTGACTGTGAGAGAGGATTTGCACGGTTCTAGTTCTCTTAGTTTTTGGTGATACCGTCACTGACTTGAGCGTTGGAGTGCGATCGGCCGCAGCGGCGCCGTGCTGTTTCTTTGCAGGTTCTTGAGATAGATCCCGAAGAGGAACGGAGGTGAGAAGCGGTGCGCACGTCGATCCTTTGACGAGGCAGTCTCCAGCGTTCCGGTCAACAGGCAGGATCAATGATGTTCTCTTTGTTGAAGGCCTAAAACATAATTTACTAAGTATTAGCCAACTTTGTGACAAGGGGTATCAAGTGATGTTCAAGACAAACACATGTGAAATCTGTCTACCCAACACCAAAGAGGTAATGTTGGTAGGTAAGAGAGTTAATAATGTGTATCTTCTAGATATCTCTTCACCATGTTCAATTGGATGTCTTCTATCCAAGCAAGATGAATCTTGGCTTTGGCATAGGAGAATTGCTCATATTCACATGAATCATTTGAACAAGCTAATATCAAAAGATCTTGTGATTGGGCTACCAAAACTCAAGTTTGAGAGGGATCGCATTTGTGAAGCTTGCCAAAAAGGGAAACAAGTGAAAAGTTCTTTTAAAACCAAAAATGTTGTCTCTTCATTGAGACCTCTTGAACTCCTTCACATGGATCTCTTTGGACCCTCTAGAACTATGAGTCTTGGTGGAAATTATTATGCTCTTGTTATTGTTGATGATTTCTCTAGGTACACTTGGACCTTGTTCTTGGAATCAAAGAGTGATGCCTTTGCTGCATTCAAAAAGCTAGCAAGAAGACTTCAAAACACAAAGAACAACAACATAGGTTCCATAAGGAGTGACCATGGAGGAGAATTTCAAAATGAGAAGTTTGTCAAGTTCTGTGAGAAGTTGGGGATTCTACACAATTTCTCTGCTCCAAGAACACCACAGCAAAATGGAGTTGTAGAGAAGAAGAACAGGTCCCTTGAAGAGCTTGCAAGGACAATGCTTAGTGAATCATCACTTCCTAAGTATTTTTGGGCAGATGCAGTGAGCACCTCTTGTTATGTGATGAATAGGGTGCTTATAAGGCCCATTTTGAAGAAAACTCCATATGAACTTTTCAATGGAAGGAAGCCTAACATCAGTCACCTCAAAGTCTTTGGCTATAGTTGTTTCGTTCTCAACAATGGAAAGGAAAGTTTGGGAAAATTTGATGAGAAAGTTGACCTTGGTATTTTCATTGGTTATTCACTCACAAGCCATGCATATAGAGTCTACAACAAAAGGCTGATGACTGTAGAAGAATCAGTTCATGTAGTCTTTGATGAGGTAGATCGCAGAATCAGTGAGAACCCAAAGATCAGTGCTGAGGAAGATGAACAGAGCATCAGTTTGAAGAAGCTGGATATCTGTGCAGAAAAACAACCGGTTGATTCGCAGAAACAATCGATTGAAATTCTGCAACAGAGTGAGCTGCCCAAAGAGTGGAGGATTCCTAGAGATCTGTCAGTGGATAACATCATAGGGCAGATAAAGGAAGGTGTCTCCACACGTAGCTCCATCTTAAACTACTGCAGGCACACAACTTTTGTTTCTCAAATTGAACCAAAGTCAATTGAGGAAGCTCTCAAGGATGAGAATTGAGTTGAAGCTATGCATGAAGAGCTAAATCAATTTGAAAGAAATGAGGTATGGTTTCTTGTCCCTAAAACAAATGAAATGAATATTATTGGTTCAAAATGGGTTTTCAGGAACAAGCTAGATGAGGATGGAGTGATCACTAGAAACAAAGCAAGGCTAGTTGCCAAAGGCTACAATCAAGAAGAGGGCATAGACTATGGTGAAACCTTTGCTCCTATGGCTAGATTGGAGGTTGTGAGGCTACTGCTGGCTTTTGCTTGTATGAGTGGTTTTAAACTCTTCCAAATGGATGTAAAGAGTGTCTTCTTGAATGGCTACATCAATGAGGAAGTCTATGTAGATCAACCACCGGGTTTTGAAGATCACAAGTATCCCAACCATGTTTTCAAGTTGAAGAAAGCTTTGTATGGACTAAAACAAGCTCCAAGGCAGTCGTATGAGAGGCTTAGCAACTTTCTGCTATCACATGGTTATGAAAGAGGAATGGTAGACAAGACTCTCTTCATCAAGAAGTCAAATGCAGAAATAATTCTTGTGCAAATCTATGTTGATGACATCATCTTTGGTGCTACACAAGATAGATTGTGTGAAGAATTTGTGGCTGCAATGAAAGATGAGTTTGAAATGTCTATGATGGGAGAACTATCTTTCTTTCTTGATTTGCAGGTTAAACAAACAAAGGATGGGATTTTCTTAAGTCAATCAAAGTATTGCAAGGAGATTCTCAAAAAGTTTGAAATGGAAAATTGCAAAGAGGCAAGCACTCCAATACCATCAAGCTGCTACATGGATGCGGATGCTGATGGAAAGAGTATAGATCAAACAAAATACAGAGGTTTGATTGGATCATTGCTTTATCTAACAGCAAGTAGGCCGGACATCATGTTTGCGGTGTGTCTATGTGCAAGATATCAAGCAAATCCTAAAGAATCACACTTCAAAGCTGCAAAAAGGATTCTGAAATACCTCAAAGGAACATCATTTGTAGGACTATGGTATCCTTCTCATTCTCCAATACATTTAATTGGTTATTCAGATTCTGACTTTGCAGGTTGCAAGCTAGATAAAAAGAGCACAAGTGGCACTTGTCACCTTCTTGGCTCAAGCCTAATCTCATGGCATAGCAAGAAGCTAGCATGTGTTGCTCTCTCTACTGCTGAGGCAGAATATATAGTTGCTGGTAGCTGCTGTGCACAGATCCTATGGCTCAAACAACAACTTGCAGATTTTGGTTTACAAATCAGCAAAGTTCCTTTGATGTGTGATAACACAAGTGCAATTAATCTTACCAAAAATCAAATCCAGCATTCAAGGACCAAACATATTGAAATAAGACATCATTTCATCAGAGATCGTGTGCAAAATGGGAATTGTGAAGTGAAGTTTGTGGAGACCAAATTGCAACTAGCTGACATCTTCACAAAGCCTCTACCAAAAGAGAGGTTTTTCTTCTTAAGAAATGAGTTAGGTATTCTTGATCTTAATAATCTCTCTTAAGTCTGTTTTTGGCACATGTTAAAGTCTATTTGTGAAGACAAATAGGGGGAGAATTATTGGTTCTTGTATATCTGTGTCTTATATACATAAAATGTTTAAATCTCTGATTATAAAAGTGTTTTCTGCTGCTGCTGATAGAAACAACCGATTGTTTCGTGTAAACAACCGATTGTTTATCATGTTTTATTCTTTGAATGAGTTAAAATCTAACTAGTAGTTGTAAGAAGCTTTGGATAGTACAAATACTTTGTCTGCAGGAACTGCTTCAGATTTAATCAGTACAACACAAGCACCAGG
The DNA here is from genome assembly GCF_000499845.2 of Phaseolus vulgaris. Lineage (NCBI taxonomy): Eukaryota > Viridiplantae > Streptophyta > Magnoliopsida > Fabales > Fabaceae > Phaseolus > Phaseolus vulgaris. Next base: position 29,336,554 of record NC_023755.2, on the reverse strand, counting down.
GATTTGTCTTCATCAAATAGAGGGAGATTGTTGAATCAAGTGGTGTTCAATGTTTTGAAGAATCCAAATCCTTTGAAGGATGTTGAAGCCTCTGCTTTGCTTGTTGTTGCTGTGCTGGTTTAAGCTTTGTTCTGGGGTAGTTTAATGTTGTAATCCACCCTTAGATTAAATCTCAAGCAATTAGCATCTCAATCTTTATCAAAGTAAAATGCTTTTCAAACTAAGTTGAAACCTATAGAATGAACTGAAATCAATACAGAGTAATCCTATTTCAGTTCTCTCTTGAATAACCAAAGCTCAAGTTCAAACTCAATTTGCTTCAAAAAAACTCTTTGAAAACTCAAATCTGTTTTTCTGTCTTCTTTTTCTTTTTGTAAAACATTAACAAACTATTTATTGTATTCAAATCTTGGTCAAAGCATTTAAAGAAGGAGCGTATTCAGTTATGAAATCAATTAAAGCTCTTCTAACAAACAAAACTGTTTTTCAGTTAGGATTCCAAACAAATAATCGGTTGAAGTATCGAATCAATCAGTTGTTTGGGTTTGACAGCAAGTCAACCATCCAAAACAGTTTTCAAACTTTTTCAAAAACACCTAAGTATAAAACAATCGGTTGTTTCGACAAAACAACAGGTTGTTTTTCACTTAGTTTGAAAAACACTTTAATCTTAAAAGATTTGAAAACACTTAAGCTTTAGATTCAACAAAGAGTGGAGTTACAAATATATTCTACCCCAAATCCTATTCTAAAGCACCTCAACAACAACAAGCACATTCAACCTTCAATCAAACTCAAAGGATTTGGATTCTTCAAAGCTTGAACACACTTGATTCAATAGTTTATGTTTTCCATATTATAATAATTACATTTAACTTATAGTTATCATGTGAGGTACATTAATAAATTGAGGGTAGACTAAGGAAAATAAGAAATGTATAAATTTCTTGAGCCTCAATGCATCCAGAAATATGGGAACACAAATATCTAGATTCAGCAATACATGCAAACATGGATAAGTGACTCCTAGGGGCTTATTTACATGGCTTCATACATTGAAGGGTCAGTATTCAAACTTTCATTTTTGTAAAACATATGGTAATTTTATAACTAACTATTTTTCATTCACCGTAGGTCCCTTTTGCAGTTGATTGTAATTATTCCTAGGATTATACAATAGTTTTTTTTTTTTTTGCTCCAAAAAAGACCCAACCAAGAAATGAAAAGTCTATTACGAGGATACAATTTTACATTTTTCATTACGTTGCAAGTATAATTGTATTTGAACTAACATTTGTATTTACTTTAATTAGAGTTGTGTCTGACATAAACTTTTTATGTGGAAGGAGTATAACAAGGTGATTACAAATGATCTTCCCTAAGAGTATTTTAATAAATACAATAATTAATTTATGTCCAAGATGTATGAAATTAATTTTTGTCACTTCATTCTCATTTTAGTGTAACATGCAAGTATACTCGTTCAAATGTGGCTACTACATGATGTATTGGATAATCAAGTGGGTGAAATGTTTTAGGTCTTTAATGATGAATCTCCACTGTCCTAGGATAATATTCAAAAATTGAGAGAACATTAACTACTTTCCTTCTCCAACATATATAGTATAATTTTAATTTGTTGTTGATAAAACTTTAGGCTAGATTATACGGTTTTGTGTAGATTTCTTAGTTGAACTATTTATTTATTTTTAATGAGAATTTTTTGTAGTTTGGGTTTTAGTTTTAATTATTTATTTTATATCCTCCTATTGATTTTAATGTATTTAAATATATTTTTTTCACGCTACCAAACTAGTTTATTTCAGAAAATACTACTTGTTGAGGTCTATGCAATAGTAAATAAACAAAGTATTCGAATCATAATGGTAAAGTTTGTTATCAAAAGATGTTCAAATGTAATATTTTGAACATTGTTGAGAAAAGAAGGTGATGGTTTATCATGTCTTTCATTTTGAATATCTCATGATGGAACATTTTCTTTAGGAATTTCATGCAATTTTATATTTTGATTGTTTTTGACAATATGTTTATTGTGGAGTTGACTGAAGAATGTGATAGTGGTCTAGTATTTGATCTATTTGAACTCTTTGAAGGTGGAACATTTCTTTTGGGAAGTTCATAGAACCTTATACTTTAATTACATTTGACAATATGTCCATTGTTGGAGTTGGTTGAAGAAGCGGTGGTGATTTATCATTTGATCCTTGTGAACCCTGTGAAGGTGGAACATATCCTTTGGGAAGTTCATGAAAGCTCGTACTTTGATTACCTTTGACAATAAGTGCTTTGTTGGAGTTGGTTGAAGAATGCGGTGGTGATTTACCATTTGATCCATGTGAACCCTGTGAAGGTGGAACATATCCTTTAGGAAGCTCATGTAACCTTGTAAATTGATTACCTTTGACAACACGTCCATTGTTGGAGTTGGTTGAAGGATGCGGTGGTGATTTACCATTTCATCTATGTGAACCCTGTGAAGGTGGAACATATCCTTTGGGAAGTTCATGTAACCTTGTACTTTGATTACCTTTGACAACACTTCCATTCTTGGAGTTGGTTGAAGGATGCGGTGGTGATTTACCATTTGATCTATGCGAATCTTGTGAAGAACGTATCCTTTGGGAAGTTCATGTAACCTTGTACTTTGATTACCTTTGACAACACGTCCATTGTTGGAGTTCGTTGAAGGATGCGGTGGTGATTTACCATTTCATCTATGCGAACCCTGTGAAGGTGGAACATATCCTTTGGGAAGTTCATGGAACCTTGTATGTTGATTTACGTTGACAACATGTCCATTGTTGGAGTTAGTTGAAGGATGCGGTGGTGATTTACCATTTGATCTATGCGAACCCTGTGAAGGTGGAACATATCCTTTGGGAAGTTCATGGAACCTTGTATGTTGATTACCTTTGACAACATGTCCATTGTTGGAGTTGGTTGAAGGACACGGTGGTGATTTACCATTTGATCCATGTGAACCTTGTGAAGGTGGAACATATCTTTTGGGAAGTTCATGAAACCTTGTACTTTGATTACCTTTGACAACACTTCCATTGTTGGAGTTAGTTGAAGGATGCGGTGGTGATTTACCATTTGATCCATGCGAACCTTGTGAAGGTGGAATATATCCTTTGGGAAGTTCATGGAACCTTATACTTTGATAACCTTTGACAAGATGTCCATTAATAGAGTTATGATTAAGATTTCGTTTGGGAAACACATGAAGAAGTTTCCTTGAAACAATATTAGGAGTTTCAACTTCAACCACCTCGAATTCACCGTATGGAAAAATATTCTTCTTGTCTAGATCTGGAGAAAATATAGCATTTGTAATTGCTATATTATAGAAAAGAATCAATAGCCAAAGAGAGCTTAAACTCATGATTTGAATGATATAGGACACAAAGAAAAAAGAAAAGATACTCAAGTTTGTTCCTAGTATCTTAATATTTATTTGTGTGAAGAGGAAGTGTTTGTTTCAATTCAAATTTATAGACTAATAAACTTTAAAAGTTATCACAAAGTATTAACGTTACATTTATACAGTAATTTATTAATGAGTTTAGTTTTTTTTATTTGAAGAAAATAAATCTTGAAAAACCTCATGAACTTTTTTAGGCCTATTCAGTTTTTTAAGTTAGGTATAAGTTTCTTAAGAATAATGTAATTTTGTGAGAACTATGAAAAGGATTGCTAGAAAAAACATTTTTATGACAAAATAACTTATATCATTAAATAATTTATTTGTCAATCACAAATATATATATATATATATATATATATATTATTTTTATTCAAATTACTAATTATAAAAATTAATTACAATAAAAATATGATTTTGGTAAACTTCTAAAGAAAGTTATAATTTATATGTTTTATTAATTATATTTATTAAATGAATAATTTTATGGAATAATATATATATCATTAAATAATTTATTAGTCGGCCATAATCTTTAAACTGTCTATTTAATGTAGTCTTAAGTAAAATTATCAATTTTTAATAAAACAGTTTGATAATATGTTTGAAATATATATTTAACCTGTTATATCAAATTAAATAATGAGACCTATATTGTAGTAAAATATATCATATAAATTATTACAATAAATATGATTTAAATTGTATATATAACATATTCAAACAGTCTGATAATACTATTTTTAAAGTATATTTTAACCTATTATATCAAATTAAATAATGAGATGTTTGTGGTAATAATAAAATAAGGTATCATATTTTTTATGAGAATTCTCCAACCTGGTTCAATTTTATTGTATTTTAAAAAAATAAACTTAAATTTCATTGAATTAAATAATTTTTAAAACACATAATATAAATTTCTTTGACTTAAATAATTTTTAAAATACATATTTAATTATTTTTATTTTATCAAATTAAATTAAATCTTAAGTGACCAAATATTTTTAATCAATTACGCCAAAAAAAATTATTGTTATATTATTATTATATTTATTATGATTATACTTATTATTAATATTATAAATATTGTTCATATTATTTATATTTTTCATATTATTTATATTTTTCATATTATTTATATTACTTATATTATTTATATTATTTATATTTTTCATGTTATTCATATTATTTATATTATCTATATTATTTATATTGGGGAGAATCCACACTCCTCCAAGTGGCGTGTTCTTCTCTTGTACATTACCATAAGCTTTCTTTCCTTCATATTTTCTTCCATTTTGCATTACATCATTGTTCATTGTGTTTATGTTCTTGTTTTGTTCTTCCAATTTCAATTCGGCTTCCTTCATCATATTTGTTTCTTTTATGTCTTTCAATTTCGCAACTCTAAATCATCTTCACTATATATTGTGCTTTCCTTTTTGCCTTGGGAAGTGAACCTTCACACTTACTTAACCACTTGGTTAAGTTCGTGCCCAGTGGGAATCTTTTTAGGGTTCTCACCTTAAATTGCTAAATCCAAAATCATAAACAAATAGTAACCAATAAAATGTGCAATCCTAAAATCAACTCACATCACAAAAGCTCAGGCCTAATAAGCATAGTTCGGGCCCAAAAAAGGTTGTACAATTTAAATCTCTTCGGCCTAATGAAAGCAGACCCAATGGACTAAAAGTAGTCAGATTTAGCAGATAGTAAATACATTAAACATTGCGCGCTAAGGGAAGGAAAAACAAAAAACAACTTAATATTTGATACAACTGAATCAATTAATTATGTTTTCTCTTTTAGCACAAGTTTAGCAGAACAAAAACCAGAGATGATACTCTTTATATCATCACCCCTAGAATAATGGGGAATATACTGCCATTTTATGATGTTGTTACAAATTCCTAAATAAGGACCGATGAGTGTTATAAAAGGGCCTTGAGACCCTGCACAAAGATAAGTATTATTCCATGCAATACATACTACAGTGAAATATTTAATGCTCTCACTGACTTGATCGTTAAAGTCTTATCAATATGTGAAGCTCCACTCATCACGCGGTGATCCTCAAGCATCCAAAGGCTGCAATTATGAAGGATTGACCCGAAGACCACCTCCAAGATTCGACCCCAAATTGTTGACAAGAATATTTGGCACCCACCGTGGAGTAGGTAAAATTGATCCTACCAACTACCTGAAATACTTATACACAAACCCCAGTAATCAAACAATATTAGGAGTATGAGGCAAGGTATGCAGATGCCTATTGGAGATGAAATCCCCGCCCTATAACAAATCATGGAGACAATAAGGACTCTCAAACAAGCCAACGAGGAATATTGTCAGGAGCAAGAGCATCTACGAGAAGAGGCCTGAGTCGACCATGAGCGTCTCGTGCGAGAGGTAGAGGCTTCCCGAAGGATGATGGAGGAGATCACTCGCGTAAATTAGGAATTGTAGAAGAGAAATGAAAAGTTGCGCAGGACCATGCATAAACATGAGTAGTGCAATGTCCGAGCGTGTTCCCCAGACATATCCTCAAGAGACAACCCCCCAACCATTTTTGCAGTAGATTATGGAAGAACCGATCTCGTGTCACTTCATCACCCAAAAAACCACCCCTTTCTCTGGTGTGGAAGATCCTAAGAGCCATTTAAAGGCGTTCAGAGCTCAAATGATTATCTCGAGCAAATTGGACGTTGTACGATGCAAGATGTTCATGGGTACGTTCACAGGAATGACCCTCTAGTGGTTCAACGGAGTTCTCGATGGTTATATCACATTCTTTCAATAATTCTCCAGAATCTTCAAAGAGCAATACTCGGCTAACAAAGTTGATCCTCCTCAGTTGCCCGATCTTTTTTATGTCAGATAAATGGAGGGGGAATCCCTGAAAGATTATCTGAACTTTTTTTGCACTGTCTTAGTGTGACTCTAGATCCCAATTGAAGAGATGGTGGTCGTCGCCTTCATAAAATGGCTGAGAGCCAGTCCCTTCAATGACACACTAGTTCGAAATAGGAGAGAGTCCATGGCCAAAGTTAGAGAATGAGTTGTTAGAATTAATAGCCTAAACAAGAGGAGGGTGAATTGTTTTTGAAAGATTTTTTTAAAGTATGAAGGTAGAGTGAAAAGCTTTGAAAAATCAACCAATTGATTTTCTATTCAACTCAATAAGATTTTTGTTTTAAGTTTAATTCCAGAAAATCAACCAATTGTTTAACGAAACAACTGGTTGTTTATACCATCAAAATTTAAAATAGTTTTAAAACAGTTTATGAGTGTAGGGATAGAGAGAATCACACAAGATGTTTATACTGGTTCACTCTTAACTAAGAGCTACATCCAGTCCTCAGCTAACCACTGAGATTTCACTATGTAATTAACCCTAGATTCAAAATACACACCAAGAGTGATGATATTGAACCCCTCAAGAACACACACCACTCTTTAGAAAAAACAACAGTTTCCAGAAACACCTTTCTAAAACTGTCCTACACATGAACACACAAAAATAAAATGTTCAAGGAGAAGAGAATAGAATACACCTGGGTATAGAAACCTTAAGTTTAGAAGAATACAAAACTATATCCTATTCCACACAGTTGAGATGATCCAAAGCTTTTGAAATGTTGAAAATTGTTTTTGATAATCTTTCTTTCTTAGTTAATACAAAATAGTGATAAACAACCTTCATATAACCTCAATCAAGTGGTCAAAGTAGTTAAATCAAAAACTAAAAGCAGTTGGAATCATTTAAAACAGTTTAAAACACTTAAGAAAATTTTGTTATGAAAACAACCAATTATTTTCCAAATCAATCAGTTGAAATAATTTTTCTGTTAAGGTTTTCATAAAAACAACCAATTGATTTATCGAAACAACCAGTTGATTCTGTTTGACAACAAATACAAAACAAATATAAGCTTTTCCAAACCATTTTAAATACCACTAAGTGTCAAACAACAATTTGATTCGACATTTCAACAGGTTGAAATTTCACAGCCTTTTAGAAAGCCCATATTTTAAAAAAGATAAAGATTCAGATGAGCTTGGATCATCTTAAGGAGTGAATTGACAAGTTAAAAACTACTACACAACACACACACACCCAACAACAAGGTCTTCAAGCTTTTCACATAGATTTGGAGACATCAAAGTATCTTGTTCAACAGAAGCAGCAACCCACATTGCAACAGAAGAAGCTATACATAGAAAGAAAGTAAATGAACAACCAAAGCAGGGGAGGTACAAAGAGAGCGAACGAGAACACCACTCAAAGAATGTCGAAGCACCCATAAATTGGTGGGCCAACCAGTGGTACATCCCATACATCGCAAAGAGAGATGATACGAAAGGGCGATCCGATGACGACTTTCCTAGACCAAAGTTTCGGACATCATACAGTTGATTTGACATTTCAACAGGTTGAAACTTCACACCCGTTTAGAAAAACTTATCTTTTCAAAAAGATTAAGATTCAATTAACCTTTGATCATCTTAAAGAGTGGATTAACATTTCAAAGACTACTAGACAACACACACAACCAACAGCAAGGTGTTCAAGCTTTCCTCTTTGATTTGGAGACATCAAAGCACCTTGTTCAACACCCATAACCACAGTTGCATCATAATCCACATTTAGCATTGGTTCTCGAACTCTTAACAAGTATAGGAATCATCTTTTGCCTGAAAATGTGGAAGCAAAAATTTGTACTTCTAGTTGGAAGCATAGATTTTCTTAGGGTGATTCAATTATTTTAATTGATCTTATTTTTATTGTATTTTTTTAAAATTAATTAACTCATTGTCATTGTTTTAATGTATGTGGATGACGAAGAAGATTATAATTATCAAAAAGTGGTTGAAAGTTCTTCTAAGGCTACATCCAATGTTATTGAAATGGAAGAATATTGATCTTTTTGAATTGGCTATGTTTGATTTAGTGGTGTAGTTGTTTGATGTTTGGCTATGTTTGAAATGGAAGAATATTAATGTTTGATATTTTATCTTAATTGAATTATTGATGTTTGGTTATGTTTGAAATGGAAGAATAAGACTATTGATGTTTGGTGTTTTATCTTAATTGAATTATTGATGTTTGACTGTGTTTGAAATGGAAAAATAAGAATATTGATGTTTGATGTTTTATATCAGTAACAAACATATGTTCAATTTTTATTCAATTGTATTAAATTTATATTCAATTCTTTTATAATTATTAATTTTTTATATTCAACTTTTCAGTAACAATGCAAACAATAGCAAATATCTTTATTGAATTTCTTTATATTCATTTTTTTTATAATTATTGAATTTGGATATTCAAATTTTCAGTGGCAAAATGTAGCAAACATTTTGATTGATTTTTTTAAGAAAAAATATTATGTGGGATAGCCCGAAGACCCATAGGGTACCCCTTAAGCGGGGCAGGATAGAGAAATCAGCCCGCGTTCATTACGCGAGGCAGACCAACCCACATTTTCATCCCTACTTCTCATTTTGACGAGAGTGTTGACTGTGTTTTATTACGAGTTAGTCCGTCTGACCATTCAACTTTTTACTTTTAACTAATCAGAAGGGATTGTTGTATTGGAAAAACTTCCTAGGCTGATTCAGTTAGCTTAGGCATCGGAAAGCATTGTCATTTTGAGCAAAGCTTCATAGACCTAGTTGAAATTGAATAATGATGTTAGGCATCGGGAGGGATTTCCGTTTTGGGAAAAACTTCCTTGATCAAGCCAAAATTGGATAACGACGTAGGCATCATGAGGGATTTCCATGTTGGCCAAAACTTCCTTGTCCGAGCCAATAGTAAAGTGGTGTTTCGAGAGGGATCATTAACGTTCAAACTTGTTCATAATGAAGCTACCTTTATCGAATTAAGTAACAAAGAATGCATGTTGGTAAGTAACTCGTTATAACCTTCTCTGCCTAAAACCACCCTTAAGGAAAATTTGAGGTGGGTGGCATTCTACGTCTTGGTACAGATTTTCCTTAAAGAACGTCTAAGTAATAGGCTCCGTCGACTGCTACATTTCATATGCAAAATGGTCATTCCTAATTGGACGAGAACTTCCCTTCATTTTTCATCGCATCGTTGTGCATCAACACTAGATCTCCTTTTTGGAAGCTTCTTGGCTTTACCTTGAAATTGTATCTTCGTGTTGCCCTAAGATGCATGCTTCTTCTTTGATCTAACTTTTTTTTTAATTCATTAATCAGGTCTAGGCTGACCATTAGAATTTTTTGGTTTATATCCTAGTCAAAAAATTTCATCCGCAATGAAGGTTCACTCACTTCTACTAGGATCATGGCCTCGGTCCTATATGTGAGACTAAAAGACATTTCTTGTGTGATCGATTGTGGGGTGCATCAGTATGACTTTTGTCAACTCTTCCGTCCACTTGCCCTTTAGGTGCCTAGTCACTTCTTTAGTTCATTTAGTATGACCTTGTTTGTGGCCTCGACCTGCCCATTGGTCTAGGGATGTTCTACTGAGTTAGTAATATGCTTGATACCGAACTCCTTGTAAAATCTGCAAGTCCTCGGTCGATGAATTGCCTACCGTTATCCGTGATAATTATGTGTGGGATGTCGAACAACACACTATATTTTTTCATACGAAATTTGGCACATTCTTTGTCGGGATTGACGTGAGCGGTTTGGCCTCGATTCACTTTGTAAAATTATCAACCCTCGCTAGAAGAAATTTGCATTGTCCCTTTCCTTGGACTAAAGGGTCCAATGATATTCATCTCCCAAATGACGAACGACCACGGGGAGAAGATGTGATTTAAACTCTCAGGTTGTATATGGGATAAGGTGTGGTGTTCTTAGCATTTTAGGCACTTCTTGACATACTCTGTATGGTCACTTTGCATGGTTGGCCAGTAGTATCCAACTCAGAACACCTTCATTGTTATCGCTCTTGTACCCGAGTGAGTGTCACACACCCTACATCGATTTCTTCCATAATGTAGGCCACTTGATCCTTGGAGACACGTTTCAACAAAGGTCTTGTGTATCCCCGAAGGTATAGATCTCATCCGATAAGGACGAACCTCACACTTTGCTACTTCATCATTTTTTCTTCTTTATCATCACACTCCCTATTTTCTAGGAAATGTTGAATGGGTATCATGCAGGTTTCCTCTTCGATTGTTGATGTGATTCCAATAACATGATAGAGATATAATATGGACATGTTATGGATTCAACAAGAGTTGGAATATGATTAAGCACTTTCTAAGAATTGGATCAATGTTCTTATCATTCAAGAACTCACCAAATCACAAGTAACCAAGCCAAACTCACTTAGAAACCCATAATATGGCATATGAACCGATTAAAACACAAAAGAACACAAATGAACCGATTAAAACACAAGGAAACTCAATTAAAATCACAAGAACAGAAAACTAAGAAGAACTACCGAATAGAAACACAAAACAAGCAAGTTCTACCGATTGAAATGGATAGAAACATCAAAGACATGTTTTAGGATTTGTTTTGGAGTGAAAATGGATGAAGAAAATGAAAAGAAATAGGAAACTTATGTGGTTGGAGCTCTTGGAGATGTGCACGCCACTTGAAGGATGAAAGGCTTCAAGATGAGTGTAGATGCCGCCACTTGAGGTTCCAAGAATGCACTCAAGATAAGACTAGAAGAGGAGAAGACATAAGTCTCTCTCAATCACTCACCAATTTGGGAGAGGTTCTTTACTCAAATATCAATTCTATTATTTCAAAGACCCAAGCCTTCCTTTTATAGGGAGGAGGACCGGTCACATATTACAAAGAAAGCTTACAAGAGAAGCTTTGTAAGGTAGCCTTCTAACCTTTCCAATTCTAGCGCCTAAAATGGAGAGTGAAAAGGCACCTTCTAGATTTTTCCTAAAAACTAATGCCTATAGGTGCTATACAAAAGAGGTGTCTTTAAGGTTTCCCTCTTTAGCACATCCTAAAGCTATTCTATATTATTTACAAATTTATACAAAAGAAACTATAAAGAGAGATATTAATTGGAGCCCATTCTTGAATGCTTGTAGTCTTCTTTTGGCTTTAGGCTTGGTCCTCTCTTTATTTAATTCTTCTTTAATTTTTTAGAAGACTAGAAGGAAGAACTTTAAATGTTTGGGTGGATGGCCTCTTCCTCCATTAGTAAAATCCTATCTAACTTGATATCTATCAATTGTAGCCATGCACTCTTATTGAATGGCACTTGGGGTTTTGAGAACAATGTATATGACTGACCAATGAATGCCCTTTTTCTTGGCAGTGGCGAGTCTTGATAACAGGTCAACCCTTGTGTTGTTCTCTCGCCTTATGTTCTCGACACGGATTGAGTCGAACTTGGATATTACACCAGATACTAAGTGATAATATTGTTGCAATAGAGGTTCTTTTACCTTAAACTCTCATTTCACCTGTTCAACCACGAACTAGGAATTTCTTTTTCATAACACCTTGCGAGCTCCCATATCATGTGCCAACATCAAGCCATCTAGTATGGCTTTGTATTCGGCCTGGTTATTGGAAGATTTAAAATCAAACTTTAGGGATTGCTCTGCTAGGTACCCCGCTCCGCTTGTATTTCACAATTACAGAGAAAGATATCAGCTCAGTCCTGTTACAAGAGCAGAACCAGGTACAAAGACCAATTTATTTCGTCAGTAAGCTGTTGCAGGGGCCCGAAGTAAGATACCAGGCCCTAGAAAAAGCGGCCTTAGCCGTAGTCTTTTCAGCTAGAAGGCTCCGTCATTACTTTCAAAGTTTCACAATCATGATAATGACGGACCTTCCCATCCGCAAAGTCTTACAGAAACCAGATGTGACGGGAAGGATGGCACGTTGGGCGGTAGAACTCTCTGAGTTTGACATACATTTTGAACATTGGGGCCCTATCAAGGGCCAAATCTATGCCGACTTCGTAGTAGAGCTCTCCTCAGCAGCCACTCGTCAAGAAGGGGCAGATTTCAAGTGGGTACTCTCAGTAGATGGTTCGTCAAACCAACAAGGTAGTGGGGTCGGCGTCATCTTGCAAGGTCCGGATGGGTTGCTAATCGAGCAGGCTCTCTATTTCGCTTTCAAAGCCAGTAACAACCAAGCAGAATACGAGGCCCTGATCGCAGGAATGCTGCTAGCAAAGGAGATGGGGGCAAGAAGATTGCTGGCGAAAAGTGATTCTTTTTTGGTTACAGAACAGGTCATGGGGGAATTACCAAGCTAAAGATCCTCAAATGGCCGCATACTTGGAATATGTCCAGGTGTTGATGGAATCGTTTGATGTGTTCGAGTTAGTCCATGTACCCAGGGAGCAAAATGCCCGAGCTTACTTGCTTGTCAAACTCGCGAGTTCGGGCAAGGGGGGACGACAGAGGACGGTGATTCAGGAAACCTTGAAGACACCTCGAACGGTCACGGACAAAATGGCAGAAATCCAGCACGTAGACACATCGAAAGGGATGAGGAAGAGTCACCAATCGTTAACACAGGAAACGGTGAAAACGCCTAGAATAAGCAGGTACCCGGTCGTTGGAATGGTAATGTCACAGGCTCATCACGTCGAAGAAGGAGAAACTTGGATGACAGCTTACCAGCGTTATTTGGCCGACAGAATACTTCCACTAGATCCCGTAGAAGCCCGAAAAGTGAAGAAGAATTCAAGTAAGTACACCCTAATCGATGGAAGGTTATTCAGGCACGGGTTCACCCATCCCATATTGGTATGTGTGGACGGTGACAAGGGCACGCGCATCATGGCAGAATTACACAAAGGCATATGTTGTAGCCACATCGGCAACCGATCTCTCTCGTCGAAAGCCCTTCGCGCAGGTTATTACTAGCCAACCATGAGGGAAGACTGCACAAGGTATGCCCAACGATGCAAGCAGTGCCAACAACATGCTGATTGGCACAATGCACCCCAGAATAGTTGAGATCGATATACAGCCCGTGGCCATTCCATACACGGGGAATCGATATCTTGGGGCCTTTCCCCTTGACAGTAAGGCAGATGAAGTATCTTGTGGTTTCCATAGAGTACTTCACGAAGTGGATTGAAGCGGAACTGATAGCACAGATCACGACCCACAAAGTTCAACACTTTGTGTGGAAGAATATAGTGTGCCGATTCGGGATCCTGAAGAGGTTAGTATCTGATAATGGTACCCAGTCTGCAAGCCAGCAGTTGGGTAAGTTATGCACAGAATTGGGAATAAAGCAAGTGTTTGCATCGGTAGAACACCCCCAGACAAACGGATAGGTCAAGTCGGCCAACCGAGTTCTGCTCGGGGGTCTGAAAAGAAGATTAGACAAAGCTAAAGGGACTTGGGCAGAAGAAGTTCCTAGAATTATCTGGGCCTATCACACCACCCCTCAGTCCACCACCAAGGAAACGCCATTTAATTTGGTATACGGGTCGGACGCTATGATCCCAGTGGAAATCCAGGAGAACTCACCGCGTTTCCAGAACTTCGTAGTCGAAGAATCAAACGAAGAGTGAAAGGTGAACTTGGACCTACTGGACGAGGTGAGGGAAGAAGAAAAGATCAAAGCCGAAGCTTTGAAAAGGAGGGTGGAGTACAAGTACAGCTCCAAGCTGAGACCTCGGCAATTCTAGGTCGCCGACCAGGTAATGAGGAAAGCTCACCCGTACCAGTTAGAAAACAAATTATCCCCTAAGTGGACCGGTCCTTTTAGAGTAACAAAGGCCCTCGGAAACGGGACGTATAGGCTTGAGATGTTAAAAGGTGGTTCAATTCCTCGCACTTGGAATGCAACCAACCTGAAATTTTACTTTAGTTAAAATTTGCCTTTGTACACGTTTATGGGGATACTCTTTTTCCCTCAAAAGGGTTTTTTAACGAGGTCACCCGAATAAAAGTTATTCAGTTAAAGTACATTGCAAATAAAATGAACCTCTCCCTTGTAGTGATAAGGTAAAGAGCGGAAGTAATATGGTTCCCCAAGCGGACCTCCCTCTTACGTAAGTTCACCAAGTCCGAGAATAGTATGGTTCGCAGAAATAAAATGAACTTCTCCTTTGTAGTGATAAGGTAAAGAGCGGAAGTAATATGGTTCCCCAAGCGGACCTCCCTCTTAGGTAAGTTCACCAAGTCCGAGAATAGTATGGTTCGCAGAAATAAATGAACCTCTCCATTCTAGTGATAAAGTAAAGAGCGGAAGTAGTATGGTTCCCCAAGCGGACCTCCCTCTTACGTGAGTTCACCTAATCCGAGAATAGTATGGTTCGCAAAAATAAACGCACTAAGCAAAAGATCGCGTAAGTAGAGAACAATGTGGCTCAAAGAGCCCCGCTTTCACAGGACGAAGCTCAAAGAGCGGCAAAGATAAAGGATCAAAGAAATAACCACTCTCGCATACAAACAAACAAGCAAGGCAAATGGACATATAAAAGAGGCAAATGGACATATAAAAGATTGTGTGTTCATCCATTCAAAGATATAATTGTAAAAATAAAGATTACAAGAAGAAGTCATTCTCGCGGTATGATTTGGCCGTCCACAACATGTTTAGATTCATGGAAAAGGGAAGGATCTGTCTCAGGGTACGCATAAGTAAACTGAACGACAGCGTCCTGAAACCCCTCGCCGTAGGCCGCAGCAGCGTTGTTCATGAGTTCCTCTTCAGCCCTTTCAAAGGACTCAGACTTCTCGGCCAGTTCAATCTTCGGCTCGCCCAACTCTCCTTCGACCTTCGACCTTCAGCGCCAGGTGCTCCTGTCCTCCAGGTCAACCATCTTACATTTTAGCTCAGCCAACTTGTCGCCCAGTTCAACGTTGCGGGTTCGCAAAGGAAGAATCTTGGCCTTTAAATCAACTGCTTCCATGTTTTTGTCTCGAAGGGCCTTCTTGAGGTCTTTCTCAATCTGGCAGAGGTTGACCCCCTCCAAGTACAAAGCAGTCTCACTACTGGCAAATACCTGTTCCCTGGTAGCGAGATCCTCCTTCACTTTCGCTAGTTCTTCCGCAAGGTCGCTGGAAGTTTGAGCCCTGTTAAGAGCCTGATCAGAAGCCAGCGCAAGCCCCCCGAGGAACTCGGCCATGCGGTCCCAGAGGAGATTGTTGTCTAGATTTTCCAACTCACCACCTCAGAAATAGCCAAACGCCTGTCTAAACAATGGTGGAAGGGGCGTCGGGAATTAGGTCTCTTGACTCCTAGTAGCGCTCCCTTCCCCGCTCCCCAAGACAGCAGGAAAGGGGGAAGAAGCGCTCGGAGGATGATCCACGAAGGTTGGAGCACCAGTTGAAGCAGAAGGTGAGGGCACCGTAGATGCACCTACCCTAGGTCGCTTGTGAACCAAGCCAATGCATGTGTCCTCATCATTCGACTCTACCGCCAGCACCCCCTGAGTTCGCTAGCAGCAGGGACAAGATTCATCGGCTGAGTAGCCGGGACAATCGATTCAGAAGGAGGCAAGGGTGCCGAGAGACTCGTCCCAGCGGCAGCCGCCCTTTGTTTGGCCAGAAGGTCCGCCTATCTCCTCTTCTTATCCTCATTAAAATGCATACCTATGCAAACAGAAGCGGGTCAGCAACGAATAAAACTAGAATGCATGAAAAACTAGGATGGAAGGGAAAGGTACCAGTATAGCTATCAAGGTCCTCCGGGCTATACTCGCGTTTAAGCAATTCTAAAGTACTCAGAGGAGTAGCAAACCCAGAAAAGAGCTCACACACATCTTTCTCCAAGGTAGAAAGATCTTTGAAACACTGAACCCTCCGTAGGTTCGGCTTCTCTGTCCAATATAGAGGAAACTCGTCTAAAATGGAAGGGTCCTTGCGACTGCAACGAACTTTGAAAAAGTTCCTTTTGAAACCTTTGTACGATTGCTGAAAGAGCGTCAAGAGCACTCTCCCAACTACCCCGTTAAGGCTAACCCACAACTTTTTCTCCGGATCTTTGGCCTCGAAGAAGTAAAGGAAAACGTCCACCTATGGCGTAAGGCCAAAACTGCAGCAGAG
Organism: Phaseolus vulgaris; assembly: GCF_000499845.2. Lineage (NCBI taxonomy): Eukaryota > Viridiplantae > Streptophyta > Magnoliopsida > Fabales > Fabaceae > Phaseolus > Phaseolus vulgaris. The sequence goes on along the minus strand of NC_023755.2, from coordinate 29,320,108 downwards.
GATTGTGAATGCCCGCACGAACGCCCAACTATTAGGATGAAGTTGGGCGAGGGCCACGTTCAATTCAATCAATAGGGTACACTTGAAAGGGGTGAAAGGTAACCGAAGCCCCAGCCTACGGAAAAGGGTTGAATAGACAAAACAAAAGGCACCCTCGGGGTCAGAGGCTTCGTCAGCGCATACCGGTTCCCCCACGCAACAAGCCACCACCCGCACAAATTTATCATGGTCCTTACCGAAGACGTGTGACGGGTGGCATGACTGCCCCTTCCTATAAGTTGCTATACTTTCTAGGGACGTGAAAGTGGATGTCTCCCCCAGAAGGTCCGCCGGAGCCCAACGATACAGGGACTCGTAAAAAGAAGCAGGTGGGGGGAGAGCTGAAGAAAGTAGAGGAACAGAAGACGACGATGAGGACGAAGCAGAACCCGAAGGGGAAACCGGTTTGGGAGCTCGTCTCGTCTGCTTAGTCATCTTGACGGGAGAGCTAAAGAGAAAAGAGAAAGAGAGACTTCAAAAGGGAAGCGGCGTGACTAACCAAGCACCGAAAGAGACTCAGAAAAATGAAGACTTGAAAAATATGAGCAGTGGGTATGAACACGCAAGTAAATACGAGAATTATAAACAATCCCAGGCAGTTATGATCACATTGCAAATGGCGAAAGTGTAAGCAATGGAGTAATCGAAGAATAAAAATTGTACCTTTCGCACGTTGTGATTTGAGGGTTTGGGTCTAAACGCAAAGGGAAGAGAGCGTTTTCGCTGTGCAGAACGCTCAGTGAAGGGTTGTGTAAGCGAAAGTAACGAAACAGTGGCGGGAGCGCAAGGGTTAAAGTGTCCGAATAGTACATGGGGAAGTTCGAACGCTAGTGAATCCCAGCCATTGATCTTGACACGCGTACATTGATTAGAGGAGAATGACGAGACGTCACTTTGGAGTAGTTCACACATGTTACCTAGCTCCATGTAGAACGCGCAGCGCGATCACGTAGTCTTTTCGCTCAAAACAAGTTACAACTCGAGACTGAGGGGCTTGTGTCCCGACCAGTCCTCGGTCATTGACTCAGAGGCTGACCTCAGACATCGCGCCCTGGTACTTAGCAATGAGAGGGGGCCACGTGAAGTGGGTCCTAGACGCATACCCGGGAGGCGGTCAGTCTTTGAGATTGCTACCGTAAGCCGGATGTCGGAGATCGATATTGGACCTCACAAGTAGAGAGAGAAGATCAGACATTGGCCGTCAGGATGAGGTGAAAGCCTCGTAAGGTGGGCCCTAGAATTTCATTAAGATAACAGTTAAAGACAAAGATGAATGGGAAGCCTAGGGCATGAGAGACCCATACATGAGGGGTGCATGATGCATGAAGGCGCACCATCATGGATAATCCTAGGGGGCGTAAGAGTCCAGTAGAATTAGGGTTTCCCGGGAAGTTGCATGCATGGCACGTGGGTACTTAGGGCACCCGTGAAACAGATGGCGCTGGATATTAGGTGCACCAAGTTGGGACCTAGGCGGCACTCTGATTATTCATTGCACTCCAGTTAAAGGAAGTTCATGTGCCAGATACGCGAAGATTACGCAATAGCGGCACAGGGACACTTCCCAAGGAACCCTAGACAGTGGTAACAGAACAGAGGTAAACCCTAGTTTCAACCTATATAAGGGGTGCTAATAACCCTAGTAAGGTATGCAACTTTTGAGACTAAAGTTATTTTATACACTTGATGTTCTTTGCCCTAATACTGACTTGAGCGTCACAGTGCAAACGGCCGCTAGGGCGCCCCTTTGTCTTTGCATGTGAGAAGTTTCTTGGTGGAGAAGTCACGTTTCTCAGGTAAGGATAGAAGGTTCCAAGTAGCCGTAGAAGATTATCGGCGAGGCAAGTCAACCGGACAGAATAGGGAGGCTTCACATTTCGATGATTGCTCTACATTGTTTTCGATTGGCTTCGATGCCTCGGTGCGTTAGGATGAAGCCTAAGAATCTACACCCTTTGATTCCAAACACGCACTTTTTAAGATTCAACCTCATTCCATGATCTTTAAATGCCTTGAAGACTTTTTGCAAGTCCCTCACGTGTTGTTCACATGAGTCAGACTTGACAACTATTTCATCTACATACACTTCGACGTTTTGGTCAAGCATCCTTTTAAAGATTTTATCCCTTAACCTCTGGTATGTGGCTCCAACATTTTTTAAATCGAACGACATGACTTCATAGTATAAGTTAGCATAGTCAGTCATAAAAGATGTCTTTGCCTTGTCTTTATGATGTATCTAAATATGATTATACCCAAAGTAAACATCCAAGAAACTTAGCACATGGTGACCTACCACGCCATCTACCAAGCGATCAATGCTCAGTAGAGGGTAGCATCATTTGGGCAGATTTTGTTCAAGTCGTGTAGTATGTGCACATTCTCCATTTTTGTTCGCCTTTTTCACCATCACCATATTGGCCAACCAAATGACGTACTATGCGTTACAGATGAACCCTGCATTTAACAGTTTACCGGTCTCGACTTTCGTCGCGCTCCATTTCTCTTCACCCATTTTTCTCTTTCTTTGGACGACTGGTCAAGCTTCTTTATACACAAATAGCCTATTTGTGATGACTTCAGGGCTCACCCTGGGTATGCCCGACAAGGTCCAGGCAAATAGATCAACGTTCTTTACCAACGTTCGACCTAAGATAGCAGCGCCGTTCGTAGAAAATGAAGTTTTCATATTGGTGGAGTGCTTTTGTGTCTTGTAATGGAATAAGACTAAGGTCTTCCCCCGGTTCTAACCGAACATCATTCATTCAGAGATCAAGGTCCATAAAGGAGAATGTATAGCTCTCGGAACATTCTCTATTTGTTGATTTCCACCCTTAGGTTAGTTGCTTAGCACTCCCTGACCACCTTCTGATCCACATGCACTGTGATGATATCCCCGAAAATGGAAGGGAACATCATGGCCAAGTGTGGCATTGATATTATTATTCCTAAATGGTTTAGAGATGGCCTTTCCAACAAGATGTTATAGGAGGTATTGACCTCCACTATCAGATATATTATCTTGATAGTTCGGCTCATATGTTTTTCCTCCCCGAAAATGGTGTAGAGGTCGATGTAACCTCGTGTGTCCACCTGTTCTCCAGAAAAATTGATAAATTGGTCATTGTACGACTAGATCTTTGTCTCTGGTATCCTCATTTTTTTGAATGTTTTCCAGTAGAGTATATCTACTGAGCACCCTTGATCAATTAGCATCTTTATTATCTCAAATTTATTGATGTCCACAGTGATGACCATAGGGTCATCTTGGGCCGGGTCAATTGCCTTGAAGTCTTTGTTTGTAATGGTAATTGGGGGCTTCCTTAGACAGGTTGTCGTAGAGGCTAAATTCACAAATTGCACGATGCGAAGGTGCTTCTTCCAAGCTGAGCTTGAACATTCTGCACTCGCAAAGCCAGCGACTATCAATTTAATCACCTCTCTGACATCTCGATGTGTCAGGTCATCCCTTCTTGAATGTTTACTCGTATGGGGTCATTGCTTCGGTCATCTCTCTTTTTCACGATTTTGTCGGGGATAATAATACTTATGCCCTTCATTTCTTTTTTAGGGCTCTTCCCTGCGTTAGGGCGAGCAGTTCGTGTTGTGACCATCCGCTTGCACAAATTTGCACAAGTTTCCATCTTGGATAAGTTCCTTAATATTATCATTTACTATTTGACACTCTTCGGTCAAATGCCCATAATTGCAATGGTACCAACACTTTCTGGTCGTATTGGCATCTTTAGGGCTTGACACCTTCCTTGGGATGGGCAAGAGGTCGACATTCAATGCTTCCTCTAAGACTCACCCCTTGGGAATGAGGTCCTCGGTGATGGCAGAGCCCCCAGTCACACACAACCACATAATAATGAGGATGAAGACCTAAATGTTGTTTATGAATTTATTTGCAAATATGGGTCTAATTGGGCTTTTGTTTATTTTTATAGGCCCAATCAAGAGGACAACTTTAGGATGAAGGATGTACAAACATATCCAAGAAGACCTCCAACTCATCAAAACATAAACTAGAGTTTTGGTCAAAAGAAAACAAGAAGACTGAGTTTCGGTAGGATATATTAGAGGATGAAAATTACCTTGGCATGGAGCACATGGATGTCCACATGGCAACCTATGAGTGGAAAGGATTTAGTATGGAAGGTGTGAGTTAAACATGGAAAGTATGAGTTTCACATGACACTTTCTCATTGAAAGTTTTATTTTGAATTTTCAATTTTTGCCTCCAAAATGTTCAGTCCTCACTCCTATAAATTGAGGTGCTTGGCTCGTGAATTAAAAATATCAATTTTATGAGTGTTATGCTGCCAAGTTGTTTGCTCTTGCACTCTCTTGTCTAAACCTCTCCATGTTAGACATTGTTGGTCTTTTCCTTCACCTCTCCAAGTGATATGGTCCAACCAATCACTCTCCCTACTCTTCATGCACCTTTAAGGAATCCATAACTTTATTAGAGCCATCTTTGTTCCATTCCCTCCATTAAGCTTCCGCCAATCCTCTAAAAAATTTAAGAAATCAATTTGAAATGAAGGCACACACCATCACTCGAGCCTCCCAATTTTTTCCAAATGCAAGTCGAGTATTCTTCTCCTTTCATTTTCCCTTTCCTTTTTCTTTTTATGCCCCAGTCTCAGCCCATACTTGATTCTAATACTCATGAAGTTCTTTAGCTGCAAATGTCATTACTCATCATTGCAGTTAATCCATACAAGATGCTGGCTTTTTGCATAAACTATCAGAGAAAGGTCTCGATCTTAGAGTCACTACCATATGGTGAATTGCCACTGACGAACTCAAATTTGAGATGTTCAACGATACCTTGCTAAACCGATCCATACCCGAAGTGGGTCTCTTTTCTATTGTCATACATTCACGAGTGTAATGGAGGTTAGGTGATGTGCTTGACTAGTTACTAATCATGTCCCAAACTTAGATGTAAGGGTGTCAAAACAGTTGATGGAACTTGGAGGAAGCCTTGTGAACCAACTGAGGGCTCCTCCCTTCAGTGATGCCGAGAACACTCGACATAAGACCGAGTCATCAAATGTGTACATGATTCATTTGAGTGGTGTAGACATCCATATTCTCGCCTGGATCTGTGGTCCCGTCATACTGATCCATATTCAGTCATTTCCATGTAGGCGGATTGGTTAAGTTACAACTCTCCATTTTGGCTTTTGTTCTCTAACGGGCGATTCGTTGTCAAGGGATCTACCGTGTTCTCCTTCTGCATGGTACCTTCTACTTCACATGACTACTGCTTCTCATTCGAGCTTCCTCCGACCAACTATCGTTTCATTTCTTCGTTCTCGTTACAACGGACACTTATCTCCTCCTCATTCTTCTGCCTTATCTCGACTATCTCCCTTTGCAGGAATAAGAGCAAGCCCATCTATTCGGCTTTAGTCATCCTCTCACTTGTCAATTTTCTTATTGATACAATTTTCTTCTTTGTAACTTCCTTTACTCTTTTGGCCCCACGGTGGGTGACAATTGTTCTTATATGAGGGGTTAATGCAGTAACTGCTATTGACTGAATAATTGATTCCTTCCCTTCAGTCGCGATTTTCTTCCTCTTCCTCTCCTAACATAAGGGCTTTATCTCTCGATGGAGAGTGCACCTGTAAAAGGTTTTTCAATGCTTAAGTGAGTAATTTATATTCGGGTGCAATTAATAATGTAATAATGACGTATCTTTGTCTTGGTTGTTGTACTTATTTATAGTATCGGATGAGCCCCTTTATTGTTGGGCAAAGATTAAAGTGTGTGTGTCATAATTAACATCTGTATTACCTAATTTTTGTATTGTTTAATTCTCGTTAATACACATTTTAATTTTTGTATTTATTTAGAATTTGGAATAATTTAGAAACTTTATTTATTTCATATTTTTATTTAAGTAAGACTTTAAAAAAATTCGGATTTGTATTTATTTAGGATTTTGGAAAAGTTAGAAATTTATTTATTTTATATTTTTATTTATGTATGTGATAAAATAATTTAAGATTTGTGTTTATGTATGATTTTCAATAATTTAAATTTTTTATTTATTTCATGTTTTCATTTAAGTAAAATATTAAATAATTTAGGATTTGTATTTTTTTAGATTTTGAATAATTTAGAAAATTTATTTATTTCATATACTTTATTTAAGTAAGACATTAAATAATTTAAGATCGGTATTTCTTTAGGATTTTAAAAAAATTATAAAATTTATTTATTTTAGATTTTTATTTAATTAGGACATTCCCTATTTTGGGAATTGTGTTCATTTAGTATTTTGAATAATTTAGGTATTTTATTTATTTCATATATTTTATTTAAGTAGGAAATTAAATAATTTAGGATTTGTATTTTTGAAAATTTTGAATAATTTAGTAATTTTATTTATTTCTGATTTTTATTTATGTAGGATAGTAAATAATTTAAGATATGTATTTATTTTAAATATTTAATAATTTAGTATTTTTATTTAGTCTAGACGTTGTAGAGAGTTGAGAATGAGAATTTGTTTATATCCAAATAATATAAATAGTATGAAGAAACACAATATGTGATAATGAAAATCAAGTAAAAAAGGGTTTTCAAGTTTTCATTAAAAAAAGAAATGATTTTTATTTAATTAGATAATTAAATAATTTAGGATTTGTATTGATGGAGGATTTTGAATAATTTAAAATTTTATTTATTTCATATTTTTACTTAAGTAAAATATTAAAAAATTTGCAGATTTGTATTTATTTAAAAGTTTGAATAATTTAAAAAATTTATTTCTTTTATATTTTTATTTAAGTAAGACACTAAATAATTTAGATTTTCATTTATTTGGATTTTGCATAAATTAGGAAATTTATTTATTTCAGATATTTTAAATAATTTAAGATTTGTATTTATTTAAGATTTTGAAAAAATTATAAAAAAAATTATTTTAGATTTTTATTTAAGTAGGACATTCCATACTTTTGGGAATTGGGTTTATTTAGGATTTTGAATAATTTAGGTATTTTATTTATTTCAGATACTTTATTTAAGTAGGAAATTAAATAATTTAGGATTTGTATTTTTTTAGAATTTTGAATAATTTAGGAATTTTATTTATTTCATATTTTTATTTAAGTGGACATTAAATAATTTAGGATTTATATTTATTTATAATTTTTAATTATTTAGGACATTTATTTATTTCATATTTTTATTTAAGTAGGAAAATAATAATTTAGGATATGTTTTTATTTTGAATTCTTAATAATTTAGTAACTTTATTTTTTTTCCAATTTTTATTTAAGTAGGAAATTAAATAATTTTTGTATTTATTTAAGATTTTGAATAATCTAGAAATTTTACTTATTTCAGATTTTTATTCAAATAGTACATTAAATAATTTATGATTTTTGTAGGTTTAATGACCATTTTTATCCAATGTCTTTTAGAAAAATGCAATTTCATCTTCACTTTTTCTAAAGGTTGAGTATTATCCCAATGTTTTTTAAAAATTTCAATACAATTTCTCATCTATTAGATTGTTATTATTCTACTAGATTCACCTAATCTGAGTGTGCATATTTAATTATATGTGTTCTGAACAAATTGAATTATTTTTAAAAACTTTGGAAACAAATTGAATTTTAAAAAATACTCAGGACAAAATTACATTTGTCAAAAAAAAATTAGTCATTAAACCTAGTATATTTAGGATTTTTAATAATTTAGAAATTTTATTTATTTCATATTTTTATTTCACTAGGAAGTTAAATAATTTAAAATTTGTATTTATTTAAGATTTTTGAATAATTTATGAATTTTATTTATTTTAGTTTTTTTATTAAAATAGTACATTGAATAAGTTAGGATTTATATTTAGGTTTAATGACCATTTTTGTCTCAATATTTTTTAGAAAAATGCAATTTCGTCGTCATCCCCTTTTAAAAAGTTTAGTATGATCTCAAATTTAAGTATAACTTCCCTTCTTTTAAATTGTCATCATTATAACATATTCACATTAAGTTTGATATTACTGCATGTTAAATTATACGTGTTGTGACCAAATTAAATCAATTTAAAAAACTTTGAGACTCAATTTATTTTTTAAAAAAAGTGGGAACAAAATTTTATATTTTAAAAATATTTTAGATCAAAATAGTCATTAAATCTCGATCAGGATCTTGAATAATTTATAAATTTATTTATTTATTTTAAATTTTTATTTAAATATGACATTAAATAATTTATGATTTGTATTTATTTAGAATTTCAACTAATCTAAAAATTTTATGTATTTCAAATTTTTTATTCAAGTAGGAGATTAAATAATTTGGAATATATATTTTTTTAGAATTTTTAAAAAAAATTTATTTATTTTAAGTAGGGCGTTAAATAATATATGATTTACATTTATTTATAATTTTTAATAGTTTAAAATTTTTATTTTATTTTTAGATTTTTATTTAAGAGTTATATAATTTAGGATTTGTATTTATTTAGGATTTTGAATAATTGAGAAATGTTATTTATTTCATATTATTATTAAAATAACACATTAAATAATTTTGAATTTTGAATAATTTAAAATTTTACTTTTTTAGATTTTTATTTAAAAAGGATATTAAATCATTTACAATTTGTATTTATTTAGGATTTTAAATAGTTTAAGAATTTTATTTATTTCAAATATTTTAGTAGCTAATTAGATACCAATTTATAAACTAGTTTATAAATTTTATTAATAATAAAAATTACTTTATATACCAGTAATTTTTTGGTCTCTAATATAATATTTAATTTAGTCAATATAGTGACTAATTATTTTTAGTCTTTAAAATTGATTTATGTTTAATAATTTTTTATAGTAAATTTTTCACATAAATATAAAATTTTAAATGAGAACATAGTTTATGATGAAAAATTATTATTTTTATGATATAAATATGCTCTTAAACGAGTATTATTGTTTTTATGGGTGATTATTTATGATTTTATGTATTATATTATACGTACTTCTACTTTGTACGAGCTTGTAATGTATAAATATAAAACTTTTGTTTTTTTCTGAAATATCTTTTTAATAAAACACTTTCATCAATTAAGAAATAAATAAGTAATTATCTTAATAAAAGTTGAGGGTTTATAATCAATTATTACAAGCAGAAGTAATTGATTATGTTGAAATAAATTATTTAGTTTTTTTAAATACCATTTACATAGATAAATAAAGTATTATTTGAAATAATATATTAATTTATTTATTACTACAAGAAAATTATTAAGTAGAAACTAGAGAAAAAAATAATTAATTCTATATTGACTAAAATAAATATTATTTTAAAGACTAAAAAATTATTATATCTAAATTAGTTTCTATTATTAATAAATAATTTATAAATTATGACCTAATTAGTTACTGAGCTTTTAGTTACTAACTTTAATAATTTTATAAAATAAGAATATAGATTATTATTTTATAATAATTAATTAAATCTATTTATTTTTAAAAAGAAACTTATATTTTAATGGTCTGAATTATTTTTAGAGTAGATATAAATAATTATGGAGTAGATTGTTTGATAAGAGAGTGGTAAAATGTGTAATAACTAGTAATTCATATTTTTTTTCTTTTTTTTTTTAATAATATTTTTTTTTTCATGTGATGAGAGATGATTGTTGTTATTTGAGGTATCAGCATAACTCAGATGTCAAGTTGCATAATAATGCCTAACATGACAACTTTTATATATATAAAAAAAACTAGTAATCATTATGTACACGTTTTAGTTAGATAGAATTTTGTTTCTAATCTAAATAACTTGTAAATATTGTGTTAATTTTATGAGATTGAATTGTATGGATCTCCAACTCGTACAAGCTAAACACTTATATTATATAATACAAAAGACGATTTATTAGTTTTTTATCTTTATTTGGTGATATTTACAACTCTCTTTGCCCATTTTTTTTCATTGTTCTTGGATGTAATTCGATACTAGGTGCATAACAAACTAGTATCAAAGTCAGTTTGATGGAAAGAACAACTTCAACTTATGAAGAATCAAGATGAGGGTTTCGCTTAAGGAGTAAGGTGTGTAAGCACCATTGCTAGGAAGTATGTCGTACATAAAGAATCATGTTCTGCAGAGGTAGTAAGAAGAAAATACTCATTCAATGATTCTTCTTTCTTTGTCAAACAAGGTACTTTATGAGGCTACGGAGGAAAAGATCTCAATAGCGTAATGGTTAAAGGTGAAGTTAGTCATGACGAAATCTAGATGTAACAAGTTGTTGAAATGATAGTTCTTTAAAATACAGATGAAAGAGAGTATGATACCGATGAAAGAGAGTATGATACAAATCAAGTAGACAAGCAGATGACCAAGGATACAACAAATTCACATCAATCATCTCAGCATATAAGACAAGGTCCCACCAAATATTAGAAGGATCTCAACAGAAGAAGAACTAGGCATAAACCAAAACATCAAATGTTGTTTCTTTCGGGCTTCTTACAAGACAAACATGTTTGTAAATAAATTGAGCTCATTTTGGGGGTCCAAATAGAAAAATAAACTAGAATAGGGTGTGCTTAGTAGTTTGAGTAGGTTGAGCTTAGTAATTTGAGTAGGGTGTGCTTAGTAATTTGGGATTGTGCCGAGCCCACCTTTCATGACAAGTGCTTTTAGGTTTAAGGTTTATTTGACCTACCTTCTAGAAAGCTTCTCACAAATGACACCCATACCCTTTTATTTATTTATTTATTTTATTTTGCTTAAGACTTATGTTCTTAGTGTTTTAGGAGTCTTTAAATCTCTTATGCTTATTTTGATTTTAATTGTGAAGAACTAAAAGTAACTAGAGTTTGTTTAAGTGGTAGTTGATTTAGTTCCAAACAAAGAATTCAAGTGATCATATAAATGAGATCCCAATCTATTTTTGAAAACTGAAAGTAAATGAAAAATATGTATGTCAAGATTATGGAACATAAGTGTTTGAAGCTCATGTAGAACTCTATAAATAGAATAATAGAATATAACAAAATCTGAATCCTAAGAAATCTTTATAAAACTTAAGAAAATATTTATAAAACATTACGTGTTATTACATTTCCAACTTATTTATAATTATGACAGTAGTTGAAGGACAAAAATTTTGTCAATTTTTCAATATGAAATTTCTTTACGTGCAAACAACCTTCAACTTCAAATCAGATATTTCTTTTTGTTTTGATGCCTTAAATTCAAATATTCCACTCCAGTCAAATATTGGTTGCAGGGAATATTTTGCTTCAAGCAACAAAAGAGGTTGTCGACGTACACAATTTACACAAAAATACCAAGCGTGCACGATAGCAATTCGCAATTTGGCATTAATATTTGAATAAAGTATTTTAATTAAATGAATAAACTTAAAATAAAAAGTATATTGTAGTCGAATTTAAGCATTTAATCCAGCTTCATTTCATCCAATCTGACGATGCAGATTGATCTATACTAAATTTTTATCTTTACAAATATCATAATTAATATTTATTTAATTTTTAAAAATTAATATTTTATTTAATGTTTATTTATCAACTTAAACTTTACTTTGCCTATTACAAATTAAATTTGTAGTTGACCGAGCTGCAACAAATTATCCAAATGGGTTGGGCTAATCAAATTCAGCGGCTCTTTCTAACTGCACCACCATAGCTTCTTTCCGGCACCCAGACTTCTTAAAATACCAAAAATACACTTTATTCTATTGAAGTTTTTCATTTTGGAATGAGTGATATGGAAAAACTCTGGATTATAGAATTTATAAGGTATTTCTTCTCTATTCATAAATACCTTCCATATTCTATGATCTATAATGTGTTTCTTTAATAAAATACATTTCAGATTATAAAATCTGGAAGATATTTAATATCTTCTAGATCTAGAAATACCTTCTAATTTTATTTTTCATAATTTATTTTTTTAAGAAAATGAAAATATTTCAAATTGTAAGCCTAAAATACCTTCTAAATTCTACAATTCAGAATGTGTAAATTAAAAAAAAAATACATTATAGATTATAGAATCTGTAGACATTTATAGATTTAAAAGTATATTTCAAATTCCATAATCCATAACGTATTTTTTTAAGAAAAAAACATTTCGAATTGCAAAATCTAGAAGGTATTTTCAAATTGAAAACTACTTTCTAAATTCCATAATCTGATATGTATTTTTTAAAGACAAAATAATCCGTTTACCTAAACTATGGGATTGTTTCTTTCCTGCAACTCCAGATCTTCTTCTGCCACCTCCATACAAAATATGAAAATACATTTTCATCCCTCTCGTGCTACTCCCATAGAATAGCTTCTGGATTATGTAATTCGAAAACGCATTTGAAAAAAGACTTCTGAATCACATAATCCGAAAGTTAAAAAATACTTTCGGATTACATAATCCAAAAAGTAATCATGCATCTGAAAAATGACTTCCAGATTATATAATCCGAAAGGTAATTACAAATTTAAAAAATGACTTCCAGATTACGTAATCCGAAATTATAGAGGGGAATTTTTGGAAATACGAAAATTTATGGAGGTGAGAGAAGAAGGTATGGAGGTGCAGGAAGAAACAGTCAACTATGGGTGTCAAAAAACTATGGAGGTGCAGGAAGAAAGAGCCCAAAAACACATATCACGGTTGACATTTAAAGACCCATTATCAGTTTCTTTTTCTGGAAACATTGCCTCCTATTTCGTACTTGCTCGATTCATCTTATGTTTGTTCAGATTCTAAGGGTGTCTTGTGGCTGTTAGAGTGACATGTCAGCAAATTTTCCCTCTCTCAACTCCTAGCCAATTTTTCTTCCACCTCAAAAAATTAAAATCTATAATTTTCCAATAAATTGTATAATTAACATAAATATTATCCTGTTCAACTACAGCATCCTTTTTGTTAATAATAATAGTAACATAAAAAGATATAGCTGTATCAATAATTGTTTTTTTTCTAAGATTGATGTATTAATTATTATTTTTATTTTGATGACTATGAAAGAATGTAAATCCAAGCAGGACTATATTTCTAATATTAATAATAATAATAATATTTATGGCTGAGATTGTTTCCATTATTTTACAACTGCAGCAACCCAAGTTCACATACTGATTGGAACAAGGTTCTTTTCACTGGAGTTTGTTTTGGAATTATGGCTCAGTTATTGTCTCCAGTATGTATGGAGGCACTGAAAATCCACAACCCATCATTGAATTTGTGTTCAACAGGCTCGTGGCGGATGCTGGTGAAGACCCCAAGTCATTGCACTTCTGTGACACGCAGTGGTAAGCGAAGAGGGTGTGGCAGAGTAAAAGTTACTGCCGAAGATTCAGTTTCTCCCACTGACACTATTGCAGATGACTACTATGAAGTTCTGGGTCTGGTGATGCATCAAAATCTGACTTCGTTCACTTTCTGCTGAAACTATTCGAACATGCACACATACAATGAGTTAGGAAGTATTTCTAAGATGAGAAAATCTTTATGTTTTGAGCTTACTGTAATCATTAGCCATGATCTGAATGTTAGTATAGTTTTTACACCCTTTAGTCAAATTGGGTGGATTTTGCCAAATCTTATGTATGATGATGAGATGTGTATATAGTAATTAATATTTGGTTGGTCTGCTTTACTAGCTTCCAGATGCCTCACCAGAGCAGATCAAGAAGGCATACTACAATTGCATGAAATCTTGCCACCCCGACTTGAGTGGCAATGATCCTGAGACCACAAATTTCTGCATGTTCATTAATGAAATATACACGGTTGGTTCCATTTTATGTTTCTAAAGTTTTAAGCTTTTGGGGTAAAATGTTGTTAAAGTTTTGTCTGTGCTTTTATTGGAAATTGAATTGACTATTGCAGTGCAGGTGCTAAGTGATCCCATCCAGCGTAGGATTTATGATGAAATTCATGGTTATTCTTTAACTTCAATCAATCCTTTCCTTGATGATTCAAGCCCAAGGGATCATGCCTTTGTTGATGAGTTCAGCTGCATAGGTACTTTGTCCATTCATAAATTGTTACCTTAATTAATTTTGTCAGCTTTGTTAAACACATTTTGTTCCGGTACGCTTAATAGTTCCACATCACTTAGGAGTCGAAACCAAGGATAATTTATATACACGTTCCTCACTAAGACATCTTTTAAGACAAAAACATGATGGAACTCCAAGTTCCAAAACAAATAATACCAACATCAAACTTCCTTGATGCTAAGTACAGTACTTAAATAATATGCTTTATTCTTTTGTGTCTCAATTATTACACCATTGGGGATACCAATTATACTTGTAAGTTTTTGCATTGAGAAATTTAACTATGCTGCAAACCCTTTTACAGGCTGCAAAAATTGTGCAAATGTAGCTCCTGATGTATTTGCAATTGAAGAGGACTTTGGAAGAGCCAGAGCATTCAACCAATGTGGGAACCCTGAATTAGTTCAACAGGCGATTGACAGTTGGTAGGTATCTCTACGTTACCTGTAGTTATTACTTATATATACTTATACACTAACACATTTAATCTCATTATAGTAGATAGATATAATGAAACTTACTTCATCTCTCTAAGAGGAGACTTAGATTTCACTTTTAGTGCTAGTATCTTTTCAAGATGTATTTCTGATGGTGATCTTGACTTTCATACTATTAAAGGCGAAAAGAATATTTCTAAATGGTTATGTTATGTGGGTTGTATTGTATAACTATACAGACATAATCCATTGAGATGTTAATTTGAATTTCTTAGTGGTAGATACTTGAGATTTAGAACCTTTGGTATCACAATAATATTTACTCTGAGATTGCTGGAACTAATTTAACTTAACCTTTTTTTCTTTAATTTTAGCCCTGTTAGCTGCATTCATTGGACATCTGCTGCTCAGCTATCATTACTTGAAGATGAGATGCGTCGTGTAGAAAGAGTCAATGTAAGGCCTTAGTTATAGCATACAAGTCTTCCAGATTTTTTTTATCTTCACAATCTCTACCTCCTGAAGAAAAATCATCACTTCTTTTTCGGTACATGCTTTTGAAGTTTTCAATTTCAAGTTTCTTAACAGTTTTTTCTTGATAATTTAGCTTATGAGGAATGGCCTCAACGTTCTTCCACATTTATAGTCTGTAGGATTCTATGTTTTTTCTTTATTTTTAGTACATGAAGCTTTACTTTCTCTTGGTTAATACTTTTTAAACGAAAGAAGATACTAAACTTCCATATGAAATCAACAAACTAATTAGTGGTTTGGAGGGGAAAGTTACTGTCATAGGTGTTGCACTTCCTAAGTAAGTCATTTTATTCTATAAATTCTATAAACTTGTAACATTATCCCCAAATTTATTCTGGACTTACAAATGCCTATGATCTTGTAAGTGTTTTATACTTTTTATATATCTAGTAACTCTTCTATGAGCAGGTTGCCCTGATGCTATCAGGAATGGGAACAGCATCAATTGATGTTTTCAGAATGGTAAGAATAATGAAATGAATAAAATGTTAGGTGATGTTCTAATCTTTTTTATCTACTGGTGGGTGTTTGAGGGTTGATGGGAATTTCTTGGGTTGCAATTCACAATAACCATATTCTGCGTAATGATTTAAAGGTCAAAGTAACATGAATTTCATAAAACATTTTCTTTCCAGAATACTATATCTCGTAATATTTCATCTTTTAACTGGTAATCATGGATTTGATAATTATTAAATTTCAAGCAGATTAAGTGCTGAAATGATATTAATGTCTAACATGATCTTCATGCATTATTGACAGGCAAGATCCAGATGGGAAAAGAGGCAATCAAAAGTCTTGGTTAGAACTCTTATATTCAATGTCTTCATTTTTTGCTTAATGTAAAGAGTCACTTATTTACATGCAATTGATTAATCTCACGATTAAATTTATTTCTTCTCTCTTCTTGATTATAATATTATTATTTCTGGGTTGGCTCTGCATCGTATTATGTAAAATAAATAAAATGTCATGGTACAAAGTTCTAAGACTGTGCTAAAATATTTGAGAATTCTAGTTTATTGGTCCTAATTGTGCTGATATAATTCACTTTCTCATGTCACTGATTAATTTACTCAGATAAATGGTAATGATTAGTGGTTTGGAAGGTGTTATCTGAATAGACATTTTGTTGATATATAAATGAAGAATATCTGAATCCATAGAGGTCCACACAAGGAAAAGAACTTTTACTTCTGACGTGATATTCTTCAAGATAAATAGTAGGCTCTACATTTTAACACGATACAATGTACAACTGGTACACACTTCATGGTTATTTGTTGGACCAAACTCTTAATCACAGACAAAGGAATTATAATATCTTAAATTTTGTTGTGAAATTCCAGTTCTGCTTTAGTGTTATAAAACATGTGATGCACATGACTAATTTAGTTTAAGCACAATAAAATATCCATGAGCTTCTTGCAGGAAAAAGCAAAAGTTAGAATGATGAAGCAAGAAGGTTCTGATAAGAAAAATTCATACTGGGACAATCTGTGGGGCAAACAAAAAGACTATCAAAGTTCAGGTACGGGGGAAGTGAAACTACAAAGTGGAAATTATAAAAGTTTGTTTTTTAGAAATCTCTGTTTATGTCTTTTTAAGTGTTGTATTGTTATATAGTATTTCTATCTGTAAATTCTAAATGTTGAAGTTTGTCATATGAAAAACTGTCCCTAGCAGCCATGTTGACAATTGCTGTGACAATTACTGTAATACAAGGATTATATTGATTATATTTGAAAATGGTAATTGTTTTGCAGATGAGGTAGTTGAAGAAAGAGCAAGAAGAGCTGCTTCAGCAGCACGAAGATGGAGGGAATACTCAAGGAAGGGTGTTGATAATCCTCCCACATTTAAACTCCCAGAAGCAAACCCTGGCAAGGAAAAATGACCACTACTTGATTTACCTTCCATATAATTTAGTCCCATGTAATTAATTCATTTATAGCCTCTCATGAAACTAATGAGATCTTTCTCACTCTACTATCTATGATTGTATATGCAGCAACTATAGTTATACAAGGGGAAAATATAAGAAAAACTGTTTTATATTTATGTTGCAATGTGCTCTATATGATGGTTAATGCTTGGGGAAAGTTCAAACAACGAATATTTTGGTTGAAATAATTGTTATAGTGTTAAAAGAAAATGCACTAAGGTGATGGCAATAGCTTAGTGGTATCAGAGTTTTGGTTGGTATATTCATAAAATGAATATTACCTCTCAAACAAGAGAGACAAATGTTTGTTTATGCAATTGAGCAACCTTAGGTAATGGCAATAGCTTAGAAAGGAGGCCGAGGAGACAGTGGTTGATGCAACATCTTTTTTGGTATTGGCACCGAAAATTTCATTCCATCAAGGACCTATTCTATTTCTAGGGACAAGGACAAAGATAGACAAGGGCGTCATCGATTGGATAAAGTCCAAATTCAAATATTTGAATTGTATTTTAATTTTATATTTATATTTTTTTATAAAAATAATTTAGATTTTTATAAATCCAAATCTAATGCAATCCAAATCCATATTTTTATAAAAAAAATTAATTAGATTTTAAATCTAAATTTATATTTTTCTAAAAAAAATAACATAATATTGATATAATAATATGTAACAAAAATTTACTATTATATAAATGTTAAGAAAATATAATAAAATTACAATTTAATAATACAACAAATTTAATAAAGTTTTAATAAATATAAAAGTACTTAGAATATGGAAGATGCTACTAAGATGCTTTTGGGAAAATTAAGAAAAAATACACATTAGAGCATTCAAAATTTAGCTATATTCCTTTGTATATTTTCTTTTCTTCATATATATAAAAAAGTTGAAATCTTACCTAAAAGTATGCACTCTAATAATTTGAAACAATAGGACAAAGACACTTCCTTTCTTATCAAATAATATAATTCCGATGATGAGAAGAATAGTAAGAAACTAGAAAAATTATTGCACATTACATATTTTTTATCATAGACAACAATTAAAAAACGTTGTATAAAGTACAAAAAGCGTTTCGTTAACTTTAGGCAACAGTTTGGTAACACTTTTTCAAGCGTGGAGTATGTAGCCATGAACTTGGGTTTAGGCAACGCTTTTTGTAGTCATCGACTTATATTAGTAGAATAGACAACATTTTTTCAGAAAGACCTTTAGGCAACGTTTTTTTTACCTATATGTTTAGGCAACACATTTTCAGTGTTGTTATGTTTAGGCAACGTTTAGAAAATGTTGTCATTAGTAAAGACAACACTTATTTACATGTTGTCTATCTTTTAGACAACACATTTTCAATGTTACATATTGGTAGAATAGAGAACATTTTTTCTCATAATGTTTAGACAACACTTATTTACTTGTCATTTATTTTTTTTAAACAACACTCTTTTAATGTAGAAAATTATGAAATATATTAGACAACATTTTGTAATTTTAAATTGTTGACATACATCTTAATTTATAAAATTATGCATTGGAAATTATTTTCAAACTAGTTTAAAACGAAATTGCACACTTAAACCACATTTATAATTTTACATTTTCGATTATTCATTATTCAAATCCGATAATATTTGTAAATTATGTTATACATTTATATTTCATAACAAAACTTTAAAATGCCACCCTTTTAACTAAGAACAATGTATATAGTACTTATATTTCAAATGTGCTAGCTACATACTCCAATGTATATCAAAATAGAAGTGTAATCATTAAAATAATTAGAGTAAAAATTAACAAAAGAAAATTTCTCAATATTTCTACATCTTTTCAATCAATCATGAATCTATTCCATGTCCAGTATTATCTTCAGATCCAACCTGAAACAATTAAACCAAGTTACATTAATAAAATTCAGCCAAATAAAAGTAAAATATATTTAATCACTAGTGCAAGGAAGATGAACAACACCCTCTCTCCCCATAAAAAAATGCATAGAACGTGCAACTGAAATTACTATTTTGCAAATTGTTTATCAATAAAGTTCATCCATAATAAATTAATTGTGTAATGATATATCTCGAAACAAATCTTTTTGGAGATAAGATTTTTGCTATGTTCTCTATCTTCCGAAGGGTTTTGGCACGAGTAGGGTTTGTGTGGATGGCCATTCATTCTCCAGCTTGGTGGTGGACGGTGGTGGAGCAAGCGTCGTGGGTGTTGGTCGGTGGCAGCGCAGCAGTCTGTTGAGATGCTGGTGGTGGCACGACGACTCTCTATGTTTCCATCCAAGGTGTATTCTTTCCTTAAATTTCTTCTTGGAAATTCTATTGCACACAACCAAAGTTGTCACCTTTTTCATGTAGCCAGTTCTAATTTGTGGTAAAGTCACGATTTTTATCAACATTTGTGGTAAAATCAAGATTTTTAGGTGGTGCGACCAGTTGGATGGTGATGGCTGGCGTGGGTTGGTCGGCAACTTGTTAGCCTTTGAGAATGGCGGAGGACTCTACAGGTTTCCTCATCCCATGGACTTTTGCTTAGGCTTTGGGAAATACATGTGACATTCCTTTGTCCCAACTACCTACTCCTTGTATTAAGGGAGACATGGTTGTTGTCCAGGTTGAGGAGGCAGATTACTTGGCTGGTATTGAGGATTGCAAGACCCATTTACATGGTCAGATTATTCTATCTAAGGGGGATAAACCTCTTACACACCTTGATTTAACTAAAAAGTTGCAGCCGGTGTGGAAGGCTCTTGGACCATGGAAACCAATTCCTCTTGGGAAGGGTTTCTATGAGTTTGAGGTCTCTTCTTTAGAAGACATGCGATGAGCCCTTGGGATGGGTTCATTGCAGTTATCTCCTGGTTTATTGTTATTGTTTGTCTGACAAAAGACTTTGTTCCAGCTACTATGAAAAGTACTAAAACTCAGGTAGGGGTTAGAATCTACCATTTGCCTTTGGAGTATTGGAGACCAAGGGCGATATTTTCCATCACCAGAGATCTTGGTACTCCTTTGTCTTTGGATGATCATACCATGAGAAAGAATAGGGGTTTGTTTGCTAGAGTGCTGGTGGATATTGATTTGTTATCCCCTCTTTCCGATCATCTCTTGGTTGAACGTCCACACTTTGCTTTTGTAGCTGATGTGGAATATGAATGACTCCCTCCATTTTTCTCTCACTGTAAGATGATTGGGCATGAGCTTGCTCAGTGCCGTGTGATTCATTATCAGGGTCGTGTTCTTGGGCCTCTACATAAACCTTCTCAGAAGACAACTCCTGATGAATGGGAACAGGGGAGGGTCGCGGTTCCAACAACGTAAAGAGTATCAGAAGAAAGATCTGCAGCTGAAGCTCGTGGAATGCCCTATTGATAAATTGACAACTGATGCTCCTGGCTGGGCTAATGCAGGGTCACTCTTGGGGCACCTTGCTTATGATAAAACAAATGGAGGGGAGGATGATTTTGTAGATATGCCTCCTCTCGAGGATGCCTCAGATCATGATAGGTCCTCTCGAGGATGCTTCAGATCCCACATCGGATATTTCAGAACCAAGGATGGTAATGAATTCACCTATTGTTATGCAAGCCAAGGGCTCAGAGTCACAACATGTAATACATTCAGTTACGACTCCTATTGATGATCATCATGTGGAGATCTTTGCTCCTGTGGCTGTACCATCTCTGTCGCGTCCTACCTCTCCTCGAAGGGCTAAATCACCTAGGGATACTAAAGCACCAATTAAGACTATTATTGATGCTCATCATGTGGAGGTCTCTTGATGGGAGTCAAGTAAAGGAGGTTTTTATTAATGAAGGAAGAGGCAATTCACCATCACACTTGAAGTTCTTCCTTCTAGTCTTCTCAAAATTAAAAGAAGACATAAAATAAAGAGAGGCCCAAGCCCAAAGCCCAAGCCCAAACCCAAGTCCATCCTATGAAGGGCAAGGCCAAGTATTAAATAATAAAGAATATTGTTGAAGGTGCTTAGAGGGAAACATTAGAAACCTCTATTGTTAAAGCATCTTTTAGTCTTTAGTTAAGAGTCTTAGGGGGGGGTGTTAGTAGATAGGTGTAGGAGTAAATAAGGAGGTGCCAAAGTGAGAGAAGGGATCACACCTTCCTCATGCTTTGTTTTAGGCGCAAATTCTAGAAGCTTTTTAGGAGGGAGTTTTTGAATGTGTGTAGCTTACATTTCAGCACCTTAGGCTATAAATAGAGGTGCTCTCTTTGTAAATTTCAGATTGGAATTAATCTAAGAAAACTCTACTCAAATTTTGAGTGATCATTGGAGAGCTTTTGAGCCTTCTTCTCTAGTCTTATCTTGATGGATCCATGGAGTCCTCAAGTGGCGGCAGCACTCTCATCTAGGAGCATTCCACACTTCTAGTGGCGAGATCATCCAACATCCTTCCATCTTCATGAGCAATTCTTCTCTCCTTCCTTTCTTCTTTGTTAATTCTTTGTTCTAGCTTGTTGTCTTGTTGTTTGGTTCGGCTATTCTGTTTTTCCAGCACCTATTTGCTGTTCTTGCCTTTTTAATTTCATTTTGTTCGGTTCAAATGTGTTCTTATGCAATTCTGTTCGGTGCTTCTTAGTTTTACCTCTTTTTGTTGGTTCAATTTGACAATATGTGGAACATCCAAATGAGTTTGGGATTTGGTACTAGTTTTTGGTGAGTTCTTGTCTTAGAACAATGATCCAACTCTAAGAAAAGTGCCTCTACAATGTCCAACTCAAGGTGATTCCTAAGAATGTCAAGAATCATTCTCTATATGGCTAGTGGAATCAATAATCAAGGAACATAACTTGTTGTTGATAAGACATCGGGTGTGAAAAATATTTTCTCTTTGAGTATCATTCAAAGATTTTGGAATTGTGCCCAACATACGTCTTACCATCAATAAGTCACCTTCACAAGGACTTTCACTCTCATTTTCACTTGATGGTCTAGAAGGTGAAGAATGCCTAGGTGAATTGGAATCATGCTCACTAACTACAATGCCTTCATGCATGTACATACTTCGTTTAGAAGGGCAATTAGCAGCAATGTGACCATATCCCAAACATTTAAAACACTTTTGACTAGACGATTTAATTGGGGATTTAGGCCTAGAAGTAGATGGCGTAGGATCCTTGGGTTTGAAAGAAGAATCTTTGGAAGGATGTTTAGAAAAAGAATTTTTGTTTTTCCAAGACTTGGAGTAGTATCCATCATTGGAAGCATTTTTGAAAGAGTTTTTCTTAGCAAGTTGGGCTTCCACCTTCATTGCAAGATGAACTAAAGAGCCCAATGATGAATACTCTTGTAACTCAACAATGTCTTGAATATCCTTCCTAAGACCACTCACAAACCTAGCAATCATAGCTTCCTCACTTTCCTCTAATTCAATTTTAAGCACAAGCGTCTCAAGCTCTTTATAATATTCATCCACATTTAGCGTGCCTTGTTGAAACCGTTGGAGTCTCAACATGAGGTCTTTCCTAAAATGTGGGGGCACAAATCTAGCGCGCATTTGATCCTTTAAAGAGTTCCAAGAGTCCATGGGAGGACCCTTGTGATAGATAATGTCCTTTACAATTCCATGCCACCATTTCATGGCATAATCACTAAACTCTAGGGTGGCTAGCTTAAGCTTATGCTCATCTTGGATCTCATGGATCTCAAATATTTGTTCACACTTAGCCTCCTAATCTAAATATACACTAGGATCACTAGAGCCATTAAAACAAGGAAGCTTGACCGAAGGTAGCCTAGCCTTTGCATCTTGGTAGTAACCATTTCCGTAGTGATGTCTTTCTCCTTGATGATGAGGTCTTTGTCCATGAAATTGTGGTGGATTCCTCCTTCTCCTATGCTCTTCTTCACGGCCAAAATCATTTGAAGAGGCTCTTGAAGATGGTCTATGAGAATGATGCCCATCATGGATAGAAGGAGATGGTCTAGCTTGTTGGACCTCCATCTTTTGCATTTTCTCTTCCAAGCGTCTAATAGTTCTTTGTGCTTCATGTAATTCACCAAGGATTGAAGCTTTGGAAGGAGAATTCTGCTTGTAGGATGCATCACTTGAAAATCCAGCCATTTGTAATTCAAAAAACAGTAAACACACAAAAACAGCAAACAAGTTAAAAATTAGCAAAAACAGTGAGCTTGGCAATGAAATTGCCGAAGTGAAATGAGACAGAAAAAGAGATCACTCTCAAAGAAATAATGTTCTTGCACCAATCTGATCTTGAGGCCTTGGAATCCTCAAATGAAAGATGTCAAAGCAAGCACACCAATCTCAAGAGCAACCACCACAAAACCAAAGAATCAATAAAGACAAACAAGAAAAGGTATAAGCAAAGAAAGGTATTTGCAAAAGGAATACTATATGTAAGACAAACTCAAAGAGTAAGAATGAAAGACAATCAAGAAAATAAAGAACTCAATGATAAAAGTAGGCACACAAAAGAATACTTAAGGAAAAGCACTAGAGTAGATGAAGAAAACAAAAATTTTAGCTACTGGAAATTTTATTTTTTTTAAAATGCAAACTGTGCTTGATATTCACTGATTTAACTGGAATGATGTAGAGCGAACTGGATTATGAAATTTAAACCACAGAAACTTCAAGATGTTAACTCAATAATGGCACTGGAATCAATTAAAAACAGTAAGCCAATTAATTGAGATAAATTTTTTAAAATCACTGCCAGATTACCGTATTCTTTTCGGCAGAATTGTACACTTTTTTTATTTTATTTATCATTTTTTGTGTACTTTGAATTTTTGAATGATTATTTTTTCTACTCTTTTCTAACACTTTGAATATCACAAATCCAGAATTTCAGAATTTTGCAGTGAGTAAATAAATTGCAATAAGGAAAACAGTAAGCACTCTTTTTCAGAAACAGAGGAATCCTAATAGGAAAAAAAAACAGAATTATGAACTAGCAAAGACATAATGGAAAATGATGTATTGGAACTTGTATAGGTCTAGAATACAAGTATGAACTCAATTCTAAAAAGAAAATGCACAAAGGATCAATATCAATTTAGAAAATTATATGACACTAAAGCAAGAAACAATCAAAAACAATAAAAGTACTACTAGAAGTAATGACAATTATGGAATAACATCACTAAGACAAAACTTGACATGATTACAAAATTAAAAGACATATGACAAAAATAACAACAAGTGAAAGGAAGCTTAAGGTAAACTCTAGGAAGGAGAATGCCATTCCAAAAGAGCAACCATACTCATATGAATAATGAGTGCCATAAACCTTTTCACAAGCACTTGGTGTAACAAAAGAAAAACAGCAAGAAAACTCAATTAATACCTAAAACAGAAACTTAAATTGCAAGAAAATTAAAGAGCTCTTGAAATTAAAGTGCACACAACTCAACAATTAAACAAGAAGAACCTAAGACTCATGATACCACATGATGTGATTCCACTAGCCATATAGAGAATGATTCTTGACATTCTTAGGAATCACCTTGAGTTGGACATTGTAGAGACACTTTTCTTAGAGTTGGATCATTGTTCTAAGACAAGAACTCACCAAAAACTAGTACCAAATCCCAAACTCATTTGGATGTTCCACATATTGTCAAATTGAACCAACAAAAAGAGGTAAAACTAAGAAGCACCGAACAGAATTGCATAAGAACACATTTGAACCGAACAAAGTGAAATTAAAAAGGCAAGAACAGCAAATAGGTGCTGGAAAAACAGAATATCCGAACCAAACAACAAGACAACAAGCTAGAACAAAGAATTAACAAAGAAGAAAGGAAGGAGAGAAGAATTGCTCATGAAGATGGAAGGATGTTGGATGATCTCGCCACTAGAAGTGTGGAATGCTCCTAGATGAGAGTGCTGCCGCCACTTGAGGACTCCATGGATCCATCAAGATAAGACTAGAGAAGAAGGCTCAAAAGCTCTCCAATGATCACTCAAAATTTGAGTAGAGTTTTCTTAGATTAATTCCAATCTGAAATTTACAAAGAGAGCACCTCTATTTATAGCCTAAGGTGCTGAAATGTAAGCTACACAAATTCAAAAACTCCCTCCTAAAAAGCTTCTAGAATTTGCGCCTAAAACAAAGCATGAGGAAGGTGTGATCCCTTCTCTCACTTTGGCACCTCCTTATTTACTCCTACACCTATCTACTAACACCCCCCCCCCTAAGACTCTTAACTAAAGACTAAAAGATGCTTTAACAATAGAGGTTTCTAATGTTTCCCTCTAAGCACCTTCAACAATATTCTTTATTATTTAATACTTGGCCTTGCCCTTCATAGGATGGACTTGGGTTTGGGCCTCTCTTTATTTTATGTCTTCTTTTAATTTTGAGAAGACTAGAAGGAATAACTTCAAGTGTGATGGTGAATTGCCTCTTCCTTCATTAATAAAAACCTCCTTTACTTGACTCTCATCATCTCTGCTATTGTGATTGTACCATCTCCGTCGCCTCATACCTCCCCTCAGAAGACTAAATCTCTTAGGGATGTTAAAGCACTACTCCCCGATAATGATACGTTGGTCCTACAAAATTACTTTTTCTCTCTTGATGGTTTGGAAACTACAGATGTGGGAGGTGATCCTCATATTGGTGCGTCAATTATTTCGACTAGCATTGTTGAATTTAATTCTGACCATATTAATGTTGAAAATTGGGTCGTCTCCAAATTTTGGGAAGTCCTAATGAGATGGAGGAGCATGTCAGTGATACTGGGAAGGAAATAGTTCACACTAAAAGAAAACCAGGGAGACCACCTAAGGGGATTGGTAAATCCAAAAAAGCTGCTAAGGCAGTTCTCTCTACAACGTCACAATGAAGGTCTCTTCATTTTTCTGGAATGTTAGAGGAATGGGAAACCACAAAACTGTGGAGATGTTCATTAGTTTACTTAAACTACATAAACCACTCCTATTTTTTTCTTGTTGAACCTATGATGTCGTACATTGATGCTTTCGATATCCTTTTCAAATCTGTTAATATGCATTTGGTGGCTACGTCTCCTATTGTTAGTAAAACTGCTAAGCTTTGGTGTTTGCCGGTTCCTAATCTTGTCCAAAATTTCTTGGTCAATGATCAATTTATTTTTGTAACTTGCCTTCTGCATGATAAATGCTTTAGCTTTGCAGGTGTTTATGGTGCTAACACATACTTGGTTAGACGGTTTTTGTGGAAGGATCTTAGTTTCTTCACAAGGTCTTGGTGTATTATGGGAGATTTTAATGTTATGCTCTCGAAGGATGACTACAAAGCGGGTGGCTCCTAATCAGGTTTCTTGTAATGAATTCCTTGATTGGATTAATACTAATGATCTTTCTTGTGTGCCTTTTACTAGATCTTGTTATACTTGATGTAATGGAAGGAGAGGGTTACATAAAATTCATAGAAGACTGGATAGGGCTTTATGTAATGGAGTGTGTCTGGATGAATGAGATTCTTGTACTTATCAGGTTTCTTGTTAAAAATTGTTCTGATCATTGCCCTATTATTGCTAGTCTTGCTAGTAATTCTTTAAGGAAGGTTAACAATTTTCGTTTCTTTTCTATGTGGCTTCAGAACACTTCATGTATGAAGCTTATTAATGATTTTTGGGCTAATATTTGTTTTGGAGAGAAAGAGTTAAAATGTTATGGTTTAAAGATGGGGATTGAAATATTTCTTTTTTCCATGCTGTGGTCAAGAGGAGAAATAATTCTAGTGGGATTCATCGTCTACGGATTGATAATGAGGTTATTGAGGATCCTAAACTCGTTGAGGATCATATTTTGGACTTTTATAAAAATCTTTATGTTGAGTTTATTTCTAATGTTCCGGATACAAGTAATATGGAAGATTTTATTGGTACTTATATTCATGAGCTAGTTTCCTCTGAGGAGAATATGATGTTGATTAAATGTCCTGATTTTTTAGAAATCAAGAATGCTATTTTTAATCTTAATGGTAATAGTGCTATTTTTTTTTCTATCATTCTTGTTGGGAAATTATTGGGACAGATGTTTGCAATGTTGTTCAATAGTTTTTTAAACAAAATTGGGTTCTCCTTTGAATGAACAGTATTGTGGTATCTCTTATTCCTAAGATTCAGGGTGCTGACTCCATTAAAGATTACAGACCAGTTGTTGTTGCTCATTTAAAATTTAAGATTATTTCCAAGGTATTGGCGGATAGGCCTGCACTTGTGGCTGTTATAACCATTTCTCCTAATCAATATGTGTTTGTGTAGGGTAGACAGATTCAGGATTGCATTGGTATTGCTTCTGAAGTTATTAACATGCTTTCTAAAAAGGTTAGAGGAGGTAATATGACTTACAAAGTTGATATTCATAAAGCCTTTGACACTCTGAGTTGGAAGTTCTTATTATTAGTTTTAACACGCTTTGATTTTCATCCCTCATTTTTCGGTTGGATTAGTACAATTTTCCGTTCAGTTATGCTTTCTATCAGAATAAATGATAGTTTGGTGAGTTTTTTTCCTTACAATAGATGTGTCAGACAAGGTGATCCTTTGTCTCCTTTACTTTTTTTGTCTTGCAGAGGAAGTTCTTAGTAGAGTTATCTCTAAGCTTGTGAATGATAAGAAAATTCTACACATGGCTAATCTGCAAGGTTATCTCACTCCCTCTCATATTTTATATGTTGATGACATATTTGTTTTCTGTAGGGGGATAATAAGTCTCTTAGAAATTTGTGTATTTTTCTTAAAACATATGGTGATTTTTCTGGTCAATATGTTAATAATTTTAAGAGTAGTTTTTTTACCATGAATAATTCTACAAGATTTGTCACCAAAATTCAACATATTCTTTTTTTGTAGTCATTGTTGTTTACCTTTCAATTATTTAGGAGTGCCTATCTTTGTTGGTGCTCTAAAGTGATGATTTCTTCAACATTTGGATGATAAAGTCAAATTCAAGCTAGCATCTTGGAAACATAAACATCAACCTCCATCTTTTGCATTTTCTCTTCCAAGCGTCTAATAGTTCTTTGTGCTTCATGTAATTCACCAAGGATTGAAGCTTTGGAAGGAGAATTCTGCTTGTAGGATGCATCACTTGAAAATCCAGCCATTTGTAATTAAAAAAACAGCAAACACACAAAAACAGCAAACAAGTTAAAAATTAGCAAAAACAGTGAGCTTGGCAATGAAACTGCCGAAGTGAAATGAGACAGAAAAAGAGATCACTCTCAAAGAAATAATGTTCTTGCACCAATCTGATCTTGAGGCCTTGGAATCCTCAAATGAAAGATGTCAAAGCAAGCACACCAATCTCAAGAGCAACCACCACAAAACCAAAGAATCAATAAAGACAAACAAGAAAAGGTATAAGCAAAGAAAGGTATTTGCAAAAGGAATACTATATGTACAAATGGCTTGTTTCAATTCTTAAGCAAGTTGAGTAGTGGTGTCAAAATTTTATTTGGACTGGTGATATTCTGAAAAAAAAAAAAAAGGCATAGTTACTGTGAATTGGGATACGATTTGTTTTCCTCTTGAGAATGGAGGTTTGAAGATTATTAATCTTCGTCACGAAAATAATGTTGTTCTTGTCGATTGACTGGCTCGCCGGTTAACTCTGATTACAAGCTCTAACTCTGTCTGCCTCTTTACGAATCTGTCCTATCTCTGGTCGCTCTGGAACGTACCTCCGTTGAAACAGAGGGGGCCCTACCTCTTGATTGCACTCTGACGATCAAATTAGTACAGGGCTTATAAGAATTCAAGAAGTAGTAAGTTTCAGTCTTAGAAACAACGTACATTAACCTGGGGTGTCTCAAGCCACTTTTATAGCTTACCTCTTGTAACAACTTTCTATCATGAGAATCTAATCTCAACTGAAAGCATACTCAACAAGAAAATATTATGTTTAGGGACACACTCTCACGGTGCTGCCACAGAACGAAATCTTTCCTCCAGGGAGTGCATAAAATACTAACAAAATAACCACTAGGGCACCAACTCATATTTCCAATAAAAAACATCATATTTTTCAAGCTTATGTATAAAAAAAGCCATTTATGATAGCATCCCAGATTCCTCTATCAATTGATTCAACAAAAAATTTCATTCTTAGCCTCCAAAATTGATAGTTTAGTCTACAAAACAAAGGTCGTTTGTTTATAAAAGCACACTCTCCAAAGGGTAGTTATTTAGCCATTTTCAAATAGATTTTAGGATTAAAACTTGAGTAACTTTCAAGAAATCAATTCCTGATGTCAATTGTTAGAATGTGTGGCCAAAATAAGAGGGGGTGAATTGTTTTCACAAGATTTTTGCAAATTTTGGAAGTAGAGTGAAAAGTTCTGAAAAATCAACCAATTGATTTTCTGTTAAAATGGATAAAATTTCAATTTTATAGTTCTTTACAGAAAATCTACCAATTGTTTTCACAAAATAACAGGTTGTTTATACCAGCAAGCAATGAACAAATTATAAAAAGTGTATAAGAGAAGATATAGAGAGATTCACACAATGAGGTTGATACAGGTTCGCTCTTAACCAAAAGCTACATCTAGTCCTCAGCTAACCAATGAGAATTCACTAAGTAATCAAAGCAAGATTACAAAACACACACCAAGAGTGTTGATCTTGAACCCCTCAAGAACACACAACACTCCTTGGCACCACCACAGTTTTCAGAAACCCTTTTTGAAACTGCCTTACACAAATTACACAAAATTATAGTGTTTAAAACCGGAAATAGAGTACACTTGGGCTGTACAAAGCAATAGTACATAAGTATAGATAACCCAGTTTCTATTTCATACACAAGATGATCCAAAGCTCTTGATTCTCTTGAAAACGTTTTTAATAAGCTCTCTTTCTTAGGTTTTTGAAAAGATCATAAAACAATATTTATATAGACTCAAGGAAGTGGTTAAAACTGTTAGATCATAAATCTAAAGCAGTTGGAAACATTTTCAAAACAGCTTGGAATTCTTAACAGAATCCTATTAGAAAAAATACAGATTCTTTTACAAAACAACTTATTGAAAATATTTTTCTGTTAAGGATTTCATATAAAATAGTCAATTATTTTTATCGAAATAACCGGTTGTTTCGCTTGACAACAAAGAAAAAATAAAGCAAAGTTTTTTCAAAACCTTTTGAAAACCATTAAGTGTCAAACAACCAGTTGTTTCAACAAAACAAATGACTAAAATTTCATAGGTTTTTAGAAAACACTTCTTTTAAAAGAGATAAAGAGTCAAGTGAGCTTGAATCAATACAAGGTGTGAATTAACAATTCAAAAACTACTAAACCACACACAAACTCAACAACAGGTTCTTCAAGTCTTCTACATAGATTTGGAGGAAGCTAAGCATCTTGTTCAACAATAGTAAGTAGAAAAACTAACTAAATGATTATTTATATAAGCAACAACACACCTAAATGGGGGAAACAACACAATGTGAGTAGATGAACGTTAGGAACCAAATCTCAAAAAGCAAATAACAAATGAAAAAAAATGAGAGAAGATAATATATTTTTTTGATTTCTGAACATATGAAAGTAAATGCAAAGGGAGAATATCTCCAGTGGCCATAGAGTTTAGCTCCAACAGAGAAAAAAAAATTCCCTCTTTAACAGAAAGTGATTATTTCCAAAATAAATCATGCCCTTCTCTCTCCAAAACATCCTATAAGTGAATTCTACTCTTATTCATTAAGGATTAATCTATAAGTATTAACCATCAAGCGCACTCTAGGCATTAATTATTTGTCGAAAAATCAAATTGACAAAAAATATTAAGATGCAGATCAAGAACAACCATCCAAAAAGAAGTGGTCATAGAAGAAAATGAAACCTACCTTTAAGTTGTTTTGCTATAGGCAGTGGAGAGAGAAATAGTGCTTAGAAATAAAAAAAAAAATAGACAATAGGCTGCGATGAAGAGAAAGGGTGCTTCGAAATAAAAAAAAAATAGACTATAGGATGTAATGAAATTGATTTTCCGGAGGCAGTAGAGAGAGTTGAAGAAGATGGAGAGACAATCGGGGGCGATGCAGAGTAAGTGTTTCGTTCTGGTTGTGTTTTGATGAAGGTGGTAGACAGAGAAAGATTGCATTGACGTTTTCAAATCTAAAGCAGAATGGAATATGGATTGAAAATTTTGAATTCTAATTTTTAAAATCTATATAAATAAAATGGATATCTGATTTGAAAAAATTATAATGGATCAAAGCAGTGCAAAAATTGGATCAGATTAGCCTAACTAGATTTCTTGCCCACCCTTAGGGATAGAGGCACTAACAACAAAATTATGTTATTGATGGAAATCGGGACATAGGGTGGATACATAGTATAAGAAGCATGGATTTCCACCTCATTTCAAATTTACAAAACAAAATCTGAATCAGATAAAGGTTCATGTGAATGCTTCAGTTCAAAATGATGATGGTAATACAAATAAAAAGGAATTTGGATAACTAAAGGCATATTTGGGACATCAACAATTTGGTTTCACTGAAGAACAATATCAAGGCTTAATAACATTCTTGCAACAATCACAAATTTCTAACAACAATCATGTATCAAATCAGATCTCAATCATAGGCCTTCTGATGTTTCTCAACAAATTGGTAATATCTCTTCTTTTAGTTCTTGGGTTCTGAATAGTGCCACTAAAAACATATGTTATTGTTTGATCTTATTCATGTTGATTTATGGGAGCCTTACTACATTCCATATGTTCATGGACACAAGTATTTCCTAACCATTTGATGATCATTCACGATATACTTGGATCTTTCCTATAAAGCAAAAATATGAAACATCTAAAAATTTCTACAAAACTTTGTTTCATAAGTTAAAACAAAATTTTATTGTGTCATAAAAGTAAATTTCATAAGAAGTGACAATGGAACTAAATTTTGTATGAATGATTTTTATGCTTCTAAAGGAATAATGCATCAAACATGACTTTTTTCATAAATGAGTAGAATTTGGAAAAGTTACATAAGTGGGTAAGTTACGTAAGTGGGTAAGTTGTGCTTTCAAACACAACTTTAAAATAAAGAAGTCATAATTGCAAATATGACTTCAATACCAGGTATACAAATGTCTCATACAAAGTTGTGGCAATTTCATGACTTCGTCCAATTTGCAAGAAAGCACGTTTTTTTTAAAGTCGTGATACAAAGCACGTGTTTTTTGTTTTTTTAAATCATAGTTGGTAATACGTTTTTCAATTATTTTTGTTTTTTTTTAAATCTTGCTTGTTAGGATAACCATTCACAATGAAGAAATTCAAAGTGCAATAAAAAAATTTAAAATTGCAATTGTGCAATTTGAAAATGGAATAAAAATTTGAAAACAACTATATAAATTGAAACCACAGTATTACAAATTGAAAGTGCATGTGTGTATCTTGCAATTAAATTTTTTTGAAGGGAACATTATAAACTGAAATCAACATTGCAAATTGAAAGCACAACACATGTTCCATATTAGATGCAAGACTTTAAGAGTGTATGTTATATATTTTATGTATAACAATCGCTTATGAGAAGTAATAAATTTGTATGGCATATGTATGAGATTCTAAGCATAAATTCATTGATTGTACAACCTACATACAAGTATTTCTATGTGTGATTTTGATTTTGTCTTCACCTATACAAAACCTGGAATTTTTCCAATTAATAAGTGAAGTTGTGCCTAGAAAGACGAATTTTAATAAAACCAAAGTTGTGCCTCCATCCATAATTATATCCATAATTATGTCTTGCTTCATAACACGAAAGTCGTGTCTCGATGAATGACTTATGTACAATCAAAGTTGTGCCTATTTGTATGATTTTTGTTTATTATGAATTGTTGTCCTAACAGACACAATTTAAAAAAAAAACAAAAAAATTAGCTAATAAGCACAATTTAAAAAAAAACATGCTTGGTAGCATGACTTTAGAAAAAAAATGAGCATCCTTTCATGTCTTCTGCAAAACCAAACAAAAACAAAAAATTCAAAATGGACATAGTTGTGCAAATTGTCATAACTTAATGGGAAAAATAACATGTATACCTACAACGAAAATCGTGCTTGCAAACACAACTTCTTTATTTTATAGTTATGCTTGAAGTATGACTACCCACTTATGTAATTTTTTAAAATTCTACTAATTTATGTAATTTTTGTACAAAATTGCACCACTTATGTAAAAAGGTTCTTGAACATAATGTCTTTGCTAAAAGTAAACATGGTCACTTGTTGAAAGTAGCCACAACTTTGATGCTTCAATCTAATTTGCCACAAATATATTGATTTTATTCTATCATTAAACTATTCACAAAACAAAATTTGATCCAAGAGCGAAAATATGTGTTTTTCTTGGTTTTAAAGTAGAGACTAAGGGACTTGTCTTATTAAATGTACATATTAGAGAGTTGTTTATGTCAAAAAAATGTTGTGTTTCCTAAACATTTGTTTTCTTATTCTGATTTGAAAACCACAAATGATTAAGTTAACGATATTACCGAAGATCAAAATCATTCTTTAATTTTTGACTTTGAACCACATCCCACTAATGTTGACATTGATATACTTTCTTCTCTTCAATATCCAAATACACATGCATATGTTTCATCCAATGATAGTTTTATCCTCTCATATTATTAATCCAATCATACCAACTAATAATTCCTAATCTAACATTAGAAGAAGACCCTCTAAGTATCTATTATTTTAATGTTAGCACTGCTTAGACTTCACATAATCTTTATCCAATTTCCTCTGTTTTATCCTATAAAGGTTTGTTAAGTGTTGAACAAAGGCTTTGATGACTCCAAATCTTAAAGAATTGAGTGAAGTTCTATTACTGCTTGTTTAGTAGGATATTTTGTAGTGTTTGAATTTGTAATCCACTTCAAGAATTGATCCAAGGCCATTTGATCTTGAAACCTTTTAAAAAAGATAAGTTTTCAAAGATAAGTGGAAAATCAACCAGTTGATTTATCGTTTCAATCGGTTGTTTTACACTTATAAGTTTTTTAAAGAGTTTGAAACAATTTGACTTTGGTTGACTTTGTTGTCAAACCAATTCAATCGGTTGTTTCGATAAATCAACCCATTGATTTTTGAATTTTCTTAATAGAGTTTTGTTAAGTCTATTAAATCTATTTTGGTTGGTTTTCAAACTACTTTGGCTTTTGTTTTTAACGATTTTAACGGCTACTTGGAGTCTATAAAAAGGGTTTTATACTCCTAGCAGGATATACAATTACAAGAGATTCAGATTACAAATTTGAAATCAGTTTTCCAAGATGGCCTAAGGCTTTAGACTTTTCTTCAAGAGGAATAGGATTGTTGTGTGTTAAGTCATTTTTCAATTCTGTGAATTGATCCAAGTGTACTCTTTCCTCTTCTTTTAATCTTTATATTTCTGTAAGGTTGTGTGGTATAGATCAAGAGGGTATTCTAATATGTGTAGTATCTGCAAAGAGAATGTTGTGTTCTTGAAGGGTTCAAGAACATCTCTTTGTTGTGTGTGTTGTAAATCAAAGGAGTTTGATTTCTTAATGAAATTTCCAGGTGTTTATAGGGACTGGATGTAACTCTTAGTTAAGAGTGAACCAGTACAAACCTGTTGTGTTGATTTCTCTTCCCCTTATCTCATTTAAATATCCTTGTTTTTATATACTACTGATAAAAACAATCAGTTGAATCAAAGAAACAACTGATTGATTTTTTGGAATCAAGTTAAAAATATATTTGATTTTGGCTAACCTTGTTATGTATCTTTGATTATTCTTGTGACTTTCATTAAACCTTCAAAGTTTGCAAAAATCTTGCATAAACAATTCACCATCCCTCTTGTTTTAGCCCTAAAATTCTAACAATTGGCATCAAGATCTAAGTTCTTCAAATTTACTCAAGTTATTTTATCCTAAAATCTGTTTTCATGGATGAAAAACTACCCTTTGGGAAGGGTGCATCTATTAACAAACCACCTTTGTTTTGTGGTTTAAATTACTAGTTTTGGAAGGTTATAATGAAAATCTTTGTGGAGTCTTTAGATATAGGGATTTGGGATGCTATTGAAAATGGTCCTTTCATTCCAACTATTGAAAAAGATAATATTTTTGTTAAAAAACCTTGGTCCCTATGGATTGAGAGTAAAATAAAAAGACCTCAGTATGATTGTATTGCTAAAAACATCATTTCTTCTGCATTGAATTCTAATGAGTTTTACAGTGTGTTAAAATGTGATTTTGCAAAGAAGATGTGGGACATCCTTAAGGTTACTCATGAAGGAGCAAATGAAAACAAGGAAAGAGGGGCAAGAAAGATGGTTGAAAAGAAGGGAACTTGGCAAGATAATGATGATTCATCCTCTAGCTCATTATCAAAGGAAGATGGAGAAACTTATTTGTGTTTGATGGCAAAGGAAGAATCTGAATCAAGAAGTGTAAGTTTAAGTTCAAGAACTTCTAATTTTGAAAATTATAGCCAACTTCTTGATGCCTTCAAAGAAATACATAAGGAAGCTAATAAGTTGGCCCTTTTGAATAACCGGTTGAAAGGGTTAAACAAATTGTTGGAAATAGAGTCAAGAACTTGGAAGAAGAGTTGAACCATTCACAAACTGACTTTGAAACTTTGGAAATGATTTATCAAAACTCTTCTTGCAAGTGTGTTGATTCTAGCTTTTGTGAAAATTGTAAGTCTCTTCAAAAGAAAGTTCATTATCTTTTAAAAATAGTGGACAAGTTTTCCAAAGGTCAATCCAACCTAGAAACTATTCTTGCTTCTCAAAACTCTGTTTTTGGTAAGGTTGGGTTAGGGTTTAATCCAAAAAGTAAGAACAAACAGTTTTCAATATTGTTCTCAAGTTTCTTTGAAAAACAACCTGTTGTTTTATCGTAACAACCGGTTAAAATTTGTCATTACTGCATATAAAAGGGTTATACTATTTAATTTCTACAAAATAAGATTTTCTATTCCCAAAGGTATTTTAAGATGGGTTCCTAAGATTTCTAAGGATTCTAAGGTTCTAGTTAATCTAATTGATACCCATGGACCCAAGAGGGTTTTCGCAAACTTTTTAGTCTAGAATGGAATTCCTTTGAGAAAACTTGATTCAAAACTCAGTTTTCCAAAAACACAAAGCAATTAAGCACAACATCAGAAAAACAATCGGTTGTTTATACCAGTTAAACTATACAAACTGAAATTAAAGAGTTTAAGGGATAGAGAGATTGCACACACAGTTTATACTGGTTCACTCTTAAACCAAGAGCTACATCCAGTCTTCCCAGAAACCACTGGGGAATCCACTAAGCAATCAAACCTAGATTACTTACACACACCACCAAAGAAGTGACCTTGATCCCCTCAAGACACACACTTCCTTTGGCTCAGCACATACACCACCAAGAATGTTGATCTTGACAACCTCAAGAGCAGACAACACTTCTTGGCCTATCAAACCAGAGTTTACACAAAGTATAGAAGGATTACACTTGTTACAGAATGATCTGAAATCAATACAAGATGAAAATCCTATTCCACTCTCTCTTGATCAAAGCAAACTCAAAGCAATCTTTTAACTCTTGAAAAACAAAAACAGTTAAAAACTCAAATATATTTTTCTATGATTAAATCTCAGTTCTTGTTTGATACAAAAGCTGAACAAACTCTTTATAGCTTTAAAAGATTGGTCAAAGCATTTAAAATAGGAGTGCATTCAGTTATAAAATCATTTAAAGCTCAGTCAAAGCAAAAAACAGTTTTCTGTTATGGTTTGAAAACAAACAATCGATTGAATGCTCAAATCAATCGGTTGTTTTGGTTTGACAGCAAGTCAACCACCAAAAACAGTTTTCAACCTTTCTCAAAACACCTAAGTATAAAACAATCGGTTGTTTTGACAAAACAACAGGTTGTTTTTCACTTAGTTTAAAAAACACTTTCAATTCAAAAGGTTTGAGAATACTTAAGCTTTGGATTCAATCAAGAGTGGATTTACACAAATAATCTACCCCAGATCCTATTCTAAAACACCTCAGCAACAACAAGCACATCAAGTCTTCCATCAAACTCAAAGGATTTGGATTCTTCAAAGCTTGAACACACTTGATTCAACAGTCTTGATTCATGATGTGCTACTTGTAGAAGGACTCAAATATAATCTACTCAGCATTAGTCAGCTGTACGACAAAGGGTATCAAGTAATCTTCAAGACCAACTCTTGTGAGATACGTCTACCCAATTCAAAGAAAGTTTTTTTGATTGGTAAAATGGTCAACAATGTTTATCTTCTTGATATCTCTAATTCTGCTTCCATTGGATGTCTTCTAACCAAACATGAGGAATCATGGTTATGGCATAGAAGAATTGCACACATCCATATGCATCATTTGAATAAACTGATTTCTAAAGAGCTTGTGGTAGGTTTACCCAAACTCAAGTTTGAAAAAGATCATATGTGAAGCATGTCAAAAGGGGAAACAAATTAAACATTCTTTCAAAATGAAAAATATTGTTTCTACTTCAAAACCCCTTGAGCTTTTAGACATGAATTTATTTGGTCCTTCAAGAACTGTGAGTCTTAGTTGTAATTACTATGCTCTTGTTATTGTTGATGACTACTCTAGATTCACATGGACATTGCTTTTGGAAGCCAAAAGTGATGCTTTTTCTGCTTTTAAAAAGATTTCTAAGAGGTTGCAAAATGTTTGTTGCAGTAACATTTGTGTCATTCGCAGTGACCATGGAGGAGAATTTCAAAATGAAAAATTCAGTTCTTTTTGTGAAAAATATGGGATTTTTCATAATTCTTCTGCTCCTAGAACTCCTCAATAGAATAGGCTTGTGGAAAGGAAGAATAGATCTCTAGAGGAACTTGCTAGAACCATGTTAAGTGAGTCCTCTTTGTCAAAATACTTTTGGGTTGATGTTGTGTGCATTGCCTGCTATGTGATAAATAGAGTTTTAATAAGACCAATTTTAAAGAAAACTCCATGGGAATTGTTCCATAGGAGAAAACCCAACATTCACCACTTAAAGGTGTTTGGCTGCAAGTGTTACATCTTGAACAATGGTAAAGAAAACCTTGGCAAGTTTGATGAAAAAGCTTAAATGGTATTTTTTTTTGGTTATTCATTAACTAGTCATGCTTATCGTGTGTACAACAAGAGACTTATGACTATTGAGGAGTCTGTTCACATTGTTTTTTATGAGTCTAATCATGTAGCACAGGAATCCAGGAAATTGTTTGCAGAAGATGATGAGCAGAACATCTCTATTGAGAAGCTGGAATCCTACTCAGAAATACAATCGATTGAATCTGCGAATCAACCAATTGAAATTCTACAACAAAGTGATCTTCCTAAAGAATGGAGGATTCCTAGGATCTCTCAGTGAAAAATATCATAGGACAGATTCAAAAGGGAGTTTCTACTATAATCTCTATATCTAATTTTTGTAAACATATGGCATTTTTGTCTCAAATTGAACCAAAATTTGTAGGTGAAACACTAAATTATGAAAGTTGGATTGCTGCCATGCAAGATGAGCTAAACCAATTCACCAGAAATGAAGTGTGGACTCTGGTTCCTCAATCTAACAACATGAATGTAGTTGGAACCAAGTGGATTTATAGAAATAAACTTGTAGAAACTGGGGTGATAACAAGGAATAAGGCTAGGTTGGTTGCCAAAGGCTACAACCAAGAGGAAGGCATAGACTATGATGAAACCTTCACACTAGTGGCCAGATTGGAAGCTGTGAGACTGATGCTTGGCTCTGCCTGCATGAGTGGCTTCAAGTTATTTCAAATGGATGTGAAGAGTGCCTTCTTAAATGGGTTCATCAATGAGGAGGTGTATGTTTCACCACCCAGCTTTGAGGATCATCAACATCCCAATCATGTTTACAAGCTGAAAAAGACCTTGTATGGGCTCAAACAAGCTCCTAGACATGGTATGAGAGACTTAACAATTTCCTCTTATCTCATAACTATGAGAGAGGGAAAATTGATAAGACTCATTTCATTAAGAAGTTAAAATTTGCTATCATTTTAGTTCAAATATATGTGGATGATATCATATGTAGTGCCACTAATGATTGTCTTTGTGAAGAATTTGTGGATGCAATGTAGGGGGAGTTTGAGATGTCTATGATAGGGGAATTATCCTTCTTCTTTGGATTGCAGGTTAAGCAATCAAAGGATGGTATCTTCCTTAGCCAAACCAAGTATTGCAAGGAGATTCTCAAGAAATTTGAGATGGAAAACTGCAAAGAGGCATCCTCACCAATGTCTACCAGTTATTACATGGATGTTGATTTGGCTGGAGCAGTAGTGGACCAAACAAAATTTATAAGATTGATTGATTCCTTGTTGTATCTCACTACTAGTAGGCCAGATATCATGTGTGCAGTTTGTCTTTGTGCAAGATATCAATCTAATCCAAAGGAATCTCACTTTAAAGCTACAAAACGAATTCTTAAGTATCTTGAGGGCACTACCACTGTTGGCTTATGAAACAGCACAAGTGGCACTAGTCATCTTCTTGGTTCAAGTCTCATATCCTGGTATAGCAAGAAGCAAGCTTGTGTAGCTCTTTCAATTGCTGAAGATGAATACATTGCTACTAGAAGTTGTTGTGCTCAAATTATTTG
Source organism: Phaseolus vulgaris (assembly GCF_000499845.2). Lineage (NCBI taxonomy): Eukaryota > Viridiplantae > Streptophyta > Magnoliopsida > Fabales > Fabaceae > Phaseolus > Phaseolus vulgaris. The sequence goes on along the minus strand of NC_023755.2, from coordinate 29,280,422 downwards.
GATCAAACAACAACTAGAAGATTTTGGTCTGAAAGTCCACAAGGTACCCTTGCTGTGTGACAACACAAGTACTATTAATCTCACCAAAAATCAGATTCAGCATTCAAGGACAAAGCACATTGAAATTTGCCACCATTTTATACGACCGTGTGAACAATGGGGATTGTGAAGTTAAATTTGTTTAAACCAACAAGCAACTTGCAGACATATTCACAAAGCCACTGCCCAAGTACAGGTTTTTCTTATTAAGAAATGAGTTGGGTATTCTTTATTCTCACAATATTTCTTAAATTTTGTTTTACTTTTTATTCGTTGACTCACTTTATTTGTGAAGAAAAATAGGGGGAGATATATCTGGTTTTGTGTTGAACATTTGTTGTAGCTATCTGGTTTATCATTGGGTTTAGATTCTGCTAGTTTGCTTCTTTGTTTTGTTGCTGCTCTACTCTATTTATGCACCTTGTCACTGGTTTTCACATTAATTTTGCTGGTTTTCTTGCTTAAAACCACATGATGAAAACTGGTTCTTTGGTACTATTTAAACCTGGGATATATTGCTACCTGGTATATGCGCAATTGTTGTTTTGTAGGTTCATTCAAATTCAAAGTGAACAACACAAGCAACCAAGGATTTGTCTTCATCAAATAGGAGGATATTGTTGAACAAAGGCTTTGATGACTCCAACTCTTAAAGAATTGTGTGAAGTTCTGTTGTTGCTTGTTTAGTTGGGTATTTTGGTGTGTTTGAATTTGTAATTCACTTCAAGAATTGATCCAAGGCCATTTGATCTTGAAACCTTTTAAAAAGATAAGTTTTCAAAGATAAGTGGAAAATCAACCAGTTGATTTATCGTTTCAATCGGTTGTTTTACACTTATAAGTTTTTTAAAGAGTTTGAAACAATTTGACTTTGGTTGACTTTGTTGTCAAACCAATTCAATCGGTTGTTTCGATAAATCAACCCATTGATTTTTGAATTTTCTTAATAGAGTTTTGTTAAGTCTATTAAATCTATTTTGGTTGGTTTTCAAACTACTTTGGCTTTTGTTTTTAACGATTTTAACGGCTACTTGGAGTCTATAAAAAGGGTTTTATACTCCTAGCAGGATATACAATTACAAGAGATTCAGATTACAAATTTGAAATCAGTTTTCCAAGATGGCCTAAGGCTTTAGACTTTTCTTCAAGAGGAATAGGATTGTTGTGTGTTAAGTCATTTTTCAATTCTGTGAATTGATTCAGGTGTACTCTTTCCTCTTCTTTTAATCTTTGTGTTTCTGTAAGGTTGTGTGGTACAAATCAAGAGGGTATTATAATATGTGTAGTATTTGCAAAGAGAAGGTTGTGTTCTTGAAGGGTTCAAGAACATCTCTTTGTTGTGTGTGTGTTGTAAATCAGAGGAGTTTGATTTGTTAGTGAAATTCTCAGGTGTTTCTGAAGATTGAATGTAACTCTTAGTTAAGAGTGAACCGGTACAAACTTGTTGTGTTGATTTCTCTTCCCCTTATCTCGTTTAAATTTGTATAATCCTTGTTTTTATATATTGCTGATAAAAACAATTGGTTGAGTCGAAGAAACAACCGATTGATTTTTTGGAATCAAGTTAAAAACATATTTGATTTTGGCTTACCTTGTTCTGTATCTTTGATTCTTCTTGTGACTTTCATTAAACCTTCAAAGTTTGCGAAAATACTGCATAAACAATTCACCCCACACCCTCCCGCTCACCCCCCCCCCCCCCCCCTCTTGTTTCAGCCTTGAAATTCTAACATCACCCGCTTACACATCTTACATCATGTCTTTCTATTCTCATGTTGAGCCAAGGAATTACAACGAGGTTATTATACATATTGGAAGAATGCTATTTAAGATGAACTATTGACCCTCAATGGAAATCAAGCATGGACTATCACAGATTTACCTCAAGAAAGACTCCTATTGGTTGTAAATGGGTTTTCAAGATCAAATAAGGATAGATGAGAGACCATTGAAAGCCATAAAGATCGCCTAATGGAAAAAGGAAATACTCAAGCTGATGGTATTGACTATCTTGATACATTCTCCCTTATGGCCAAAATAATAATGTAAAATTAATCTTGTCTCTTGCTTCTATTTTAATTGGAAACTTCAACAACTGAATATTAATAATGCTTTCTTACATGGAGATTTGAAGGAAGATGTTTATATGACAACTCCCTTTAGGTTAATTTCTATTTTGCTAGGACAAATGTGTAAACTTAACAAAGCTTTTGTATGAGCTTAAACAAGCAAGTATTCATGATTATTAATTTTTTTATCACATATTCTCATAGTTCTTTCACAACCCTCTTAGTGTATATTGATGATATTATTTTAACTATAAATTATGATCAAGAAATATCAAGTATTAAGCAAGCTCTTGACGATTCATTTAGTATAAAATTTTTGAGGGAGTTATAGTTTTTTCCATGATTTTGAGATAGCAAGATCTAAGCAAGGAATTTTGATGAACTAGAGGAAGTATGCATTAGAATGGTTGGTTGAAGCATGGATTTTAGGATGCAGACCAACATCTACTCCTATCGACAATATCAAGAAACTTGTATCTACTATAGGAGAAAATTTCCATGATGTTCTACCTTATAGAAGTCTCACTGGATGTGATGGCATCTTGATGAAGTTCTTCTTGAATCAATGTAGAGTATGGGGCGGAAGCAATGAATGAGAGTGAGCAAGATCCTCCTAAGAGTGGTGTTGATCTTGTAGGTGCATGATAAGTATGGGTATTGAGTGGTTCGGCCAGCTCAAGGGAAAAGATGAAGGAATTGAAGTTTAGAGCCTAGGATTCTAGGGAGAAGCAAAGTTGAGCACAAATTGGCAGCATAACTTTACTCACAATAAACTTGAAAATACAAGGTGTAGGCTCCTCCTTTTATAGGCTAAGGAGGACCATAATGCAACCCTAATGCTAGCCAAATGAAATGTAAATGTGAAGCACATGGGTGCACATGGCACATGGGTGCACAAATGAGCACATGGGGAGGGGTGTGTCTAGTTTTTATGCTCACCCCCTCCATGGTCTTTCTAGAATGTTCACACAAATATGCTTTCTACACTACTCTAATTACTAAGCACCCCTAATGGGCCTTTATGTAACAATTACAAAGGTCTTCTCTTCCCAAAACCGTAGCTTTGACCCATGTGTATGTGAAGCTAGACGGTCTAGAAGGAATCCTCATCATGGCCTAGACGCTCCTCTTCATGGGCTAGACGCTCCTTTTTTAGTCTAGACGCTCCTCATCATAGGCTAGACCGTCTAGTCTTGGAGGCTTGGCTTTCATCGTGTGGTGAGCTTGGGCCCTCCTCCATCAGGATGTCTCATGTATCTAACAAACAGAAGACCCGATATCACATTCTTAGTCCATCACTTGGCACAATTTCTTTTTAAGCCACCTTTTACTCATTATTATGCAACCTTGAGAATTCTACAATATGTGAAGAATGTTCTTGATCTTGGTTTATATTTCCCTTCATATAGTCCTCTTCAATTAAATTCATATTGATGGAGGAGGGTCAAGCACAACCTCCCATGAAAGGCTAGACCCCAAGTCAGGAGCGTCTAAGATCAAGCTAGGAGCGTCTAAGACCAAACTAGGAGCATCTAAGATCAAGCTAGGAGCGTCTAAGACCAAGCTAGGAGCGTCTAAGATCAAGCTAGGAGCGTCTAAGACCAAGCTAGGAGAGTCTAGGACAATAAGACTTGGATCAAGCTATGAATGGGAGAAAGACATATTGGTACATGTTCCGTGAAGGCCCATCAAGTGTAGCCTAGTTTTAATTGGGGTGTAAATAGCATAGCCATGTGGACAAATGTTTATTTTTCTGCACATTAGAATTAAGGAGGAGTTAACCTTGATTAGCTAAAGGTTTCTAGAAGCTTTCACTAATCAAGTTCGGCCATGTGTAAGTTGGAGGGCCATGTGCACCCATGTGCCATGTGCTCCATGTGCCACTTCTTTACATTTCATTTGGCTTACATTTGTGTAGCATTTAGGTCATCAAATCTGGTCCTCTTTAGCCTATAAAAAGAGGAGCCTACACCTTGTATTTTCAAGATTGAATAGAGTATTGTTATGCTGCCCATTTAGTGTCATACATTACTCCTTGCCTAGCTTCTAGGTTTTAATCTCCTTTCACCACCTACAAAGGGGCTGGCCGAACCACCCCATGTCCATACTCTTCATGCACCTTCAAGGTCACCACACCTCCTAGGAGGACCTTGCCCACTCTCATCCATAAGCTTTCGCACCATCTTCAACCAATCATCCAAGAAGAGTTTATAGGAAATCCATCACATATAGTGATGGTGATCGGGTTTCATATCCAAATACTAGAAGATCAATCTGAGGCTACAATGTGTATCTTGGCTCTTCCCTAATCCTAAAGTCTAAGAAACAAAACACAATATTGAGAAGCTCTTGCAAATATGAATATAGAGCAATGACATTTGTTACTTATGAAATCCAATTATTAAATTTTCTTTTACAAGATCTACAGTCCTCTTAAAGAAATTTGCATTCTTATATTGTGACAATCAATCTACATCACATGTTGCTGCAAATCCCGTCTTCCATGAACTTTAACAAATTTGTTTCCTTATTTTGAAGTCGGGGATTCTTCACATTTACTCTTGAGCTTGCGGGCTAGTTGTTGTCCTTAGGGATGGCAATGCGGAGCAGACCATGCGGGTCGGCCCACGATCCACTACTAAAAAGTGCAGGACAAACTCACTAATCTAGCTCGTTGACCCGCCTAGGCCTGTCCCGCATATATTATTACAATGTGACCTTTATTTTATTTTATTTAAAAAAAAATTAATGTACCAAAAAAAAATATGTTTTATTTTAATCATCTAAAGAATTAATATTAAAAATAAGAGTGGATTTAATTGTAAGTAAAGTTTAATATTTAAAAATTGTTAATAAAAAATAATATAAAGAAGAGATTTTATTAAAATATTTTGTAGCAAAACTTTGATAAGATACTCTCATACATTTACATACATATAGAAGAAAAGTATATGCAAAACAAAACTTTAATTATTTTTAATCAACCCTTCTAACAACCCTCATACTTGAATGTCTTTATATTTTTTTATCTTAATTGAATTAATTAAAAATGATGAAATTTTAATTTTTCAACAATTTTAAATTTTAAAATATATTTTCCTTACGCAGGCTACCTCTTATGCGAGGCGGCCTAGTAAAATGAGTCTACACTGATTGTGCGGGGCGGACCAACCCGATCTGCATTTTGCGGGCTAAACACGAGACGGGCCTATGCGGGGCGTAAGGGTGGGCAAAAAATTCAAATTGCCAAATCCAATTCATAATTATCCAAATCCATATTACTTTTAATCCATTTAAATGGATTTATCTCAAATCCAAATCCATATTTTTTATTTTAAGTTCAATCCATTTAATTGGATATGGATTCAATATAGATTGGATACATTTTTGGATTATCCAAAATGGATTTTGGATTCGATTTTCACTTGGACTGGGTCCAAGTTGAACCCAGTCAATTTGTGCCTAGGTCGAGCAAAGTTAGTCCAAGTCCATGTCGAATCGAGTCAGTCGGGGACCAAGCCAAGTCGAGTCGGTCCGGGTCAAAGTCAAGCCGAGTTTGTCCAGGCCCAAGTCAAGCCAAGTCGGCCTAGGCCAAAGTCGACTCGAGTTAGTGCAGGCCAAAGTCGACTCGAGTCGAGTCGGCCCAGGCCAAAGTCGAGCTGAGTCAACTTGGGCCCAAGTCGAGTCGACACCAAATCCATGTTGAGCCAAGTCGACCCGGGTCCATGTCAAACCAAGTCAACCCAGGCCAATGTTGAACCGAGCCAGCAGGACCCGTGTTCAACCGAGTCGGCCCGAACCCATGTCCAGCCAAGTCGGCACAGGACCATGTCGAGCCGAGCCAGCACGAGCCGATGTAGAGCCGAGTCAGCCCAAGTCGATGTGGCCCAAGTCGATGTTAAGGCGAGTCGGCAAGGGTCGATGTCGAGACGCGTTGGATACATTTTTAGATTCAATTTTGACTTGGTCCGGGCCCAAGTTGAACCCAGTCAATATGTGCCCAAGTCGAGCAAAGTCAACCCGAGTCCATGTCGAACCGAGTCGGTCGGGGTCCAACTCAAGCCAAGTCGGTCCGGTTCAAAGTCAAGCTGAGTCTTTCCAGGCTCAAGTCAAACCTAATCGACCCAAGCCAATGTCGAGTCGAGTCGGCCCAGGACAAAGTCAAGTCGATTCAATCCTGACCCAAGTTGAGCTGATTGGGCCAGAGACTAAGTCGAGTCGACACCGAGCCCATGTTGAGCCAAGTCGACTCGTGCCCATGTCGAGCCAAGCCAGCCCAAGCCAATGTCGAGCCAAGCCGGCAGAATCCGTGTCCAACCGAGTCGGTCCGAACCCATGTCCAGCCGAGTCCGCACAGGACCATGTCGAGCCGAGCCAACACGGGCCAATGTAGAGCCGAGTCGACCCAAGTCAAAGTCGAGTTGAGTTGGAACGGGCCCATTTCGAGTTGAGTTGGCCCGAGCCGATGTCGAGGCGAGTCGGCAAGGACCAATGTCGAGACAAGTCTATCTGGGCAGATTCTAAGCCAAGTCGGCCCGGGCCGATGGCTAATGTCAAGACTAGTCAGTCCGGGAAGATTTTAGGTCGAGTCGGTCGGGCAGATGTCGAGCCTAGTTTGCCCGGGCCAAGGTCAAGCCGAGTCGGTCGTCCAATGTCCAAACGAGTCAGTCCAGACGGATTTCCAGTCAACTCGGCCCAGGCCAATGTTGAGTCGAGTCGACCTAGGCCGTTGTCGAGCCGAGTCGGTTCAGGCTGATGTCGAGCTGAGTTTTTTCGACGGATGTCGAGTCGAGTCAATCCGAGTCCATGTCGAGTCGAGTCGACACGGACTGATGTCGAGACAAGTCCGTCTGGGCGAATTTTGAGCCAAGTCGATTTGAGTCGATGGTCGATTTCGAGACTAGTTGGTCTTGGCAGATTTCGAGCTGAGTCGGCCAGGCCGATGTTGAGCCTAGTTGGCCCGGGCTGATGTCGAGACAAATCAACACGGGCCGATGTCGAGACGAGTCGACACGGACCGATGTCGCGTCGAGTCGATCCGGGCGGTTGTCGAGCCGAGTTGACCCAGGCCGATGGTCGATGTCGAGACGAGTGGGTTCGATGCCCGATGCTAAAACGAGTGGATCCGAGATGAGTCGGTTCAGATTGATGGTCGGTGTCGAGACTAGTCTGTCCGGACATATTTCGAGTCGAGTTAGTCGGGCTGATGTCGAGCCTAGTTGGCCCGGGTCGATGTCGAGACAAATCGGCATGGGCCAATATCGAGACAAGTCGGCACGGACCGATGTCGAGCTGAGTCGATCCGAGCAGATATCGAGTCGTGTCGGCTCGAGCCGATGTCGAGACGAGTCGACACGAGCCGAAGTCGAGTCGAGTTAGTCCGATCGGAGGTCGAGCTGAGTAGGCTCAGACACATGTCAAGCTAAGTTGGGCATGGTCCTGATCGGAATGGATTTAATCTAATTAATAAAGTGAACTTAATCTAGATGTAATTCATTTTAAATGGATTTGAAAAAATCCAAATAAATTTGATCTAGTTAAAATGGATATAGATTTTAAGTCCAATCCATTTTATTGGATGTAGATTGGATTTTGAAAAATTCAATCTATGACCACCCCTAGCGGGGTGGGTCGGCCTGCACTGCCACCCCAAGTTATCGTTTCCACAATCAAATTAAAATAATTCTAATGAAGATCATTTAACACAATGATGTCGTGTGGTGTAGTGATAGACCATCTAAAATCAAAATAATAATAGTATAGATAGAGTCTGTTGAGCTAGTTTCCTAACAAATCTAATTATGAATCCAATCAAACAATATTTTTAAAATTTGTCTAGAAACAATAAAACTTAGTTATACCAATAAAGTAAAGGGATTGAGATTTTTAGTAAAAAATATAATAGATGATAAAAAACTAATAAAGATAAGAGATTGAGATTTTTAGTAAAAAATATAATAGATGATAAAAAACTAATAAAGATAGAAGGTTTACTTCCAAATTCATTTACTACAAATTTCTCATTCATTGTCATAAGATTATTCTTCTTCAATTCTCAGCTTTCTCAGCTTTATGTAATTTTTAAGGAAATTATCCATTTAAATAATTTTTCGGATATATATTAATCCATAAAACAATGCACACATGATTGGTTGATCCAAGAATGCCCAATTTGGAATTACCCATAATGTTATTATTTTTCATTATTATTTGACAAAATAAATTACTTATGGATTCAAAAGGCATCAACAGAAAGTTCAAGATAAAGCAGAAAGTATTGAGGATCACAGAATCAATCAAACTTACACTAATTCCTAGCTTAATTAAAGAGGTGGTACAGATGGTAAAATACTGTGTTTATAACATTAGATGATCGAGTTCATAGAAGAATAGACATGCAAAAGAACATTAATAACCCTATAGAAATCATCTCGAACCCTTGCATGTTATAGAAAATCTTACAAGATAGGAAAAAATTGTAGCCATCAAAACTGGAATATCAGAATCCCTACACATGAAATTGAGGAATCTTGTACTAATAAGCTAATCCTGCTGATAATTTGATGAAAACTAGAGCAAGGGCTAGCTAGTCACATGAATTGATGGGCACACTTTATACCTTTAAAGATCTCCATGGATTAACCAAAACCACACTCTTTCTTGATTAAGCTAAGCTCGTCCTTTTACTTTTTTCAAGAACAGCTTTTTCTTGAATCATGGTAGTAGAATATTCTTTCACGTGTATTATAGCAGACAAATTTTTTTTTCTGTGCACAAATAATCGCAACGAGTCTTCTCTTTGCAAATACAATTATGCAACCCAATAGACGAACATGAAATGCAAAATACAGGAGCTACACATAAACATTATGATGGTTCTGCAATGGTATGAAGTGTTGGTACAGCAATCCAGCAGTATAATATGGGGGCTGGAGTAGTTTATAATTTATGCAGTTTACTTGTTGTTATTTGCTCTTGGGCACTCTGTAGAGAGGAATTAAAACATGGATTGTAGTGTGTAAAGGGTTGGGATAACCCAATTTTATCCCTCTTAATTTAATTTTATTCTTTGCTGATAAAAAAAAAAAAAAAAAAATGTGTGATAAAACTTTTCCACAGCAAATGAACCAACTATATAGAATCGTTCAATATAACTTCTGGCTTGGTCTTAAAAGATGATGAAGAACTACCTGAATTTGTGTATGAGTGAGCAACTTTATATATGTTGAATCAGAAAATGATTAACATAATCATACCCTCCTAAGAGCACCCAATATTGTGGCCCATAGCAATACTTGAGAGAATATACTTTGCTCTCACAAAAAGACGTTTATACTTGACTTTTATGTATGGAACTTCTCAATCATGTATATTTTGAAGAATAATTTAGGACCAACTTGGTTCATAATGTAACTTTTTTCGGTGTTCATTGTCTAACTTCAACTTTAATTTGAAATACTCAAATCACATTAAGTTGGCCGTAGCAGGTACAGATAGTCTTCAGTCATAATTTCTTACCACAATCAACGATTTTCATCAACTGTTCATATGTAATTATAGACACGGATCAGATTTGGTCTTTTGTGGAGATTTTCAAATAAACACTTATACATTTTTATTTTTTTAAAACACATTCATAAAAAAATGTTGATAAAAAAAATGCAATCACTTAATTAACTGAATGTGATGACCCAATGATGAGAATTATTTAATAATAAGTTTCTTATATTTATTTTTAAAAAAAAGTTCCCTTAAAAATACCCATTGGATGAGAATTTTCAAAACAATATATATATATATATATATATATATATATATATATACTTTTAAATTCCTTGCTTAAAATAAAAGGTTGTATATTTTATGATTTTGAAATTTGTTTGAAAATACCAAAATGTCAATATGATCTAAAAATCAAGAAACATAATCATTAAAAAGATTGAATTTAATCTCTAACCTCTTTAAAGAATGCTTTTTGAGTGTTGTCTGATTCAATCATGAGACCCCATTTGGCAGTGGAGTTGCATGAGTGGATGGAAAGTGGAGAACTTCGTTTTTATTTATCTTAAAGTGCTATAACAATGGATCTTAACATTAGAAAATACAACACTATTCTAAAAGTGGCTGCATCCACTCAAGTGTAAATAATTACTAGTGGCCCTGTTTATCTTCTTGTTTATATCACTGAGGCCCAGCCATTCCTTTTTTTCACTAAACAATATTCAATTTGGGTTGGTGTGAGCCTGTGTGGACACATCATTGAAAACCTGTTGTTCAACCTATTGAGTTGTTCAATTATCTAGAAAAGAGACAACAAATAATTGAAGAAGCATTAAGAGTGTCTCAATGCACTTGAAAAAACAACAAATCAAAATTCTCCTATGTAGAATTCTGCTCCAAACAAGATGGAAAAATGGACCATAACAAACAAATATCAAGGCTTATCTATCTGTCCAGATGTACCTTCTCTTCATATCATATGCTTCATTTGTCAAACAAATTGATAAAAACTGCACATGGGAAAAATAAGGAAAAAGGGTGCAAATTACAAAATATAACTAAGGAAATGTACATCTATTATTGCAGATAGAGTCAAACATATACATCTAAGGACTTTCAAGAACATCCACCAGAAAAGGAAACTCATTCATTGTTATCTTACAATGGATGCTACTGTATGAGCCCAGAACCTGAGATTGTCCTTCATGTCTATCTCATTTCCTACAACTGGTACCCTCCAATTTAGCAATGGATTCACAGCTTTCTTTTGGTCCAAAACTCCCCAAGCTTCAGACAAATAAGGCCTGCAAATCACAGTTTCATCAATGTCATGTTGTGAACTCACTTCTCCTGCATCCTCTCTTCCTAGTCTTTGCAACCCTGGTATCAAAGAAACCAATCTTGAGTCCTTGTCTTTCTCAGAAAACACAAAACCCAAATCCATAAACCCTTTTAACTCCTTGAACTCAAGGTCTGACAGGCTCCTAGATGCTTTTTCTTTCCTGAAACTTCTTCTTCTTCTTCTATCACTATGAATCACTCTTTTGGTAGTGACTACTTGTTCATCTTCATGCTTTCCATGACCTTTTTCCAGTGGAAAATCTCCCACTTCCTTCCCAGAAAGAATTGGCATCAGCTTCTGTGGTGTGAGGACAGAATTTGGTGATGGAAAATCAGAGAAAAGACCTATACTTGACCCCAAGTTTTGGTCACTAAGAGACCTCACTTGAAGTGTTGGAACTCTGAGGAGCTTTGAATCAAAAGTAAGCACTTCCTTGACAAGGGACTGAGAGGTTGAGTCCACTGTCGCATGAAAAGATGACGAGGTTTTGTTGGTGAAAATTGTTGTCTGAAACCAGAATGTATCCAACAATCTCAGAACTTGTTCTGCATCCATTGCTTTGGTTCAAATGAATGCTGAGTAAACGTTGGGACAAGAAGAAACCTAACTAATAATCAAGAATTAAATGCTAAAGGGCATTGCTTGATCGCCCCATAATTTATGCATTTATAGCTCCCACGTTTTATTGCAGTGCTGGATATCTAAACCCCTTTTATCAAAACATTTTGGTTTTAAAACTATTTTTTTTAATTATCTTATTTATTATTAATTCTCATTTAAAATCGATTAAGTTTTGAAAATTATTTTTAAAACAAATCTTTAAAAAACGAAAATACAGAAATAGATGGAGGGTGTTTTCTCATCCCTTCTGATCCTAATTCAAAGATGTATGAATGGTAGTTTTTTTAATTAAAGAAGAAATCAAACACCCCCATAAAGTTTGAATTATTATATCTGCATCTCTCAATAATGCAAATGCTTCATCACACTCATTATTTCTTACTTTCCTTTTTTTTTATTGTATTTATGAGAGTTAAAAAATTTATATGTCCAATGACTGTAGTTTTAACTTTTTTCAAAATTTAATTGACTGATATTTTAATTTAAAGTCAAATATTAATTATTTTTCTCCAAATTAATTAGTGTATTTTTCTTAATAGAAAATGTATTTATGTTTTTATTGAAAGAATAAAATTTATTTGTCTATTTTCATTTTTAATCAAGATAAATAAACACTAAGAAAATTATTAAATAAAAATAAAATTTAGAAATAAAAAATAATTAATTATTATATTGATTAAATTAGATATTATTTTATAAATTAAAATATCATTATTTAAATTGGTTTCTATTATTAATAAATAATTTTTAAATTAATTTTTAATTAAAATTAAATATTATTTTAAAAACTAAAAAATATTATTTAAATTAGTTTTTATTGTAATAAATAATTTCTAATTAGCTAAAGGTTTTAGATACTAATTTTATGAATTAGTAACTAAATAGATACTAATTTAAAAATTATTTATTAGTAATAAAAAAATTAGATATTAAAAAAAAATTTCTAAAATAATATCTAATTTAATTATTATAGTAATTAATTAATTTTTTATCTTTAAAATTAGTTTTTATTGAATAATTATGTTTGATTTTGTTGTAGTGAAATTTATGAAGTTTTTTTTTATATGCTTGACAAATTCTTATTCAAATATCTTTTGAGGAAAATATAGCAAAATAAGTATGAATATAAAATGTGAAATGCCTTAATGAGTCAATATGCAAAATTAACTACAAGTATGTGAACATCTCTCACATATATTCTATAATTTTAATGAGTATGGAAAAAAATGGTTAGAAACATATAAAATGGTTGAAACATTTTAATGCTCATTAGGTGTTAGGTGTTAGTTGAAGAAATAAATAAGTTGTGGATGAGGGATAGACATCATCAACAATTTTCTTCTCTCATTTATTTTGCAGATCAGTGAAGTGAAGTCTTGTTCAATTATTTGTCAACTTATGAGAACTGATATATGAATGTGAGTGGAATTCACTTCTATATCCCACTATAATATTTATAGTTTTCTCTCACATTTTTTTCCTCTGGGGTGTTCATTTATAATTGTTTTCTTAATATTTAGTAATGAATAATTAATGATGGGCTTGTACTATTTTAGAGAATGACTAATGTAATATTTTCTTTTTATTTTTGTAAAATTATTAAATAAAAGTAAGGCTAATTTTTTTATTCATTAGATTAATTCTTTTTGTCCCTAAATTCAAAATTAATGTTTTTAGTCCCTAAAATGTAAAATTGATATTTTAAGTCCCCAAATTTAAATATAATTCTTTTAGTCCTTCAAAGTTAAAAATATTTTTTAGTTTCCAAATTTAAAAAGTAATTTTATGTCTTCCTATTTTGAAATAATTAATTTTGATTTTCAAAGTTTTATATTGTTAAAAATTTGTAAAACATAATAAACATGTGTTTAATTTGAGAAAAAATATTTTAATAGTTCAAAAAAAATTAAAAATAGTTTTCTATAACCTATAGAAAGGATAGATTGGATGAACACATAAGTGTGCAATAAATAAAAAAGCTTAGCGAAAACTTGTTTTATAATATTTCATTCAACCTAATTTGCAACCAATTTTTCTTAAACAAATTTTTGAAAGGTTCAACTGTAATTAATATATTATAATAAATATTCTTATTGTGACTTTTATCTTACACAATTATACAAAATCACTTATAACAATTTTATATTTCTTTAATATAAAGAATACATAAATATTTAACATTAAATAACTTTTTGTCTTTACAAGTATCTAAAACTTTCACTTATAACTTACAAAGAAAGTTAAATATTTTAAATAAGACTTTCAACTCTTGAGAATGGATATGATTTTGAACTTTTCTTATTTTAAATAAGACTTTCAACTCTTAGAGAATGGATATGATTTTGAACTTTTCTTATAAGGTAATTTTCTTTAAGAAATTTACTAATGTGTTGTTTTCTGGAACCATATCCTTTAATAATTCCAATAATTCAATTCTATGAAATTTATATCAATTCATCCATTTCTTGCTTTTAAATTGAATAATCAAAAGTTGTTGACAATTTTATAAAATTACTATATGAATACAATTGTTGCTCCAAATCATACTTCAAATAATCATACACATGTGTTCTTCCAAAAAAAAATCACTAACATCAGGTATCATTTCCTCTAAATAGTCATTTATCCCTTATTCAAAATTTTCTATTGTTGACATAGTTTAAATGTTTAATATTTCTCTGTGTCATGATCATATTGTATAACTCTTCACAATATCAAATATAAATAAGTGATCACCTATTTCTCCAAGATCGTGAAGTATCTAATTTAGATAGCGAACACATGGACAATAATATGTCTCATTGATAGATTATCCATTTTGACGAGCAAATTGTAAGATCTCGTCAATTCCCTTTTCATACTTTTCACTAATGTAACGTGCATTCATCCCACTTCGGTCCATAACTAGGTAGGTTACAAATTCCATCATCATCAACCATGCAATGTAGTGTGATTCTCACTTTTGTAGTTAAAGGTGGACCCTAATCATTTAGCAAAACATTTTCCACAATTTGCTAGTATGTAAAAACAAAGTCTATTATCTTAAATTTGATAAAATTTTGGCAATATTTCACATTGATATTCAAAGTACACAAAATGAAAGTAGTAACAAAGCACCACAGTCAAGTATGCACATACAAAACAACAAAAAATGTTTTTTTTAACCAAAATTTCACCAAATTTAAGGTTAGATTTATAATGTGTACATATTAACAAATTTAGAAAAATAATTTTCCCAAAGTTTTCAATTGGACAACTCAAGATTTAAAACAAATAATTAATGTTTAATCATTCGTAATAAATCATAAATCACAACTATGATTTACTCAACCTATGCATAAATTCAATACTTAATTTAAATAAAATTACTACAACAAAATATCAAAACTACATTTTTTCCTATAATTTCCCTACAATAGATTTTATAAATTTTCTATAACTTAATTTATAAAATTTTAAACAAACTAATGAATAAATAACTATATCATCCTAAAGATTAAAATAATAAATAATTAATTAGTCCATGTAACTTTACTATTTCGAAATTCTAAATTTAGAATTTTAAACACCTTATAATATTAATTGATAAAAAATTAATGTTAATATTTTAAATTTAAACAACTAAATAACACATTTAAAAATTAAATAAAAATTGTAATATCAACCAACAATAACCAATAACAATTCAATGAAGACACGCATGCATTCTCAAGATTTAGATTCTAAAAAACAACTAAGCTTTCAATTTTAATAATAAAATAAAAATATCGAGCATTAGTCTTAATGATAAATGTACATTCACAACTATCTAAATGTAATAGAAGTGAAACGTCTATCACTATAAATAACAAATAAAGAAGAAAGAATAACATGTTTAAGTTCATCAAATAGTGCATAAAAACTCTAATGAGCACATTGGAGAAGGAAAATCATGCAAATCCAAGGATCCAAGGAAGAGGAAGCCCAAATACAATTTAAAAGAAGTTTTGTACCAGATTTTAGGACAATGTAAAAATTTCACTTTATTTACTAAAATTTCACCACATAATTTTTTTTACTATATACATTTTAGATGTAAAAGTTGTTATATAATTGGTCATTTTTCACTATCAACGTCCTGAAAGAGAGGTTCTATAAGATACTAATCACTCAGTTAGGGAATCCCATGCTAAAATATGTAGAACTTTTTTAAAAAAAAATATTATGGATATTAAAATTCAAAAGAAAGAAAATTTAAGACAAATAAACAACATTTGCGTGGTGGGTAATGTTTACGTGTGTAACACGCGACATTTAAATAGAGGAATTTAAAGCATGAAAAGGTGCAGTGTGGGGTACTATAAAAATAGAAAATTAATTATTTAATTTGAGCAAAAATACAAGCGTGTCTCTCTACAATATTTTTTTTATATATTATCTTATTTTAACAGTTAAAATGTAATAATTAAATTAAATTTATATATTTATTTAAATAAAAATATGTATTAATATGTTTAATGTGCATTTTATAATATGAATTAAAATAATAAAAAAAGTAATATAATTTTCATATTTGTATTAGAGGAAAAAAAGTTAATTATATTACAAAATAGTGGTGTGTATACTTAATTTAAGAAGATAAGTAATTCATTTCTATTTTCTTATTTTTAAAATATAATTAAGAACCAAATAAAAACATGAAATATGTATAAGTATCATATTATATATATTGTTATAGATATTTTTAGTAGTATTCAAATATTTTAAAAGATAAAAAATACTTAAATGTAATGTATTTAATACTAAAAGAATTAAGTATATATAATAATATTATATTAACATTTTAAAAGCATTATTTCTATTTTTAATTCTATCACATTATAGCTTAAAGATACTAAGAGGGAAATATATTTTAATAGCCACACTACTTCACCTTAAACATTTAGCATTTATTTTAGTAATGAATAATTATACTAAAATTAAGTAGTTTATGGACCCACTCATTAGTCAAGTATACAAACATGTTTAATCTAGAGATTATATAGATCAAGTTGAAAATACTTGCATTAACATTTATTTTAGGAATCTTATTTTATGATAAAATGTTAATATTTACTTTTTATACCTACATTACATGCATATTTTTTAAAAAAATAATATGAGATATTAAATATAAATATTTGTAATAAAAAATGAAGTCATAATTCACCGTTTGTTAGTGTGAACATGAACTAGTACAAATTCACGTGTTGCCAATGCCTTTCACAAAGAGACAAAAGATTCAACAATAATTGCGATTTCTATATCACGTGCATAATAGAATATGAACACAACACTTGAATACACATTTTACCTAATACTTTTCTATATATTAACTCTGCTTTTTTATGCCATTTTTTAAAATTTTGAGAATAAAATAGCCCAAATTTTCATTTTAAGCAAACATTAGTTTATTTTTAAAATAAAAATAGTCATACAATTTTTTAATAATTCCCCATTTTCTACAAATGTTTAATAACTCTCTAAATAAATTAATGTCATTTCTCCCTTCAACCACTCTTCTAAAACTACATAAACTTTTTATATGTATATAGTTAGGTAGACACTTGTCAGCTTGTGACAAAATGAGTTGCTTGAACTTATTTAAAAGTCCATATATATTGTATAATTTTAAATTCCTTTTTGACTAGTAGTTTTGTTTAGTGGTTTTTTTTTGTTATAAAACATTTAATTAGTTTGAGTAGTTCTTTGTTGTTGTTTCTACAACCATGAAGAAAATGCAATATTCTTTTCCGGTCTTTTGAACATACTTTTTTTACTAGTTAAAATTTATTAAAATTAGACAAAATAAGAAATCCACCTCTAATTTAATATTCCCTTTTATGATTTTTTCAGTTTTTAATAATTTTTAACTAATAAAAAATGTAATAGAAACAATATGCTAACAATAATATATTAGACATTTCACCTTTAAACGTTGTGTAAATGATTCATATAATAAAATATGAGTTTGATCGTGCACAAATTTATCGATCAATAATAATTATAGTACGATAATATTAGTATTTCCATAAACTTTCGTTAGTCAAACAAGAAAATTGACCTTTACATGTGAAAAAAAATTGTTTTCTTAAAATGATGGTTATAAAAAGAAGAAAACTACAATCCCAAATATGAGAATGGAAATGGGCCTTACTTGAAAAAAATTACGAATGATAGGAGGTGTTTCTTCCTCTACCTCCATATCTTCTCCTAATACCATAATCAGATGAAAATACTATTTTATCCCTAAAAAATTTTTGAATTTCACAATTCAAAAATGTATATTTTACACATTATATTATAGAATCTGAAAGGTATTTATGGATTCGGATTCTACAATCTAGAATTTCTTTTTCTTTTAAAAAATACCTTATGAATTAAAAAATCTGAAATGAAAATATTTTTCAATTTGAAATGTATTTTTTCTTAAAAAAATTATTCTATATTATAGAATTTAGTAGGTCAAATCTATAAATAACTTTTAAATTATAAAATTTAGTAGGTCAAATCTATAAATAACTTTTAAATTATAGAATTTTAAATTATAGAATTTAGAGGTATTCTTAATCCAAAAATAGGTTTTGAATTATAAAATCTAAATTTTTTTTAATCATCCATTACAAAATATTAATAGAATAAAAGATATTTTTGGTTTTTACACAAGAAAATATCGGAAGTATAGGAAGAAATAACCATTATAGGTGATCTATTTTGAAAAAAAAAAATGCATGTGATGCATATGAAAATAATTTTTATGTTTTTTTTAAACTTTAAATAAATGATAATAATGAATTTAATTCGTGCAGAGCTATTATTAGACTTTAATGTTTATCACATAAACTTGTCATGAAAATTTAGTTTTTAGGATATCATCAATTTTTATTTGGTGATTTTTATAATTTTCAATAAATCTTAATTAATAACAAAAATGTTTTATGGTAATGAATTATAGTACAGTGTGTGTTTATAAACATGATCTTTCATTCGTACTAATTAATTTGATTAAATATAACAATTTGTCTCAGTACAAAAAGCGCTTTAAAGTATGCTTTATTTTGACGAAAGTAGTGACGTTTAAAAATACATGTAATTGAATTTGGATAATACAAAAGAACTTAGGGTAACTTTAATACTGTTTATTAATAAGTGTATATAATTTATTTATAGAGTAACTTTAATATTGTTTTGTTACTTTAATCATAAAAGTAGAGCTTTAGGGAAAAGAAAAGGCACTACAAACACTTCACAACGCATTTACTTTTGTCCTCTCATTCCTTCAATAACCAATGCTTAATTTTATTTACCCATCTAATTAACTATGTTTGAAGATCAATAATCTCGTGTTAGGCAAATAACAACCATTAGATACTTCAATCACTTCATAGCACTATTAATTACATAATAATTATGTATAATTATATTCATTTACTTTAACTTCTTATAAAACAAAAATTAATAATATTTATAAATATAATCATTCTTTGAAAAGATACGCTAGTTGTACAGCCAACAATACATTTCTCATTTTCATGCATTTACCAAGTCAACAAGTTGAAACCGGTGAATAAAAATGCAATTCTCATCAAATGAGAGAAAAAAAAAAGAAGAGTAAATCAGCATTCAACTACATGAAAAAATTATCATGATGTCATGCTAATCTTTTAAAGCTGTGAATCACATTAATCCAAAATTAAAATAAATCTTGTAATGTATGCAATAATATTAGCAAATATCTACTACTAGATATTAAATAAAAACTAATTTTAAATAAAAAATAATAATTAGTTGTTATAGGAACTAAATTAGATACTATTTTACATACTAAAAGACTTATATTGATATTTAAATTAATTTTTAAATTGATATCTAATTAGCTAACAAGATTTTAACTACTAAATTATTTTGATTCTAAAATTGGTAACTAATTAGATATCAATACAAAAATTATTTATCAAACATAAAAACTAATATGATATCAATAACTTTTTTAGTCTTTAAAATAGTATTTAATTTAATCAATATAACAACTATTTTTTTTTTCTAAAATTTATTTTTATTTAATTATTTTCTTATAATTATTAGATACTTATTTTTTTAATTTCTTTCATTAACGTTTTACCCTTTCATAACTTAAAATAGTTTTTGAACACTAACAATAGTAATATTAAAATTTCTAATATATCCTCTTTCGTATTTTTTTTTTCCTTATGAAAAATGTAATATATATATATATATTTATAAATTCAATAGCTTAGATACATGTATACATTTTATATAGTTTTGATCTATTATAAATTAAACTTGTGTATTTTATTTATTACACATAGACTCGAAGGAGTCTCATGTTATTATCTAGTCTTTTCTTAAAGTTCTTTATTAATAGACATACATTACTTATGTATCGTTTTTGTTAATATATGTATTTTGCTTTAGTCTCCATATTTTCTTGTATTTCCTTTCTTTGTTTTCTTTTAATGATTTTTTTTATGTGGTGGCAGATGATTGTTGTTACTTGAGGTGTCAGCCTAATTGAGATATCAAATTTCATAATGATGCCTAACATGAGAGTTTTTATAAAAAAAAGTATTTTATCATTTATCACATGTTTTTTTTTTCTCTAATAGTTTATATTTATTTTCTAGTATGTCTAACAATATGATTGCTTTAATATTTTTCTTCAAGTTGTGATGTTTTCAATATATATGCCTTGAACACATGCTTTGGTATCTTTACATGTTCTTATAATTATATGTTTTTCTCATATATATATATATATATATATATATATATATATATATATATATATATATATTACGGAATACATGTATCATACATGTTTTATGATAAAAAATTTATTTGTTACATGTCTTATAATAAACCAATGAATTGATCCTTTATTTAAAATGTGTTTTATTTGCTTTAATCTTAGTGTCTAATCTTCATACGACAAAATCTCTTGTATCAACATTGATGGTTTAAAACTCACAATCACGTATTGTCTAATTACACTAATCATAATGTCTTATACTTGTTTTTCACTCCCATATATTTCAAAAATACCAAATAATACAAATGACTAGTTAGACAATGTATAATTGGATGACAGTGAAACCTACAATGAAAAAGAAGTGGGTTTGAGTGGAAGAGTTTACAAGAAGCAAACTACTTAGTAAATTAAATAACATACGACTGAAAAGGGAAGTGCATGACACATGTAGTTAGGTAAGGGAAGATAATGGGGTTTTTTTTTATCAAGTTAGCTTATGGAATTGTTCACAGTAATATCACGATTGAAAATAATAATTTTTCAAAATGTTTTGGTTTATAAAATTCTTCCCTAATGCTCAAATACTAGCATGGAGAGTATTATTGGGCAAAATCCCCATGAGGGTAAATCTAGTCAAAAGAGGTATCCTTTTAGATACTTCTATATGCCCTCTATGCCAATAAGAAGATGAGTTTGTCTATATTTGTTCATTTAGTGTAAGGTGACATCCTTTGCTTAGATTTCATGTTGTAGATGGGTGGATATTCAGTTTGCCCAACATGAGATCCTCATGTGTCACTTTGATCAATTCCATCTTTTTCACGTAAATCAAAAACAAAACTTGGTTTGGAAAGGTGTATGGATTGCAATGGTTTGGAGTCTCTGGGTTCATAAAAACAAAGTGGTCTTTGAACTAGGGAAAGTTGATGTGGAGGAAGTGTTCCATTTAGCTCAACTTAAGAGTTGGGTGTGGATGAAAAGCAAATTGTCACACATTAGTTTCTCTCTTTCTGATTTGATCCTAAACCATATTCCCTTTATCAGAATAATTAGATAATTTAGCTTCATGTTTGTAATGTTCTATTCTTAGTTCAAGTTATAATCCTAAATATGTTTTCGTCATGATTATCTATTTGTATACCATGTTATGTGTGGTTGGGAAGGAATACTTCTATGTAGATGCGCAGGTAATAAAGAAATTGTGTAGGAACTTGAAGGGAAGTTTTGCATGGTGGGAGATAGCACGGGAGCAAAACAGGGTCCTTTTTTATGTTGTGATGTTTACCACACAGGAGCATGGCAGCAACTTTGGTTGAAATGGCTCTTTTCTGCATCATTGAGTGCAACAGGGAAGGATGAAAACAACACTTGCTTGTGACCTGCTCAATTTTAGGAGGAGTTAGCCAAATTAACCCGCCATGTTAGGTGGTGAGTTTGTTGTTGGATTTTGTTGGTTTTATCTGGAGTACCGTTTGTTGATGCAAAATTTGTAATGTCATTGGTACTACACTAGGAAATTTGTTAAATTGTGGAAGTGAAATGATCAAAGTTGGCTAGTGTAGGTAGTTTTTGTTATGGAAGATTGGTATAAATGGTTTTTTAGGAGGTATGTTCTAAGGATTAGCTAATTCTCTTTGTTGGATCTTTCTAGGTGGTCTTTTTGTATCTATATCTATCTTGGAACATTAGTTTAGGTTGTTTTGTATAGGGTTGGAACACCCTTAAATGCCCTAAATTATTTAATTTATTCTTTATCGATAAAAAAAGATAATGTATATGTTTTTTTCTTTTGTACAAATCTCATTATTTGTTATAATAAAAAAATAAGAAATTATTATGGCATAAATGAGTTTTCACATATGAATGAACAATAATCTAATTTGAAAAGTTTGTCATAGACATTTCATAATTTTTTATTATAACAAATAATATCATTTTTTTTTATATATAATCAAGTTGCTTAGTTTAAAATAAGAAATAAAAATCTATATAACAAGTAAAATAAGTGTTAGAAGATTAGAAGAAAGAAATAAAGAATACAAGACTTATATTATATCAGTTATCAATTCAATAACTAAGATGGTACCAAAGATATTTAAAGTTTATTCTAGTTAAGTTCATTGGAGTTATTGTGTCCATTATTGGGCTTGTGTTAGACCACCCACAAGTATTTAATCTCACACTTGAGATGTTCATTCCTCGACATCAAAACGTGTGTTGGGGATCCTACATTGACTAAGAATAAGGTTGAATTATAATTTATAAATGGGGTGTAATCCTCACTTTACACTCCCACTTTCTAAGATAAGACTTCAATATAAGATCATCTACTAGACAACTTTAGAGAGACCCTTATTTGTTAATTTTTCACTTGTGTGAAATTAGTCTCTAGAATAAGGAGTGTCTATATCTCATATACTTTTTTTTGTGAGAATTTCCTTGTAAACAATTCAAACAATATTTGTTATTTTGCTATAAGTGACATTAGAGACTTAGCAAGTACTCATGTTTTTTTTCTTAAGGGAAGATAAATGGATAAACAAGAACGACTTTATGTAGTAAGGCGAGTCAAAAGTGTGGAAGTGTAAAAATACTTGACAAATTTGATTTTAAGATATGTATTTAAAATGTAAATGATTTGATCTTCATCCAAGAATTACTTTTCATGAATTCATGAATGTTAGATTGATTTCATGTATTATAAATCAATGATAATTTTATGGGAAGTTAACATATAGATTCTTTTGTCTATTATTCTAAACACCTTTAAACACAATTATAAAACAAACTATTCTAATTTCTAATTATAAAAAAAAAAAATACCCGCTCTAAGACAAGTCAACTTAATATATTAATTTACATAAGTTTTCATTATCCACATAATGTTAATAAAACAACATTATCCACAAGTTTTCATTAATTTACATCTACTAACTTAATATATTAATTTACATAAATTTTCATTATCTACAAGAAACTAAAACGTTCTTGTAGAAAACTCTAATTGTCAAACTAAAGATATTACTACGATCCTAGACAAATAGATACTAATTTTTTTTCGTCAAATTTCATATCTAAGCACCTACTCTTAAGCATGTAAACAACCTAACAAGTAATAATTCGAATAAAAAAAGTTCTTTCAGTACATCCAATACTCTTACATTACTTAGGAGTATTGTTCAAGATAAATTTAAATACACATTCCTTCTTTAATCTTCTGAGACACATTTTAAGGACAAAATTGTGATGTGACTTTGAACTCTAAAACAAACAATATATCAGACGCAGTTACCTTAATCATGTTATTTTAACTGACTTAAGATCCAAACAAACTCCAAAGTAGACAATATCTCAGATCCAATAATTAATCCTAATGATGTTATCTCAACAAAGTTAAGATCGAAACATAATAATAAAAAACTTACTCTAAACAAAATTTTGTTCATTAAATTATCTTCTCTTTTCTACTAATATCATTAGAAAAAATTTAGATATTAAAGAGGAGGAACGATCACTAAGACACTTAGAGAGAATATAAAAAAATTAATTTCAATAAAATGACAATTTTTGTGAAATAAAATTTCTATAATTAAGTTTTTCTATTCATAATTTTTTAATTTAACTAATAAAATATTGATACTTTATCTTTAAACTACTTATACTCAAATTAATATGTTCTTATAAGTGGAACTTAATTTGAAATTAGTAAACTATTGAGGCTTTAAAAAGATGTTTGACGTAATCCTTTTACAGATGTGATGCAATTTAAAGGAAAAGGAAGTAACATTAAAAAATGTTTAATTCAAACTTCTCAGGATTTATCCTAGTCTTGCCATCTTCATTTGCCCAAGGCTCTGAACAGAATTAGGTGGATTTCAATATTCAATTACGAATTCAAAATGAAAATTTTTCTTATTTAATTTCCCAACCACCCCGTTCAAGGAAGAACACATACGTTATTGCCTAATCTAATCGGCATTTGAATCCTAATCACAAGTTAACTAAAAAACCAATTGTAGTGTCTTCATGTCAGACTTAGCATTTTAATAATGGTTCATTATCACAAATTATTGTTTGAGTAGATAACACATTGTCTTTAATATTAAGTATATTAACAGTTGGCATAATAACTGGATATGATTGCAACTGTTTAATTATATAAAAGTCAATTAGACCAAAGGATAATGAAATCCAAAGCCAAGAATCTGACCAATAATTAGTCATTTACAAATTAAAATGTCTTCATTCATGCATACGTAATAACACTATCATTTATCATTGCTTTATAATAATTCTTTTGCTTTTAAACCTAATTACCCTATTTTCAGTGGAAGTCTGTAGACCAAAAACCGACATTTATTTCCCTAAGTGACAAAACATCAATTACAGTTTTGTTTTAATATTGATTTAGGTTTTTGTCCCACAAAATGTATGATAATTGAAATTATCAATGTGAACACCTCTTTCACTAAACATTTGAAGCGTGATTTTCCACTTTTCTTAATTAGGTTTTGTTTTTAGCATGACCTCATTACAAAACAAGAGTTAAGCACACAGTTTATTTAAACATATATGAACTATAATACCAGAAAAAAAAAATTATACTTTTCATGGGGCTGAGTGAAACTAATATTAATTTTGGTTGCTTTAAAACTCTACAAACTTGCTTTGAATTAAGAACACTATTATTATGAAACAGAATATATAAATAGAAATTTATTGTACTTTTTATAGTAAAAATAGAAGATAAAAAAAAGACTGAACAATAATTTTTTTTTGTAATAAATAAAACTTATTGTGTTTATTGATTTTTGTAAAATAATCTTAAAAGACATATAACAAGCAACGAATGAATGATGTAGTAAAATTCAAAAACTTACTCGTCGTAAAAGTTTTCAATATTATTTATCTGAATGGGTTGTAGTATAAGTCAATGAAAACCAAAATCAGTGGAACCGATAAAATTGATGAAAAAGATTCAGGTTAAAAGAGTAATAAACTACTATTTTAAATTTTTTCTTATAAACTAAAATATCAGTTTTATTCTACTTATAAACTTGTTATTATTATTAAACATATTTATTATCAAAACTTCAATTGAGTTATAATACATATTTTATTTAACTTTTTTATATAACAACCTATGCATTTTTATGTTTACTTTTTTCTTTTTAATATTTTAAAATTATGATACTATTTTATATATTTTTAATTATTAAAATAAATTTATTACAATTTACTCGGTTCTGATTAAATCATTAAATATTAAACTAATTTTTTATTTGATTAAATGATCGATCCAATTAATTATATATATATATATATATATATAAATCACTTTTAATAAATAAATCATTAAGTCATACAACACAATTCAATCATTCAAATGCTAGTAAAATAATTCCAAAATAAGATGGTAAATGTATTCGTTAAAACTTTAAGTTAAGTCGAGTCATAAAAGTTTAACAATAATAATAACATATAAGTTAATTGTGTTATTATAAGAGTGTGTATAAAATGTAGCAACATGTCAATCTTTTGTATGTTAATCTTTTATCTTTTGTATTAATGGAAAATCTAATCATATCATACAAAAAAATTATTAAACAAAAATTAATTTTAAATATAAAAAATAATTAATTATTATATTAAAATTAGATATCATTTTATAAATTAAAAAAAATATTATTGTTTAAAATAATTTTTATTATTAATATAAATATATCAACTAATTTTTAAATTTATATTTAATATTAATTATGAAGGTTTCAACTACTAACTAATTTAAATTTTAAATTAATTAATATAAAGATTAATTTAAAATCTAAAATAACTAATAGTTAATATTAGATATCAATTTAAAAATTAGTTTATAAATTTTATTAATATTAAAAATTACTTTAAATATTAATAAATTTTTTTTAATTTATAAAATAGTATGTAACTTAAAAAATATAATAATTAAATATATTTTATTTTTTGAAATTAAATTTTGTTTAATGATTTTTAAAAATATAAAAAAGGTGTTAAGTTATGTTAAAAGAGTTTTCAAACTTCAAATCATTTGTTCAACTTTTGAATGAGGGTTTGAGATGCCTTTTTCTTAGAAACACTATTCTAGTTACGAAAAATTCTAACTAAAGATTGATTTGAATAGGGACAAATTCATTTAAGTATGTTTATTTAACTATGTTTTAAGCTTACAAGTTTTATTTTTTTTAATGTACTTTTTGTAGTTTTTTTTATCAGTAATGTATTTTTTTCTAGTTCTCATTTCGTTCTACAAATATAAGAAAAGAGAAATGAATTATACTTTTTAGTTAATATATATCTAATATTTTAAAACTTCTTTAGTAAAAAATTGATGAAGAAGAAAAATTAAGAGAAAAAAAATAACAAAGATAATGAACAATAAAGTAAATGAAGATAAATAAAGAACCAAGCTTCTCAAATAACTCTATTTTTTGTTTAGTTAGATTTTAAAGAGAAAACCATAAAAACATGGATGAAACAAATAAGTATAATTTTTTACCCAATCATGTAATAATAATTATTTGTCTTGCCAACTTTTTCTCTTACGACATTTTCGTTACACGAGTCATCATATAATATTTTAATTTAATTTTTGTGAGTTTCACTATAATTTTTAAAATCTTCTTGTAATTTTTACTTCATGATAAGGATCATGTAAGACACTTTTTATCAATGTTTTATTAGATTGCTAGTATACTTTTTAAGAGAATTTTTTTTATGACCTAAGTCTTAATTTTATAATCCAATATATGACTCTATAACGAAAATGATTTTAATGAGTCAATTTTTTTTTATCTAAGAACATTAAACGGTAAAATATGTTTTAATTGGAGCAAACTCCGTCCAACAAACTTTATTGACGAGTGTCTTATATATGTTTTTCTATTGTAAGAAAATAAAAAAAAAGTTATTAACCTGTAAAAAATAGTAAATAAATAATTTATACCGTAACATACAACAACTTATTATCATCTTTGAATTTAAAGCAAGTTTATTATGTTGAGTTTGGAAAATATTATGATTAAATATAATTTATTTAGGAACATGTCATGAGGAGTTAAAATATAAATATTAAAAAAAATTGACAACAATGAACAAAATAAATTTATTTAATAAGTTTAATTAAAAATAAAATAATAAAATTCAATCACAAAGATAGTCATATTTTTTTTATCAAATTTAATTTATTTTAAGTTATCACTATCATTTAATCTACTATTATCTTCTCACTAAGTATAGTAATATAAAATTACTATTATTCTTACTATTATTTTATGATGAGTTAAATATCTCTACAAGAAAATCATGAAATAAAAACTAATTTTTAGTAACAAAAAATAATTAGTTGCTGGACTAAATTAGAGACCATTTTAGAGACTAAAAATATTTTGGTTTCTAAATTGGTTTCTATTATTGTTAAATGGTTTCTAAATTGATATCTATTTAGCAACCAAGGTTTTTGCTACCAAATTAAGAAACTAAATAATTGGTAGTTAAAACCTTGGTTGTTAATTAGATACCAATTTATAAACCATTTAACAATAATAGAAACTAATTTAGAAATCATCTTTTTTAGTTTATAAAATTATCTCTAATTTAATTACTATAGCAACATTTTTTTTATCTAAAATTGATTTCTATTTAATGTTTTTCTTGTAGTGTAGGTATTTTTTTTATTTTGACCTAAATTTGGTTTATTGTCAAATTTTTTATATTAATTTATCACTGACATAAATATTGTAATATTATAATATATGTTAAAATAAAATACAAGTAAAAATTCATCTCAATAATTTTTTCATTAAAAATACTCAGCTAAAATTTAAACTAAAAATAAAAATCAATCTCATATTCTAATACATAAGTAAAAAACATATAAACAGAATAAATTCTACAACACTCGTACATAATTTTCTTTTTTAAAATTACTGACAAGAATGGTTTCCTTGTTAAAATATCAACCATAACTACTTCCGTTGTAAATAAATTCTAAAAATCATTGTAAAATCACATACCATCACGTGATCGTGACCTTTGATCTGGTCCCTAATCTTCACAAAATATTCAAAACTACAAAAACAATTCTAACTAACTTAGAAATTAACAAGCATATTCGATTCAAAAGATGGTATAGATTCGAGAATTCGTCTCAAATCTTAAAAACATACAAAAAAAAAAACAGCGAACATCAATTAATCCAATTAGAAAGAAATTCAGTCCAATTTCCATTTAAAATCTCTTAAACAAGCCAACACTAATTTATTGCTTTCACACTAAAAATCTCAGAAATTTCACTTGTTTGTTATAGTTTAATAGCAGCCAACAACCCAGAAAGTCTCCATGCACATATTTTGGAATTATGGAATTAGTTATTCTCTCAATCTGAACCTTGATGCCCTGTCACCAAACACAACCTACAAAATTTGAAAATATGAAGCATTATATACATATTTTACTAACCCTAGCCAATAGTAATACACTATACACTTTGAAACATAGACTAATAGGGCGATGACAGAACAACCAATGAATGAATCGAAAACATAGTGTACCATGAACCTAACCTCATGAGATAAAAGCCTTCCCATGTAGTAGTGTTTTATTAATTGGGTATTTGCTTGCACGTCCACAATAAACTACACTGCTGCCAATCTGTCACCATGGCGGCTGATATTAAACACCAACCCCAACCCCTTCTCTCTCACTCTCACCCTTCTTCTCTTCTCAACCCAATCCCCACTCACCAATCCACTATTTCTACAACATACAAAATTATACATACATCCACCACCCAGATTTAGTTTCACTCCAAACCCATCATGTACCACCGTAGATTCAACAAACCGATACATGTCGCTAACCCAGATGAGCCCGAGCCCGAGCCCACCTCAGAAGCTGGGCCTGCTTCTCCCTCTTCCTGTGATGACACTAAAGCAGAAGCACCGTCACCTAAGAAAAGGTTTTGTTTTTCTCTTTCTTTTTTTCATGGGAATTGGGAAGTTAAATGTTGAAAGGTTTACGTTCATGGCACCATACGTAGGAGGGAGATGAAGAAAAGGGTGGTGACGGTACCGATCGGTGACGTGGATGGATCTAAGAGCAAAGGAGAGACGTATCCACCGTCCGATTCATGGGCCTGGAGGAAATACGGCCAAAAGCCCATCAAAGGCTCCCCTTACCCAAGGTATGCTCTAATATATATATACCACCTTTGCGGGCGGGCATACATTAATTCATTTACCTTAATTGTTTTACTTAACCATCATTTTTTAGCAAAATAAATCACATGCTAATTAGCTTCAGTTTGAAGGATATGGTAATAATAGGACTCAAGAATGCTAAATATCTTTCCGAACAGGAACCAATTTATAACTGAATCAAATAATTCAAAGTTCTTTTCTAGACCTGGAAGTGCGTTGCCGCCGCCGCCGTGAAAAACCGGCTGAAGGCGGCTGTGCTAAAATGCGGATCGGGGTTGTGGTGGTAGTCTGGTTGTTGAGAGCGCACACGCGACCTACGAACCGCGTTGCCTTCACGCCACAATAATTATGGAATATAAAAATCAGGAGTCGGAAGCCGTCATTTTCTATGTTTGATCTTTTTGTTTGTGAAATTGAACATTTTTTTTCTTCTTGTTTTCAGCTTATCCCATTTCGTTTTATAACTGTGTTTTATGAACTAGAGTTTGATAAGAGCATGCACGTTTTTTTTCATGCAACATTGTGTTGATCAGTTAGGATAACTTCCAACTAAATAAAAATCGGTACATTTATTGAAAAATAATAAAATTATTTATTATTTTGAATCATATGATTTAATATATGTCTTTACTCTTCATAGTTGGTAACGCACAAATAATTACAAAGTTTGCTAAGGGGATTCCTGATTAGAGATTTGGTTTTAAGTAATGACTTAAATTAGGTAGTGGATTATTTTTAACGAGGGATTAAGGAATTGGGATTGAGAATCACGCGCTTCAGATAGCGCAAAATTTATGAAAGACCCGTTTTCGCTGGTTTTTGTGGATTATCATCCCAGTCCACATCACTCTTCTCTCTCTTAAATTTTGTATTAAATATTTTCTTTTCATTCACAATAATGTTGAATTAATTAAGCAATTAATAATTAAAAATAATAAATTTGAATCTGAAAACGCAGGGGATACTACCGATGCAGCAGTTCAAAGGGGTGTCCCGCAAGGAAGCAAGTGGAGCGAAGCCGTGTGGACCCCACAAAGCTCATAGTTACCTACGCCAACGACCACAACCACTCCATCCCTCTCCCCAAATCCAATTCCTTCGCCGTTTCCGCCGCTTCCTCGCCGCCCGAGTCCGCCTCCAGGTTTCCGCCGGAGGAGGAAATGGTCGTATTTGCTACTCACACCGATTTTGAACTTGCCGGCGACGCGGCGGTTCTGCTCAGCCACCACCACTTCCGGTGGTTCGATGACGTTGCGTCCACCGGCGTCCTCGAGATCCCGATCTGCGGCGAGGTGGATGACGTGGCGATGCCGATGAGAGAGGAGGACGAGTTGCTCTTCGCCGATCTCGACGAGTTGCCGGAGTGCTCGGTGGTTTTCCGGCGGAGGAATATTCCGAGGAGCAGCGCGATCCGGTGCGGCGGCATCACAGGATAACGTAGTGACATATTATATTCGCGGCCTGAAAATCGTGCGCTATTAAAAAATTGGAAACGTAAAGAAATAATTAAATAAATTAATTTACGATTCATGGATTTCGTTTTTTTTTCCTTGCGTTGTACATTTGAACAATAAACAATTAATTACAGCAGGTTATCTTCTTTTGAAGAATTGCTCCAGTGTCGTTTTTTCTTCTGTACCGATTAGAATCCACTTGCAGCTCATTAGTGAAAATCCACCATCATTGTTCCCAGATTCTCTCTGGAAAAACAAATAAGGACCTTATCCATAAACACATCTAGAATTTCTTTATTGTAATACGTTGAATTAAGATTTCAAGGAGTAAAATAGTCACTCTCATATTTAAATTAAATAGAAGTATAGATACAAATATTCACAATTTTTTTTATATAATACTATTGGAAAAATTCTATGAGAAATTCCTGTTCGTTTATTTTACATGTAATAAAGATTTTGATCAATTTTCGATGGATGTTGTTAAAAACTTAAAAGGTTGAATTAAAATTATTGTTGGTTATATCTTTTACATGCAAAAGTTTATAATTACCATTTCGTAGAGTATTTTGAAGGAATGGAAGTAAAAGCTATATTTTGGAGAGGCCTTTCCATGAACCGCTTATGGTAATTTGGAAATTACTAGCTTCTTAGCCAAATCTGTAGTCAATATTCTATGCATTTCCTCCATAGGAAGTTATTCTTTGTATATCTTGAACATTTGCTTTCACGGTCCATAACGACTACAAATCTTTGATGCCTCCATCGTCTAAACTAAACAACAGGAACATACCTTGTTATGGACTTATTTGTATACTAATTTAACAATTTAATAAACTGAAACAAATCAACTTATTATAACTTTCTTTGCTCGACTTCTCTGTACTAATTTATAAATTCTCTTAAAATTACATAAATTAAGTATTTCTATGTTGACATCAAATAATTATTCATAAGGAAATTTAAGTTCTACATGGATAAAATGTTCAAATTAATTTATCAGTTACATTTTTCAGAAACAACTCAAGCTTATTATTGTGTTTAAAAAACCTACATTTGATGCTTAAAATGGATGGCTTTCAAAGCTCAAATTGTGGTAATAATTTTCTCATTTTCTATAAAAACTACAGAAGACGACAGTACCGAAGGAAGAAAATAAGAAAAAGAAAATTATAGTAAGTCGAATTCAAATAAAAAATATTGCCAATATAGTAATTTTAGAAACATTTTTTTAATTCCAATGTTTATATTAAGCAATAAAAAATAACTTCAACCCTGATCATAATTAGAAAACTTCAACGAAACCAAACACAAGGGCTCCATACCTTAACTTCAATTCTAAAATAGATGTTCGAACTGCCACCAGCTGCATCATAATTAGAGAATAGCAAATATCAAGATCCTGCACATAAAACTTAAAACTATATGATGAACTTGGGTGTAGACCTATTTGTTTCAAACACGTTTTAGAATGATCGTTTTACGAAACATAAATCCTGCGTATGGTTGATGGTTGTAAATTGTAAACACTGTTCAAAATAATATGCAAGACTAGCCTTATTCTACACGATATCACGATTCCAGTGTAGGCATTTACAAGATGAAACAGGCCATAAAAACCAACTGCCATAGGTGAAGCATCTAGTTCGAGCAGCATCCAATTTTCTTCAAAACTGAGGAATCGTCTTTTACGTTTATAGTCTGTCCTTTAGACGGGACAGTGGAAGAACTGCCGTTGTCGCCAGCCTCAACTGCTCGCCTGCTCACTATGCGGTAAATCTGAGAAAGAACCTCAGTAAATGCATTTTCAACATTGGTTGCTTCTAAAGCAGAAGTCTCCATGAAGTACAGAGATTCCCTCTCTGCAAAAGATTTCCCATCTTCTGTTGGAACAGCAACAAGGTGTCGAAGATCTGACTTATTTCCAATAAGCATGACCACAATGTTGGGGTCTGTGTGATCTCTCAACTCTTTCAACCATCTTGCAGCATTCTCAAATGTGGCACGGCGTGTGACATCATAGACAAGTAAGGCACCAACAGCTCCTCGGTAGTAAGCACTAGTAATGGCACGGTACCTAGTATAGCAACACAAAAGTCAAGTAAGTGGATTTAATGACTGCCACAGCAACAGAGATCTCTATTAACTACATTGAAACACAATTCTAGGTCTAGTTCAGCTTATAAAACTTGGGTGCAGCATCTTGAGTAATAGTGGTACTGTTTTTTTCCAATCAAAATTGGAGTCTTGCAATCTGCTTACTTATACTAATGTCCTTTACTTCATTTCATTTTCTAAGTATTAAAAAGTAAACATTAAGCCTAACTCAACCTCATAAAACCGGTTTAAAGAGTGAGGTTTGCATTCCCCACTTATATACAATGAAATATTCTCATTTCTAGTGGGATCTCCAATCTCCAACACTAAGTAATAAATAACTGATTTTAGGGGTAGCAGGAATTCATGTGAATTAAGAAATAGGAACCTCCTCTTTGATGCAATTCAAATCAACTAGATTCAGCAGCAGCCTCATCATACTGAATTCTATTCTCCATATTGATGCCGATCAAAAAATAAAATAAAATATATATATATCTACTTGATCTTATCTGATAGACTTTTCCATGAAGGAATTAAAAAGGAAAAGTGAGGACACTGTTTAAGGACTTAAAAGGAAAAAGGTTTTATTGAGATGTGTAAAGATGTCCTCCCTTATAATTTTTTAATGCGTTCCTATATGATTTTCAATAAAAACGTTCTCCCTTTAAATTTGGGCACTGCTTAGCAAGAACCTTTTTAAAAACAAAATTGTAGAAAGGTCAAAAGCCACTTTTATATGCCCAAATAAGTTCTTCCAAATGTCCCTTATTGTATTATAAATTATAATTATATATAGATATTTTTAGGATAACAAACAAAGCGCGTGAAACAAGTAATCAGCTGCACCCTACTATCGTATTCATATAAAAAGTTAATCAAGACGCACATAGATTATTAAGGACGAGGTTTGCAAGATGCCTATGTATATTCATAGCCAAATTGAACTGCTGTCCAAATAAGGGAATTTGAAGAAAAAATGACATATATTCCATGGTCAAATGTTCAGGTTCTAGATGCTTGCACATATATAAAAATAAATTAAGAGAAAAATTAAAAAGGCAGTGAAAGCATTAAGATAATAGCAACTTCATGTTATGGTAATTTATTTATTACATAACTTTCTATTTTGTTAAGCAACTTGATCTTCAAAAAAAAAATATGATATTAGAAGTTCCTTAAGGGTCAGTCTAAACAATGCAAAGTGTAATACCTCACAGAAGTACATTGTATAACAAGCTACTCACTTTCACAATTTAAAAATGTGTTTGATAAGATCAATAAGCAAGCTATTAGCTTATTTGAATAGTTTATAAGCTAGTTTGACCAACACAAAAATATTTAGTAAGGTACATAAAAATATCTTATTTTAGGAACTTGTAGCTTGTAAGTCATAAACTACTTCAATTAACTTCTACCTTATAGCTTGTAGCATATTTAATTTTCTTTCATCACTATTTCTTATAACTTTTTTACTTCCTCTCGTATTCACACTATAAACATCTTTTTCAAGAGGATCAATTTCTCTTTTAAGATATTGAATATTTATTTTAAATATTGCACTATTTATAGTATTTATTGGGTTACTTTCTTTTATTTTGTATGTAGTTTAAATTAAATAAAAAAAGATTTATCATTACAAATTGAAATAACTAATGTTTCACTGCATAATGCATTGTGAAAATTACACAATAAAAAACTGTAGAAGAGAAACTCGATATAATAGCATAGCAGTAGTTTAAATTTAGAAATAAAAAATAAATTTGATTAATACTCATTAAATCAACTAGTTTAAATAACATGACTTGTCTAAATAAAAAAAAAACATACACAACTTTTTAAAAATAAATAAAAGCACTAAACTTTTTAATAAAAATTTAATTATTTTTTTAAAATCTAAAATTATAATTACATAATTTTATTCATATAGTAAGACTTACTTTTATGTCATTTTACATTTACCAAATAGCTTATCATCTAGTTGTACCGAACACTTTTAAGTCAAGAAATTAGTTTATCAGTTCGGAAGTTATAAGTTAAACGTTTATCCAACTAGCTTATGAGCTAGTTTTACCTAACAGATCCTTAGATATTAAAATCATTTTAAGCAGAGCACTTACATGAAGTTAAAAGTAGACTTGCGTACTCTAATTATCAATATAGAAGTATGCTTCTTCAAAATTTATGATGACCAGAGAAGAACATATTATGCTTCGATATTTATAAAATTAAATCAATCTTTAAGGCTATGAGGGGTATATAGCAAGTTTTCACATAAGATATCAAGTAGAAAATCCAAGCTTACAACATATTGCTAACATGGGGGCAAACAATTCTCTCATATGTGGGCATTAACAAATAGTTTTACTTAAATGGGAAAATGAAAAA
The DNA here is from genome assembly GCF_000499845.2 of Phaseolus vulgaris. Taxonomy (NCBI): domain Eukaryota; kingdom Viridiplantae; phylum Streptophyta; class Magnoliopsida; order Fabales; family Fabaceae; genus Phaseolus; species Phaseolus vulgaris. The sequence goes on along the minus strand of NC_023755.2, from coordinate 29,244,891 downwards.
TAAATAAATTTAAACTGGTGTTAACCACTTCACCTAATTGTACGTCTAGTTCTTTTCTTTGTCCAGTTTATGTAGTTATTTTCTAGACGGTTTTGCACTAGACACCTAACCGTTCACCAATTTTAAGCTGAACCAATCAGTCTGGTCTTTCTATTAACCAAAACTTGAGGAAATGTTCCCATGAAAGACCATCATCATTGAGTGGCTGTGGCATAAAGCCAGAAAGTATGTCAGAAGGTCTTTCCCCTCTCATCACCACCCCATCATTTAACCAAGAACATAAACCCTTTTCCCCCTCCCACCCTCATCATTTGTGCACTGAAAAATCTGGAACCTTAGCCTCATTATCACTAAATAAGTCCAGTTCTCTCTGGAAACAATTTTGGCCGCACACATTATCTCTGGCCAGTTTCCAGTGACAGACATCTTTTGCTACCCAGTTTACAGCATGCTCAAAACTGAACTGGCCAGCTCATTACAATTTCAGCCTTTCTGTTTCAGACATAGTGGTGGCTAGTTATCAAATGCTGACAGTTGATCACTAATATGAATGTCTTTAATTTTATATTTTTATTATTATTCTCAGTACGAGTGTGAGTGCAGCATAATTTATGCAGTGTATTTTAAGAAATAGCAGTCATCCCACTATCCTGCAATAGTATTTTGAGGTCAGTCACTCACTCCACACCACCATTTGGGATTAAGGACTTCGACTGAAATATATACAAACACATGTACACACTCTCAAGTATAAACAAAATTTTGAATTATACAAATCAATATAGGAGGTGCCAGAGCAACACAAATTAAACATTTTATGATGTAATCAAGCAGTTCAAATGGTCAATTGGAAAATAACCTGTTACCACAACCAATCTAATATTCTTTTTGTCAATTGAAGCATTATCAGTACTCCAAACTTACTCTGATTGCACAAGTGGCCTAATACTAAAAAAAGGAACAGAAAATAAAAAATAAAAAATCCTAAGAACTTATCGTACTTCACATTACCAAATCAACAAGGGCTATAAGAAGAAATCAGCACTTTCCTAACAATACCACCAAATGACATTTCAAAGAAACAAACGGCCCAGCAAAGTATCTCCTCAAACCCATAAATCAATCGATGTTAGGACGCGCTTTTGCATGTCTTTCAAACCAGTAACCAACGATTCACGATGTCGTCTATGCATTTTGAGCACACTCACAAAAAAAAAATCCCTAATTCCAATTCCATAAACAAACTCAAAGCACACAAATCCACAAACGCCGTACCAGAGCAACAAAACCCCAATCCTTCACCACAACGTTATCGAAATGAATCGACTAAATGAAACAATTAAAACAGTGAATCGAAGCGGTATCCGACATCAGAATCCGAATACTAGAAAACAGTAATAAGAAATAACAACAGCAGCAGCAAACAATGAGAATGACAGATCGAAGTTGGTAGAAAGAGTAATTGAATTGAAAAGGGAAGAGACCTTTCCTGGCCAGCGGTGTCCCAAATCTGAGCCTTGATGACCTTGGCATCGATATTCAAACTCTTGGTGGCGAACTCAACCCCTATGGTGGACTTGGACTCCAAATTGAACTCGTTCCGCGTGAAGCGCGAGAGGAGGTTGGACTTCCCCACGCCGGAATCGCCGATCAGAACCAGCTTGAAAAGGTAATCGTACTCGTCATCGGCCTTGTACCCCGCCATCGATGGATCCTAACCAAACCTTCTCCAACTCACTCTCTTCTTAGCTTTCAACTGATCGATTATGACGCTACACAAAAAGAGAGACAAAGGGCAAAGCAAGGAGGGAATTTTCGATTTGCGGAATTGAAATTTTGAATTTTCTTACGGGGAAGAGAAAAAGGATTGAAATTTAGGTTCTCCAAATGGAAACAAGGTTCGCCTGAATTGTGGGGATTGTCTTCTGCGAAACCCTTTTTTTTCTTTTCTTTTCTCTTCTCTTCTCTTCTTTTTCCTTTCTTTCTTTATTTTTCTCTTTCAGTTCCTTTGTTTTACTTCGACGCGTTTTTTCCTTCGCACCACGTTACAGTAATAATATCAATAAACTATTATTATTATCATTAATTTTTTTCATTTCCATTTTCCATAATTCTTAGATTTCATGACTAACCTATTTACTTAATTTATTAAATATTTAATTTTCTTTAATTTAGTATAGAGAATAATTTGAAATGTTTAAATGTTGAAGAGGTTGGCAAAAATATTTCTAAAATTACTCCAAGTAATTTGTTTTACTTTTAATCATTTAAAAGGAAAGTGATAAAATAATACTCTAGAAATCAAATAAGCGACTCATCTAACTACTTCAATTGCTCTAAAAGGTGGTTGGATATAATATGCATAAATATGATAGATTTTTTTTTCTAAAATGCAATATTAATATTTTTCAGTATCTTGGAATTTTAAATATATTTATGAATATATTTTTCATGTACGAATTGGTATATTGTAATTTTTGGGGTGATCTGTATATTTATTACATGAAAGTGAGCTACCAGTCAGACACATTTTACAGTTACAACTATATACTTTTAATAAGTCATTAAAATGTTTAGACAAACCACTTTTATTGGTATCCTTTATGTCATTGGTGGATGAAAAAAAGAAAAAAAAAATAGACGTATAAAATAAGAAAATAGATAAAAAAAAGTAAAAATATTTTTTAAAATAAATAAGAAAGTGAAGAAATTAATAGTAATAATAGTAATAATATTATTATTATTTTAGGATTAATACTATATATATTGTTGTATACATGTTGAGAAATTTTTTTTATTAAATTATTTGTAATAAGTCATCACATGATGGTGAATTTGATGAGTTGGTGTAGAAATTTGTTATGAAAACTAGTAGAACTTCACATGAAAAGAAATTGATTGTGGACACTTGTTCCTTTAGGAACATGCCAATGTAACACTTTTTAAGCTCTTATTCTTTTCTTTCATAGATGGTTTACGAGAGATGGAAAGTAAAACTTGTATAATTTTAAATATGAAACTAATTTCATACTAATAATTAGCATGGAAACTTGTTATGTCTATAAAAATATCACTGTAATTTAAAAAAATAATAATAACTTTTTTATTGAATTAGCAATACTCATAATTTATTTAGTAAACCGTGAAATTTCAATTTTGTTTATAAAAAAAAAGTATGCATAAAAAATTAAAAGAGTTGCGTGTTTAGACTCACTCAAGATATTATTTAGTTGAGAATCAAGCTTTGGAAAGTGTATACTTTGCACACACACAAAAAAAAAGCAATAAAAATTTTATTTTTTAATAAAATGAAAATAAATAATTTAATTCTTTTTGCGATTTATTGTTCCTTAATTCAATTTGGATTTTTTTTTTATATTAACATTGAACATAATATTAAACATCAAGCTATTAACTTTAAAGTTATTCTATTTAACCCCATATTCAACTCGTAAAAGTCAATAAATTATTTAATAAAAACGGAAATTAAACGCATAGAATATAAAGTAGAATTATGGAAACTATTATCGATATGAAAATTAATTTATATATGATTTTACTGTTTTACAGAACAAAAATACGAAAATTAACAGGTAATGCATAAAGTAAAAAGGAACGTGCGAATAGTATGAACCAAGACAAAAACCCATTGAGATCCCTGACTATAGCTGGGCCTGCAGAGCCCAGCTTATAACAAAATATGGCAAATGCTCCCTGCACCCAATCATTTTTAACCTGCACCCAACATACTTTTTTAATTTCCAAAAATGCCCTTAATTCCGGAAATAAAAATCTGGAATTGAAAATAATATATTCTGAAAAAATAAATCCGGAAGTAATTATTGAGTTTCGGAAATAAAAATCTGAAAACAAAAATTAAAATTCTATTTCGGACAAAAAAATCTGGAATTAAAAAATAATACATTTCGGAAAAACAAATCCAGAAAAGAAATAATTGTGTTTCGGAAATGAAAATCCGGAAACAAAAATAAAAAATCCATTCTAGATAAAAAAATCCATAATATAAAATTTCGTTCTGGAAAAAAATATCCGGAACACATATTTCAGAAATTTTTTTTAAGGACAGTTTCGTCTTTTTCGCTGGGATCGGGTGCAGTGATATGGTGCAGGAAGCAATTGCACAAAATATAGGCAGATTCTCTTGCACCATACCATTTTTTATGTACACCCAACAACATTATGGAAATGTCCTGTGTACCCTTAATGAACAATATAAAATATCTATTGTATCCTTAATGAAATAAAACCTAGGTTTTCACTACAGCCCCTACAACAACCCTTACACACTCAACCTTGCGTACCTAAGGTACGATGGCACCCAACACACACCACCGAGCTCTTAAGGCACGATAACGAAGAGGAGAAGAAGAGTTGTCGTTCACGTAGGAGAAAAAGAGTTGTGGTTGTGGGAACTGATACGAAGTGCAGTGCAGTAAGTTTTTGAAAATTGTGTGACTTCTAGATATCTATATCCAGAAGTGTTTTTGTATTGCAGACTTACACATTCAAAGTTGTACCAGATGCTTATGTCTGGAAGATTATAGTTAATTTTTTGTCTCTGGATATGGATATCCGTAGTCAAAGAGTACAATTCTAGATGATAATATCTATAGGCAAACATGACACTTCTGGATATCAATATCCGTAGGTAAAGCTAACACTTCCGGATGTCAATATCCGTAAACAAATATGTGATTTCCGAATATTAACATCCGTACATCAATATGTGACAAGGGCAAAGTTGGGTTTAAAAACTTATGTTGTGTGCATATAAAAAAATGATATGGTGCAGGGAGAAATTTCCCAAAATATAAGAAATTAAATAAAACAAAACCAAACAATATAAAAGAGGTTTGAGTGTTTCTTCCTGCACCCGAAAAACTTCTTCCTACACCCCATCAAATGGGTAAGAAGACCAAAATGTTTCATCTAATCTGTTCTCATTCTGGAAAGTTCTTTTCAGAATACATTCCAGAAAACTTATTCCGAAACTTATTATACATGTTTTTTGGAAATCTTATTCCAGAAAGGGGTAAAATTGTATTTTTCGATATTGATAAGTTGCAGGAAGAACTTTGTTGGGTGCAGGAAAAAAATATTTTGCTTCCTGCATCCAATCAATTTTAACATGCACCCAAATAATTTTTGAAATTTCAGAATTTTCCTTCATTTCGGAATTAGAAATTTATAATTGAAAAATATATTCTAAAAAAGGAGATTTGGAATTGATTTTTAGCATTCTGGAAATGAAATTTCAGAATAAAATTGGAAAACCAAAATCTTATTTTAGTGAGACAAATCCAAAATACAAATAATACATTCTGAAAAAAAAAATTGGAAACATATTCTAGAAAAGTGATTTTAGAAAAAAAATTCAAAAACATTCTGAAAAGACTATTATAGAAAGTTGTTATGCAAAGCCTAATATGGACCAAATATGGAAACATTTTGACCTGCACTTTTCGCTCCTATCTGAAAACTAAAGAAGACATTTTTTTCATTTTATGTCAATGATAAAGTTCAAACTTATTGAATCCCGGAATCAAAAGGCTATAGAGGAAGGTGAATGATCCATTACCTTCATGGATGCATGTAAGTGGGTGAACTTTGGTCTTTTATTAAGTAATCATACAAATAAAACATAAAAGATGAATTAGTTTTAATTTACTATTGATCATGATACTTCTTATGTCGAAGTTGTTGTTTCCAAGTGGAGACTGAATCTCTTGATAGTCAAAAGTTAAGGAAATTTGTCACAGATTTATTTGTTGTTGATAACAAATAAATCTGTTGTTGTAGCGGATGATATAGAGGTTGGGTCAGGATCTCAGGTTAATATTTTTGCTTATATGTCCTCTCTGGAGAGTATTAATGAATTAGATGATTTGCTACAAAAAAAGGACTCATTGTTTATTGATTATTTGTGACATTTTGAAGGATAATCTCAACTCTAATATGCGTAAATGTAACGCCTCCTAAATTTGTTACTTCTAAAACTATTTCTCACGATTTTACCTTGCAAAATTGTTTTAAATCTCTTTCAGGTGATGATCAACAAACTCATGAGTCAAGTTCGACCATCATGACAACAAATATAGTTGAATATACCCCCAACTGTTATTTTCTTACAAGAAGTTCATTTGGTCTCTAAATTTTGGAATGAAAAAATGGATAAAGGTGAATCATTAAGTGAAGAAGATTAACCAGTACAAACATCCAAGAGATCGAGACATCCTCTTAAAGTTGGAATACAAGTCAATAAGAAAACCTCTAATCCAAGAAAAAATACTGGTAGGCACATGTATGATTATCATTGGGTTTTACTACTAATATTGAATGCAAACAGAGGTCAATGTGATTGAATTATTATGATTCAATTGTTCATCTTTGAAAGCTTCACTTTAGAGAATGTTCTTTTCTTTGCTTTCTTATCTTCATTTCGTTCTTTCTTTTTTGGTTTAAACTCTCATTGTAGTTGCTTAGGTTGTTTCTCTTGGGAGTTCTTTATTTATTTTTTATTTGTATGAGTTTGGTCTAATTCCCCTTGTTTGTTTGTTTTCCATTTTCTTTTTTATTTTTATGTTATTTTTCATGTGATGACATGTTTTTCCTAGCATGAGTTTTATAAAAAAAAATTATTCAAATAAAGTTGTTGAGAACATTGTAGTAACTCGTTGGTATGAGTCCTTATAAGTTAGGATCTATGGGGAGGGTTTACAAGTTTCAACCCTTATTACAAAATACAAGTATAATATTTATAGCGCATCATATTTAACTTTTGTATATCTTCCTAATAACTTTCATTTAATATTTACCACTAATAATCTTAATAGGTGATTTGATCGTTGATGATGATCCAATCTTTATTCTTTAAAAATGACATTAAAGTTTTAATATTGACAAACATTATTATGGAGATTCTCACGGATAAACGACTTACTACAATATTCTCAACTATTTCATTGAAATCATTTATATTTTAGCATTTTATCTCTTTCTTGTAATTTTTTTCCAATAATTTATGTTAGCCTCTTTACAATTATATTTTACCTTTTTTTAAGTAATATATTTATTTCTAAAAATATTTGTAAACATTTCATTAATAAAAACTTAACACATTGAACAATGACAAAAAGAATCTACTCCAACGCATGAAATACCTCTAAAGAATCTACATGCTCCTTTCCTCAAATACTATAAGATTGTGTTTGTTTTGTTGACAAAAATTTACTAAAAACAAATTCTTGTTGGATTGATCTGGGATAGTTGCTTCATAAAGGATGATGTTTTTTTTCCATTATTGGATCTTCACTTAATGTTAGAAAAAGAAAAAAAAAATTATTTGCACTTTATTGAAAATCTTTTCATATTTTGTTGTCTGTGAGTATGGCTGTTTATTTATTTTGTTTTAACTAATTATATTTATTGTTTAAACATTTTATTCAAAACTCCTTTATTTATCTATTGATTATAGAGTATTTATTTGTATAGTAAGAAGAAATTGTAACTTTTGTCCTTGTAAAACTGAATTTTTACTTTGGAAATTTGTGTCCTATATTTTTATTTTTCTTGACTTTCTCATCAGTTTTTATTAACAATACTCATATATTCTTATATACTAAAATAGATTTTATTATATATTATTCTATAGTAAAATTGTTAATTAAATATAATGGGTTGGTGTAGCAAGTGCAAGTCACAATCAAACGACAAATATTTAAAATCAAATCAAATAATAAAAAATCTAAGTTAAATTCAGGATTCAAAAACGTGTCGCATGGGTTTGTAGCTGTGAGGAAGGTACACCGGATACCAATAATAGGGGTTTCTTAAAAGAAGATCTAATTATAAAATTAGGAATAATTTTTTGATAAATTATTAAAACTGATAAAATTATAATAAGTTATTAAAATTGATAAAATTATAATAAATTATTAAAATTAGTAGTCATGATAAATTGATACCATGATACGAAGAAGGGATGCTAAATTGAAACAATTTTAATATATTTAAATTAAAATTGTTAAAGTTGTACCGTACTATAATTAGATTTTAATTAAAATCTTGTGATTTTAACACATATTAGTTAAAATCTGATTCTACTCTCAAATTACACGAGTCATTTTAATAATTTTAAAATTTTACTTATTTTATAATTAACTTATAAAATTAACCATGATTCCATAAAAAAAAAACATAAAAAAACCACACTAAGGCACGTTCCAATTTAATACTCTCAATCTAATATGATGAAACGTAAAATACAAGAATAATAACAACTCACTGTCCTTTACCAGCGAGGACCATTACTTTAAGAGATGTTTCCTAATTATTGCATCCTTTCGTAATAAATTAAGGATTAGGTACAGAAGTTGGCTTTTATATGTTTGAATGTGAGGGAAGCTGAAAATTGATCCACAGAAAGAAAAAAAAATGGATGGTTCTTCTTTGCACATAGCAATGTTTCCATGGTTTGCTATGGGACATTTAACTCCATATCTCCACCTCTCCAACAAGTTAGCAAAGAGGGGACACAAAATCTCTTTCTTCGTCCCCAGAAGAACACAATCCAAGTTAGAGCAATTCAACCTCTTCCCAGATCTCATCACCTTTTTCCCTATCAATGTTCCTCATGTTGAAGGTCTTCCTCATGGTGCAGAAACCACTTCCGATGTGTCTTTTTCTTTGGGTCCACTCATTATGACAGCTATGGACCGCACTGAGAGGGATATAGAGCTTCTCCTCCTAGATTTAAAGCCGCAAATTGTTTTCTTTGACTTCACATATTGGCTACCAAACATCACTTCTCGCTTGGGGATCAAATCCTTTCAATACTTCATTGTTAGCCCTGCCACAGTATCTTACACTACAGCCCCTCCAAGGATGAACCACAAGGGTAGCTTAACTGAACTTGACCTTATGCAACCCCCTCTTGGTTACCCTGTATCATCTATCAAACTTCATGCACATGAAGCTAAGTTCCTTGCTTCTAAGAGGAACTGGGAGTTTGGTAGCGGTGTTCTCTTCTATGATCGCCTCAACAATGGTTTAATGCTATCAGATGCAATTGGGTTCAAAGGTTGTAGAGAAATTGAGGGGCCTTTTGTTGACTACCTTGCAGAGCAGTTTGGGAAGTCTGTTGTCCTTTCAGGACCTATCATACCTGAGCCACCTAACACTGTTTTGGATGAAAAGTGGAGTGCATGGCTTGGAAGTTTCAAGGATGGTTCTGTGGTTTTCTGTGCCCTTGGGAGTGAATGGAAACTACCACATGGTCAATTCCAAGAATTGTTGTTGGGTCTTGAACTTACAGGACTTCCATTCTTGGCAGTTGTGAAAGTTCCTATTGGGTTTGAGACAATTGAAGCTGCACTCCCAGAAGGGTTTAAGGAAAGAATTGAAGGGAGAGGGATTGTCCACAGTGGATGGATACAACAGCAGTTGATTTTGGAGCACTCATCAGTGGGTTGCTTCATAACACACTGTGGAGCTGGTTCATTAACTGAGGCACTAGTGAATAAGTGTCAAATGGTGTTACTACCACAACTAGATGGTGATCATATTATTAATGCAAGGATGATGGGTAGCAACTTGAAGGTTGGGGTTGAAGTGGAGAAGGGTGAAGAAGATGGCTGGTTCACAAAGGAGAGTGTAAGCAAAGCAGTGAAAATTGTGATGGATGAAGAGAATGAGGTTGGCAGAGAAGTCAGGGAAAATCATGCAAAATTGAGGAATTTCTTGGTAAGTCATGATTTAGAGTCCATTTGTGTTGATAACTTTTGTCAGAAGCTTCAAAATTTATTCAAGTAAATTTTCTAAGTTTTAAAAGTTATTCCATAATGTGAGTATCTGGAAGGCTGGAAGGCTTAATAAATGTTTGAGAGATTACACTTTGATTCTTGTTCAACAGATATCTCAATTAAAAAAAAAACACTTGCAAACTATCATTGAACTACTCAATAATTATTTTTTGTTATTTATGTTACATCTATTTAAGAATTTTATTAAGGTAGAGCGGGTGAACTTTATAGGAAATTTTTTAATTCTGAATTGTTTATTGATGGGTAAAAAAATCTACATGTGTTCTTATTATAAAATAAAGATTTTCATAATAAACATATATAGACAAATTATATACCCATCTAATTTTATTGAGATAATTTTCTAAAGATGAGTTAAGCTTAATTTTACTATTTAATATAATATTATAATAATTAAGAAATAAATAACACTTTAAACAATAACACAAAATTGTGACTTAAAGAATAAAAATGGTGACCTAAAATTTAAGTAATGATTTTTCAGTCGTTGTTTTAGGTGGTCATCGCCATTTCAAATAGGCCACAATTTTTTAGCAAGTCCACAGATTTAAAATCATTGTTTAAAGCCTTGATAACTACTATAAAAAAACGTGTATGTAGTGACGGTTATTTTCGTATAACTTGACGTTTTTAACCGCCACATTGTACGTCTGTGGTGGTATCGCGTACCGCCAGAATTCTTGTCGCTACAAAGTTTAATGTGACGGTCAATTGAGAACTCTTGTAGCTGACGCCATATAATGCATTGTATAAAGTGCCGGTTTTAAGCGTGAAATTTACGTCAGTTATAAATGTTGTAATTTTAAAACTGGGTAAACCAAATCCAACGTAAATAGTGGCAAACGCCACTTAATACAGTATAGTATGACGTTTATAATAACCATTATAACTGTCATAATTCGAATATTAAATATTTAATTTAATTTTTAATATTTATAATAATTGATTTAATTATATTTTATAATATTAATTAATTTTATATTATAATTAAATTTCATTACACAGTTAAGTTTCATAATATAATTAAGTTATCACATAAACTAATTTCATAATATAATTATACTTCATAATATAATTAAAATTGATAAATATAATAATCAAAAGATGACTTCATTCATTCATTGAGAGAACAAAGTTGATAATGTCAAACTAATCCAAACAACAAGTAAATTAAATTGTCAAAATATAAATTGTTTCACTTTCTAAACATATTGTGACTAAACTCCCAATCCTAATTTGTTTTACTGCCTCCACTTGATCTTATATTATGGTTTGGTGATGGAGCTCCACTTCCAACATCAAGTGTTTGGAATAAGTTAAAACATGTTTAGACTTAATTGACAATTTTTAAAAAATAATTAAAAAAGATATTATAATAAAATTTTAAGTATAGCAATTTATACCTCATTAATAGATGCTTGTACCAAATTTGATGCCATTGCAGCAAAATGTTCTGGCACGTTAGGTCTAAAAGCAATGTAGGCTAGCATAGTATGCATTTGGCTCCTTACAATTGCAAGTTCAGTTGTCATCTAGTATACCTTTTCTTCAACATTAGTTGAAGACCCACCACTAGAGGAACCATGATTCATACTTAATCTTGTTGTGGATTTCTTAAAAGCAAGAGTAGGACAAGCTCCATATGAAACTCCTCCGACCCTCCCTGGATACTCATTTCCAAAAATGACACTATCATTTGGAGATATATCTGATGCAATGTCTGGATTTTCCAACATAAAAATGGAAGCAACCAGCATTAGCTCTTGTCTTTTCCTGTATTGTCTAGTAGTATGTGTGTTCATAGAATCCAAAACACGATCCATGTAGAAAAACAATAACAATAATAAAGAAAGGACTATTTATCTAATCCAAAATTCCGTGCACATAGAATCCAAGGAACTAGGAAATCTCCAATATTTTATAAAGAAAATTATAGGTAAGAGAAATTGAAGTTGCCCAGCTACTCATTTTGGTCTTGCAAGATTATTCTGTATTTTAAAGTAGAAAAATATTGCTTTCCTTCTAAACAGTCAAAAACAGTGTCGTAAACAGTCCAAGACAATATCCAAAATAGCCCAAAATAGTGTCCAAAACAATTCAACACAGTTCAAAACAATATATACCCATGGTAGAGACAATATGTTTCCAAAACAATCCAAAATAGTGTCCTAAATAGTCTAAGACAATATGCAAAATAGCCCAAAACAATTCAAAATTGTATCCAAAATAGTACAAAACAATCCAACGCAGTCCAAAACAATATATACCCATCGCAGAGACAATATGTTCCCAAAACAGTATCCTAAACAGTCCAAGACAATATCCAAAATAGCCTTGAATAATCCAAAACAATATCCAAAATAGTCCAAAACAATCCAACACAGCCCAACATAATATATACCCATGGCAGAGACAATACGTTCCCAAAACAGTATCCAAAATAGTATCCAAAATAGTATGTCTCAAAAATAGTATATACCAAAAAGAATTACTCTATTCAACATAAAAAGCAAATGAGGGGTTCAAAACTGATATAATTAGAAGTTACCACAATCTCCATAGCTTCATCATTAACATACGTGTCATTCTTCCTCTTACGTGTGATCTTCCACATCTTAGCTCGACCAATGTTCCTACCAGTCTCAATTTTCTATACGTTCCAAAAAGGACAATATAATTACAAAATTTCATAATATATTATAAATTAAAATATATGCCAAATTCACAATGCTAGATATAAGTAAATATACCAAATTATCCTTCCTTCTTGACAATGGCATAGCACCACCATTGTGAGGAATAGTCTGTTTCTTTCTTATATCTCTATTTCTATTACATAGTTTCCATATAGTAAAATGAAATCAGTTTTTGAAAATTTAAAATCAAGCTTAGTGAAAATATTCGAAATGAAAAGTATGTACCACTGTGGAAGGCTTGAGACAATAATCCACAAAAATAGCCCACTACTCGATGCTAAAACCATCCGAAACATTCTTTATCAGGTCATTTCTGCTTAACACTGGGTCATAGAATTCATTGTAGAGTTTGCATCTATACCCCCTCCACAATTTACCAATTTTAAACATAACATCTCTTTTAACGAGATCTTTATTTACCTTGAAGCAAAAACGAATCTTCAAATAATACATATAGTATGGCCGACATGAAGAAGACAAGGAAAAGGGAAAGCATATGAGGTTACTAGAGATGGTATAAACGTAGATAAGTTATGATATATTTACAACAAGTTACTCTTGTTAAGTACTTTTCCAGTTAGTAAAATAAATTATCATCTTGTGGACCATTTTATTCTATTAGATATGAATGCAGTGACTGGACTTGGAATTTGATGGGGCCTCTCTTGGTTCCTGCATCATGTGAAGTACTTTCAGTTTTTAGTGTTTGGGTTTATTAAGTTTTATTCAATACTAGAACATATGTGCTAGTGAACAACAATGTGCATATTTGGATAACCATTTAAAAAGTACTTATGGGTGTTAAACATACCCTTGAAGAACATATTCTTTATACTTTGTCCCATTTAATATAGTACTTTTACAAGGGATCTAAGGGTAATCCAAACATGACTCACGGATATTGTGAGAATAATACTTTGGCACATGACTCGGGTATTGGTTCCCCACTACTATTAGAGTCTGCTATTAACTGTGAGAGAATAGTTAAATGAAAGAATTTAAACGCAGAAAGTGTTGGTGTCACATTAACTTCATATAATAAAGAAGTATTCAAAATGTATTTGTGGCTTTCCTTAATTACAGTTTCCTTTAATATTGAATACAAAATAGGATCTAAAACTTTGAAATAGAATTTGTATTTGTAGAAGTTTGGTATGAAATGTCTTCGTCAACGATTAAGCACGTGGAGCAAAACATGATCTGAGTTTCCTTTGAAATTTTCAAAATAAAAGTAATATCCCCTTATAAAATTATACCTATTTTAAATTGTATTATTTTAATATAATTCTTAGTAAATTATATATATATATATATATATATATATATATATATAATTACGGTTAGAGTGACCCATTATTATGGATTCATTGAAAACTTTTCTTATTTTTATATTCACATTTCAACTATATAAATTATTATTTCATTGTAATAAAGTGTAAATTTAACCTTGTCATTAGTGAAAAGTACTTAACAAGACTGAAGTGAAAGGAAGGAAAGAAGAGGTCAAGATGGAAAATAGGATTGGCAATAAGAGGAAAACACCACAAAATCTTGTAAAACAGACAAACTTTATTTTCCAGTAAAAAACTAAACCCTGCAATTAATTTTATAGAAAAATAAATGCATAAGGACATTTCTGTAAAGAAGTCATCAATAAATCAATTGAAAAAAATTAGATGCGTGACTGTAGAAAATCAGATGCAACAATCACAGTGGATTAGTTTATCAGAGTTTTTCTCTTTGAACACGTGTGTTTACCATATTTGGCTACAGCTAATGATACATAATGTCCAAGTCAAAAGTGGTATAACTCCCAAATAAAGAATTAACTAAACTTTATGAATGATTTTGCTCAATTTTACAGAAAAAAAAATACAGAATCAGAAAGTACTTTCTAAAATAATGGAAGATACATAGGATGAAAATGCCAAAGTGTAGTTATACTTGAACATAGGAAGCACTTCACTATCGTTGGAGACCTTGATTCACAATCAAGACCAGCCACTGCAAAAGTTTTTACACGTCACGCTGGAGGCATTTCTCTTGGGCATTTCATCAAACCCCTTAGAGACATTTCTAATCATTGGTTTTTACATAATGAACAAAATCATGTCCACTATGTAATCAAAGATCAAAGGCCTACAAAATCAAATCTTACACAAACCTCGTATTCTTAAAAATAATCTGCAATATTACAATAAACCAATTGCAAAAGTCACAAACTAACATTTTGGTCTTCGGTGGTTGAAAATTGTTGCTAACTGAGGTGAAAGACGGAAGAAAAAACAATCAAGAAAACCACCCCCTTAAAATACCAACCTTTTAGCCTGGTGACATAGAACAACTTGAAGATAATAACTCCACAAAGGAAAACTCCACGATACAAAGATTGAAGACTAAGGAACATTAAGAATTCACGAGAGTATTTGGTATCGTGGACCCCTGTCCCACGGATCTAACAAAATTTAAATTCTTGGGTACTAAAGATTAATGGAAATTAAAGCATGGTTTCCCATTTGCAAACCACAAAATCAGAAGACATAACTCTTGTGACAAGCGGTGCTTATGGCGACCACAAAACCTTAAATTGACTGCGATGACGAGAACGATTTTTTGGTAAGAACGACTGTGGGGAGAATGAGTGCGATTGAAATGGGGTGGTGAGTGAGGGTTTACGAAATACAACTAGGAAGGGAACGTTTGCGGTGAGAGTGAGGGTGAGGGTTTAGGAAATGGGGTTCAGAAGGGAACGATTGCAGTGAGGGTGAAAGGAAGGGTTTACAAAATGGGGTTGAGAAGGTTTAGAGGAACTTGAAGACTTGAAGAGGACGAGGGGGAGAGTGAAGGTTTAGAGGTTGAGGGAAAGAGATACATTTCCAAGAGTCAAAGTTATATTTTCGAAGAGTGAAAGAGGGGAAAACGAAAAAAAAAAACTTTGGAAAATTTGAAGGCTAAGGAGGGAACGAAAAGCGGGAAATTTTTTATTTTGAAGGCTAATTATGGCAGTTCTAAATGTCACATTTCGAAGGAATATTATGGCGTTTACGAAGTTGTCGCATTATACAGCTAATTGTTACGATTTTTAATAACCGTCATATTATAACCGCCACCACATATATAGATTGATTATGATGAGACCTTCGCACCGGTAGCAAGGTTAGAAGCGGTAAGACTTTTATTAGCTTTTGCTTGCATGAATGGGTTCAAACTTTTTCAGATGGATGTGAAGAACGCTTTCCTAAATGGGATTGTGAATGAAGAGATCTATGACTCACAACCACCTGGATTTGAAGATCACCAATATTCCAATCATGTGTACAACTTGAAGAAAGCCTTGTATGGCCTTAAGCAAGCTCCAAGACAATGGTATGAAAGACTAAGTTGTTTTCTTCTATCTCGTCAATATGAAAGAGGGAAGATTGATAAAACTCTTTTCATTAAGAAGTCTGATTCTGCTGTAATCTTAGTTCAAATATATGTGGATGACATTATATTTGGATCTTCTAATGAAAAATTGTGTGAAGATTTTGTTAAAGCTATGCTGGGAGAATTTGATATGTCTATGATGGGGGAGCTTTCCTTCTTTCTTGGGCTGCAAATCAAGCAATCCAAAGAAGGCATCTTTGTATGTCAATCCAAGTATTGTAATGACATACTCAAGAAGTTTGAAATGGAGAGTTGTAAAGATGCAACAACTCCAATGTCAACAAATTGTTACTTAAGTGCGAATGAAGCTAGACCAGAAGTTGATCAAACTAAATACAGGGGGTTAATAGGTTCTTTACTTTACCTTACTACGAGTAGACCTGATATTATGTTTGTTGTTTGCCTGTGTGCAAGATTCCAATCATGTCCTAAGGAATCTCATCTCAAAGCTGCCAAAAGGATCCTAAAGTATCTCAAAGGCACAACATCCGTGAGCTTATGGTATCCTTCTCACTCTCTCATACATCTAGTAGGATACTCTGACTCTGATTTTGCAAGTTGTAAACTAGATAGGAAGAGCACAAGTGGAACATGCCATTTGCTTGGATCAAGCCTCATATCATGGCACAGTAAAAAGCAAGTGTGTGTAGCTTTATCAACTACTGAAGATGAATATATAGTTGCCTGGAAGCTGTTGTTCACAAATCCTATGGATCAAACAACAGTTTGAAGACTTTGGATTAAAGATAAGCAAGGTTTCCTTGCTGTGTGACAACACAAGTGCCATAAATTTGACAAAAAATCAAGTTCAACATTCTAGGACCAAGCATATTAAGATTAGGCATCACTTCATTCGTGACCATGTCAGCAATGGAGATTGTGAGGTTCAGTTTGTTACCACAGAAAGTCAGCTTGCAGACATTTTCACAAAGCCCTTATCCAAGGACAAGTTCTTTTCTCTAAGGAATGAGTTGGGTATAATTGATATGCATGCTTTATCTTAAGGTTTTTAAATCCTTCCTTTTGTCTATTTGTGAAGACAGATAGGGGGAGAAGTGTGTTGAGATGTAATGTTCTTATTATTTGTGCTTTTACTGCCTTTGAACATTGCTTAACACTGTTATGAAATAGGTGTGTTTTTAAGAATGGGAGAGTAGACCATATAGAGGTGTTTATGATGGCCAAAGAAAAGTTTTGGCTTGGATAACTAGTTAAGAAAAAGATGCAGAGTTCACTTTTTCTGATTGGTGTTTGGAACCCATGGTATGTATGAAATCTGTATTTTGGTTCCTTTATTTTGGTATGTATTGCTAAATTCTTATTTTAGGAAGGAAAAAGTTGTGTGTTTTGCAAATTGGTTGTAAGTAGTTTGATTCTCTAGATGGAGTAAGGGGATATTTTACAATAGGAACATCTGCTTCTTACATTAGAATAATGTGACTCTTTGGAGGAGTAATTGTTTCACGCAAAGATTACGTATGTTTTTGTAGTTTTTGTGTTCATGGTATGTTAAGGTGTTGTACATTTTGTAAAGGTGTTTAAAAGAAAAGGTCCCTTTTGGAGGTTAATGTTTGTTGAGGTGATTATGTTTGTATGTATTTTGGAGTTTGATATGATGATATACTCTGCTTGCTGCCAAGGGCGATTTCTTTGGTTGTTTTTGGAGTAAAGATTTGTTGGTAGTTTTTGTTGAAAGTTTGGGATAGACTAAGGAGTGAGGTCCTATTTTTTTTGTATAAGACTTGGATCACCTGTTAAGTGATTCATATTTATTTATGATTTCTTGCTGATAAAAAAACAAAACTTAATATATTAGTATATGTGAGTTAACTAGTTAAGTCAATATATCACTTTCAAAAATGAATTACAATACTTAGTACACACATAAATAACCAAGACAGGTAGACACTCAACAATAAATAATAATATTCTGTCATCAAACTAAATATCACTGCTGGAATCTCACTTGATCAATATACCATGTTATGACAATTTTCAATTAAACTACGTTAAATTTTAATTTTAAATATTTATTCCTTTATACAAATCAAATATACTTATTTTAATTCAAACAATCAATTATTTTAAAACATAATACTTAATTTTTATATAATAACAATTTATTCAAACAAACAAGTATAATCAAGTTAAAGAAATATCTCAACTTAATTTACTTATCAACATAACCTTATGAATAAATCAACCTCATCAATAAAACTTCAATATTACAATTTCAAATTTCATAGTTTAATGGCTAAACAAAAGTCAAGGATTTCATATCATTTTTATCCGACAAAAAACAACATCATCAAGACATCAATATCCCATCAATTCATTCTCAAGCATCTAACCGTTTTAAAAGTTTACATCAATTTTATAAATTTCAATTAACTTTTCTTATTCCACAAAAATTTATGCTCTTCAAGTAAAATACCCAAAAGATCAAAAAGAGTTAGAGAAGTACCAATTTTTGAGAAACCTGATTTAAAAACCAAATATGTTACTAAAAAAAACCTAGATTAATCAAGATTAATCTTTCTGAATTAAATTGCACATGTAAGAACAAATCTCAACCTATACATGGGAAACAAAATCAAAGATGTTAGATCTAATAAAAAAGAAAAAAGTCCTTTCATGAAAAATTTATTGATTAATTTTAATTTAAATATTTAGTTGATTAATTTTAACTTAAGTTTGGTTGTATTGAAAACCGTTAGAATCAAATTTAGAAAATGATAAATGGGTTTCCCATAACTTTTTGAAAGTTAGAGAAAATAAATATTTTTAAGAAATGAACAAATTATTTAATTTTCTATTTGTAACCTTTTTAAATAATATATTTATTTTTCATTTATTTTAAAATCTTCATAAATTTATATATTTAAAAAATCCTCACGTTAAATACGGTATACAATAAAGCTCCGCAATGGAAGTTATCTAATAAATTCAAATTAAATATTAGCAATAATTAAATTATTGATTAAAATCAAAAGATACATTCATTAATAAGTTTGGTTTGGCAAATTTGCATGCCTTAAAAATGAGTTAGATTTAATCGTTCCATCTCAATTTAGACAATATATAAATATATTTGTATTTCGATCGTGTTTAACTCATTTTATACCCACAAATTATTCAATTTAACTTTCAATTTTTAATTTTTTAGTTACAAATAACATTTTAAAAATAAATAAAAATATTTTTTAATGAATTATATTAATTGATTAAGACTAACAAAAATAAATTTTTCATAAAAATAAATTACTCATCTTATTTGCAATTTTCCCTACACCCATAAAACAATCCATGTATTGAAGTGAGGGAAGTTGCTCCCACTAACTTTTTACCTTTTTTTAATATTAGATACTCATATTTATAAATTCATTTATATATGCAATTAATTATAAAACAATCATTGCTCTAAACTATACAAAACTAAAATACTAATTTTTATATTATTGCCTTCACAACGTACAATTTCTAAATTCCATCTCTCTATATGTCTTCATTTTATTTAATTATCAATCAATAATAAGTTTATTGGGAATAATAAATTTCTTTCCAAAAGAAAAATGTGTATTCTATCCATAACTTGATCTATTTTCATAAAATATTTCTATCTTTATTTTATTCACTAATAAACACCATTCTCTCTTCTTTTCCTACATACGCTCCTAAATACTTAATTACTTATAAAATAAAATTATAATAATTATGACTTATGTAAGAAAGAATGTTCAAAAAAT
This sequence comes from Phaseolus vulgaris, assembly GCF_000499845.2. Taxonomy (NCBI): domain Eukaryota; kingdom Viridiplantae; phylum Streptophyta; class Magnoliopsida; order Fabales; family Fabaceae; genus Phaseolus; species Phaseolus vulgaris. Next base: position 29,225,181 of record NC_023755.2, on the reverse strand, counting down.
AAACTTCTGAAACTTAATTTCCTTAATCTCAAATTATCAATCACTATATCATTAGATAATTAGTTTGGAAAATATATATTTGATTCTCTTTAAACAAGTTTTTTAAAATTAAGATACAATAAATTGTCACTTTAAAATTTCGATTCACTTCAAAATGTCAAAATAGAAAATCATAATCTCTTTTTTTTTTCAAAAACATATTTCAATATTTACACACTTTTTAATAGAGTATTTCAACATGGTTATTTTTATTGTACAGTTAATAAATTTCTTAAAACATGTATATTATCAAATAACTGGAAATTTAAATCAATGGGAGGCATCTAAAATTAATGATGTTTCATGAAAGACCAATATACTCTAACATCAATTGACAAAAAAATCTTAAAGGATAACGATGATGATTTGACAAGTAATTTTATATTCCAAGAGATTTAAAAGATGTTTAAAATGAAATCATAGTTTTTAGCTTGAAAAGGTTTCATCATAAATATTGAATCAATAATTTTAATAATAATTTATAAATGAAATTATTGAATAATAAATGTTAAATAGAAAAGATGTTTGTAAGTCTTTCTTGCATGCGTTTGCAAGTGTAGTTAAAGGCCTGCATAAGAAATTGTTTTCTTTTGCCTTTTACATCAATATTCTCAACTTCATCTTCATCGCTCACCAACTAATTATAAGGAAGCTCAAATTTGGGACCAGATTCTCCTGGTTGCATATATTAACAAGAGAAATTTAAGACTGAATTTGATAAAGTTAAATATGATATAAAGACGAAAATTCTCATATAGGTTTTCTTACCGGTTTAGAGTTAAAAAGATGATGTTAGTGTTATGTTAGAGACGATAAAAGTTCACAAAGAAGATTGTTTCGCTCAAATATAACAAAAATAAAAAAAAAGCCAATTCAGTTGTCCTCTTTAAATCTTTGTTTTTAACCACCTTGGAAGTTGAAACCCCAAGGAACAACAATGTCAAAGCCATACCGAAAATAACATGGACTCTGTCAGCAAAAGGAAAAACACAAACACATAACTTTATTATAATCAATTAACACTAATAAAGTTTTAGTAAAAAGTGTTTTTTTACACTTAGTCTCTAAAGACAATGTTGAGAGTGTGTATTTTTGGTGTTGCATATTTTTAGTAGGCTTTCAGATTTGTTTCTGTTTGAATGAGTTAATTTTTTTTTTCTTTTTTCACTAGCTATAAGTGGATTAACTATTTGTTATTTGAAAAAAATATTTTATTAACACCCTCTGTCACTAACACAGATTTGACACCGCTTGCGTGACATTAATTGACACTGCAGATGTGACATTTGGTGAGGATGTGACACTGACTCTATATTATAATATATGACCCGTAGCACACGCAAAACTAGTTACTCGTGTGTGTAAGTGGTTACTTATGTGACGTTTATGGCCACCCACCTTTCATGAAAAAAAATCAATTTTTTTTAATAAGAACCATATATTACATCGGTTAGATGACTTAACCGGTGTAATAATCCTACCAGAACTACCCAGCCACAGGTTCCTCCACATATACTGGCACACGCAAAACTGGTTACTCGTGTGTCTGTAAGTGGTTACCTATGTGATGTTTATGGTCACCCACTCTTCATGAAAAAAAATCAATTTTTTTTAATAAAAACCATATATTACATCGGTTAGATGGCTTAACTGATGTAGGTTTCTCCACATATACTGACACACAAAACTGGTTACCCGTGTGTTTGTAAGTGGTTACCTATGTGACATTTATGGTCACCCACTCTTCATGAAAAAAAAATCAATTCTTTTTTAATAAAAACCGTAGATTACATCTGTTAGATGGCTTAACCGATGTAGGTTTCTCCACATATACTGACACACACAAAACTGGTTACCCGTGTGTCTGTAAGTGGTTACCTATGTAACTTTTATGGTCACCCACTCTTCATGAAAAAAAATTCATTTTTTTTAATAAAAACCATATATTACATCGGTTAGATGGCTTAACCGATGTAGGTTTCTCCACATATACTGGCACACACAAAACTGGTTACCCGTGTGTCTGTAAGTGGTTACCTATGTGACGTTTATGGTCACCTACTCTTCATGAAAAAAAAAATCATTTTTTAATAAAACCATATATTACATCGGTTAGATGGCTTAACCGATGTAGGTTTCTCCACATATACTGGAACACACAAAACTGGTTACCCGAGTGTCTATAAGTGGTTACCTATGAGACGTTTATGACCCACCCACTCTTTATGAAAAAAAAAATTAATTTTTTTTAATATGGGCCATATATTACATCAGTTAGATGACTTAACCGATGTAGTATGGGTCATTCTGAGTAAAAAAAAATATATTACACCGCTTGTTTCTAAGAACCGATGTAATATATTCTTTTTTACCCTATTTTGAAGCTCGCGCTGCTCATTCGTGCGCAATTTCACTCTGTCACGTCATTGCCACGTCTGTAGCGTCAAATGTGTGTTACTGTCAGAGGGTGTCAATATATCAGGACTCTTGTTATTTATCAACAAAGCTATTGATGACTTTTTACAGCAAGTGCACCACTTTGTCATTAGTAATAATGTGTCCCTAAGGATGGATATTGAACCCACAAGGAATAGTTGAATATTCAAGTAAAAGATTCGCTAAAGATAAAACAGAATGATAAAAGTTTGTTGAGAGTTGTTATAATGGCAAGAATTAACAAGAAAACAAGTCAAAAATTTTATTGCTTCAAATGTAAAAATAGGGATTGGGTTTCATCTTTCTCACTTTTTTGTATTAATTAGCATCACAATATCGTGTCCTTTGATTGATATTGATGCCCGTATAAAAGTAATTTATATCCATTCCTTGCATATAAAATTATTAAGATGCTTCCTAAATATCGATTCCTCGTATATTTATAAAAACAACTTATGATTAAGATTATACATTGATAGCAATTAACATATCAAATCTATTTCTAACATTCAAATATGTTAAGCATTATCGTATAGGTCAGAACGTTAGAAGTACTTTCCAATTAAATCTAAAATTCTAGGTCATGGTAAGCCAAACATTATAAACAAAACAATAATACCAATCATCAATCAAGAACAAAATATTTATTTAGATATCACCTCGAGAGTTTGAACAAATTACTCCTAAACCCCAAGGGTAGAACTAGCCACACATGATGACTGTTATAAGCTTTGAGAGCAAGAAAAGAAGATCCAAGATTTTTCTTGTTAATGACTTCCTCTTCTAATGTTTCTCACACCTCCTATTCTTCCAATTGGGTTACAATTCACTCTATGGTGTTTTTCTCTCAATCTTGCCCACTACAGTTGTGCCTTAAGCCTCCTATTTAACCTAATTTGCTTGGGCTGAAGTGACTTTTTGCTTAGGTGTTAATGGGCTCACTTGGGCAAATAAAATGTAAAAAGGCCCAACGTTACTAGTGCTATCTCGCTCAAGCGAGATTCTACTCGCTTGAGAGAGATCCACTGGTGGTATCTTGGCTTTTTGCGAATTTGGGCAGCTTTGGTGAGTGTTGATGCATTCCAACTTTCTCTTTTTAGCTTTGTATATTTTCTTTTGCCCAATCATCTCCATTCTCCCCTAGAATTCTGAAATTAACGCCAAATTTGGGAATAAATCGTTCCTATTCAATTACAAATCACAAAATATGTAAAAAAAGTATAAATTCATAAATTAAGAGTTATTTTATACTCATTTCAGAAATTAATACTCATAAGTGTCTATATTTTAATATGAAATATTACAAGGAAGGCAAGGCGGTTTTTCCAAAATTATTCTCAAGGTTGAAAAAATAATCAAAATCAGAATTTTGGGTGGAAACAAGACTATAATTCATTTAACAAGCAAGGGCCTTTCCAACAACAACATCAATCTAATTATCCATCTATCCCTGACAGGATGTGTAAAATTGAAGATGCTTTGTCAAATATTTTGAGTTTCCAGGATAATAGCATGACCACGATTAGGAGCATGAAGACTCAAATAGGACAGATAACCAAACAAATGTCACAACTTGCACAAATTGTTGACGAAAAAATTGGCCAAATACCAGCCAACACTACCACCAATCCCAAGGAGCATTGTAATAACATCACTACTGAGGGTGATAAAAGAAAAAGAAAGGGAGATGGTGAGATGGTGAAAGTTGAGAAGGAAAAGGGAGAAAATAGAAAATAGGGAGAAAAATAAAGTTGTAGAAAATAGAATTTCAAAATAATTATCTCATTCTTCTATGCATGTAAAAAGAGAAAAGAAAGGATTAATTTTTGCTTCCAAAAAGTTATTTTGCAAGATGGCCAGAGAAAAAAACGTTCTTTGATGGAGTTAGAAGGAAGATATGTTGTTTTGAAGATAGAGATATGGAGCCGGAAGCGGGAAGCAGTTTTTTGAAACACTTGCCAAAGAAATTCAAGGATCCAGGGAGTTTTACTATTTCTGTGTCAATGGGTGATTTATTTGAGGGTAATGCCCTATTAGATTTAGGGTCAAGTATAAATTTGATGCCACTAACCATGTTAAGACAAATAGGTGACTTAGAGGTTAAACCCACCAAGATACAGTTACAATTGGATGACGAAACGATGAAACATCTTTATGGTGTGGTGGAAGATGTCCTCATAAAGGTAGACAAATTCATGTTCCTAGTAGATTTTGTTATCTTGGACATGAAAGAAGATGAGGAGGTCCCTTTAATTCTCGGTAGATCTTTCATGAAGACTGTTAAAGTCATAGTGGATGTAGACAAAGGAGAACTTAGAGTAAGGTCTCATGATGAAGAGGTAAGATTTAATCATTTTGATGATGTAACTAACTGTATTGCAGATAAGAATGGGAGACAAGAGGAAATATCAAAATATGGTGAGAAGATGGAGGGCTCAAAGCCAAAGGAGAAAGTTACATGTCATGAAAAGTTAGAGGCAAAAGGAGACCAGAACAATCAAGGAAAGCCAGTGGAAGGAGATGAGTATCGTCCAGGACAACCTATCATGGTCAACGCAGGTAGGGGTAGAGGAAGGAAGAAAATGAAAAAATTATGGGTCATCAAAGAATTAAAGATGGACGAAAAAATTGAAGTTGAAGAGCCATATTCAAGGCGGACAAAAGTGATAACAAAAACATGGGTTGAACAAGATAATTATCCTCCTTGATAACAAACTCTCAAGCTATACGACGTTAAATAAAGCGCTTGTTGGGAGGCAACCCAGTAATTTTAATTTGTTTATTTTGTGTTAAGATAGATTTTTGGTATATGATAATAAATGTTGTCCCTAAAACTGAAGAAATACACAAGCTTACCAGGGTTATCTCGCTCAAGCGAGAATTTATTGTGCTCTCGGTGTTTTTCTCGCCCAAGCGAGAAGACTTTGACAACGTTTTTTTAAACGCGTTGTAGGGTCCAGTGGTGCCATTCCTTGCAAAATTCTTGGTGAAAAGCTTGCGTTTTTGCTTTGTGGTTGCTTATTTATGCTATAATCTTCCATTGCTACTTTCTCAAGTTTGAAATCGTTGATCATTAGGTGTCAAGTAAGTCTTTCATCTCTAATCTTGGTCTAATTTCGTGATTAATTCATGAATTTAGGTGTTGAGGTACAAATTTGGGGGTTTTGAAATTTTTGAGTTTTGAGATGATTTTGATGAATGAAGTTAAACTCTTGGCCTAATGAATTCTGTTTGGTATGACTCATTGTTGGTTCTCTAATTTGGATGGATAAATTTAGAAATCTTACTCTTTTTCATGAAAACTTAAGCATGCATGGAAGTTGTTTGTGAAAATGCACTGAGAAAATTACATGAGATTGGTTAAGTTTTGAATTGAGAGTTTGATTAATGTTGATATATGAGAAATGGATTGTGTCCAAATTTAAATTTGCAGCCATGGGACGGACTAAGAGTACTGCAACTCAAACATCTAAAGGAAAAAGACCGAGGATGGAGTCTTCGGAACCTCCAAGAAGCAGGTTTGGTAGTAAAGAAAAGCAGCGAAGGTATGATGAAATAAAGAATTGGGCTTTTATCCCTGATAGAAGAGTACAATTGCTACCTGAGCAATATGACTAATTTTTAGGGGGGTTGCAAAGAAGGAATTGGATGAGATTAGCTTAGCCTCTTCCAATGTATGATCCTGATGTGGTCCATGAATTTTATGCAAACGCTTGGGTAGGAGAGGAGGGAATTCAGGAGTTGAGATCCAAAGTACGAGGACAATGGGTACCATTTGACAGGGACTCCATTAGTGCATTTTTGGGTGATCCCTTACAGTTAAGAGGAGATGAGAAGTGCATATATTACAAGTTGAAGGAACAAAATTTTGGCTTTAATGATGATAAAGTGGCTAGGGAAATTTGTCTAGCTGATCACACATATCAACTAACTGCAACTGGTAAGCCGTGGAGGATATTACAGAAGCACATGAAGTCACTATCTCAAGTTTGGATGGCTTTCATGCTGACCAATATGGTACCTAATGGTCATTGTTCCCGCCTGTTGACTCGATTGCCTTCGCACTTCCAACGACGATGACATGCCCAATTCTCTCTGCCTTCCTTCGTGCTTTCCTTCGATCAAACACCTGAACCTGCAAAGACAAAGGGGCGCCCTAGAGGCCGTTTGCACTCCGACGCTCAAGTCAATACTGGGGCTAGTCCAAAACTCTTATCCATAAAAGCTCTGTGTAAATTGTGTGTGTATCGCGTAAATATTGCGTACCTTGTTAGGTTTATTACTACCCTTTATATAGTCTAGGGTTTCCGCTACCCGCATTTAAGGTTTTTGAGGGTATGCCTTAGCGCCGCTATCACCCAATCTTAGGGCAATCTAATGCGTAAGACTCCCTTATTGGAGTGCAACCTCTGACAGGATGACCACCTGGGTACCAACTTGTGCACCTAATCTCTGGGGCCATCCGTCCTGGGAGTGCCCTAGCTGTTCACGTGCCATGCATGCAGCCTACCCCTGGAACGTAACCTTCATGGGCCTTAGCGCTTCCAGTGGTTCTTTGCTTGTGCTACGCCTGAATGCACTCTTCACACCACATGCATGGGCCCCTCGTGATCTAGGTTTCTCCCTACTGATAACTGGTGTGTTGTCTGGGATCCACCTCTCGTGGCCCAACTCTGCTGTTTGAGTCACCGACGCCCGATGTCACATCGCCCTCACTCTGTTGTCGATGACACATCGACACATCCTAGTGATCGACGTTTGACCACTCTTCGACACATTGGCTCGCGTCGCTCACGAGACACTGGCCCATGCCGCACGTGGGACCCAGCTTACGTGGCTCACCATTACTAGCAGTCAACGACGTCCGAGGACTGGTCGATACAGTCATGTTTCTGACTTAAATGTTCTTAGGTGTCATCTTCTATACAACCATGGACGTTGTGATACCAGCCACCTTCATGGGTCCGAAGGCCACCTTCACAGGTGTAGAGGACCCAAAGGCTCATCTCACAGCCTTCCACACCTAGATAATACTGTCAGGAGGCTCTGACGTTGTGCACTGTAAGCTATTCATGAGTACGCTGCTGACAGGCACAACATTGGACTGGTTCGTTAGTCTTCCTTACGGACACATTACCTCGTTCGAATAGTTCTCAACACTGTTTAGGGAGCAGTATATTATCAAACGGGCTCCCCCTTTGGTCTCTTATGACCTCATTGATAAGTGAAAAACAACCTGTTGTTTTGTCGAAATAATCGATTGTTTTACTCTTAGGTGTTTTTGAAAAGGTTGAAAACTGTTTTTGTTAGTTGACTTGCTGTCAAACCAAAACAATCGATTGTTTCGTGGTTTCAATCGATTGTTTCTTTGAAAATCCTAACATTATTCTATTTTGGTGGTTGAATGTGCTTTAAATGATTTCCAACTGAATACGCTCCTTCATTAAATGCTTTGACCAATCTTTGAAAAGTATAAAAGGTTTGTTTATGTTTTAAAACAAACAAGTGAAACAGATTTGTGTTTTTTCAGTTGTGAAAAAAATTGCTTTCAAGTTTTGAACATTAACATCAAGCTTTGGGTTTTCTCAAGAAAAAGTGGAATAGGATTGCATTTGTATTGATTTCAGATTATTCTGTAAACAAGTGTAACTCTTTCTGAATCTTATGTAATTTTGGTGTTATTGCCAATGAGTGTTGTGAGTTCTTGAGGTGGTTAAGATCAACATTCTTGGTGTGTGTTGTGCCAAAGTGAGTATTTTTCTTAAAGGGTTCAAGGTCACTGCTTTGGTGGTTTGTGTGTAATCTGTTTTGATTGCTTAGTGGATTACCCAGTGGCTTCTGGGGACTAGATGTAGCTCTTGGTTTAAGAGTGAACCAGTATAAACTGTTGGTGTATCTCTTTCTTCCCTTAAACTCATTTAAATTCAGTTGTTATTGCTTTACTGGTATAAACAACCGATTGTTTCGCAGAAACAACCGATTGTTTCGCAGAAACAACCGATTGTTTCGCAGAAACAACCGATTGTTTTCTTTCTGGTGCTTTGCTGTTTTGTGCTTAAATTCTTGGCTAATTGAAATTCTGATATGGATTCACACAAAGGATTTTGTTCAAGCTGAAAAAGTTTTCAAAAACCCCTTTTAAACAATTCACCTCCCTCTCGTTTAAGGCCATATATTCTAACATACTCATCATTCTATAGATAATCTTTGTGAACATATGACTTTTGTGTCACAAATTGAACCAAAATATGTCATTGAAGTTTTAAATGATGAAAATTGGGTAACAACTATGCATGATGAATTAAATTAGTTTGTTAGATTCTTGAGAAAAAATATGATGATATCAATGTCATTAGAACTAAATGGGTCTTTACAAATAAACTTGATGAATATGGAACTATAACTAGAAATAAAGTTAGACTTTTGCTAAAGGCTATAATCAAGAATAAGGTATTGATTATGATGAAACATTTGTCCATGTAGCAAGATTAGAAGTTGTAAGATTGTTGCTTGCTTTTGCATGTATGAGTGACTTTAAACTTTTTCATATGAATGTAAAAAGTGCATTTTTTAATAGTTTCATTAATGAATTCTATGTGTCTCAACCTCCTGGATTTGAAGATCACAAACATCCTGATCATGTCTTCAAACTTAAAAAGGTTTTATATGAACTAAAACAAGCTTCTCAAGAGTGGTACGAGAGGCTTAACGATTTTCTCTTATCTCATGGATATGAGAGAGAAAATTTTGATAAAACTCTTTTCATTAAAAAATTTATATATATATATATATATATATTATAAAATTTATAATCATGGTCATTGTCAAGGTTTTAAGCAATGATTTTAAATATGCGGAGTTGCTAAAAATTGTGGCTTATTAGAAATGGCACGACCACCTAAATTACGGCTCAAAAAATCATTACTTAAATTTTAAATCATGATTTTTATTCTTTAGGTCACAATTTTGTGTTATTATCTAAAATGTTATTTGTTTTTTAATTATTATAATATTATTTTAATTAATAAAATTAATTTTAACTCATCTTTATAAAATTATCTCCATTATATCATTTTTATTATGAAAATCTTTATTGTATAAGAACACATCTATACATTCTTTTACCCATCAATAAACAATTCAGAAATAAAAAATTTCCTATAAAGTTGACCCGCTCGACCTTAATAAAATTCTTAAATAGATGTAACATAAATAACAAAAAATAATTATTGAGTAGTTAAGTGATAGTTTACAAGTCTTTTTTTTTTTTAATTGAGATATCTGTTGAACAAGAATTAAAGTGTAATCTCACAAACATTATTTAAGCCTTCCAGATACTCACATTATGGAATAACTTTTAAAACTTAGAAAATTTACTTGAATAAATTTTGAAGCTTCTGACAAAAGTTATCAACACAAATGGACTCTAAATCATGACTTACCAAGAAATTCCTCAATTTTGCATGATTTTCCCTGACTTCTCTGCCAACCTCATTCTCTTCATCCATCACAATTTTCACTGCTTTGCTTACACTCTCCTTTGTGAACCAGCCATCTTCTTCACCCTTCTCCACTTCAACCCCAACCTTCAAGTTGCTACCCATCATCCTTGCATTAATAATATGATCACCATCTAGTTGTGGTAGTAACACCATTTGACACTTATTCACTAGTGCCTCAGTTAATGAACCAGCTCCACAGTGTGTTATGAAGCAACCCACTGATGAGTGCTCCAAAATCAACTGCTGTTGTATCCATCCACTGTGGACAATCCCTCTCCCTTCAATTCTTTCCTTAAACCCTTCTGGGAGTGCAGCTTCAATTGTCTCAAACCCAATAGGAACTTTCACAACTGCCAAGAATGGAAGTCCTGTAAGTTCAAGACCCAACAACAATTCTTGGAATTGACCATGTGGTAGTTTCCATTCACTCCCAAGGGCACAGAAAACCACAGAACCATCCTTGAAACTTCCAAGCCATGCACTCCACTTTTCATCCAAAACAGTGTTAGGTGGCTCAGGTATGATAGGTCCTGAAAGGACAACAGACTTCCCAAACTGCTCTGCAAGGTAGTCAACAAAAGGCCCCTCAATTTCTCTACAACCTTTGAACCCAATTGCATCTGATAGCATTAAACCATTGTTGAGGCGATCATAGAAGAGAACACCGCTACCAAACTCCCAGTTCCTCTTAGAAGCAAGGAACTTAGCTTCATGTGCATGAAGTTTGATAGATGATACAGGGTAACCAAGAGGGGGTTGCATAAGGTCAAGTTCAGTTAAGCTACCCTTGTGGTTCATCCTTGGAGGGGCTGTAGTGTAAGATACTGTGGCAGGGCTAAGAATGAAGTATTGAAAGGATTTGATCCCCAAGCGAGAAGTGATGTTTGGTAGCCAATATGTGAAGTTAAAGAAAACAATTTGCGGCTTTAAATCTAGGAGGAGAAGCTCTATATCCCTCTCAGTGCGGTCCATAGCCGTCATAATGAGTGGACCTAAAGAAAAAGACACATCGGAAGTGGTTTCTGCACCATGAGGAAGACCTTCAACATGAGGAACATTGATAGGGAAAAAGGTGATGAGATCTGGGAAGAGGTTGAATTGCTCTAACTTGGATTGTGTTCTTCTGGGGATGAAGAAGGAGATTTTGTGTCCCCTCTTTGCTAACTTGTTGGAGAGGTGGAGATATGGAGTTAAATGTCCCATAGCAAACCATGGAAACATTGCTATGTGCAAAGAAGAAGAATCCATTTTTTTTCTCTGCTGATCAATTTTCAGCTTTCCTTTTCCTGCAGATTCAAACACATAAAGCCAACTTCTGTACATCAATCAATTTATTAGGAAAGGATGCAATAATTAGAAAATATGTGAACCCAATCAATCCACGTTGCTTTACACTAAAAAATCATTTACTTCACAAATTAATAAAATAATATTTTAATCATATAATTTACTTTTTAATTTAAAATATTATTTTATTATTATAATGTGTTGTCTAGTGTATGCTTTTACGGTTTAGTGTAAAAAAATATTTTCCTTTTTAAATCCCAAATTTAGCTTATAATTTTTAGGATGATAATACATTGGCATCCTTTACACTAAAAATATAACCCTAACATTCTAATAAATTAATATTTTAATATATTTTATTTTATTTTTAATTTAAAATATTATTTGTACCTGTATGGACAAAAAGGAACCAGATAGTACCTGAAACTGGTTGTACAATTGCTGATGTGTCGGTAGTCCTTGAGTTTCTTCAAGCTTCCTTCCTTCGCTGTTGATGCTCCGCTAGTCGGGGTTACCTGTGATTGCAATCCGACGCTCAAGTCAGTTTTATGATTTAAGTGCATTCTAGTAGAATGTGAAAAACGTACCTTACACATTCACAAAGAGTTTTATTTATAGTGTTAGTTATGGACCCTTATGGTAATGGACCGAATATCAGTTATTAACTGACATGTATCGAGGTCCCTAATTAATAGGGATGTGCAACTTTCAGTCAATCAGTTTTTGACTAATTCGTTGGAGATATTTCTCGCATATTTCGGGATATGAATGTGACTCATTAAGTTCTATTGTAACCGTCGTTACTATTATTTATTGCGTGTCTTGAGGTGTCCTTTGGCTCGGGCGATCGGCCACCTTGGTCGAGACTGGCTCGTTCGGAACCGATCGGTACACTTGCCCCCAAACGTACACTTGCCCCCAGGCTCGAAGAAATTAAATTCCGAAGAGTCGTAAATGTTGAACCAAGTCATGTTCAAGCTTTGAAAAATTCAAACCCTTTGAAGGATGTTGAAGCCTTGGCTGTGCTTGCTGTTGCTGTGCTGGTTTAGTATAGTTCTGGGTAGTTTGAGTGTTGTAATCCACCCTTTGATCGAATCTAAAGCATAGGCATTCTCAATCTTTGTGAAAGTAAAATGTTTTCAAACTAAGCTAAAACAACCGATTGTTTTGTCGAAACAACCGATTGTTTATACTTAGATGTTTTAAGAAAAGATTGAAAACTGTTTTTCAAATGGTTGAACTGTTAAAATATAACAACTAGTAGGCCGGACATAATGTTTGTGGTGTGTCTTTGTGCAAGATATCAAGCAAATCCTAAAGAGTCACACTTCAAAGTTGCAAAAAGAATTCTGAAATATCTCAAAGGAACATCATCGGTTGGATTATGGTATCCTTCTCACTCTCAAACTCATTTAATTGGTTATTCAGATTCTGACTTTGCAGGTTGCAAGCTAGATAGAAAGAGCACAAGTGGCACTTGCCACCTTCTTAGCTCAAGCCTAATCTCATGGCATAGCAAGAAGCAAGCATGTGTTGCTCTCTCTACTGCTGAGGCTGAATACATTGTTGTTGGAAGCTGTTGTGCACAGATTTTGTGGCTCAAACAACAACTTGCAGACTTTGGATTACATATCAGCAAGGTTCCTTTGATGTGTGATAACACAAGTGCCATCAATCTTATCAAAAATCAGATTCAGCACTCAAGGACCAAACATATTGAAATAAGTCATCATTTCATCAGGGATCATGTAAACAATGGGAACTGTCAAGTGAAGTTTGTGGAGACCAAACTGCAGTTAGCTGACATCTTCACAAAACCGTTACCAAAAGAGAGGTTTTTCTTCTTAAGAAATGCGTTAGGTATCCTTGATCTTAATAATCTGTCCTAAATCTGTTTTGATACATGCTAAAGTCCATTTGTGAAGACAAATAGGGGGAGAATTAATTGGTTCTTGTATATCTGATATGGTAAAATCTGTTAAAATCTCTGATATAAAAGTGTTTTCTGCTGCTGCTGATAAAAACAACCAATTGTTTCGTGTAAACAACCGATTGTTTATCATGTTTTATGCCTTGAATATATAAAAATCTAACTTGCTGCTGTAAGAAGCATTGGATAGTATAAATGCTATTTTTGCAGGTACTGCTTCAGATTCAATCAGATCAAACACAAGCACTAGGGATTTGTCTTCATCAAATAGGGGGAGATTGTTGAACCAAGTGATGTTCAAGCTTTGAAGAATTCAAACCCTTTGAAGGATGTTGAAGCCTTGGCTCTGCTTGCTGTTGTTGTGCTGGTTTAGTATAGTTCTGGGTAGTTTGAATGTTGTAATCCACCCCTTGATCGAATCTAAAGCATAGGCATTCTCAATCTTTGTGAAAGTAAAATGTTTTCAAACTAAGTTAAAACAACCGATTGTTTTGTCGAAACAACCGATTGTTTATACTTAGATGTTTTAAGAAAAGATTGAAAACTGTTTTTCAAATGGTTGAACTGTTAGAACCAAAACAACCAATTGATTCGAGGAAACAACCGATTGTTTGTTTTGGGACCATAACAGAAAAACTGTTTTATCTTTGACTGAGCTTTAAATTATTTAACTGCTTACGCTCCAGTCATTAAATGCTTTGACCAATCTTTTAATGCAATTTAAGAGTTTGTTAAGATTTGATAACAAACTACATCTTTGAATATATTCAGAAAAACAGATTTGAGAATTAATCTTTGACAAGTTTTTTGCTAAGAGTTTTGGAGTTTTTCAAAGAGCTGAGATTGCTGAAAGTTTGTGGAATAGGATTCTACTTGTATTGATTTCAGATTATCTTCTGTAACAAGTGTAATCCTTGTACTCTGTGAAACAAGTTTTCGTTTCTGTGTTTGCTGAGATTGGTTGTGTGTTCTTGAGGGGATCAAGATCAGCAATCTTAGTGTTGGTGTGTTGGCCAAGAAGAGTGTGTGTCTTGAGGTGTTCAATGTCACTTTCTTGGTTGTGGTGTAAGTGCAAGTTGTGATTGCTTAGTGGATTTCCTCAGGGTTTCTGAGAAGACTGGATGTAGCTCTGGGTTTGTAGTGAACCAGTATAAACATCTGTGTACTTTTTCTCTATCTCTAACTCTTTAGAATTCAGTTTTGATAATTGTTTACTGGTATAAACAACCGATTGTTTTTGCGAAACAACCGATTGTTTTCCCAGTGCTGTGCTTTTTGCTTTGTGTTTTGAAAAACTGATTTCTTAATCAAGGTGTGATCCTGCCTGTTGACCGGAGCGCTGGAGAATGCCTCGTCAAGGGATCGACGTGCGCGCCGCTTCTCACCTCCGTTCCTCCTCTGGATCTATCTCAAGAACCTGCAAAGAAACGATACGGCGCCGCTGCGGCCGATCGCACTCCGACGCTCAAGTCAGTGGCGGTATCACCGAATACTAAGAACTGGAACTGTGCAAATCTCTCTCACAAACAGCTCTGTCACTCGCAAGCGTAAAGTGTATGAACTGAACGTGCGTACCTTAGAAAATCTGTTAGGAACTCTTATATACCTGGTGGTTTTCTCTCTCCTGGCAGTTACAGACTTGGACACGTGGCTCGTATCCAACTGTACACGTGCCATCATCTGGGGCTCTCTGACTTGGCGCTGCTTCTACTCTCATTTTGGCTAAGTTACCTATGCATGGTACTGCCCAGTGCATAGCTAACTCAGGAGTGCGATCTCTACTGAAACTGGCGAGGTAGGGCCTTCATACACCTTCCCTGTGGTCTCGCCGGCCGCCTTCATAATCTGCTTCTCCTTCATCTTCGGCGATGTGCTTGTTCTGGCGATCTCCGACTGCCTGGTCGCCTGAGTCTGCATCTGGCGACTTCATCCCCAACCTGGCGATCGCCTATTCTGGTAAGCTGGAGATCGGAACACGCCAACTTAACTATCGGCGACTACACGTGCCTCCCGACTTCCTTCCCAACTGTCAACCTGGCGCCTTGTCAACACGCCTATACTGTAGCAGGATGCCACGTCATCGCACCCGACCACCAGGGCGGTACACAAGCCCCCCAGTCTTAAGCGAAGACTTGTCTAGCGAAAAGACTGAAGAAGCCTTCGTTAACACCGGTCTACGTGGCATGGGCGCAGAATTCCAAGCGATAGTACTTTCTGCTGCTCTGACGCTCCACCAAACCCTTCGCGCATCGTTCGACACGTGGCTCTCACCAACGGCTATCTTCATCTGCCGTTAGCGCTTCCCAAAACCGTTTCGAAAACCCTTAAACCCCTTACGCTCCTACTGTTCCATCACTTTCTTCACACTTGCATACGCTCTCATTTCCCTCTGCGAAAGCTCTCGACGTTCCTCGACGCTCTAGATCACCACCTCCCTTCAACATTCTCCCGATCATCGAAAGGTGACTACTTTCCTTCATCTGTTGGGTTTTCTTGTATTTTCACCGATTTGCATCATCCTGTAACTGTCTGGTGCATACGCTGTGGGCTGTTTTTCCATTTCTCCTTCTGCGTGACTTGGGGCTTTGTCGATCGTCGCAACGAATTCACATTCGTTCGTCTTTCACCTTCCTTTCATGATCGAGTCAGCCTTTGTAACCCTCCTGATTATTTTTTCTTCCTCCTTCGTTTGCAGTTGCTACCATGACTCGCACGAAGATCACCCCGAACCCTCCTCCATCAGCGCGAAACCCTCCTTCACAAGTACACGACTCTACGCAAGTTCGTGGTGCTCCCTCTTCGCAGGCTGTGAGGCCTGCGTCTTCTCAAACCGCTCTGGCCCAGGCGACTCCACCAAACGCTGGAGGAGCCCCCATCCCACTGCCAGACTTCAAGACGTTATACCCATGGACTAACTCAACCCTCTTGAAGGAAACGTCGTCGGTGAACACCGCGGGAGCGGTTCTGCGATTGACCAATGGGGACGAGGCCCACCAATCGTTCCACAAGGAGCACGATGAGAGAATGATGGTGCTGCCTTGCCCCGCCACTCTGCCAGTGTGCGCCGATGATAAAGTGAGCGCCGACGGGCCCTTCTGCTTCGTCTACACCACTTTCTTCAAGAAGGTCAAACTCAGGTTCCCTCTCACTCGATTTGAGAGGGAACTCTTAACCGAGCTCAATATCGCTGCCGCCCAGCTTCATCCCAACAGCTGGGCGTTTGTCCGAGCTTTCGAGATAACGTGCGCCCACCTGGGGTTGCCCGCGTCAGTGGACGTGTTTTTATTCTTGTTCGAGGCCAAGCACCCAGGAGATCGCCTGTGGGTCAGCCTGAACGCCATTGCTGGGAGGTCCATTTTCACCATCTTCCAGCAGTCGTACAAGGATTGGAAGGGGAAGTTCATTCAGGTTCGCGCAAATGACAAAGACACTTCCCTCCTCGACGGTTTCCCCTTGTACTGGGTGGACAAGGGGAAAAAGGAGTCCAAGAGCTGCTTCAGGAGGCCCAGAAGTCCTGATAGCATGGGAGCCTTGGACAGAGACCTTTGTCTCTTCTGGAAGAGGGTGGCAGATGCCCACGTAACATTCTTGACCCCCACCCTGATTTCCTTCGAGTTCTTTGAGGACCAGTTGGAATTCCAAATAGGTTAGGACGCTACATCTTTGTCTTGACATTGCTTCTGATATTGTTTCTGGGCGTCTTGTGCGACACACACAAGACTTTGGTTTTATCTTTTCTGCATATGCCTGCTTTTGCTGTCTCATTGTCTTGTACACTTACCCCTTTCTCCTTTGAGCTAACTTATGCATTTTCATTTCATGCAGACACCATGTTGGGTAAGAACATGCTCTCCGATTTAAAGGCGCTCGCCCGCAACCACGGGTTGGCGACCGGCTCCCAGACGGTTCCCAACTCGGCGGTCGAGAAGGCCATCATCCAGGGGCGATCACCGCCTAAGGCGCCCACCCAACGAAAGAAACTGGTCCTTAAGAGGCCAAAGCGGAAAGCCCCCCAAGTTGTCCAAGAGGATGAGGAAGAGGACGACGAGGTCACAGAGGATGGCCTTGTCACGAAAAGGAAGAGGGTGGCACCATCTTCTCCACCTGCCCTGCCCCCTCTTCCAGCTTCAACACCACCATCAACACCCGCTCCTCCTCCTTCATCACCAGCACCACAAGCCCCTTCACCACCAGTTCAAGCAGTTCCATTGGCCACTGCGCCACCTGCAACTGAGGCCCCAGAGCCAAATTTCTTGGAGGACCCCCCGAGCGCCTCCACACCGCATATATCAGCAGGAGGGGGCCCTCCTTCCAACACTTCAGCTGCAGGAATCGTTCCAATCGGGGATGAGGTCGCTCACACCTCTCCAATCCTAATCACCGAGTCCCCGATTGCGTCGCCACGCCAGGAAACAACCACTGAAAATGTTGCTAAGGAAGGTGGCGACGAGAACCCTCAAGCCCCCCTGGCGCCTCTCCAAGCCGCGAACCTTTCCCTCGAGGTTACAAGGATGTGGGAACCTCTGACCGCCAAACTCAAAACCATAGCAGAGGATATCCCATTGATCATAACGAGGGCTGTGGAGAGCTCCACCAGGCGGCTTCAAGACGATATCTACCACCTCAAGACCGAAAACAGCACAATGAAGGTTGAGGTAGAGAAGGTGGCATTCAGCCTGACGCTCGCGGAAATGGAACATTCCCGAGTAGAGGATGCCCTCAGCACCGAGCTTAGGCTTGCGCGCAAGGAAGCTGCTGACCTTCGCCGCAAAGTCCATGAACTTGCCCAAGAAAAGGTTGAACTTGAAAGCAGAATCGTGCCTCTGCGCACCAAGGCGAGCGACCTGGAGGCTCACATTCAAGCTAATGCCGATAAGGTACAAAAACTGGAGCAAAGGTCAATCGACCGCGAGAAGCTGCTTGGGCAAGTAGAAAAAGCAAGGGATGACGCCATGGCTGATCTCACCGAGGCGAACAAGGAAAAAGAGAAGATGGCTGCCGAGTTGACCCAAGCTCGAACAGAATCCAAGAAGGTTACTGACGACCTTCTCCATGCTCAAGAGACTAACAAACAACTCCAAAAACAGATTGAAGAGCAGGGGCAGCAGAACAAGGAGCTCAAGAAACAAGCTGAAGAGCTGGGACAGCAGAACGAGGAGCTCAAGAAACAAGTTGAAGAGCTTCAAGGACAATTTGAAGAACTTAAGCTAAATTCTGCTCAGATTCTGACTGCTGGATTCGAAGCCGCTCGGGAGCAATTCGCATGCCTATTCCCTGATCTCGACCTCAGCATGGTGTCATTAAACAATGAAGTAGTAGATGGAAAAGTCGTTCCCGCCGAAGGCTCAACCAATTCCACCCCATCTGCTTCTTTATAAATTCACCTGTATTTACCTTGTAAAAACTCTTGCACATGTGTTTTGAACAGTTACTCATTTCAATAGCGAAACTTGGATATTCTTCCGACTTCTTTTGAGCGCTTTTACCTTCTTTGTATGTTTAACTTTGCTGCGTTTAACTTAGCGATTTTGCAAACATGACCTTTGGCGTAACTGCTTCGAGCCGATTCAAACTTGAGCAATGATCGCTTTAAGCAACTTGTACCCTTGAGGCACTAACCTGATCAAAGAAAAGTGTCCAAGCAACGAACTGTGACCCAATTATCGGTTCAAACAACGTCCCACTTGACCTGCTTTACCAAACAAGCCTTTCAACCTTCTCACCGCCGCTTGAACTTTTCCCGATCGCCAAAACCTCTTGGTAACACCAGCTTTTTCCAGCCTCATGCTTTGGCAGTCATTTCCTTATCTGAGGCAGAAATGCCCTTTGGGATCTTCCTTTACCTCCCTGAACTTCAGAGCTAGAGACTGGCCGGCTAGGCGTTCTCTTCGAACCTACCTTAGCCACCTTTCAAGCTTCTTCCACCCTCTTCGCCATACCTGAACTCGTTCAGGACGAGAAGGATTTTATCTTGCCTATACTCGCACACGAGCGAGAAGGTCTTTTAACTCGCCTGAACTCGCTCATCGGCGAGAAGGACTTTTACTCGCCTGAACTCGCTCATCGGCGAGAAGGACTTTAAACGGCCTCAACTCGCTCGACGGCGAGAAGGAATTTGTCTGGTGCCTCAACTTGCCCAGGGTGTACATCTCCTCCCCCCTGGATGCACTGAGGACCTTTTCTTTCTCACGCCTGCACTCGCTCGACGGCGAGGAGGTCTTTGATGGGCCTTAGTTCGCACAACGGCGATAAGGACTTTATCCGGTGTCTCAACTTGCCCAGGGCGTACATCTCCTCCCCCCTGGATGCACTGAGGACCTTTCTCGCCTGCGCCCGCACGACGGCGAGGAGGTCTTTAACTTGCCTCTACGCTGCCCCGGGAGTTACATCTTCTCGCTCCCAGAATCACGGAGGACTTTTTCCCCTTTCTCGCCTGCACTCGCTCGACGGCGAGGAGGTCTTTCATCTGGTGCCTCCGATCGCCGATAAACGATGAGGGCTTAAAAACTTAACTGGTGCCTCTAATCGCCGAAAAACGATGAGGACTTTAAAAACTTAACTGATACCTCTAATCGCCGAAAAACGATGAGGACTTTAAAAACTTAACTGGTGCCTCTAATCGCCGAAAAACGATGAGGACTTTAAAACTTTAGAAAACACGCGACATATCTTTTCGTGCCTTAAATCATGTACGAATGACAAGGTCTTTCTTCGAAACTTTTGGAAATAACACCTATGCAATCTGAAAACACCTTATACTTCGAAAACTCTTCTTTTATTGGGTGGCCTCATTAAAAACCCTCCTTAGGGAAAAAAGAGTGCCCCCTTGAAACTGTTTTAACAGAGACATTGCAATATAACATTTGTGTTTGTCTTTACTTACAAAGCTCTTAGCTATAGTACAACTTCAGGTGTGTGGCGTTCCAGGTACGAGGGATCGCCCCCCCTTCCAGCGTCTCCAAGCGATAGGCTCCGTTCCCGAGTGCCTCGGTTATTCTGAACGGTCCAGTCCACTTGGGTGATAGCTTATTCTCCATCTCGTACTGGTGGGCCTTCCTCATCACCAGATTGCCTTCTCCAAACTGCCTTGGCATCACCTTTGAGTTGTACCTTCGCTCGACCCTTCTCTTCACCGCCTCAGCCTTCAGCCTTGCCTCCTCCCTGACTTCGTCCAGCAGATCCAGGTTCAGCCTTCTCTCTTCATTCGAGTCTTCCTCCACGAAGTTCTGGAATCTCGGCGAGCTTTCCTGGATCTCCACTGGAATCATGTCGTCACACCCATAGACCAAGCTAAACGGGGTCTCATGGGTTCCGGACTGCTCGGTGGTGTGGTACGCCCAGACTATACGGGGCACCTCCTCAACCCAACTTCCCTTGGCTTTCTCGAGCCTTCTCTTCAAACCTCTCAGCAACACCCGATTAGCTGATTCCACCTGGCCATTAGTTTGAGGGTGCTCGACGGATGCAAACACTTGCTGTATTCCAACCCCTTCACAAAGCTTCTTCAACAGGTGGCTTGCAAACTGAGTCCCATTATCTGATACTAGGCGCTTAGGCACCCCAAACCGGCACACAATGTTCTTCCATACAAAGCCTTCGATCTTGTGCGCGGTGATCTGGGCCACTGGTTCTGCTTCAATCCACTTGGTGAAATACTCAATCGCCACCACCAAGTACTTCATCTGCCTGATCGCCAGTGGAAAAGGTCCCAGGATGTCGATTCCCCAAGTATGAAACGGCCAAGGGCTATAGATCGACTTCAACTCCTCAGGAGGTGCCTTGTGCCAATCGGCGTGCTGCTGGCATTGTTTGCAGCACTGGGCATACTTCTTGCAATCTTCTCTCATGGATGGCCAATAGTAGCCTGCACGGAGAGTCCTCGCGGCCAGAGCTCGACCCCCGACGTGACTTCCACATATCCCTTCGTGGAGCTCTGCCATAATTCTCGTGCACTTCTCGCCGTGTATACATTCCAGGAGTGGGTGAGTGAATCCAAACCTGTACAGATCGCCATCAATCAATGTATACTTGCTGGAATTTTTCTTTACCTTCCTAGCTTCTGTTGGATCTAGCGGGAGGAGGCCATCCGCCAGGCACCGCTTGTACTGTG
Organism: Phaseolus vulgaris; assembly: GCF_000499845.2. Taxonomy (NCBI): domain Eukaryota; kingdom Viridiplantae; phylum Streptophyta; class Magnoliopsida; order Fabales; family Fabaceae; genus Phaseolus; species Phaseolus vulgaris. Next base: position 29,203,877 of record NC_023755.2, on the reverse strand, counting down.
TTATCCAAGTGTCTGGCTCATGGGTGGCACAGACCTGCATCACGTCCACTTTCTCTCCTCGACATGCTCTAATTCTCGGCGATCTCAGAGTTTCTTGCGTCAAAGACTTATGGCTTCTCGCTGCTCTCTCCGTCGACCTGCTTATCTGAAGGACCAGGTGATCTACTACAAATGCCCTCGGCGTCTTCAAAGTTTCTTGAATCACTGTCCTCTGCCTACCCCCCTTGCCTGAGCTGGCGAGCTTAGCAAGCAAGTCAGCTCGAGCATTCTGTTCTCGGGGCACATGCACCACTTCAAAAGAGGCAAAGGAACTCTTCAATTCCTGCACATACGCCAAGTAAGCCGCCATTTGTGGATCTTTAGCCTGGAACTCGCCTGTTACTTGCCCTGTGACTAGCAGCAAGTCACTCTTAGCCATCAGCACTCTGGCTCCCATTTCCTTAGCCAGCAGAATCCCGGCGATCAGCGCCTCATACTCTGCTTGATTGTTGCTGGCTTTGAAGGCGAATCTCAACGATTGTTCGATCAGCACGCCGTTGGGTCCTTCCAATATGACTCCAGCACCGCTACCCTGCTGGTTTGACGATCCATCCACCGAGAGTACCCAACGGAAATCGTCTCCTTCAACCCGCGTCGCCTCTGAAGAGAGCTCGACTACAAAATCTGCAAAGATTTGCCCTTTGATCGGGCCTCGAGGCTCATATTTAATGTCAAACTCTGACAACTCCACTGCCCACTTCACCATTCTTCCTGCAACGTCAGGCTTCTTCAAGACCTTCTGGATGGGCAGGTCAGTCATCACCAGTATTGTGAAGCTGTGGAAGTAGTGGCGCAACCTCCTCGCCGAAAACACCACAGCCAGCGCAGCCTTCTCCAGGGCCTGATATCTCATTTCTGGGCCCTGCAACACCTTGCTCACAAAATAGATAGGCTTCTGAGCCTGATCTTGGTCCTGGGCGAGCACCGCACTCACCGCCCTCTCAGTCACAGTAAAATACAATCTAAGAGGGATTCCCGCCAGTGGTTTGCACAGAACCGGCGGGCTCGCCAAATATTCCTTCAGCTTGACGAAAGCTTCCTCGCACTCTTTCGTCCAAGCGAACTTGTTATTGCGCCGCAGACACTGGAAATAGGGATGTCCCTTTTCTCCGCTTGCTGACACGAAGCGGGATAGGGCCGCCATCCGACCTGTCAGCTGCTGGACCTCTTTCACTGTAGCCGGGCTTCTCATCGCCAAGATGGCGGCACACTTGTCCGGATTGGCTTCTATTCCTCTTTCAGTCAAGAGAAAACCCAAAAATTTTCCAGCCTCCACGCCGAAAATGCATTTCTCCGGGTTGAGCTTCAACTTGAACTTGGCGATCGTCGTGAACAATTCTTCCAAGTCTACAACGTGCTTGCTTTTCTCCTGCGAGGTAACGACCATGTCATCGACGTAAGCTTGCACGTTCCTTCCCAGCATTGGTGCAAGTACTCGGTCCATCAGCCTCTGGTACGTGGCCCCCGCATTCTTCAGCCCAAACGGCATCACCTTATAGCAGTAGCACGACCTCTCCGTCATGAAGGCTGTTTTTTCTTCATCCATGGGATGCATCTTGATCTGATTATAGCCCAAGAAGGCATCCAGGAAACTCAGCAGCTTGCACCCTGCAGCACTATCAACCAGGGCATCGATGCTTGGTAAAGGATACGAATCCTTTGGGCAAGCCTTATTCAGATCGGTGAAATCGACGCACATGCGCCATTTCCCGTTGCTCTTCTTCACCAGCACGACATTTGCCAACCACTCAGGGTACTGGACTTCCCTGATGTGGCCTGCAGCGAGGAGTTTCTAGGTCTCATCCTTGATCGCCTGCCTCCTCTCTTCATTAAATTTCCTCCTTCTTTGCCGCACCGGTCTCACCATGTTGTCCATCGCCAGATGATGGCACAAGAAGTCGGGATCGATCCCGGGCATGTCCGAAGCGGACCAGGCAAACGCGTCCAGATGCCGTTCAATCACCTAGGCGATCTGGTCCTGGAGATCGACCTCCAGAGATCTTCCGAGCTTGAAAACTTTCCCCCCGATCTCCTTCTCGAGCCACTGCTCGACGGGCTTGGGCCTTGATTCTCTGGCGATCACCGCCTTGGCGATTCCGAGCTCCCTTGCTTCCTCCGGGCGATTCCGCGCCTCTTCTTCCTCCAGGCCAGCATTTCTCTCCCCCAGCTCAGCATCTACCATCTCTACGTCCCTTCCGGCGGCCTCCTCCATTATCGACGGTCTGGGCTTCACACCGGGAGGTGGGGTGGTTGTAACATAGCTCACTGATCTTTTATTTTTCAGGCTATTTTCATAGCACTTTTTCGCTTCCTTCTGATCAGACTTTATCGTGATTACCACCCCTTCCATGGACGGCAGCTTCACCTTCATGTGCCGAGTCGATGGAATTGCGCCTATCCTGTTAAGAGTGGGCCTTCCCAGCAGGATGTTATATGCTGAAGGGGCGTTTACGATGAGGTACTTGATTTTCTCCGTCCTCGACCCAGCCTCATCGGTAAACGTGGTTCTCAGCTCAATGTACCCCCTGACTTCCACCTGGTCGCCAGCGAACCCATACAAGCACCCTCCATAGGGCCTTAGCTGGTCAAGGGGCAATTCTAGCTGCGTGAAAGTCGGCCAGAACATCACGTCTGCCGAACTTCCTTGGTCCACCAGAACTCGGTGAACCTTCCTCCCCGCCGTGATCAACGAAATAACAATGGGATCGTTGTCGTGAGGCACAACGTCCCGAAGATCCTGCTTGGTGAACGTAATGTCCACTTCGGGCGAGTGATCTTCAAACATGTCTACTGACATCACCGATCGCGCGTACTTTTTCCTCTGCGATGCGGTGCATCCACCACCTGAGCAATGGTGTGGATCTCCCCATGGATAGGCATCTCGTGTTGCTGGGCTTCTCCACCTGCCGGCTGGGAACTCGACGCTCCTCCGGTTCTTCTGTCCAGCAGATAGTCGTTTAGGAACCCGCTCTTAACTAGATCGTCGAGCTGGTACCCTATAGACAAACACGAGTCCAGGTTGTGGCCAAAACACTGGTGAAACTCGCACCAGACATCCGGCTTCGACCCTAGCACCTTGTCGCCCACCTTCTCGGGCGCCTTCAATCTAGCAGATATGTTAGGGATAGCGATCAGGTCCGCTAGTCCCATGACGAATTTGTGCTTAGGCGGGCGATTGTATTCCCGGCGTGCTGGTTGTTGGCGTGCTGGCGGTTGGCGCGCTTGGCTTCTTCCCTTATTTCTCCTATCGTAAGGATAGCGAGTCCTTTGGTCCTTTCTGGCCGCCGCTGCCGTTTCCAGCACCCTCTGTGGCTGGATCCTGGTCTGGGCGCGTGGCCTGGCGGGAGCCACGCTGCCTCTCTTCTCGGCGACCTCACTCTCGTCGGCGATGTGGGCCACCGCAAGTCGCCTGACTTCAGCAAACGTCGCTGGATGAGCCCTGATCAAGGCTTCGCAGAATGGCCCTGGCTGCACGCCCTTTTTGAAGGCATAAACCAGCATTTCTTCGTCCTTGGCCGGCGATCTGACCATCTGTGCTCCGAAGCGATTGAGGTAGTCTGTAAGGGACTCCCCATGGTACTGCCTTATATCAAACAGATCATAGGACACTCTGGGCGGTGCCTTGTTCACAATATACTGCTCGACAAAGATCTTCGAGAATTGTTGAAAATTAGTTATGTGGCCATTAGGCAGGCTCACAAACCACTCCATCGCCGTTCCCTGGAGCGTGCTCACGAACATCTTACAATAGACGGCGTCCGACCCTCCTGACAGCATCATCTGTGTGTGGAACGTGGTCAGATGAGCCTCTGGATCTTCCACGCCAGTAAAAACAGCTTTAACCGGGACCACGCTCGTGGGAATTGGCGTGTCGGTAATCGCCTGAATGAAAGGCATTGGGAAAACACGAGGCGGCGTCGACGGTGCCACCTCTTCAGCGGAAGAACGAACCTGCTGCTCCTGAAGAGCTCGACGTAGCTCCTCAGCTACCTTGCTGAGCTCCTCGTTCCTGGCGCGAGAGGCGACTAGGTCTTCATGTATCCTTGCCTGCTCGACGCGCGAGGCTTCTACAGTGGCCTGCAATGAGCGCATCATTTCTGCCATCTGCGCCATGGTCATGGCGGCGTCGCCTTCAGCTGCGACGGGAGCCACGGGACTGGAACGATTGCTTCTCATCTTTCTCATTAACTTCAGCGAACCACAGAAATACAGCAAATGACACTTTAACCACGATCGAATCAGCGATCAACCGGAGAAAACTCAAGAGACTGCGCAAGAACTTCAAGAACACCGCAAACCTTCGAAGAAAATCGCAGCTTCACCAAAAACCACCGTTTCCCTGCGAACCAAACAACCAACCGAAAGAACTCGAATCCACCGATCGAAAAGCCAAACGAACGGTTTAAAACACAAACTCCACCGAACGAAACTCAAAGAAACCAAGAACGACGGTTGCACCAGCACACAACCGCGCAGAAAACCTCGAAAACCTCCACGAACTCACGCTGTGGATGGGAGCACGTTTTACACGGCCCCACGGTGGGCGCCTGATGATCCTGCCTGTTGACCGGAGCGCTGGAGAATGCCTCGTCAAGGGATCGACGTGCGCGCCGCTTCTCACCTCCGTTCCTCCTCTGGATCTATCTCAAGAACCTGCAAAGAAACGATACGGCGCCGCTGCGGCCGATCGCACTCCGACGCTCAAGTCAGTGGCGGTATCACCAAATACTAAGAACTGGAACCGTGCAAATCTCTCTCACAAACAGCTCTGTCACTCGCAAGCGTAAAGTGTATGAACTGAACGTGCGTACCTTAGAAAATCTGTTAGGAACTCTTATATACCTGGTGGTTTTCTCTCTCCTGGCAGTTACAGACTTGGACACGTGGCTCGTATCCAACTGTACACGTGCCATCATCTGGGGCTCTCTGACTTGGCGCTGCTTCTGCTCTCATTTTGGCTAAGTTACCTATGCATGGTACTGCCCAGTGCATAGCTAACTCAGGAGTGCGATCTCTACTGAAACTGGCGAGGTAGGGCCTTCATACACCTTCCCTGTGGTCTCGCCGGCCGCCTTCATAATCTGCTTCTCCTTCATCTTCGGCGATGTGCTTGTTCTGGCGATCTCCGACTGCCTGGTCGCCTGAGTCTGCATCTGGCGACTTCATCCCCAACCTGGCGATCGCCTATTCTGGTAAGCTGGAGATCGGAACACGCCAACTTAACTATCGGCGACTACACGTGCCTCCCGACTTCCTTCCCAACTGTCAACCTGGCGCCTTGTCAACACGCCTATACTGTAGCAGGATGCCACGTCATCGCACCCGACCACCAGGGCGGTACAAGGTATTTCTGAAGTATTTTTATTCAAGGCTCAATAGATTGCGAAAACTCTCTTTAAACAATTCACCGCCCATCTAGTTTAAAGCCATATATTCTAACAGTAAAATGGTCGTTTGGACTTCCTGATGAGAGATGTGACAGTTGGGCGCATTTAATATTTGTCAGAGATGTGATACGTGCTTTTTTGAAAAGTCGTCGTTTGGTGAATACTGTTTAATTGGAGAGATCTAATGGTTGAGAATGTTTTGGATGCCGAGTGGCATGAACCCTTGAATGATTGAACACTTAGAACATTTGCAATGTTTTAATCCTTGTCCAACGATAAAATTTTGATATGTTACTCTGATTTCTTTGCGATAATGTCTTGAACTTGGTTCATCGAGCCTTTTGCAATGTGTCTTTAATAAGTTGTAGTTAAAGCTCTAGCAATGCTTTTCAATCACCGAAATAAATGGTGTGGTTTTGACAAAGTATAATAGCATAATTTGGTTGGAGTCATAATCAGAAATATATGTAATTGGTAATGGCTGACCGAGCTTGTAAGTTTCCTCAAATAACTTGTAGTTATTGTAAAAAATAGTAGATATGGCTAATGTTAAGCCGAGTGTTTAGAGTAGAATGGATGAACTCGGTTGAAGTGAAAACTTCTATTTTAATTTGATCGCGTAAGGTTATAGTAATTTCAACTAGTTAAGGAGTTATCCTTGATGAATTCGATTGGAGTGAAAACTCCTATTATTCTAATCGGCTGAGACGATGAGGAGTTATCCTTGTTGAATTCATTTGGACTGAAAACTCCTGTTATTCTAATCGCCTGAGACAATAATAACTTGAGCTAGTCGAAGAGTTATTCTCGGTGAATTCGGCTGGAGTGACAACTCCTCTTATTCTGATAGCCTGAGACGATAATAATTTGAGCTGGTCGATGAGTCATCCTCGATGAATTCGGTTGGAGTGAAAAATCCTATTTTATTTTGGTCGCACAGGACAATAATAATTTATTTTGGTCGAGGCTTCGTTTTGGTTCTGGCCGAGTTGATCTGATCTTAGGAACAATAATTGTAGACCGTGAACTAGTACACCAGGTAAGTTCCCAGGAAAGAGAGGTGGGTCACTAATGGACGCGCTTAAATACCAAGTCTTTCCTTGCCAGAACATTCTTAGACATATACTTTTACACTACTACGCTTTATATTTAGTAACAAGAATAATTGCTCTCATGAGAAATATCATGATAATGCTGATGATAGAGTGACATCTCAGTTTCTGTTGAGTACCATAAAAATATGGTTAAAAAAAAGTCAAAGAATAGAAGAAATAACAACAATTATATTTTATTTATTTTAGAAATCTCAATTTATTTAAATGATAATAAATTTGGTCGCACGGGACGATAATAATTCTGATGATTATATTCATAACAAATTTAAATAACAATATTAAAATAATAATAATTCTCAACATATTTAAATCATAACAAATTTAAATAATAATAATCACGCGGGGCGATAATAATTCTGATGATAATAATCATAATAGATTTAAATAACAATAATAATTCAAATCGCGCGAGACGATAATAATTCTGATGATGATAATCATAAAAAATTTAAATAAAAATAATTATATTTGTTATTTTCATCCAAGAATCTCAACAGATTTAAAATGATGATAGATTGAAATAATAACAATTATGTTTGTTATTTTCAAAACTCTCAATAGATTTAAATGATGATTAATCATAACAATAATTATCTCAACAAATTTAAATCATAACAAATTTAAATAATAATAATTTTGATCGCGCGAAGCGATAATAATCCTGATGATGATAATCATAACAAATTTAAATAACAATAATTATATTTTTTTATTTTCATCCAGGAATCTCAACACATTTAAATCATAGATTTAAATAACAACTGTCAATAGATTTAAATGACGAATATAACATTTATAATTGCATAAGGCAAAAATAATTTTGATTACATGGGACGATACTAATTTTTGCAAGATAAAATCTCAACAAATTTAAATAACAATAATAATCTCAACATATTTAAACAATAACAGATTTAAATAACAACAATAATCTCAATAAATTTAAATCATAACATATTTAAATTACAATAATTTTGATCGCGCGGGCAATAATAATCCTGATGATGATAATCATAACAAATTTAAATAACAATTATTTGTTGTTTTCATCTAGGAATCTCAACCGATTTAAATGATGATAGATTGAAATAACAACAAATATGTTTGTTATTTTCAGAAATCGCCATAGATTTAAATGATGATTAATCATAACAACAAATATCTCAACAGATTTAAATAATAATAATAATTCTCAACAGATTTAAATAATAATAATAATAATTCTCAACAGATTTAAATAATAATAATTTTGGTTGCGAGGCAATAATAATTCTGATGATTATAATCATAACAAATTTAAATAATAATCATATTTTTTATTTTTAGAAATCTCCATAGATTTAAATGATGATTATTCATAAGAACAATTATATTTGTTATTTTTAGGAATCTCCAAAGATTTAAATGGCGATTATCATAATAGATTTAAATAACAACAATTATATTTATTATTTTTAGGAATCTCAAAAGATTTAAGTGATGATAATCATGACAGATAACAACAATAATTCTTGCAAGACAAAATCTCAACAAATTTAAATGAATCGATCAACGTGCAAACCTTTCCAATTAATAACGTGCATTCTTGATTTTTCTATCTACCTACCATTTGCTTACTTTAACTCTATCTCGACCCCACGGTGGGCGCCAATTGTACCTGTATAGACAAAGAGGAATCCAGATAGTACCTGAAACTGGTTGTAAAATTGCTGATGTGTCGGTAGTCCTTGGGTTTCTTCAAGCTTCCTTCCTTTGCGGTTGATGCTCCACCGGTCGAGGTACCTGCGATTGCACTCCGACGCTCAAGTCAGTGCAATGATTTAAGTGTATTCTTGTGAAAAACGTACCTTGCACCTCCGCAAAGGGTTTTATTTACAGTGTTAGTTATGGACCCTTATGGTAATTGGCCGAATATCAGTTATTAACTGACATGTATCGAGGTCCCTAATTAATCAGTTGTTGACTAATTCGTCGAAGATATTTTCCGCATATTTCGGGATATGAATGTGACTCATTAAGTGTTATTATAACTTTCATTACTATTATTTATTGTGTTTCTTGAGGTGTCCTTTGGCTCGGGCGGTCGGTCACCTTGGTCAAGACTGGCTCGTTCGGTACCGACCGATACATTATTATATGGAGTTGTGAAGTGTGTGTATTTTATTGTTTACTATGTTAAAGAAAAGTTTTTCTATTTCTTATTATTTGATTTGATTTTGAATATTTGTGGTTTGATTGTGACTTGTACCTAGTATACCAAACCATTAATTTCACTATAGAATAATATATAGTAAAATTTATTTTAATTTATAAAAATACACGACTATTATTGATGAAACCTAATGACAAGTAAAGAAAAACAAAAATAGACGGGACACAAATTAAAAAATGTCTTACCTTGCAATGTAAGACCCGAAAAAAAAAAAAAAGAATCCGACCCTCCCACCACTTTCTTTTTTTTCTTTTTCTTTTTATTATAAAATAAAACAGAGATGAACAAAAGACTAAAAGGAAGACAAAGGATATGAGAATGAATATCTCTTCTATTATAATATTGAAATCAAAACAAATAGTTTGAATATGTACAAGCACTACACTCATTTAAGATCTAGCTAAAGAGAGAAAGAATCAATCAATAAATACTAGAATCATAACAGACAAGACAAAATAAAAGTTATTCACCTATATATAGAGAAATAACTAAGAATTAGAAAAGACACAATTAATATTAGCATCCTTCTATAACTCTGGTATCCATATCCTTTAATACCCCTTCGCAAGCTACGGAGCAAATATTAATGAGACCCAGCTTGGAACAAATACTCTTGAAAGATTGAGGACTTAAAGCTTTGGTATAAATGCCAGCCAGTTGCTCTGTGGTGGAAAGGGGAAGCAAATGGATAAGACCCTTCTTTAATTTGTCCCTAACGTGACAATTTATTTCTATATGTTTCGTACGCTCGTGAAACATTGGATTTGATGCAATGTATCTTGCTAAGTCATTGTCACAATACAAAAGAGATGGTTGCTCAAAAGGAACTTTGAAATCTTGAAGAAAATAAGTTAGCCATTGAATTTCACATGTAACAGTGGTCATTGCCCTGTATTCAGCTTCACAAGAACTCTTTGATATTGTTCCTTGCTTATTTGATTTCGAGGACATGAGAGAATTCCCAAGATACACACTAAAATCAATCACTAAATGTCTTGAATCACTGCAGGTGCCCCACTCACTATCACAAAAGGCTTTGAGATGAGCAGAAGTGTTGGAAGAGAAAAATAAACCAAGACTTGGAGCTCCTTTAATATATCTGAGAATTCTAATTTTTGCAGTATAGTGAGCAATTGTAGGCTTAACAAGAAATTGAGAAAGTTGTTGCACAGAAAATGTTATGTTAGGTCGGGTATTAGTGAGATACATAAGCCTTCCAATCAATCTTCTATAGGCTTGAATATCTGTGAAATGAACACTTCAGTAGAAGATAATTTTTCATGATTATCAATAGGAGTGAGTGCAGGTTTGCAGGCTAAAAGACCTGCATCTGTTAACAATTCCAATGCATATTTCCTTTGATTCACCATTATTCCTTTCTTACTTCTTGCTACTTCTAAACCAAGAAAATATCTTAAATCCCTAAGATCCTTAATCTTGAATGTCTGATTCAAGGCTTGTTTAATTCAAGCAATCTCTTCTTTATCATTTCCTGTCAATATTATATCATACACATACACCAATAATGTTGTAAAAGATCCTTCAGAAGAATTAATGAACAAGGAATGATCATTCATAGATTGAGTATATCCCTTAAAAAGCAAAAAGGATGACAGTTTTGCAAACCACTCTCTGTTGGCTTGCTCAAGGCCATATAAAGCCTTTTTAAGTTTACAAAATTTTGCTGGTGGAATAGAAGTCAACCCAGGAAGAGCAACCATGTATACATCTTTTTTCAAATTTCCATGTAAAAAGGCATTGTTTATGTCAAATTGTTTCAATTCCCAATTATCGATAGAAGCTAGAGAACGAAGCAACCTTATGGTGGTCATCTTTGCTACTTGAGAGAAAGTATCAAGGTAGTCAATGTCTTTCCCTTTGCCACTAACCTTGCTTTATATCTTTCAATTGTCCCATCAAGCCTGTGGCAGCTTTGTCCTTAGGTAGAAGAGTAGTCTCCCAAGTTTGATTTGACTCTAAAGCATATATCTCACATTGCATAGCTTTTCTTCAACAGTCATGTTTCACAGCTTCAGAATAAGTGTTTGGCTCAACATGTGAAGAAAGAGACATAACAAAAGATGTGTAAGAATGTGATAAAGTGTTATAAGATAAAACATAATTAAAAGGATATTTAACTCTTGAAGATGTATTGGAAACATTAAGATTACAATGATAGTCCTTTAAATACTGAGGTGGTCTTTTTACTCTTGTACTCATTCAGATAAATTGATGTGATTTAGAATTTTGTTCTATGTCATGATCTTCAATGAGGTTTTGGTTTATATGGGAACAAACTTCTTCTGGAACCTAAATGTGTGACTCACAGTTATTATTACTATTATTTTAAGCATTATCACAAGGTGCAAGAATGGCTTGTGATGGTTGACTCAAAATAGGTTGATCTTCAGTAAAAAAAACTTTGATCATAAATGTTAGGACTGTTAGTTTCATTGCTAGTATCTTGAACCCTTTGATATGGAAAAACATGTTCATAAAAGACAACATCCCTAGACACAAAAATTTCTCTTGATCGAATATTCAACAAAATATATCCTTTTGTCCCCCTTTTAAAACTAATAAAAACACATTTTGATGCCCTTGGATCAAATTTTCTTTTATTTGTTGACAAAGTGCTAGCATAACATAAAGAACCAAACACCTTTAATTCATTAAAATTTGCTTCAATTTTGTAAAACATTTCATAAGGAGAGGAATAGTTTAAAACAGGTGTGGGAAGCATGTTTATAATATGCGCAACATGTATCACAGAATATGACCAATAAATTTTGGGTAAATGAGATTGTATCAAGAGAGATCTTTCTACATTTAATAAATGACCATGTTTTCTTTTGACTATACTATTTTATTGTGGAGTATTGACACATGATGTTTGATGTAGTATTCCTTTATTGACAAAGAAATTAGTCATGAAAAATTCATTCCCATTATCACTTCTTATTATTTTTATTGTTGTCTCAAATTGTGTTTGAACAAAAACAACAAAATTTTCCAAAAGTTTGACAACTTCAAATTTTTTTTTAAAAGAAAAATCCATGTGTACCTCGAATAGTCATCATTTATGGTCAAGAAATATTTACGACTATGAATTGATGGTATTAAGTATGGTCACCTAATATCTACATGAATCAAATCAAAACATCTTTTATATTTAGATGTACTAATAGGAAATGAAAGTCTCTTTTGCTTTGCAAAATGATAAACATCACAAACAAAATATTTGTTATATTTAACGAAAAGAAATTTATTCTTGATAACATCAATACATTTATTTGAAATATTACCTAATCGAAAATGTCAAAGAGTTTCTAGATCACTAGCACTGATGGTGTGTGTAGATTTGATGGGTTTAATTTGAAGTTTATGGTAAGATGAGATCCTGAGTATATAAAGTCTATCTTTCGTCTAAGCATAACCAATCATCTCCAAGGAGTTTTTGTCCTGAATGTGATAGACATTAGAGTCAAAGGTAAGAAAACAAGATAGTTTATCAATCAATTTTTCCACTAAAAGAAGATTAAAAGTGAAGCAAGGAATATACAAAACATTGTTTATGACATGATTTTGATTGAGAAAAACACTTGCAGGATAATTGGAAATGACTTGATTTCCATTTGGTAATTTGACATAAATAGGATTAATTTGATGATATGAAGAGAAATAAGTTAGGGATGAAATATTATTTTCACTAGTTTACCCTTGTTTTTCTTGTTGTGTTGTAAACTGCGATGACTGTACTATGTACACGAGCAGATGATCAAACACGTGTCAAAGGTTTTGAAGGGCTTTAGGATGTTTTTTTTAACCTTATATTGTAAATGTTTGTATTTCTATAAGTCATAATCTTGTAATAATAATATTTTGAAAAACTCTAAGCTTGTATAGAAATATGTAGAACTTGTATTGTAATAGTTAGATGTATTTTTGGGGTGTTACATGTAAACTATCACCAAAAATATACTTTGACAAATCCGTGATAATTGTATACGATGTAACAATTGTAAAAAAATTATAATAAAAAATAATTTTGCAATTAAATAATATAAAAATTTAATAAAATAATAATATTAAAAATTGTACAATGAGTATAAAAAAAAGTTGTTGTCAATGTATCATGATTCAACTATCAGTCATGTTTGAACTAGTTTGCATTTGTTGGCACAACATGATGAACATATTAGTAAGGCATATAGATTTCATAGCATTCTTGTTGTTCCATATTTACCCTCCATATTTGCAATTAATCAGATGAAATCTTGAATTTTGAACATATTGTTTGGGAAAACAGGATTAAATGATAGCTTTGCTGATAAATAACAAATAGCTAATCCACTTATAGCTAGTGAAAAAAGAAAAAAATTTGACTCATTTAACTGAAACAAATCTGAAAGCTTCCTAAAAATATGCAACATCAAAATGACACGTTCTCAAAATTGTCTTTAGAGACTAAGTGTAAAAAATCGTTTTTTACTAAAACTTGATTATTGTTATAATTGATTATAATAAAATTCTGTATTTGTGTTTTTCCTTTTGTTGACGGAGTCCATGTTGTTTTCGGTGTGGCTTTAACATTGTTGTTCCTTGGGGTTTGAAACTTCCAAGGTCGATAAAACAAAGATTTAAAGGGGATAATTGAATTGCCTTTGTTTTTTTGTGTTATATTTGAGAGAAACAATGTTCTTGTGAACTTTTATCGTCTCTAACATAACACTAACATCATATTTTAACTCTAGACCTTTTAGAAAACCTATTTGAGAATTTTCTTCTTTATATCATATTTAACTTTCTCAAATTCAGTCTTAAATTTTTATTGTTAGCAGATGTGTTCCTGCTGGTTGACCAGAAACGCCTTCGTGCGCCTACGTCACTCCTACGTCTAGAATCCTTGCGTTCGCACGTGCCTTCCTGTGATGAATACCTGAAAACACAAAGACAAAGGGCGCCCTAGAGGCCGTTTTCACTTTGACGCTCAAGTCAGTACTAGGGCTAGGAAACACCAAAACTGTGTAACTGTTACTGTGTGTGTGTTTAGCGGCGCAAGGGAATAGCCTCTCTTGTCAAGTTTGTTACCTTACTATTTATAGACTGAAACTAGGGTTTCATCTTTACCCGAAATGGGCCTTTCTTACGGGCGGGCCCAACACTGTTGTTACCTTACTCTCAGGATAACCTAGCGCTTGGGGTCCCTAACTAGAGTGCAACCTCTGACGGGATGACCACCTGGGTGCCTCCTCGTGCACCTGATCTCTGGGGTCACCCGCCTCTGGGAGTGCCCCAACTGTTCACGTGTCATGCATGCAACTCACCCCTGAACGTGACCCTCGCAGGTCATATCTTTCCAGTGGCTCTACGCTTTATGTTACGCCTGAACGCGTCATCCACTCTGCATGCATGGACACTCGTGATCTAGGCTTCTCCCTTACTGATAATTGGCATGTGATCTGGGGTCCACCTCTACTGTTTGGGTTCCTGATGTTCTATCTCTCCATACTGTCTAGTGGCACGTCGGTACATCCTGATGACCGATATCTAACCGCTCTTGGCTCCTTGGTGCACGTGCTTTGCGAGACACTGGCTCACGCCGCTCATGGGACCCGCTTGCGTGGCACAAACATTACCAGTGGTCAATCAACGCCCAGGGACTGGTCGGTACACAAGCCCCTCAGGCTCGAGCTGTAACTCATTCAGCAAAAAGGCTAAGTCCTAGCCCTGGGTGACCTACAAGGCTTTGTGTCACAGGACGTAAATACTATGCCAAAGTGATGTCTTTCTGAGCATGTCTTATCTATGCACACGTGTTTTTGATCAACGGCTAGGGCTTAACGTCGCTTATGCTTCTTTGTTTGCTTTTAAACTTTCGAAAATGCACGCGTCCAATCACTTGTTCCATCATCCTCTGAAACTCTTGATTGTTTCGCCTTCTTCCTCAAGCATTCTCGTGTTTGCTCTGCACATTCCTGCATTTTCTCGCTATCCGGTCGTAGGTACGAACTCGGACTACCGTTCACACTCGTTTATTGATTCTGATTCTGGATGACTGTCTATGTTGTTTAATCTCTGTATCGATTACCCTCTGTTTAATCAACGCTGGTTCGCTCGTTTGCTGCCTGCGAGGTTGCACTGAGAGAGGAGTTGGCTCATCTCTCTAAACAACTTCATGCCAAATGCCGAGAGGTTACTGAGCTGGAGGCAAGAGTTTTGTCCCTGCGGATTCGGGTCTTCGAGCTAGAAGAGGTTGATGAGGTGTCCAAGTCCAAGATTACGGGGCTTGAACAAAGGTCCATCAGTGGAGAGGTGCAGCTGAGTCAAGTGGAGACCGAACTCCTTCAACAAGCTAAGAGGTTTGAAGAAGCTGAGGCTGAGCTGACCGGAGATGTTCTCGATGCTTATGATGAGGGATTCAGAGACGCTCTTGCTCAAGTTGCTTGTGCACATCTTGGGATGGATATTACGCCCTTCACAGTATCAAACTGTGTTGAAAACGTGCAAATCGTTCCCAGGGTCCTTCCTTAATTTGTATTTGGTTGACAGACAAACTCTTTATTATCTGCCTGCAACTTTACTTTCTCGAACATATAGTTGCTTTTATTTCTAAATCGAAAACTGCTTTTTGACTTTCATAACTGCTAAATCATGGTGCCTGGCGCCAAGATGTTTCTTCTAGCATTCTGTCATATGTTCCCCTCATCGTGAGGAGGGGTTTTAACTGTGAATTGGGTCGTTCCTCCTTGGCGTTCTTGCTCGAAAGGAGAGGTGTTTTTTACAAACATACTTCTCTACTTTCGAGGCCTCTAATCGCAAGGGGAACAAACTCTCAACAGACCTCGGCTTCGCTCAAAGGCGTGGAGGATTTATCTGGCGAATTATTTCGTTTTACCTTGGGGTTTTCACACAAGAGGGGAGGTGTTCTCTTACGAACCTACCACTCCGCTCACGAGGCTTCTAACGCAAGGGAAACTAATTCTTGACTGACCTCGACTTCACTCAAGGGCGAAGAGGATTTAACTGAAGAACTATTAACTGACCTCGGCTTCGCTCGAGGGCGAGGAGGATTTAACTGGAGAACTGTTTCGTTCGACCTTGGCGCTTCCACTCGAGGGGGGAGGTGTTCTCTCACGAACCTACCTCTCCGCTCATGAGACTTCTAACGCAAGGGAAGCAAGTTTTTAACTGACCTCGACTTCGCTCAAAGGCGCGAAGGATTTATTTCACAAACTATTTCATTTAACCTTAGCGTTTTCACTCGAAAAGGGGGAGGTGTTCTCTCACGAACCTACCTCTCTGCCCACAAGACTTCTAGCGTTAAGAAACAAGTTTTTACTGAATTGTACATAACTTGAGAAAATATTTCAATCGAAATTCGTCTGATGACCTCGTTAAAAAACCCTTATAAGGGAAAAAGAGTGTCCCCTAATACCATGTACAATACTCTTGCTTAACTGAAATAAAACTTGAAACCGGCCGCATTTCATGTGCAAGGAACCGAGCCCTGCTTCAGTGCCTTAAGTCTGCATGCTTCGTCCCGAGGACCTCTATTTTTCTGAACGAAACGGACCGTACGGAGGAGACCTGTCGTGAAATCCATGGGGCTGCCTTCTCCGGTACCTGTTGTCTTTCTTCAGGTCCTTGGCATACTCTGCTTCCCCTGTGTACGGTGGTCTACTAGTGACCATAGATACTCCTCTCCTTGTTTTGAGGCTTTTCTCGTAGCATCTCTTGGCCTCCTTTTGATATGATTTGATGGTAATCACCTTTCCTGTCAGGTTCGGTAGCTTCATCTTCATGTGCCTTGTCGACGGCACCGCCCCTAACCTATTCAGCATTGGTCTACCCAACAACATATTATAAGCAGAGGAGGCATTGACGACAAGGTACATGATGCTCTCCTTATGTGACGCGGTGCCATCCGTGAAGGTGGTCCTCAACTCCAAGTATCCGCGCACCTCTACCTAGTCTCCTGCGAAACCGTAGAGACAGCCGCCATAGGGCCTTTGCATGTCGGGGGATAGTTGCAGTTTGTTGAAAGTCGTCCAGAACATTACGTCTGCCGAGCTTCCCTGATCTACCAGCACACGGTGCACATTCCTTCCTGCGATTACCGCTGAGATCACCACTGGGTCGTTGTCATGGGGGACGACGTCCTCTAGGTCTGCCTTGGTGAAGACCAGGTCGACGTCGAAGGCGTCGTTAGTCCTTTGTGTTTCTACCGACATCACCGTTTGTGCGTATCTCCTTCGCTGAGAAGCGGTACAGCCTCCTCCCGAGAACCCTCATGCGATGGTGTGGACCTCACCGTGTACGGGAACTTCATGTCCCGGGCCACCCCTGTTGCCGTCATGTCCTCGGTCCCCTGTTTTTCTTGTAAATAATCCCTTAGGAGACCGTTCTTCACCAACTCGTCTAGCTGGTGTCCCAACGCTAAGCAATTGCGTATGGGATGGCCGAACGCTTGGTGGAACTCACACCAGGCGTTCTTGTTAGGCCCGAGCCTCTTGTCTGTCTTGGGAGGCACCTTCAACCTCTCCGCTATGTTTGGGATAGCGATGAGGTCTTTCAATTCTAACATGAAGTCGTGCCTTTGCGGCACGTTATCTCTCCTGCGCCCCTTCGCATTAGGCTTTCTTGGTTGATAGGGTTGTTGCTTCACGGGGGTCTTCATCTCTATCGTTGCCTCGTGCACCCTTAGGGTTTGAGAACGACCTGTCGTGCGCGGCCATGTGGGAACCACGCATGTGCGCTTCTTGCTAACTTCTTCCTCCGCCGCAATATGGGCCACCGCATGACGCCTTATCTCGGCGAAGGTCTTAGGATGGTTTCAGATGAGTGACTCGCTGAAGGGTCCTAGCACAATGCCTTCCTGAACGCGTGCACATCATCTTCTCGTCTTTGAGGTTCAACCTTACTACTTGTGCTCCAAAGCGGTGGAGGAACTCCTTCAAATATTCTCTTTGGTACTGTCTTATATCAAAGAGGTCGTAGGAGATGGACGGGGGAGCCCGATTCGCGATATATTGTGCCCTGAACAACTTTGTGAGTTGCGGGAATGACGTTAGATGGCCATCAGGGAGGCTGATGAACCAGTCCATCGTTGTTCCCGCCAGTGTGCTCATGAACAGCTTGCACCTCACCGCGTCGGACTCCCCCACCAGCATCATCTGCGTATGGAAGGCTGTGAGGTGAGCCTCCGGGTCTTCTGTACCAGTGAAGGTCACCTTGAGTCCTACGAGCGTGGCTGGTAGCACGACATCCACGATTTCTTGCGAGAACGACGTTGGGAAATCCCTGGGTGGCGTCATAGGCTCCTGATTTGCACCCTCACAGTCACCTGCGCGGGTTTGTAGATCTCTGCGGAGTTCCTCGTTCGAATGGCGCAGTTCCTCGTTCGAACGGCGCAGTTCCTCGCTCATTGCTTGTGTCGCTACCAAGTCTGCTTGGATGCGTTCTTGGTTTGCTCTCAACGCAGCCATCTCTTCCTGAAGGGCTTGCATCGTCTCCATAACTTGTTGCAGGGTGGGGCCCTCACCCCCGTTTGGTGCAACAGGTCCCTGTCTACTGTTTGGGTTCCCAATGTTCGATCTCTCCACACTGTCTAGTGGCACGTTGGTACATCCTGATGACCGATGTTTGACCGCTCTTGGCTCCTTGACGCACGTGCTTTGCGAGACACTGGCTCACGCCACTCGTGGGACCCGTTTACGTGGCACCAACATTACCAATGATCAATCAACGCTCAGGGACTGGTCGGTACAAGATGCAACCAGAAGAATCTGGTTTCAAGTTCCAACTTCCTTAGAATTAGTTGGTGAGTGATAAAGATGAAGTTGAGAATATTAATGCAAAGGCAAAAGAAAACAATTTCTCATGCAGACCTTTAACTACACTTGCAGACGCATGCAAAAGAGACTTACACAAATCTTTTTCTATTTAACATTTATTGATTCAATAATTTCATTCATAAATTATTATTAAAATTATTGATTCAATAGTTATGTTAAAACCTTTTTAAGCTAAACAATATTAACATTACTATCATTTCATTTGAAACTTATCTTTTAAATCTCTTAGAACATAAATTTTTTTTCTATTTAACATTTATTGATTCAATAATTTCATTCATAAATTATTATTAAAATTATTGATTCAATAGTTATGTTAAAACCTTTTTAAGCTAAACAATATTAACATTACTATCATTTCATTTGAAACTTATCTTTTAAATCTCTTAGAACATAAAATTTTGTTAAATCATCGTTATCATTTAAGATTTTTTTTTTCAAGATGTTAGAGATTGGTCTTTCGTGAAACATCATTAATTTTAGATGCCTCCCCGTTGATTTAAATTTTCTGTCATTTGGTAAATATACATATTTTAAGAAATTTATTAACTCTACAATAAAAATAACCATTTTATGTTGAAATACCCTATTAAAAGTGTTTGTGTAAATATTGAAATATGTTTTTGAAAAAAAAATTAATAGCTTTTGATTTTCTATTTTGACATTTTTGAAGTGAATCGAAATCTTAAAGTGACAATTTATTGTATCTTAATTTTGAAAAACTTGTTTAAAGAGAATCAAATATATATTTTCCAAACTATTTATCTAATGATATAGTGATTGATAATTTGAGATTAAGGGAATTAAGTTTCATAAGTTTATTTTTTGAACATTCTTTCTCATATAAGTCATAATTATTATAATTTTATTTTATAAGTAATTGAGTATTTAGGAGAGTATGTAGGAAAAGAAGAGAGAATGGTGTTTATTAGTGAATAAAATAAAGATAGAAATATTTTTATGAAAATAGATAAAGTTATCAAAGGAATAAACATTTTTCTTTCGGAAAGAAATATATTATTCCCAATAAACTAATAATATTTGATTGATTATTAAATAAAATGAAGACATATTGAGAGATGGAATTTAGAAATTGTACGTTGTGAAGGCAATAATATAAAAATTAGTATTTTAGTTTTGTATAGTTGTGGAGCAATGATTGTTTTATAATTAATTACATATATAAATGAATTTATAAATATGAGTATCTAATATTAAAAAAAGGTAAAAAGTTAGTGGGAGCAACTTCCCTCACTTCAATACATGGATTGTGTTTATATAGGGAAAATTGCAAATAAGATGAGTAATTTATTTTTATGAAAAATTTATTTTTGTTAGTCTTAATCAACTAATATAGTTCATTAAAAAATATTTTTATTTACTTTTAAAATGTTATTTGTAACTAAAAAATTAAAAATTGAAAGTTAAATTGAATAATTTGTGGGTATAAAATGAGTTAAACACGGTCGAAATACAAATATATTTATATCAAACAAATTATTGTCTAAATTGAGATGCAACGAATAATTTAATTCATTTTCAAGGCATGCAACTTTGCCAAACCAAACTTATTAATGAATGTATGTTTTGATTTTAACCAATAATTTAATTATTGCTAATATTTAATTTGAATTTATTAGATAACTTCCATTGCGGAGCTTTATTGTATACAGTATTTAACGTGAGGATTTTATAAATTTATGAACATTTTAAAATAAATGAAAGATACATATATTATTTTAAAATGTTACCAATAGAAATTTAAATATTTTGTTATTTCTTAAAAAAAATTATTTTCTCTAACTTTCTAAATTTATGGGAAACCCACTTATCATTTTCTAAATTTGATTCTAACGGTTTTCAATACAACCAAACTTAGGTTAAAATTAATCAATTAAATTTTTCATGAAAGGACTTTTTTTCTTTTTTCTTAGATCTAACATCTTTGATTTTGTTTTCCATGTATAGGTTGAGATTTGTTCTTACATGTGCAATTTAATTCAGAAAGATTAATATTGATTAATCTAGGTTTTAGTAACATATTTGGTTTTCAAATCAGGTTTTTTTAAAAGAATAGTACTTCTCTAACTCTTTTCGATCTTTTGGGTATTTGACTTGAAGAGCATAAATTTTTGCGGAGTAAAAAAAGTTAATTGAAGTTCATAACTGAAATTGATGTAAACTTTTGAAACAGTTAGATACTTGAGAATGAATTGATGGGATATTGATGTCTTGATGACGTTGTTTTTTTACGGATAAAAAATGATATGAAATCCTTTTGTGAAAGTTGAAATTGTAATATTGAAGTTTTATTCATGAGGTTGATTTTTTCATTGTATGGATGAATAAATAATTAAAATTAAAAAGAAATTTATCATAGTTTAATTGAAAATTAAATTAAGTGTGATTATATGATATGTTGTTCAAGTTAGACTTGAGTAGTGGTATTTAATTTATCAGAGAATATTATTGTTTATTGCAAGTGTCTACCTTGTCTTGATTATGTATGTGTGTATTAAGTATTGTAATTTATTTTTGAAAGTGATATATTGACTTAACTAGTTAACTCACATAGATTAATATATCAAGTTTTTTTATCAATAAGAACCAATAAATAGATATGAATCACTTAACGGTGATTCAATCCTTATATAGAAAAAAGAATAAAAAAATATAGGACCTCACTCCCCAGCCTATCCCAAACTCCCAGAGTATACCATCACATCAAATTCCAAAATACCTCCAAAAGGGACAATTTTTTTAAACCCCTTTACAAAAAACACACAACTTTAACATACCACGAACACAACAACTAAAAAAAAACGTACATAACCTTTGCACTACACAATTACTCTTCCAAAAAATCACGTTATTCTAATGTAAAAAGCAGGTGTTCCTATTGCAAAATATCTCTTTACTCAATCAGACTGCTTACAACCAATCTGCAAAACAGAAAACTTCTTCCTTCCTAAAATAAGGATTTAGCAATACATACCAAAGTAAAGGAAGAAAAAGTATTTAACAGATTCCATACATACCATGGGTTCCAAACACTAGTTAGAAAAGTGAACTTTGCATCTTTTTCTTTACTAGTAATCCAAGCCTAAACTTTTCTTTTTGCCACCGCAAACACCTCTATATGGTCTACTCTCCCATTTTTAAAGACACACCTATTTCGATGTTTCCAAATTTCACCTACAAATGCAATCCACACTCCTCCTAAAATTCTGGATATTGATCCTTTACCATTTGTAGGGCCAAACATCATGAAGTGTATCTTAACATCAAAGTGGTTTACAAACAGGCATCCCAACCAAGACAAACACAAACCCCAGATTATTCACGCAACCTTACACTTAAAGAATAAATGGCAAACAATCTCCTCTTCCTCTCCACACAACCCACACAAGCTACTTACCAGGAACACTCCTTGTCTAAGTAGATTATCCTTTGTTGCTATGCTATTATTCAGCACCCTCCAGACTGTAGTTTGTACAGATGAGAGAACCTTTACCTTCCAGAAATTCTAAAAATCAATTTGTAAAAATCAGTTTTACTCTACAACCGCATTTGTAAATCAATTTTACCCTAAAAATTTGAAGCGCGCCACTAGTTTCAGACTTTCACTTTTCTCTTTTCCGCTCTTCATTTCAACGTTCTTGCGCTCAGTTTCAGTTTCTTCTCTCTGCATTTTGTAAGTTTTAGTTTCATTCATTCGTTTTCGTTTTCGCATCATTCATTATTCACTTTGTTGGCATTGGCATTTTCGTTTCCTAACTTCGTTTGTGGCATTTAGGTTACTGTTCCATTGGTGTTCGCTGGTGTTTTCCTGCTCCGCCACCGCCACAGCTTCCGCCGCCGCCTTCGCCTTTGTCTTGTGCCTCTGCCACTCCGATCACCATCAAGCTTGTTCACGACGGAAAGGTTGGTGTTGTATTTAATATTTATTTAATATTTTGAATTTATATTTAATATTTTAAATTTATATTTTTCTGTATTATAATATATATTTAATTAATAACTAATACAACTTGGAATTTATAACTAATAACTAATAATTTATATATTTGTGTGTATTTTGAATGTTTGTTTATTATAATTTAATAAATTAGTTACGGAAACAACTAATTTATATATTATTATATATAAATGTGTATTATATAATTTGTATTTTCTTAAATTTATATTATATATTTAGTTAGTTGTTAATTACATTTTAATAAAAGTTTTATGTTATGTTAGTTATTGTTACTTTTAGAATAGAATTATCGTGTTTGGATTGAGTCCGGGGGTGTTCGACCCTCGGCAAATGTGTGAGATAGAATACTAATTATTAGAAAATCCTAACTATTTCAGAATATATAATGGATCGAGGTTGGATTAATGTTGTTCGTATAAGTGATGAGTACGAAAGGGGAGTAGATGAATTTATACAATTTGCGCAGCGTAACGCGATTATTAGTGGTCATGATGGAGCAAAGATCAGGTGTCCGTGCGTTAACTGTTTGAATGGAAGGATACTGGATGTGAATATCATGAGGGAACACCTGCTATGTGATGGGTTTCTTCGATCTTAAACAACTTGGACATGGCATGGTGAATTATTAAATTTACCACGTGTTTCCGTAACTGAAGAATATGTGGGTTCTACCATGGATGAAGCAGTACACGATGATGGAGATGATGATCAATTGGAGGACATGATTCGTGATGTGGGAGCTGAGTGTTTTGCAAAAGCGCATGGATATGGAAGTATGTCAAAAGATGCAGAGACTCCTTTGTATCATGGATCAACTAACTTCACACGGTTGTCGGCGGTGTTAAGATTGATGAATTTGAAGGCAATAAACGGATGGACTGATAAAAGCTTCACAGAATTGCTCCAGCTGTTGAAGGATATGCTTCCAGAGGGAAATAGTCTACCTAATCGTAATTACGAGGCCAAAAAGATTCTTTGTCCAATGGGTATGGAGTACAAAAAGATACATGCATGTCCTAATGATTGTATATTATACCGGAAAGATTTTGAATTGTTGAAAAGTTGTCCGAGGTGTGGGTTATCACGTTATAAGTTGAAACAAAAAGATGATGATTCTATTGATGAAATGGAAAAGCATGGACCCCCAATGAAGGTTATGTGGTATCTTCCCATCATTCCAAGGATGAAGCGTTTGTTTGCAAACCCAGACGATGCTAAGAATCTTAGATGGCATGCAGATGAGAGGAAATGCGATGGCATGTACCGACATCCAGCTGATTCTATTCAATGGAAGAAATTTGATGATGACTTTCCAAAGTTTGGTAAAGAATCAAGAAATATCCGACTTGGTTTAGCTACAAACGGAATGAATCCGTTTGGTAATATGAGTACAAATCACAATTCATGGCCTGTATTACTAGTTATTTACAACTTACCTCCTGGATTGTGCATGAAGCGAAAATACATGATGTTGTCTATGATGATATCCGGTCCGAAACAACCAGGGAATGATATTGATGTTTATCTAAGTCCCCTAAATAAAGATTTGAAGTTAATGTGGGACCAGGGTGTTGAAGTATTTGACGGATTTGCTAATGAAACTTTCAAGCTTCATGCCATGTTATTTTGCACCATCAATGACTTTCCGGCATATGGTAACTTATCAGGTTATAGTGTTAAGGGTCACAAAGGATGTCCAATATGCGAAGAAGACACTGCTTCTCAACAATTGAAACATGGAAGGAAAATCATATATCTTCGGCATCAGAGGTTTCTTAGAAGTCATCATTCTTACCGAAGGTTGAAAAAAGCCTTTAATGGACACCAAGAGGGTAGTGGTCCACCAACTCCATTAACCGGTGTTGAGGTTTACGAAAAGGTAAATAACATAGACCACACCTTCGGTAAGTTAAAAAAAAGTCATCTGTGACAAATATTTGGAAGAAGAAATCAATCTTCTTTGATCTTCCGTACTGGTCGAGGTTAGAAGTCAGACATTGTATAGATGTAATGCATGTTGAGAAGAATGTGTGTGATAGCTTAATTGGTACACTTCTTAACATTAACGAGAAGACGAAGGATGGTCTAAATGCTCGTTTAGATTTGATTGAGATGAACATACGCGACGAGTTGGCACCCATAGAAATGGGTAAGCGTACATATTTGCCCCCAGCTTGTTACACAATGTCAAAAGATGAAAAAATTAGTTTTTGTCAATGTCTAAAAGGTGTGAAAGTGCCACAAGGACATTTCTCAAATGTGAAGAGCCTAGTGTCAATGCAAGATTTGAAGTTAATTGGGTTGAAGTCTCATGATTGTCACATCTTGATGCAACAGTTGTTGCCGGTAGCTATCCGTGGGATCTTACCAAAAAATGTTAGACATACCATAACCCGTTTGTGCTCATTCTTCTCTTCCATTTGTTGTAAAGTCATTGATCCCTCAAAACTAGATGAACTTCAAAATGAAATTGTTGTTATCTTGTGTGAATTGGAGATGTTTTTTCCTCCGTCTTTTTTTGACATCATGGTTCATCTAGTTGTGCATCTGGTAAGAGGTTAGATTGTGTGGACCAGTGTACTTAAGATGGATGTATCTTGTTGAGCGGTATATGAAAATTTTGAAAGGTTATGTGAAAAATCATTATCGCCCAGAGGCTTCAATGATTGAAAGGTACATAGCTGAAGAAAGTATTGAATTTTGTTCGGAGTACATGACAAAAGCAAATCCAATAGGTGTTCCAGCTAATTCATGGCACCACAGGCGTTCTACAAGTAAATGTTTACGTGGTGTGAATATTGTAAGCAAATCTCGATCAGAAGTCTTGCAAGCACATTTGTACATATTGAATAACACAGATGAAGTTGTACCTTAAATAGAAGCTCATAAAGCCATTGTGAAGGCAAATAACCCAAGACAAGCAGAGAAATGGGTCTTGATGGAACATAATAGAACTTTCATGCCTTGGTTTAAAGACGAGGTGTTCAAGGATTCAACGGCATCAGAGACCTTGACCTGGTTGGCTGCTGGATTGAAGTTTGATGTCATCTCATGTACAGCGTACGAAGTGAATAATAGTATATTTTACACGAAGTCCATGGATGAAAATAGTACAGTTCAAAATTCTGGTGTTACTCTTGAAGCCGAGTCAATGCAGTTTTCGACTTCGAAAGATACAAATCCAGTACTTGGATCAATGGCATACTATGGGTTTATAGAAGAGATATGGGAGATTGACTACACTAAGTTTTCCGTTCCAGTTTTCAAGTGTAAATGGGTTGACAATAAAAGTGGGGTTAAAATTGATGATTTAGGATTCACACTAGTGGACTTTCGAAAGATAGGGTATCGAGATGAGCCATTTATAATGGTTCAACAAGCATCTCAAGTTTTCTACATGAAAGATCCTACGTCAGAACATTGGTATGTCGTTTTACACGGAAAAAAACAAGGGGAGACCATAGATGATATTGAAAATGGTGACCCCTGTTCATTCACACCAAAGATAATTAATAAAGATGACGATGTAGTTGATGATGTACATGCAACCCGTAAAGACCACAGTGAAGGAATTTACATATGAACTTTCAACCCCCATGCAACCTGTAAATAAGCATTTTTTATTTACATTTTTATGTATTATTTTGATAAGATTTTAATTCGATGCAGATTAACTAATGTAATTGTTACCTAATTTTTTTAACAGAGACATGGATGACGATCAGACCCCACTCAAACCTCGATCCGGAAGAGGCAGCAGAGGACCTACTAGATTGAAGCGTCTCGCATTGAGACGTGCTGCTGGTGAGAAGACAGTGGAGTGGCTTTTGGTCCTAAGGCAGATGAGTTTATGAGCTATCTTGGAGTTTTTTCTCGTGAAAGGCTTTCCATTCTGATTAATTCATGGGATGAGGTGTCAGAGGTCAACCGTAACATGATCTGGGAGGATGTTCTGGTAAGCTTTACATTTTGATATAATGCTTTTTAATATTCATTGATTAATTTTAATTTGCTGATGTTATTTTGCAGGCAAACTTTGAAATTCCTGATGTGAAACCGCTTCGATCAAAGATTATATCCAATATCGGACTCAAATTTCGTACCTTTAAGTCAAGACTGACTTCGAGATACATTTTTGGCGACCTTAAAGACAAAAATCCATGTTTAAAGTACAAACATATTGATGAAGAGACATGGCGTCTTTTTATAGAAAGCCGTGAAAATGAGGCTTGGATGGTAAGTGAAGTAACTTTTTTGTTTATATAACATTAATAAGCTTATCTTATTTACTTCAATTTGTTTATTTCAATTATGACAGGATCGTCGGAAGAAAGTTCAAGAGATAGCTTTGAAGAATCTTACCCCGCACGTTATGTCTCGTTCGGGGTATCGAAAACTTGAGCAAACACTGATGGTGGAAAAGGAGAAATCTCAACAGGGGACGTTGTTTGGGAATGTGGAAACAGGGGTCACTTCTCCTCCATCACCACCTTTTCGTCATGTAAAATGGAAGAGGGTCCGAATTAAAAAGTCGAGTGCACCAAGTTCTGAGCAATCCGGGGTTATCATCGAAAAAATTGTAAGTTATTTTTGTTATTTTCATTTATTTTAAAGCATTAATTATATTAATGATTGAAAATATGATTTGTGTACTCTTGCAGGATTCCTTGGAATCCGACGGTAAATTTGTTGCTGAAGGTCGTCACGATATCCTGGTTGAAGCAATTGGACGACCTGAGCACTCTAGTCGTGTTCGTGCAGCTGGACAAGGGGTCGAAATTAAACTATATTTTGGAGTTTCAGAACGATAGTCATCCTCCTCCTCCAAAGAGAACGAAACTCAAATGAAGACTAAGATACGTGAAGAATTAATGGAGGAGATGAGAAAGAAGACTGATTTGATGCGGCTAGAGATGAGAAAGGAGAATGATCGAATGCGACAAGAGTTTCTATCGCAACAAGTTTGTGCTGAGCCGATTGAACCCCTTGTTAGTCCCACTCCCAAGAGCACAAAGGGGAGTTGTGCGGCTCCTCCAACAGGGGATGATATCAATGGGCAGACGGAGGATTGTGAGCTACTGGTAGTGGGCGGCAAACTTCCTCGGGTGGTGGCACTTGGAAAAGTCTATAAAAACGCCACCACCTTACACAACGTTCCTCTCTCCCCTGATGTGGCGAAGGTAACAGTTGAAAAAGTACGATTTTCTGATGCTCGTGTTCCTGATGCTCATTCGATCTATGCCCGAACCTCATGTAATAATTTCATTTCATTATATTATTTTTTATTTATATTTATATATTACATATAATTTAATACAAATGTTGTTTATCTTGTAGAAACCTTTTCAGCCACCAAGTCCGGAAAAGAAGCGTGAGGTTCCAGTTGACGATCCTATAGCTTCCCTACGTCTCATTGCTAGTCAGATTGGCAATGAACCTTTTCCAGTTTCGTGGGATAATACATTTTTTCAAATAAACACTGAACTGCCACTAATGATTTACAACACAGATTTATCAGAATTTATATCTGGGAAACAGGAGCTCAATATAAGTATAATTCAATTTTTTATGATGTAAGTATCTTTACCTATTATTCAATTTACTTTATGTTAAATTATTATTGATTATGCTTTAACTAAAAACTTGTAGGTTTTTGCATAGAGTCTGTATCACTGAGGAGAAGGAAAATATGTATGGATTCTTAGATCCTGCATATACTAATCCCGTTGGACCAAACTCAACTGAGACTCAAGCATACATCACTAACACCCTGGAAAAAGAGGGAAAACAAATTTATTTATGCCCTTATATTAATGAGTAAGTTTAATTATGTCATCAATTATTATTATTTAATGTTTTAAATATTTACTAACTTTTTTCATTGATAATATAGGCATCATTGGCAGTTACTTGTCTTATTAATGGTTGATAAGACTGCTCTGTGGTTTTGTTCCCTACACAAGAAGATTCCCACAAACTTTAAGGATATCATTGATACGTAAGTACATTATAAACTGAACTTTGTATATGTTACTAATTAACCATTTACTTACGAGGTTTTTTGTATTAACCAGTTCATGGCGTGGATATAACATCCTAAAAGGTCGATCAATTTCAAATAATTTGAACTGGATAAGAATAAAGGTTTGTAATTTTTTTCTTTCTCTATTATCATTGTTTATCAATATACTAACATATTACTTTTTATTGAATTATAGTGTAATAAACAACCAGGAAGCTATGAGTGTGGCTATTACATTATGCAATGGATGATTACCATTATAAGACTAGGTGATAAAACTGGTTGGAAAGAGGTACTATATATGTTAAATCATTTTTATAATTCTTGAACATATATATATCTAAAAACTAATTTATGTCAATTTTGCAATGCAGTTATTCACAGAAGAAACACCAATGAATGAGGAAGGCATTTCATATGTTAGAGATTTTTGGTCCACATATTTCATAAATTTTTATAACTCTAGCATAGGTAAACAATAGTGGTTTTATTATATGTAATTTGATTACTTGTAAATGTACATTTTGATGATTTCAATTGATTACTATATTTCTGTATTTGTCTGGCTGGGTTTGATCATTATGCAGGTTATTAAATTATATGGTTTATGCACAATACAAACTGCACTTTAAAAAAAAACACTATTTACAAATGCGGTCATTTACCAAGACCGCATTTGTAAATGTGAATTCCCTATTTACAAATGCGGTCATTTACCAAGACCGCATTTGTAAATGTGATTTATGAATGCGGTTTTTACCAAGACCGCATTCGTAAATCCTAAACCCCTAACCCTCATCCCTCATTCCGAATAATATACAAATGCGGTTATTTTAAGTAACCGCATTTGTAAATCTAATTTATAAATGCAGTTTTATGACCGCATTTGTATATGCCCGATTTACGAATGCGTGCTGATAAAATGCGGTTCTATGACCGCATTTGTAAATGTAAAATAGCCGCATTTGTTTTACATTTCTGCATTAGTGTTATTATCTAACAAGAGCAACAGCTGAACAACAAAATTCTCTTCTTCCCTCACAAACAAATTTCTCCTCCACCCTAGCTTCCACTCCCACCTACCATTGTTCCATCTTCCAACATGTACTAGAGAACAACCACGATCTATTGCGATCAAATATAGTCTTGGGTATTTATACATTAAAGTTTCATTATCTACCCACTTTCCTTCCTAAAACCTGATTTCCTTCCCATCCCCAATCACCCACTCAACTTTGTCTTCAAAATCACACTCGCACACTTCTGAACTCCACACACTTTTTAGATCTCTCCACTAGAGAGATTCCTTATTATTTGTGGTCGTACTTTTAACCCCCTTCAACCTCTATACTTAGATTCCAAAATTTCTTTCCAAACACCACTTACATCTGTTTTGAGACGTCAGATCCATTTACTTGGTAAGGCAATATTAAATGATCTTATATCTCTTACCCCAAGTTCACCTTCCTCTCTAGACGAACAAATTCTATCCCAAGACACCCAAGCTATTTTCCGCCCCTCCGATCCCCATTCCCACAAGAAAGTTTTCATTATTTTTCCAGTTCCTTCAAAATCGACATGGACATATAAAAACAAGAGATATGAAATAAGGGGATTGAATTAAGGAAAAATTTAATCAGACAAACTCTCCCTGCCATTGACAAAAATTTCCCTTTCCACTTCCTCAATCTTTTCAAGCACCACATCCGAGAAGCCCAATCTCTTATGGTTTCCACCTACTTTCATACCCAAATAAGTAAAATGGGCTTTCATAATAACACAATTTAGAGCTGAGGCATACCTCAAAAGCTTATCAGAGTTAATAACCTCCCCACCTACTCTACTCTTAAAGTAATTCCCTTTAAGCCCAGAAGCAAGCTCAAAACACATCAAAGTAGCCTTAACTGCCATCACAATTTCCATGTTCATTTTACTGAAAAATAATGTATCGTTCGCATATTGCAACATACTCACCTTTTTCTTCTTCTATTACCAATCTCAATAGTGTCTAACAAGCGCTTCTCCTCCACCTGTCCTACTACTCCTACTAAACCCTCCGCAACAATCATCCAAAGAACCGCATTTACCATTTTTTTTTCTTTTCCATTCCCAATATCATCCAGACAAAACCCACTTGTGATATTGTAGGCATAAATATTTATTTGAAACAATTATTTTTATGTTTTATTGTGAGTTTTATTATCTAAGATTTCTAATTGTTATTTTAATGTATTAGAGTATATATGTGATCTTTTTAGTTTATTATTTATGTAAGATATAAATTTAAGTACTTTTTTTCATATGTGTAATGAATACTTTTTTCATGGAAACATAATTTTCTATTTTATTGTTGCCCATTGTAGTTTTAATCTTTCTATTTTAATCTTTTCAAGTCAACTTTAATATAATTCCATTCAATTAAAAAAATAAAACTCACATTTATTTACTTTATTTGTATTATTTAATGAATAAATAATGGTAACATGAAGAGTTCTATATTTTTTATTAAAAATATTTTAAAAGGCTTATTTATTAAATTTATTTTACTCATTGATTCTAAAAGAACTTTTAGAATTTGATATACACACACAATTAACTCTACTTTATATACATAATCACACATTTATATTCCATTTAAATTTGTCTGGGTTACAAACTTACACTTCCTTTTAGATTATATTAGTCTCTCAACAATTTTTTAAAATCAATTTTCAAATTACGCACTTTTAGTATCTTTAGAATTTTTTTATATTAGAATCCTTATATTCTCATATTTATAGTTTTTATAAGTTAAATTGTTTTACTAGTCAACTAAAAATTAAATATCATCAAAATAATTTTAAAAAGTTTTCCCTTTTAAACTTTAATCTCATTCTATAAAAAGCTCAAACTTTTAGGAATTTTCTATAGGATTTTTACTAATATTATAATCCAAAATCATCATAAAACCATTGAGTTTTTTAAATAGAAAATATATATTTTATTTTATTTTTTATTAATTTATAACTCGAATTTATCACAGAACAAACTTGATCCTGCCTGTTGACCAGAACGCTGGAGCTTTGCCTCGTCAAACTTGGATCGACGTGTGCGCCGTGTCAGCCTCCGTCTTTCACCGTGATTCACCTCAAGAACCTGCAAAAGAACAGAACGGCGCCGCTGCGGCCGATCACGCTCCGACGCCCAAGTCAGCGACTAAACCACCAATTACTAAGAGTAACACTCAAGAACTCTCAAGGAACCGTGTAATGTTCTCTCTCAGTATACTCAAGACTCGCAAGCGTAAAGAAGACAATCTGAACGTGCGTACCTCAGAAGTTCGTTGGGAAACTCTTATATACCTGGACACTTTCTCTCTCCTGGCAGTTACACACCTGGACACGTGGCTTGCATCCAGCTGTACACGTGCCTTCATCTGGAGCATCCTTGACTTGGGCGCTACTTCTGGCTCTCCTTTGGCTAAGTTACTTATGCATGATACTACTCATTGCATAGTTGTCTTGGAGCGTGATCTCTTCTGGATGGCGAGTTCGGGTGCCTTCGTACACACCTTCCTTGTGGTCTCGCCGGCCGCCTTCATGATCTGCACCTCCTGCCTTCATCTTCGGCGATGTCCTTGTTTCGGCGATCTCTAATCACTTGGTCGCCTGGGTTCACATCTGGCAACTTCATCCTCAACTTGGTGACCGCCGGTTTAGCAATGATGGAGATCGGAGCACGCCAACTTAATAATCGGGCGACTACACGAGCCCCCCGGCTTCCTTCCCTTCTGCCAGCCAGGCGTCCCATCAACACGCCTATACAATAGCTTGATGCCACGTCATCACTTTCGACTACCAGGGCGGTACACAAGCCCCCCAGTCTTAAGCGAAGACTTGTCCAGCGAAAAGACTAAAGGAGTCACATCAATACCGATCTACGTGGCGCTGGCGCAGAATTCCAAACGGTTGTACTTTCTGCTTTCTTGACGCTCCACCAAACACTCCTCCAATCGCTCGACACGTGGCTTCATCAACGGTTACCTTTAATTGTCGTTTGCGCTTCCAAAACCCATTCGAAAAACCCTTAAACCCATTTCACTTCTACTGTTCCATCACTTTCTTGCTTTCTCAAACGGTTCAAGCTTCTTCTGCAAAAGCTCACGACGCTCTTCATCCTCCTGAATCCTCAACTTCCTTCATCGCTCTTCCGATCATAAAAAGGTACTCCTTTTACTTCTTCTGCTGATTTTTCCTGCATTTTAACCGATTCACATCATCCATTAACTGTCTGGTGCATACGCTGTGGGCTGTTTCTTCTATTTCTCCTTTCTCGTAACTTAGGGCTTCGTCTTCGTTACAACGAACCTTTGTTCGTTCGTTTTTCACCCTTCTTTCACGATCGAGTCAGCCTCTGCGAACCCTGATCACCTTTTCTTTTCCTTTTCCTTTGCAGTTTCCGCGATGGCTCGCTCAAAGATCACCCCAAATCCTCCTCCCTCGTCACGAAACCCTTCATCTCAAGCTCACAACCCACCGCGAGCACCTGGTGCTTCTTCTTCCCAGGCTGAGAGGCCTGCAACCTCCCGCCCTAACCTGGCTCAGGCTACTCCACCTGTCGCCGGAGGAGCCTCCGTTCCTTCCCCAGACTTCAAAAAATTATACCCATGGGCCACCCCGACCTTGTTGAAGGAAACCTCCTCAGTAAACTCTGCTGGGGCAGTTCTTCGATTGAAGAAAGGGGACGAGCCTCACCTGTCGTTCCACAAGGAGCATGACGACAAGATGATGGTGCTACCTTGCCCCCCCGACGTGCCAGTGTGCGCCGACGATAAAGGGAACAACGACGGGTTGTTCTGCTTCGTATACACCACCCTGTTCAAGAAGGTGAAACTTAGGTTTCCCTTCACTCGTTTTGAAAGGGAGCTACTTACCGAGCTCGACATCGCCGCCGCCCAGCTCCATCCCAACAGCTGGGCATTCGTGCGGGCGTTCCAAATCATGTGCGCACATCTGGGACTGCCAGCGTCAGTGGACGTTTTTCTCTTCTTGTTTGAAGCTAAACACCCGGGAGATCGCCTGTGGGTGAGTCTGAACGGGATTGCTGGAAGGTCGATCTTCTCTATCTTCCAGCAATCCTACAAGGATTGGAAAGGCAAGTTTGTCCAGGTGCGCCCAAACGACAAGGACGCCTCGCTGCTCGACGGCTTCCCCTTGTATTGGGTAAACAAGGGGAATAAAGAGTCCATGGGAAGCTTCAGGAGGCCAAGGAGCCCCGACAACATGGGAGCCTTGGACAAAGATCTGTGCCTCTTCTGGAAGAGCGTGGCAGATCTCAACATCACTTTCCTTACCACTGCGCTCATCTCCTTCGAGTTCTTCGAAGATCAACTCGAGACTCGCATAGGTTAGTGCTTCAACGTTTAAGTCTTTGCCTTGTGCCATTCCTCTGTTAACTGTTGCTGGGCGTCTTGTCTGCCGTGCACAAGACTTTGGTTTTATTTTCTGCACCACTTATCTGCTTTTCTTGCATACTGACTTATGCGTTTTTCTTTCTCTCTAAGCTGACCCATGTTCCTTTGCATTATGCAGACCTCATGTTGGGCAAGGGAAAGCTGGCTGAGTTGAGGGCACTCGCCCGAACCCATGGGTTGGCGTCGGGTTCCCAAACCGTGCCAAACTCAGTGGTGGAGATCGCCGCTGCACAGGGCAGATCGCCCCCCAAAGGCCCAGCTCCTTCCGAGGCCCAGCCCGCCAATCAGCGCAAAAAGCTCATCCTCAGGAAGCCAAAGAGGAAAACCCCTCAGGTGGTCCAAGAGGATGACGAAGCAGACGATGAGGCGACTGAAGATGGCCTTATCACCAAGAGGAAGAGGGTGGCGCCTTCTTCACCATCTGCTCCACCTCCTCTTCCAACATCAACACCACCTTCCACACCAGCTCCACCTCCAACACTGCTTCCTGCCCCAGCTCCCACCTCGCCAGTCCAAGCAGTTCCTCTGGCATCCGCACTTCCTGTGGTTGAGGCCGCCGAAGCCAACTTCATGGAGAACCCCCCGAGCGCCTCCACGCCCTATGTATCAGCTGGAGGGGGTCCTCCTTCAAACACCTCAACCGCAAATGCCGCACCAGGCGGGGATGAAGGCGCTCATAATTCGCCTATCATTATCACTGAATCCCCGTCGTCGCCACCACGCCAAGAAGCACTCATTGAACAACCAACTCAAGAAGGTGGCGGCGAGAACCAACAACAAGCCCCCCCGGTGCCTCCACAAGCAAGCCTCTCTCTTGAGGTCAAAAGGGTGTGGGAGCCCTTCTCAGCAAAACTGAAGATGATGGCGGAGGATTTCCCCTCCATCATATCCAAAGCTGTGGAGAGTTCCACCAAGAAGCTCCAGGATGACATCTTCTCACTCCGAGCGGAGAATCGCACCATAAGGATTGAGGCGGAGAGGTTATCCTGCAATCTAACGCTCGCCGAGATCGATCACTCCCGAGTGGAAGATGCTATGAGCACTGAGCCTCGGGTGGCACGCAAGGAGGCCACCGATCTACGCCATAAGGTGCAGCTCTTAGCTCAAGAGAAGATTGAGCTGGAGAGCAAGCTGGTACCATATCGCGTCAAAGTGGCTGACCTGGAGGCGTTGATCAAAGCAGACGCCGCCAAGGTAAAGAACCTCGAGAAAAGGTCAGCCGATCGGGAGGTCTTCTTGGGGAAGGTTGAGAAGGAGAGAGACGACACCATGGCCAAGCTCGCCGAGGCCAAAGAGGAGCATGGGAAGATCACCACACAGCTGGCCCAGGCGCAGGCAGAATCCAAGAAGGTTACTGAAGACCTTCTTCAAGCACGGGAAACAATTGAAGAACTCAAGAAACAAGCTGAAGAGCTGAAGCAGCAGAACGAGGGGCTAAAGAAACAGATTGAAGAACTTGAGCTGAGCTCTGCCCAGATTCTCGCTGCTGGATTCGAGGCTGCTCGGGAACAATTCGCCTGCCTGTACCCCGACTTGGATCTTTCCATGGTGTCTCTCAACAACGAGGTGGTGGACGGGAAGGTTGTTCCTTCTGAAGACTGATTGCTTCCCTCCATCCACGATTCTTACGCTTTCTCCTTTAGACATACGTACCTTGTAATAAACTTTCTCTTTTCTTGTACATGTATTCTGAACTGGTGTTTACTTTATGATAAAGTCTTTGTACTTCTTCTTATAACTTCTCTGTCTGCTTTATCTCTCCTTGTATAATTTACTTCAATGAAATTAACTTAGTAACTTCGTAAGCGCAATTGTATACTTAGCTGCTTCGAACCACCGATTTTCGGATAAAAACACTCTAACAACTTGTAACCTCAAGGTAATGAACCTTAGCGTGAAATCGCTCTTCAAATAACGAACTTCGACCCAAATAATGGCTTAAGACACAGCTCATCTGATCTGCCTTATTGAAACGGGTCTTCACTTTCTCGCCATCGCGTGAATTTCTCCTGGTCGCCAAAGACTCTTGGCGACACCAGCTTCCTCTTGTCTTCACAACTTGGCCATTGTTCCTTTATCTGGGGGTAGAGGCGCCTTTCGGATCCTTCTCTACCTCCCTGGGCTTCAGAACAAAAGACCGGGTGGCTAGGCGTTCTCTTCGAACCTATCTTAGCCACCCTCCAAACTTCTTCCACCCTTTACACCACACCTGAACTCGTTCGAGACGAGAAGGATTTTATCTTGCCTGAACTCGCTAATCAGCGAGAAGGTCTTTAACTCGCCTGAACTCGCTCATCGGCGAGAAGGTCTTTAACTAGCCTGAACTCGCTCATCGGCGAGAAGGTCTTTAACTCGTGCCTCTACATTGCCCCAGGGGTTACATCTTCTCCCCCCCAGAAACACTGAGGACTTTTTTGCTGGTGCCTCTACATTGCCCCAGGGGTTACATCTTCTCTCCCCAAGAAACACTGAGGACTTTTCACTGGTGCCTCTACATTGCCCCAGAGGCTACATCTTCTCTCCTCTGGAAGCACTGAGGACTTTTTACTCTTCCTCGCCTACACTCGCTCGACGGCGAGGAGGTCTTTATCTCGCCTCAGGACGCGCGAGGGCGTTGAGGTCTTTTAACTGGTGCCTCCGATCGCCGAAAGACGATAAGGACTTTAACTTTAACTTTAACTGGTGCCTCCGATCGCCGAAAGACGATGAGGACTTTAACTTTAACTGATGCCGCCAATCGCCGAAAGACGATGGGGACTTAGAAACTTTTTAGAAAGCATGCAACATAACTCCTACTTGCCTTAAATCACATACAAGTGACAAGGTCTTTCTTCAAAACTTTCGAAAAACAACACGCATGCAATCTGAAACACTTTAAACTTTGAAAACTCTTCTTTATTGGGTGGCCTCATTAAAAACCCTCCTTAGGGAAAAAAGAGTGCCCCCTCCAAACTGTTTTAACAGAAGCATTGTAATATAACTTCGTGTTTGTCTTTACTTACAAAGTTCTTAACTGTAATATAACTTGAGGTGCGTGGCGTTCCAAGTGCGAGGAATCGCCCCTCCTTCCAACGTCTCTAAGCGGTAGGCGCCGTTCCCGAGCGCCTCGGTTATTCTGAACGGTCCCGTCCACTTAGGTGACAGCTTATTCTCCATCTCGTACTGGTGGGCCTTTCTCATCACCAGGTCGCCCTCTCTGAATTGTCTTGGCATCACCTTCGAGTTATACCTTCGTTCAATCCTTCTCTTCACCGCCTCAGCTTTCAATCTCGCCTCCTCCCTGACCTCATCCAGCAAATCCAGATTCAGCCTTCTTTCCTCATTCGAGTCTTCCGCTACAAAGTTCTGGAATCTCGGCGAGCTCTCTTGGATTTCTACTGGAATCATTGTGTCGCATCCATAGACCAGGCTGAACGGGGTCTCATGGGTTCCTGACTGCTCGGTGGTGTGGTACGCCCAGACTATACGGGGTACCTCCTCAGCCCAACTTCCTTTGGCTTTCTCTAGCCTTCTCTTCAACCCTCTCAGCAGCACCCGATTGGCTGACTCTACTTGGCCATTCGTCTGAGGGTGCTCGACGGATGCAAATACTTGTTGAATTCCCACCCCTTCGCACAACTTCTTCAACAGGTGACTTGCAAACTGAGTCCCATTGTCCGACACCAGGCGCTTGGGCACACCAAACCGGCACACAATGTTTTTCCACACGAAACCCTCGATCTTGTGTGCGGTGATCTGGGCCACTGG
Source organism: Phaseolus vulgaris (assembly GCF_000499845.2). Lineage (NCBI taxonomy): Eukaryota > Viridiplantae > Streptophyta > Magnoliopsida > Fabales > Fabaceae > Phaseolus > Phaseolus vulgaris. The sequence goes on along the minus strand of NC_023755.2, from coordinate 29,166,067 downwards.
TTCTGCTTCGATCCACTTGGTGAAATATTCAATCGCCACCACCAAGTACCTCATCTACCTGATCGCCAGCGGGAATGGTCCCAGGATGTCGATTCCCCATGTATGAAACGGCCAAGGGCTGTAAATCGACTTCAACTCCTCGGGAGGCGCCTTGTGCCAGTCAGCGTGCTGCTGGCATTGCTAGCAGCACTGCGCATACTTCTTGCAATCTTCTCTCATTGTTGGCCAGTAGTAACCTGCACGGAGAGTCCTTGCGGCCAGAGCTCGACCCCCAACGTGGCTTCCGCATATCCCTTCATGGAGCTCTGCCATGATTCTTGTACATTTCTCGCCATGCACACATTCCAGGAGTGGGTGAATGAACCCAAACCTGTACAGCTCGCCATCAATCATTGTGAACTTGCTAGAATTCTTCTTTATCTTCCTAGCCTCTAGCGGATCCAGCGGGAGGAGGCCATCCGCCAGGCACCGCTTGTACTGCGTTACCCAGGTGTCTGGCTCATGCGTAGCGCAGACCTGCGTCATGTTCACCCTCTCCCCCCGACATGCTCTTATTCTCGGCCATCTCAAGGTTTCTTGAGTCAAGGATCTGTGACTCCTCGCCGCTTTCTCCGTCGACTTGCTTATCTGAAGAACCAGGTGATCTGCCACAAATGCTCTCGGCGTCTTCAGAGTTTCTTGAATCACCGTCCTCTGCCTACCCCCCTTGCCTGAACTGGCGAGCTTGGCTAGCAAGTCAGCTCAGGCATTCTGCTCTCTGGGCACATGCACCACTTCAAAGGAGACAAAGGAACTCTTCAATTCCTGTACATACTCCAGGTAAGCCGCCATTTGTGGATCTTTAGCCTGGAACTCGCCTGTTACTTGCCCCGTGACTAACAGCGAGTCACTCTTAGCCATCAGCACCCTGGCTCCAATCTCCTTAGCCAGCAAGATACCGGCGATCAGCGCCTCATATTCTGCTTGATTATTGCTGGCCTTGAAGGCAAACCTCAAAGATTGTTCGATCAGCACGCCGTTGGGTCCCTCCAAGATGACTCCAGCACCGTTACCCTGCTGGTTCGACGATCCGTCCACTGAAAGCACCCAACGAAAATCATTCCCTTCAACTCGTGTCGCTTCAGATGAGAGCTCGACCACGAAGTCTGCGAAGATCTGCCCCTTGATCGGACCTCGGGGCTCATACTTAATATCAAACTCCGACAGCTCCACTGCCCACTTCACCATCCTCCCCGCAACATCGGGCTTCTTCAAGACCTTCTGGATGGGCAGGTCGGTCATCACCAGTATCGTGAAGCTATGGAAATAGTGGCGTAACCTCCTCGCCGAAAAGACTACTGCCAGTGCAGCCTTCTCCAGGGCCTAATGCCTCGTTTCGGGGCCCTGCAGCACCTTACTAACAAAATAAATAGGCTTTTGAGCCTGATCTTGGTCCTAGGCGAGCACCGCACTCACCGCCCTCTCAGTTACAGCAAAATACAACCTGAGAGGGGTCCCCACCAGCGGTTTACAGAAAACCGGCGGGCTCGCCAGATACTCCTTCAGCTTGACGAAGGCTTCCTCACACTCCTTCGTCCAGGCAAATTTGTTATTCCGCCTTAAACACTGGAAATATGGGTGGCTCTTCTCTCCGCTAGCCGACACGAAGCGAGACAGGGCAGCCATCCGACCTGTAAGCTGTTGTACTTCCTTCACAGTGGTCGGGCTTCTCATCGCCAAAATGGCGGCACACTTATCAGGGTTGGCTTCTATTCCTCTCTCAGTCAAGAGGAAACCCAAGAACTTCCCAGCCTCCACGCCAAAGATGCACTTCTCAGGATTCAGCTTCAACCTAAACTTGGCGATCGTGGTGAACAACTCCTCCAAGTCCGCAACGTGCTTGCTTTTCTCTGGCGAGGTCACGACCATGTCATCCACGTACGCTTGCACATTCCTTCCCAGCATTGGTGCAAGTACTCGATCCATCAACCTCTGGTACGTGGCCCCCGCGTTCTTCAGCCCAAAAGGCATCACCTTGTAGCAGTAGCACGATCTCTCAGTCACGAAGGCAGTCTTCTCTTCATCCATGGGATGCATCTTGATCTGGTTATACCCCGAGAAGGCATCCAGAAAACTCAGCAACTTACACCCTGCAGCACTGTCCACCAGGGCGTCTATGCTTGGCAAAGGATACGAATCCTTTGGGCAAGCCTTGTTTAGATCAGTGAAATCGACGCACATGCGCCATTTCCCATTGCTCTTCTTCATCAAGACGACATTGGCCAGCCAATCAGGGTACTGCACCTCCCGGATATGGCCTGCAGCAAGGAGTTTTTGTGTTTCGTCTCTAATCGCCTGCCTCCTCTCCTCGTTGAACTTCCTTCTCCTCTGGCGTACCGGTCTGACCTGATTGTCCATCGCCAAATGATGGCACAGGAAATCGGGATCGATCCCGGGCATGTCCGAAGCGGACCATGCAAACGCATCCAGATGCCGCTCTATCACCTTGGCGATCTGGTCCTGGAGCTCAACCTCCAGAGATCTTCCCAGCTTGAAGATCTTTCCCCCAATCTCTCTTTCAAGCCACTGCTCGACGGGTTTTGGCCTGGTTTCTCTGGCGATCACCGCCCTGGCGATTCCCAGCTCCCTCGCTTCCTCAGGGCGATTCCTCGCCTCTTCTTCCTCCAGACCGGCATTCTGCTCCCCCAGCTCAGCATCCACCATCACCACGTCACTTTCGGCGGTCTCTTCCATTACCGTCGATCTGGGCTTCACACCAGGAGGCGGGGTGGTTAACTCACCGACCTCTTGTTCTTCAGGCTATTCTCATAGCACTTCTTCGCTTCTTTCTGGTCGGATTTGATGGTGATCACCACCCCCTCCATAGACGGCAACTTCACCTTCATGTGCCGAGTCGACGGTATAGCGCCTATTCTGTTGAGCGTGGGCCTTCCCAGCAGAACGTTGTATGCTGAAGGAGCATTTACGACAAGGTACTTGATTTTCTCTGTTCTCGAACCCGCCTCATCTGTAAACGTAGTCCTCAACTCAATGTACCCCCTGACCTCCACCTGGTCACCAGCGAAACCATACAAACACCCTCCATAGGGCCTCAGCTGGTCAAGGGGTAGCTCCAACTGCGTGAAAGTCGGCCAGAACATCACGTCTGCCGAGCTTCCTTGGTCCACCAGAACCCTGTGGACCTTCCTTCCTGCTGTGATCAGCGAGATGACTATGAGGTCGTTGTCATGAGGCACAACGTCCCGAAGATCTTGCTTTGTGAACGTAATGTCCACATCCGGCGAGTGGTCTTCAAACATATCCACCGTCATCACAGACCTCGCGTACTTCTTCCTCTGTGACGCGGTGCATCCACCACCCGAGAAACCCCCTGCAATGGTGTGGATTTCCCCGTGGGTAGGCATCTCGTGCTGCTGAGCTTCTCCACCTGCTGGTTGGGAGCTCGACGCGTCCCCCGTCCTTCTGTCCAGAAAGTAGTCGTTTAGGAACCCGCTCTTGACCAGATCGTCGAGCTGGTATCCTAAAGCCAAGCACGAATCCACGGTGTGGCAAAAGCCCTGGTGGAACTCACACCAGGCGTCCGGCTTTGGTCCCAGCACCTTGTCGCCCACCTTCTCGGGCGCTTTCAACCTAGCTGATATATTGGGAATGGCGATCAGGTCCGCCAATCCCATGACAAACTTGTGCTTAAGCGGGCGATTGTACTCCCGGCGTGCTGGTTGAGGGCACCCTTGGCCCCTGCCCTTGGATCGTAAGGATGGCGAGTCCTCTGATCCCTCCTGGCCGCCGCTGTCTCCAGCACCCTCTGTGGCTGGATCCTGGTCTGGGCACGTGGCCTAGCGGGAGCCACGCTTCCCCTTTTCTCGGCGACCTCACTCTCATCGGCGATGTGGGCCACCGCAAGTCGCCTGACCTCAGCAAACGTGGCAGGGTGAGCCCTGATCAATGCTTCGCAGAATGGTCCCGGCAGCACGCCCTTCTTAAATGCGTAGACCAGCATTTCTTCATATTTGGCCGGCGATCGGACCATCTACGCCCCAAAACGATTTAGGTAGTCCCTGAGGTACTCTCCCTGATACTGCCTTATGTCGAACAAGTCATAAGAAACCCTGGGCGGTGCCTTGTTCACGATGTACTGCTCGACGAAGATCTTTGAAAACTGTTGGAAGTTGGTTATGTGACCTGTAGGCAGGCTCACAAACCATTCCAGCGCCGTTCCCTGGAGTGTGCTCACGAACATCTTGCAGTACACGGCGTCTGATCCTCCTGACAACATCATCTGCGTATGGAACGTGGTGAGATGAGCCTCAGGATCCTCCACGCCGGTGAAAACAGCCTTAACAGGTACCACACTCGCAGGGATAGGCGTGTCGGTAATCGCCTGGGCGAAAGGCATAGGAAAAACGCGAGGCGGCGTTGACGGCGCGACCTCTTCAGCGACTGGACGCCCTCGCTGCTCCTGAAGAGCTTGACGCAGTTCCTCAGTCACTCTGCTAAGCTCGTCATTCCTGGTCCGAGAGGCGACCAAGTCCTCGTGCATTCTCGCTTGCTCTATGCGCGAGGCTTCCACATTCGCCTGCAGCGAACGCATGATTTCCACCATCTGCGCCATAGTCATGGCGCCTTCAGCAGCAACGGGCGCAACTGGACTTGAACGGTTGCTTCTCATTTTTCTCATGAACACTTGACAAATCACAGAGAGCAATGAACAACACCTCCTCCAGAGACGATCGATTCAGCGATCAATCGGTCAGAACTTCGCGAAACTTCGAAAGAAACCTCAAGAACACAGCGAACCTCCACGGAAACCTGCAACTCCACCAGAAACCGATGCTTCTCCCACGAAAAACCAAACGAGCCAAAGAACTCAGATCTCACCGATCGAAACTCGCGCAATCAGCAGAAAACTTCACCTCACCGAACAAAAACCCAAACGAACGGTGGAAAACGCGAAATTACCGAACAAAACCTAGATGAACTGCGGACGATGGTTGCACCAGCACACAACCACACAGAAACTGCAGAAACCTCCAAGAACTCACGCTGTGGATGGGAACAGGTTTTACACGGCCCCACGGTGGGCGCCTGATGATCCTGCCTGTTGACCAGAACGCTGGAGCTTTGCCTCGTCAAACTTGGATCGACGTGTGCACCGTGTCAGCCTCCGTCTTTCACCGTGATTCACCTCAAGAACCTGCAAAAGAACAGAACGGCGCCGCTGCGGCTGATCACGCTCCGACGCCCAAGTCAGCGACTGAACCACCAATTACTAAGAGTAACACTCAAGAACTCTCAAGGAACCGTGTAATGTTCTCTCTCAGTATACTCAAGACTCACAAGCGTAAAGAAGACAATCTGAACGTGCGTACCTCAGAAGTTCGTTGGGAAACTCTTATATACCTGAACATTTTCTCTCTTCTGGCAGTTACACACCTGGACACGTGGCTTGCATCCAGCTGTACACGTGCCTTCATCCGGAGCATCCTTGACTTGGGCGCTACTTCTGGCTCTGCTTTGGCTAAGTTACTTATGCATGATACTACTCAGTGCATAGTTGCCTTGGAGCGTGATCTCTTCTGGATGGCGAGTTCGGGTGCCTTCGTACACACCTTCCCTGTGGTCTCGCCGGCCGCCTTCATGATCTGCACCTCCTGCCTTCATCTTCGGCGATGTCCTTGTTTCGGCGATCTCTAATCACTTGGTCGCCTGGGTTCACATCTGGCGACTTCATCCTCAACTTGGTGACCGCCGGTTTAGGCATGATGGAGATCGGAGCACGCCAACTTAATAATTGGGCGACTACACGAGCCCCCCGACTTCCTTCCTTTCTGCCAGTCAGGCGTCCCATCAACACGCCTATACAATAGCTTGATGCCACGTCATCACTTCCGACTACCAGGGCGGTACAAAACTAATTAACCAAAGTTTTATAGAGGGAAAAAAAGGTAAGAAAATAAAATTTCCAAAATATAAAAAATAATTTTAATTAAATAATGTTGTAAAAGATATATTATATGTTAAATTAATATTTTTTTTAGAAATCACACGTGTTCTTTTTAGAAGCCAATCATATATAAAGTGGAATAAAATTATGAACTCGGTCTATGTACTTAACTTAAATAAATTTAAAGAAATGTTAATTAATTTAAAACTCTTATAAAAATTGCAGACTTTTTTTTTAATTTAATTTTTACTTTAATTCTAGATATTTATTAAGCTAAAATGATTAAAATTGTAAATCATTTTCAATAAACATATTTCTTTAAATAGTTTATTATAATTAATAAAAATACACTATGTTATTATATTACCATTATTTTTTCATTATATAAAACACACAAAAATGGATGAAGTAAGGATGAACTTTATGTTTTTTTAATTGAATTAAATTATATTTGACTTAATAAGAAAACTGTATTGGTATAGTCAAGGTAAGTAAAATAAAAAATAATTATGTTTTCAGAAAATGTTAAAATTATAATATATATAAAGTCCGTGTACATAATGTTGGAAGAAACTAATTATAAATTAACGAGTACTTTTAAAAGATAACTGTGGATAAACAATTTATTGAATTGAAATAATTAATAGATTTAAGTTGATAAACATATAACGACATAGCTATAAATTTTATTTATAAATAATATTTACATCTTTTTGAAAAAAAATTGTTATCTAATTATAATTTATATTTTTTTAAAACACTACAAAGAAAATTATAAAATAAAAATCATTCAACAAGAAACTAATTTAGAAACAAAAAATTTTAATATCTAAAATAGTCTCTAATTTAATCATTATAGCAATTAATTATTTTTAGTTTTTAAAAATTGGTTTCTATTTTATGATTTTCCTTGTAATGAAAAAAATAATTTTTTTAAGCAACTATTAGATAATTTAAAATTTTAATTTATTTTCATAAATTTAAACTTTTAATTTAAACTACATAAAAAAATAAATAAAAAATGTAATAGATATTAAAATTAGTGTAATAATTAAAATAAATATTTATTATTCATTATAATGTTGAAACTGTTCTTTTAGCTTTCTGTTATAAACACACAAAATTGTATGAAAATATATTGATGATGATACAAAAAAATGATTAAAATATATATAAGAGATTTTAATGAAAGAACGTACAAAAAATAATTAAAATTACTTATAGACTAAAAATCCCTTAAATAAGTTCTTTTTCTGTTGCTCAAACTAATTTATAACTTAATGAAATAAACTAATAACTCAGTTATTTGTCTCACTAAACACACCTTATCTTAGTTAAATAAAGAGAAATATCTATATAAGAGATAGACATTTTGTTACTCACATCACTAATTAGAATGAAGGAACAAAATTATAGAGATTTCCATGCCACAATTTTTTAGTCACAAACCTACTTTCAGCTCCAATATCTTTCAAAGACGGAACTAAGTGTTTAATCCTGAAATAAATCGTGTTTCAAGGATCTGTAATCAAATGAAAAACAAATATTAAACAAAATAAATTATGATAACTTAATAGGTAATTTTCTATTTCAATAGATGAAATTAAATTAAAGATATACTTATATATAAAGATTATATGACGTCTTTGTCCACAAATTTTACAGCACAAAGATTAAATATATTATACAAAGAATGAAATAGAAAATAGTAGTTAACTGTTACAAAATAACTATGTGTTATCATTATTAAAAAATACTTATAATTGAGTGTAATCACTATACTTTTCAGATACATTAAGAAAATAAGAAAATAAAAATAGGAAGATAGAATTGCGTTAGAATATATGTTTTAGTTAGTCATAATAATAATAATGTAAATAAGTCTTTTTTAAAACTATAAATTTATTTATTGTATATACTGATTCATCCAACTAGTTCATAAATTAAAAGAATTCATCTCTAGTCTGTTGAAGTTCAGATATTTTAATCAACAAGTAAAAATTTCAACTTATTTAAATGATGTTTGTGACCATTCATCTTCATATTTTTGACAAGCAACTTAAAGCCCCCACATTGGAGAGATTATTTTCTTTTGACTTTGCATCAATATTCTCAATTTCTTCCTTTTTTTTTTATCAGCAATGAATTAATATAATAAAAAGAAACATTTGAGGAGTGTCCCAACCCTTATACAGTTACTACACCTGTCTTAAGTAGAATTAGGGATAAACCATTTATAGCAGAGGTATGTTGCTGGAATTACCATACTGCTGAATTGCCTTTGCTTAGCTGATGCCCCTATAAACACCCTGCATAAAGCCACACACCAACTTGATCACTTTGTCATTTTGTCAGTCTTCACAACTCTAAGACCGAATGCCATCACACATAACAGTTCCTTTGTTCCATTTCTCCTCTTAAAACAACATGTAAAATTTCCCATGACAGATTCAATACAGAGAACCAAGTGTATTCCAGTGTTTTTGCACTACAAGTATACTTCCTGGAATTCGCAGCAGAGTCACACCAACAACACAGATACAGCCTGGCATTACCTATGTTTGAGAATAACTTTCCGCATAAACCAAAACCGACTCCACTTGTCCTTAACCTCATTACTCCTTCTTACAAGCCCATCTTAAATTCCTCCCCTTCTTTTGTAAATTCCTTTGCCACCCTCTGCCTCCATAGAAAACCCACTAATTAATGCTTTTTAAACAAACAAACGGGTTAAGTAACCAATCCGTAAACGAGTGAGAGTTATTAAAAGCTCTATACTTCATCCACAACCACGACTTAAGCTGTGCCATTTGCGAAATCTCTTTGGCATCAACTACATGTTGTTTGAAAATAATGGCATTTCTTTGGTCCCATATACACCTCACAATGGCAGCCCAAATACCTTTTAAGACCAAGTTTTGGTTGAAACTCTCTGAGGTATGTGGAAACTCAGAAAGTGATCTTTGAGGCTATTTTGCTGAACTAAAGTGATTCCTAACCATTTAAGACATAGAAACTAGACCTGTTGTGCATAAGTACATTCTAGGAACAAATGCTGACAAGATTCCTCCTTCACATCACATAGCACACAAGCTAGAGAACTCAGTTGTACTCCTCTTCTACTCAGCCCCTCCCTAGTTGGGATCCTATTTACTAAAGCCCTCCAAGATGTTGATAGGACATTGGGAAACGCTTTAGCTTTCCAAAGGTATTCAAAAGCTGCATGATAGGTACCCCCACGTCCAACAGATAAACTTTTATAAGCTGCATTTACTGAGTACTTCTCCAGATTCTCTTCCCCCCAAACTCTTACATCTTCCCTGTTTTGCTTTACATCAGCCCCCTCTAGGTATTGAGAAAAAGTTTCTTCCATCTCCGATTCCCATTCAAATCTTTCACGTCTCCATCCTAACCTCCATTTCCAATCCAAGCCTTCCCACATCCCGACCTCTTTAACTGTTTGCTCCTTATTTGCCGACAGAGAATACAATCTAGGAAACAAAGATCTAAGGCTCGTGTCTCCAATCCACACATCTTCCCAAAATCTAACCTTATCTCCCCTACCTAATATCCAATGAACCTCATTTTGGAACCACCCTTCTCCACCTCCCTCCCTACACACCTTTACTAGATCTCTCCACCACCAAGATTGATATTTTACTGGTAAATGGGGACAATCTAGCTCCCCCCCATACTTGGATTCTAACACCTCCTTCCACTTCCCCTTGTCTTGAGACAGAAACCTCCATCTCCACTTTGCTAGGAGAGCAGCATTAACTTTTTTAATATCTTTTAGCCCCAACCCTCCATCCTCTTTTGGCTTACACAAGTCTTCCCAGCTTACCCATGCAATGGGTCTCCTTTCCTTACCCCACCCCCACAAGAACCTACTTTGAATACTGATAATGCTTTTGTAGATGGACTCTGGCTCTTTGAAGGTTGATAGATAGAAGAGAGGTATTGCATTGAGAACGGACTTGATAACACACGTCCTTCCTGCTAAAGATAAAAACCGCCCCTTCCACACACTTAACCTTGTTTTGAGCTTGCTTATTACAGGATCCCAAAACGATTTCTTCCTTGGATTCCCTCCCACTTCTAATCCCAGATACTTGAAGGGTATTCCCATCATATTACAATTCAAGAACTTAGAATAACTGAGAAGCTTATTTGACTGCACATTCACACCTGCTAATCTTGATTTGTGAAAGTTGATCTTCAAACCTAAAGTTATCTCAAACCCCCTTAAAATGGATTTCATTATAGCCACGTTACTCCATGAATCTTCGCAGAAGAAAAGAGTATCATCTGCAAACTGGAGAAAAGAAACCTCTACCTCCTTATTTCCTACCTTCACACCAGACAAAAGATTAGCTCTCAGTGCTTGCCGTACAAGTCCAGCAAGGCCTTCTGCCACTACTAAAAAAAGAAAAGGTGTCATAGGATCGCCCTGTCTTAAACCTCTTGTAGGTTTAAACTCCTCCGTGGGACTCCCATTAACAAGCACTGAAACAGTAGCGGATTCCATACAAGCTCTAATCTAATTTGTCCATACACAATGGAAACCCATCCTGCTGAGCATGTCGTATAAGAAATCCCATCTGACTGAATCATAAGCTTTTTCAAAAGTCAACCTTCAAGCACATGCCCCTCTTCTTTCTCCTTTTCATGTCCTCGATGACCTCATTTGCCACAAGCACACTATCTACCAGACCTCTTCCTTCTATGAAAGTTGATTGACTACCATCTATAAGATCGGGTAACACTATCTTTAATCTCCCGGCTAGAACTTTTGAAATAACTTTATAGATGGCTCCCACTAAAGAGATGGGTCTGAACTGGTTGAGGTTACACGGGTCCCAGACTTTAGGTATTAATGCTATGAATGAAGCATTGCACCCCTAGGGAATAACACTAGTTTCCTGGAAGCACTTCAACGCTGCTATAAAATCAGGTTTAAGAGTATTCCAACTCTTCTTGATAAAATTGAAATTAAACCCATCTGGACCTGGACTCTTCGTACCCTCACATTGCCATACAACTTCTTTAATTTCTTCCTCGGTGAAAGCCTCAATCATACTCTGACTTACATCTGGTAAAAGACATTTAAACTCTACTGCTTCCAGTCTCACTCCAAAGTCTTTTGTTGCTTTAAATCTGGATTCAAACAACTTCTTAACTTCAAGCCGAACTGTACTTGGTTCCTCACACCATACACCCCCTACTTCAACACCCTTCACTTCATTCCTTAGTCTCCTCCATCTCAAAGACGAGTGGAAGAAAGTAGTACATGAATCGCCAAATTTAAGCCAATTGGCTTTGGCCTTCTGATGAATGAGGGATTCAATATTTGCATCAACCTCCCAAAGCTTCCTTACCAGATCTGATCTATGCTTTCTCTAACTCTCCTCTAAACATCCTTGGTTGTCCTGAATATCCATATTCTCCATATCCTTCAGCAGAGACTGCTTAGAAGCATTCAGATTCCCAAAAACATCCTTGTTCCAGATTTTTAAATCCGCTTTGAGAAGTTTGAGCTTGTCCTTAAGCACCTTTAGCACACTTCCTTGGCTCTCATAAGACCTCCACTTTTCCTCCACCATCCCTGAAAACCCTGTCTCAAGCAGCCATGCATCAATAGATCTGAATGGTTTAGGGCCCCAATCCTTGTCTACACACTTAATCATCAAAGCGCAGTGATCCGAGACTTCCCTCCGTTGGACATATTGTTTACACATAGGCCATTTCTACAACAATTCCTCAGAAACTAATACTCTGCCAATCCTGCTCTTCGCCGTACCATTTGCTTTAAACCATGTGTATTTCTTTCCCACAATAGGCAAATCTAATAACAGATTTGACTCAATAAAGTCATTAAGGCCTCTTATCTCACTCGAAAAATCCCCCCGATCCACCCCTTTCCTTTCACTCCTACTTCTGATTGCATTAAAATCCCCACAGAAGCACCAAACTTCAATTTGGGATGTTGTTTTGTAGCTTGTTAACTCCTCCCACACAATTTTCTTTTCTTTTAGGTTGCAAGCTGCATAAATGTTTACCACGCAACACCTTTGAGCGAATCTGACATGGATACCCACGGCAGCTATGTAACCTGTACCCATAGAGTGACTCTCGAACTTAAAAGCCTCTTTGTGCCACATCGAAAGAAGACTACCACTGCCGTTAATCCCTCCATTATGAATCCATCCCATATTATTATCCCCCCATAGCGAAAAAATCTTGGTATCCGTGACTTCTGCTGTTTTTGTTTCTTGAAGGCATGCAAATTCTACTTCCTCTACAGAAAAGCACCTCTTCAGATACCTTCCTTTTGTTCCTCCCCCCAGACCTCTTATATTTAAATTATAAATCTTCATAAAAAACCATTCAGATTACCTCCTGCTATGCTCTTCATAAACTCCAGATCTCTGTCTTCCATGCTCTGATATTCTTGAATCACCTCCTCTTCATCACCGCTCAATCCACCAAACAAATCATGGATTTCCCTCCACCTGTCCTTCAGGCTTTTCGGCCGGTTCTTCACATTATTTTTCTTAAGACCCGATAAACCAACCTCATTTAAAGCCATAACTATGTTAGTGTATCCTTGAGTGGTCCAGCTACCATCAATTCTACACCCTTTTCGTACCTCGTCAATCATTGCATTGAGAAAAATTAGGTCCATCTCCGCCGTCCACTTGGTGAACTCTCTATAAGAACCTGATGAATTTGAAGCCACATTTTTTCCGCGATCCATCTAATTAACTTAAATAAAGTTAGGATGACAAACATTGAAAAATGGTAGAAAATATATTATTTCATGAAATTAATTGTTTACATAATCTTGCCACATTTCGTTTGCTATAGTGTCCCTAATATCACACCCTATCCTGTAATCATGTTCACGAGCATGGGTGGTGCTTGGTTGGACATCTTGTTCTAATAATTCATTATCTACTTCTTTAAGAAGAGACTCGTCATTCTCGATCCCACGTAGAAAGTTATGCACAATACAACAAGCTAAAACAATTTTTGTCATAGTATCCACATCATAATGTGGCTCAGTCCCACTGGCTATAATTGGAAAACGTTTTTTAAGCACCCCAAAGGTTCTCTCATTTACATTCCTAAGTGATGAATGTCGATGATTAAACAACTCTTTTGCATTTTGTGGCCCTCTTCGCGAATATTCTTTCAAATGGTATCTCACCCCGCGATAAGGTGTTATTATATTTCGTTTTAACATAAAACCTGCATCACCAAGATAGTATTTTCCTACAAAGATTGTGGAAAACTGGGTTAGTATATACTACTACAACCTTTTAATTGTTCTGCACACCCAATCCCCTATAACTAACCTTCTGGAATAACCAAAGGATCGCCTCGTAGCAAAGCATCTTTCAATATCCTTGAATCGGAGGCAGTTCCTTCCCAACCGGCTAAGACATATGTGAACTTCATGTCAAAGTCACAGGTAGCAAATATGTTTTGGGTTGGCCAATCTTTTCTTCCTCGAAAACGAGGCGCATCAGCACGTACATGACTCCCATCTATGGCCCCTAAACAATCCTAATGTAAACAAAAATTCATAACTTTAATTAAACACAAACTAAAGAAGACAGTACACATAATTTCAAGTAATGTTATTATCAACAAACCTTAAAGTACGGGAAAAATCGACTGTTGTTAAGGATGTGTGGTTCTACAACCGTTCCATTTGGTTGAATTAAGAATTCCCCCTCCAACCTTAAAATTGCACTCAAAACATTATGAAAGTGACGGGAAACTGTTTCTCCAGATCGTGGAAAAAGAATGACACACTTCGATTCTTCACATTATGCCCAATAATGTGGAGAAATTTCGCTACTTGTTCTTCCACGGTTGATCGATATGCATCTTTAACAAGTCCAGTTTCTCGTATTCGTTCACTTAATTTAATGAAAGCTTTCAGTCCCATGTGAATAATGTGACGAGATTGTTCAGTGTGAACCAAGTATTCCATCAATTCTTGTCTGCGACGCTCTTTTTGTGGTTGGGACTGACTGATACAGTTGCTTGTAGTAGGCATTATGCGTAACAATTTCAATCCAAAAGCAATCATACAAAGAATCATGATTGATGCACCTTCATTATTTTTTTTTTATTTGTTCTTCGATTTGTGAAATTAAATTCATGTTCGTCGTAACAAGATCGTCATAAATTGCAACTGTTTCCTCAAAGTGTACCATCTCTGCCTCGTCATAATTTCTTTCCGAATTCATACCGAACGTAGTTACCGTATTGGTGTAAAAGTACACCAATACAGTTACCCTAAAACGTACTTTTAATTAATTTTAATAAAAAAATTAATCAAAATTACTATATCAAAAACATAATTTAATCAAACAACAAATAAATATAAACAAATTAAATAAAAAAAACCCCAAAATTTCTATTTCTACTTCTAAAAATATTCATTTTAAATACATAAATTTTTTTCTTTGTAATAATTTATGTACAATCTAAAATAATATTAACTACAGATTATCAATTTTTATTTGGATTCTGTCAAAATATTATTTACAAATAAAATATTATTTCTTATAAACAATTTAATTTTTAAACACTAATAACTATCTACAATTATTATTACAAATTCAAATTTCTTCTGTAAACTTTTTCTGACTTTTTAAATTACTATAATATTTTTTTTAACATTTAATTCTAACACAAATAATTTATGTGAAATACAAATTAAAAAAAATTAAGTCAAAATGATATTTCTACTTTAAACTTTTACTGTTTTTTTTAATTACTACAACATTTTTATAATGTTTTTAATTATAACATTAATAAATTATGTTTAATCTAAAAAAATGAAAATCCTATAAAAATATTTTTAAAATTTTGAATTCCACTATGCCAAAATTAAATTTTTTTAAATCTGTTTTATAAACAATTCATTTTGAAATAAATAATTACTTTCTACATTTATAATTAAAATATCAATTAAAAATAGCACTTCTAAAATATCAATTACTTTTTAAAAAACCTGCAAATTACAAATTTCTATTTCCACTTGTAAAAATATTCATTTTAAATACATTTATTTTTTTCTTATAAAAATTAAATCTTATAACAAAAATTACAAAAACATTTTTTTTAATCTTTTCAAGTAATAACATTAATAATTTTTGTCCAATCAAAAGAAATATTAACCATACAGAATACAAATATTCATTTAAAAAAAATATCTATTCTCTTATAAACAATTAAATTAAATGTTAAAAAAAATTAACTTTGTATATTTATTATTATAAATATAAACAATATTTATCTTAACTTTTTCAGTTTTCTTTAATCTCAACAACATTTTTTTATTTGATTTAATTATAACATTAATAATTTATGTTTAATATAATAAAAAACCTAAACTTTACAAATTTCTGTTTCGATTATGTAAATAATTCATTTCATACAAATAAATATTTTTCTTAAATGTTAAAAAATTAATAACTATCTACGAAAATTAAAACAATAAATCAATTGAAAGAATTAATTTAATTAACTAAACTCCTTAACATATTTAATTAACTATCTAGTAAGTCCTTAACATAATTAACTAAACTAAACTCTAAACAAATTATATTACAACCAACATTAATTTACTAACGCCTTAACATAATAAACTAAAATAAATTCTAAACAAATTTTATTACAAAACCATAATCATTCAAACATAAATATAAAACAAAAATTAAATAAAATAACTTTACATAAAAAATATAAAAACCTGAAGATAAGCACTCAAGAACAACAATAGGGATGACTTATAGGAAGAACAACACACCTGAAAACAACATAAAACAAATTAAGAAACATTTCTATTTCACAAATTTTACAACATAATCGATTATCGCATCACTTATATACACAGGATAATCGATTATCAACGCATAATCGATTATGTTAGTAGGCAAAAAACAAGCATAATCGATTATCACAACAAATAATCGATTAAGACCCCTTTTACACACTTTAGATAATCGATTATGGGTCGAAAATTTTATAGATAATCGGTTACTCGCTTAACTTAATCGATTATCTACACCATAATCGATTATTTTGCCTGTGCTATTTAAGCCATAATCGATTAACCAACAATCAAACACATAAACTCACCTCAGATCAACCCAGAGATGAACCCAGATGAAGGCAGAGATGAACACAACACTTTGAGATGAACAACCTATACGTAACTGAAGCCCCTACCACACACTATGACTTACGAATCTCTCCAACTACACACTCTATGCTTCGCTCTCTTTGCTTATCTGTGAATGGAGTAAGCAACTACATCGTTTTATAAAGAAACCAGGTTCCACACCTACCTCTCACCCACTTCATGATGACCTTTCAAACTTTCACATGGTCAAACGATTCCTGAGCCAAGTCAGGAATCTCATGCTTTCATGTGGCATGCATGTAGGGCCACTGTTCTTCTTGATTCCAGCACAAAAGCAACGACAACATTGGAAGTTCGTGTGGATGACTTGGCACTCGCACTGCACAGTGCAACTTTCTCTTCATCTTTTAGAAGAAGCACAATTCACTCACCTTTCTCTTTCCTTGCACCCTCACCCGCAACAATGCATGGATCCAAACGGGGTGGTGTTGTGACTTCCGTCGTCGACAACAGTACCACCCCTGGATCCAAACGGGGCCTAAAATATGGTGGCGGAGAAGCAAAAGGATAATCGTGCCACAAAAGATATCGCAGTCTGTCAAAAAGGAACTTTAGGCTTCCTGAAATTTTTGTGTGATATAATATGAGTGTGGGTTATGATTCACCTTTCCGTTTTCTTGTTATATTTGGAAGGTTACTTGCCACACTTAATTGTCATCAAAGGGAGGTTAATTACCATTAATTATATTTATTATTGTTGTCTCCTAGAACTATATATAGTGGTTTCCTTCAAGCAATGTAACACACAACATACAACAAACATCAACATACACTTGCTTCCTCTCTCTTTTCATATACTCTCTATTTCTACTCTTGGGTGTAAGTGTTTAACCCATATAGAGAGAATTTTTTTTTGGGGCTATTTATCTATTAGCCTGAAAGAAATTCATTGTACTCCCAGTACCATTATAGTGGAAGTTTTTGGCTCTCTCGCCGGTGGTTTTTTACCTCTATTTAAAGGGGTTTTCCACCTAAAATTTCTGGTATCATTCTCACTGTACTTGTTACTTTAATTTCTCATAATCTTTGGTTGAAATTATCACGCTTCCGCACACGATATCCCTACAATGAGTAATGTCAGCTCCTTCATTCTTGACAATCCATTAACACTACATTCACACTTTTTTTTACAACTGTATAGAATTTTTTTATGTGATAGATTTTAAATAAATATATATAATAAAAAGTAAATTTGTAATTAAATAATATAAAAATATATTAAAATAATAATATTGAGAATTGTAATATGGGTTGTATGTATCATTACTCTTATTTAAAACAAAAGAAAAGAAAATAGTGAAGTTTTAGTTTGAAATAGTTGTACTATAAATTCAATAATTACTTAAAAAAAAACCCAAACTTGACTTCCCTCTCGTACTAAAAATATATTGATTGAAAAGCATAAATATTAACAATAATAAAATGATTATCTGATGTTAAGAAAATAATCTCAGTTTAAATGGAATAACCAATGCCATTAAACCTGTAGCATATATTAAAAACATCATTTCCATCATTTTCATAATATTCTATCAGTAACATGTGACACTAGGTTGAAATGGAGGAATGTTCTCCCCAGAGGCAAGGTGGTGATGGAGAATCCGATCTCAATCGAAAACCTTCTAACAACTCAAATGATTTTACAACTTTCTTTTTTGCAAACTTTCCAAATAGGTATGGTGGAGTGGATATGATCAAGATTTTCAAAAGATGGATTAGGGTCAAAGAAGTGTTTATCTCAAGAAGACTTAACAAATGGAGTAGAAGATTTGGGTTTGTTAGATTCTTTGAAGTGAGGAATGTGGGGAGGTTGGAGAGGGACCTCGACTAGATATACATCGGCAACAAGAAGTTACATGTAAACGTTCCCAAATACAGGAGGAATGAGATGAAATCAAATAGGCTGGAAAGTGAACCCAGGAGCAAATACACTAAGAAGGTAAGGAATCCCAGGAAAATGAAAGACGAAGCCCCTGTATTACACGAAAATAAAAGAACAAAGGAGGTGTGGAGGGCAAAGTCAGGGAGGAAATCGTTTGTAGATGTGATCAAAAGTGATACGCAAAGGAAGTGGAAGGGGCCAATCATCAAAACAGAACAACAAGTTTTACCTTGGATGGCGAATAGTGTGATAGGGAAGTTTAGAGAAGAGATGGACTTTGAACAACTGAGTGAAGAATTTGTGAAAGGAGGAATGAGCATGGTGAGAGTGAGATATATGGGGGATAATCTAGTTCTCCTTACTCCCGAGAAGGGGAAAACATGGAGGAGCTGATAAATATTAATAAGGAGTGGTTTAAGAGTGTCTTCCCAAATATTGAGCCATGGTCGGCGGAGCTAGTAGCGGGCCATAAGGTTGTATGGAATAGATGCTATGGGCTGTCGCGAACGTTTTGGAAGAAGCGTTGCTTCTCAAAAGTGGTAGGAGAGGTAGCGATGCTCGTATCCATTGATTAATCTACAACGATTTGGGAAAATCTAGAGTTTGCGAGACTCCAAGTCCGATTGCTGAAAAATTGTAATGCTAAGTTGGCAAAGAATATGAGGATAAACGATCAAACGATGAACATCTATATTGAAGAGGAACATCCTCCAAGATTTGGAGGTCAATGCATGTGTAATTGTAATTTCTATGGATCCTCCAATAGTCTCTCTTCTTCAGAGACATATATGTAGAGGAAAGAACCTTATTGGTGTCTAGTGGTGAGGAGGAGAACAAGAGCGGTGGGGAGGTTTGCCGGGCAGAGAGGGAGATGGAGGAAGGCCAGGCCCCGAGTGTGAATAAGACAAAAGTTTCCTTTTCTAAGGAATCTGCTACAAAAAGCAATGCCTCACAGAGTAAAGCATCCCTGGTTTACACCAATGAGGGAATTAAGGGCCAAAAGGAGCATGCAGAAGTTGCTTTCTACAACCAGACTGAAGAGGCGTGTCCTCTTTCACGCAATTACCCTTTTATGTATACTGACCTGGCTAAGTTGGTGGTGGATGTCGAATGTAAGGATGCACAGAAAGAGCCCAAAGCATCATTGGGCCAGGAGGGCAAACAGGAGGCCCAAGAAGGAACAAGGGAGTCCTTGGAGCGGGCATTTTGCAAAAGAGGGAGGATGAGCCGCAAGTTATTCTCCCTGTTGGAAGAAAGAAAAATTCAGAGGAAGATGATGGTGGTAGGCAAGAAGGTGGTGCGGTGCTACGTAACACCTTGGATGAAGGAAGTGGCCCAGACAATCGATCAAACCATGAGTATGCAAAGCAAGCAACCGGGGTTCGTGTGGAGATAAGGATGAAAACAGGTATGAATTTGCAATGTTCACTTGATGCTGAGGAAATAATAACGGGAAGTAGATGTGAAACTTGTTGAACCAAGTGGTGTTCATGCTTTGAAGAATCCAAATCCTTTGAAGGATGTTGAAGCCTCTGCTGTGCTTGATGTTGCTGTGCTGGTTTAGCTTAGTTCTGGGGTAGTTTGAATGTTGTAATCCACCCTTTGATTAAATCCAAAGCATAAGCATCTCAATCTTTGTGAAAGTAAAATGTTTTCAAACTAAGTTAACACAACTGATTGTTTTGTCGAAACAACTGATTGTTTATACTTAGGTGTTTTGAAAAAGATTGAAAACTGTTTTTAAAATGGTTGAACTGTTAAGAACCAAAACAACCGATTGATTCGAGGAAACAACCGATTGTTTGTTTTGGCACCATAACAGAAAAACTGTTTTATCTTTGACTGAGCTTTAAATGTTTTAACTGCTTACGCTCCAGTCATTAAATGCTTTGACCAATCTTTTAATGCAATTTAAGAGTTTGTTAAGATTTGATAACAAACTACATCTTTGAATAAATTCAGAAAAACAGATTTGACATTCAATCTTTGACAAGTTTTTGCTAAGAGTTTTTTAGCTTTTCAAATAGTTGAGATTGCTAAGAGTGTGTGATTGATCAAAGTTGTGGAATAGGATTATGCTTGTATTGATTTCAGATTAAATTCTGTAACAAGTGTAACCCTTGTACTCTCTGTAAAAAAAGTTTCGTTTCTGTGTTTGCTAAGATTGGCTGTGTGTTCTTGAGGGGATCAAGATCAGCAATCTTGGTGTAGGTGTGTTGACCAAGGAGAGTGTGTTTCTTGAGGTGTTCAAGGTCATTCTCTTGGTTGTTGTGTAAGTGATCAAGGTGTGGTTGCTTAGTGGATTTCCTCAGGGTTTCTGAGAAGACTGAATGTAGCTCTGGGTTTGGAGTGAACCAGTATAAACAACTGTGTACAATCTCTATATCTCTAACTCTTTAAATTCAGTTTTATTTGTTCTTTGCTGGTACAAACAACCGATTGTTTTTCTGGTACTGCAGCTTTTGCTTGCTGTTTTGGCGAACTGAATTTCTAAATCAATTGTGTCCTGAGATAAATTCATTCTTGTTTTAAAAGTTTACGAAAATTCTCTTTAAACAATTCACCCCCACTCTAGTTTAAAGCCATCCATTCTAACAATTGGCATCAAGAGCTTGGTTCTTGAAAGTTATTCAAGTTGATCCTAAAAATCTTTTTTAATGGCTGATAGACTACCTTTTGGGGAAGGTGCTTCAATTAACAGACCACCTCTGTTTTGTGGTTTGAACTACCAATTTTGGAAAGTAAGAATGAAAATATTTATGGAATCTCTTGACAAAGGAATTTGGGATGCAATTGAAAATGGTCCTTTTGTCCCAAAGTTTGAAAAGGATGGATCTGTCATTGAGAAACCATGGTCTCAATGGACTGATGCAGAAAGCAAAAAGGCCAAATTCGATTGCATTGCCAAAAATATTATAACCTCTGCTTTAAATTCTGATGAGTTTTTCAGGGTCTCGCAATGCAAATCATTAAAAGAAATGTGGGACACCTTGGAAGTCACTCATGAAGGAACAAATGAGGTGAAAAGAGCTAGAAAGCATGCTCTAATCCAAGAGTATGAAATGTTTAGAATGCTTAAAGGAGAAACAATTTATGAGGTGCAGAAAAGATTCACGCACATCATCAATCACCTTATGAGCCTTGACAAGACTTTTGATAAAGAAGAGTTGAACATCAAGATCTTGAAATGTCTTGATAGAGCATGGCAACCAAAGGTAACTGCTATTTCCGAATCTAAAGATCTAACATCATTAAGTGTTGCTTCTTTGTTTGGAAAGCTTAGGGAACATGAGCTAGAGATGAATAGACTCAATGTTCAAGAGAGTGAAGATAAGCACACAAGGAGCATACCCTTAAAAGCATCCAAGCACAAGGGAAAGCAAGATTCCAGTGATGATAGTGATGAGGAAAACCTTAGCTTGCTGTCAAGAAAGTTCAGCAAATTCCTAAAGAGAAACCGCAACAAAGACAACAACAAAGATAGGTATGGAAACAAGAAATCTAATGATTTCAATTCAAATAACTATACTTGTTTTGGTTGTGGTGAGCAAGGTCATATAAAGGCAGATTGTCCAAACAAGAGCAAAAAGAAAAAGTCTAGCTACAAGGAGAAGAAAGGCAAGACAAAAAGAGCCTACATAGCTTGGGATGAAAATGAGGTGTCATCATCAAGTTCTTCATCAAGTGAAGATGAGAAAGCAAACATATGCTTGGTAGCTGAAAATGATGATGAATCTTGCAGCTCAAGTGAGGTAAGTTCATGTGCTTCCTTAAATGAACAAAATTACAGTGAATTACTTGAAGCTTTTCAAAAAACACATGATGAAGCTAATAGATTGGTTCTTTCAAACAACCGATTGAAAGATCTTAACAGTTGGCTTGAAAAGAGAGTTAAATCACTTGAAGAAGATCTGGAAAAAGCAAAAAGTGATTTTGAAAAATTGGAAAACCATTTCAAAAATGCTTCTTGCAAGTGTGATACTCTCATTTGCGAAAATTGTGAAAATCTTGAGAAAAAGGTTCACTATCTTGTTGAAACTGTGGACAAGCTTTCAAAGGGGAAATCTAACTTTGAGAATGTCTTGGCATCTCAAAGCTGTGTTTTTGGAAAGGCTGGTTTAGGCTTTAATCCACAGAACAAGCAAGATAAGTTTTCAAAAAGTTTTTCAAGAAAATCAGAAAAACAACCGATTGTTAAGACGAAACAACCGGTTGTTACATGCTTTTATTGCATGAAGAAAGGCCACTCTGTTAGGTTCTGTAAAATAAGGAAATATTTTGTTCCAAGAGGTTTTATGAAATGGATTCCTAAGGGATGTGAAGTTTCTAACTACAAAGAAAAGTCAAACGGACCCAAATTTGTAAGGGGACCAAATCTTGCTGCTTGAAATCTTTTATGCAGGAAAACTAAAGAAAAAAAAAGGAGGGACTGAGTCATCTGATCAAGTTCTTGAAGAAAAAGACAGTCATTGAAGCTGAATCAATGATATGCAAAGGACCTTTACAGTGAAAAGAGGCTTCTTGATCATAAAGCACATGGCTCATTGAAGAATTAAAATAAGGATAAGACTTTCCTTTATTTGTTTTTAATTTCTGTGTCAAAGTTCTTTCTCATGGTTAAACAATCTTTTTATATTGATCAATGTCATCTGCTTTGAAATCCTTCTGCTCATGGTTAAGATTCAAAAACAGTTTTTAATTGTTGCAGAAAAACAACCGATTGTTTCTTCGAAACAACCGATTGTTTCTTCGAAACAACCGATTGTTTTGGGTCTGACAGCATTATGAAGAAATTGTTTTAATTGCTATTTTAAATTTCTATCTGTTGCAGATCAATTCAAAGAGAGGATCTTGGTCAAAGAATCTGTGTTGAAAGCTGATTATGTTTAGAGAGAAGTTACAACAGTCATAAAGGAAAATATTCCAAAATCTTGGAAATTCAAGAGCCTTAATGACTAGTCAAAGATCACATGTGAAGACCATGTGATTCTCAGCTTTTTCTAACGTTTTCTGTGCAGAGCAGAGTCAAGTCCTCTCTCTCTGAAAATCAGGTACCCACTGAATAAAATTTAATGCTAATTGATTCTTTTTTCTGCTATAAAAACTGGTGCAGATGATCTCTTCCATAAGAACAACCAATTGCAACATCTCTTGCAAAAATCTGTGAAGTGAGTTCTTCTCTGTTTTCTTCTTTGCCATCATGGAATCAACTCCTCCCACCTAAAAAAGAGTCAAAACCAGGGCTGTAAGGTCTGGAGGAAGGCTAGAAGGCTGGTTTTCTGGAGACAATGATCTTATTGAGAAGTATAGGTATGAAACAAGTATCAAGAAGATAAACAACCCCAAGGTTGTATGCTTTGATTGGCTGAAAAGTCAAAAGCTTGATAATGTGAGAAGGCTGCTTAAGGATCAATCTCTCAGAAAGTTCCTGGAGATGAAGGGAAACATATATCCAGATTTGGTGAAGGTGTTTTACACAAACCTAAAGTTTGAGGGAAACAATCTAGTTTCTCATGTGAAGGGTGTAGAAATGGAGATAACTCATGAAGTATGGACTGTTGTTGCTGGTCTCAAGTTATCTGGTCTTAGAATCAACAAGGGAAACCTTGGAGTGGTGGAGGATTTTAACAAAATTCAATTCTACAAGAGTTGCTTGAAGAATCAACATGCTCAAGTAAGTACATGCTCGGTTGGAGGTCTAAAGCTTGATGAGAGATTGCTTGCTCTCATTGTGACTTGGATTCTAACTCCAAGGGGGAGTAATCATTATGTTCTAACTGAAGAAGATCTGGTATATATCTTCTGCATCACCAAGAAAATCAAAATCAATTGGATCCACATCATCAAAGAGCACATGCAAAAAGCCATGAGGTTAGGTGATTATCATTATCCATATGCTGTTTTGGTATCTAAATTTCTACTCTATTTTGAAGTAAACCTTGAAGATGAAACATCTGAGTTGGTTAAGTCAACTCAAGACTTGAACAATGGATCACTCAGCAAAATGGGTTTTACAAAAGTAGGTGGAAAATGGATAAGCAAGGATGGTGATCATGGTGCCTCATCTAGTGGTGCTGCTAATCTTGAACAAGATGAACCTACTGATATGGATGTTGAACATGAAGATCCACCTGAAGATTATCAAGATGCTGGACCAAGTGCTGGTGCTGGAAATCAAGGAGAAAGGATGCAAACCATGTTTTCTTTTGAAAGACTCATGGTGAATAGGCTTGATAGCCTTGCTGAAAATCAAAAGAGCCTCCATGATCTCTGTGTTAGTAATTTCCAGAGGATTGACACCAGGTTTGACAACATGGATGCAAGATTTATGACTCTGGATGAACAGATTGAAGCTGTCCAGAACCAAATCTTTGATCTTCAGTTTGCTGATGAAGAAGAATGAAGGCAAAACAACCGATTGGTTATCAGAACAATCGATTGTTTTTTTGGCTGTTATATCTGGTTTTTAAATTTCTTTCTTTCTGCTATTACTGCTTTAATTTTGATGTAATCAAAACAATATCTTGTTTTTATCTCTTCTCTTTGTCTATTTGTGAAGAAAAATAGGGGGAAATATATGTTGTGGTTCTGATGTGTTTAAGTTTCTTTTTATTGTTGTTAAAACAGTTTGGGATGAGTAATATTTTCTGATATTTAGTTCTGAAGTTTATAACTGTTTATCTGTGCTGACCAAATATCAGAAGTTCTATACTTTGTTCAAAACTGTATCTTGCAGGAACTGCTTCAGATTTAATCAGGTACAACACAAGCATAAGGGATTTGTCTTCATCAAATAGGGGGAGATTGTTGAACCAAGTGGTGTTCAAGCTTTGAAGAATCCAAATCCTTTGAAGGATGTTGAAGCCTCTGATGTGCTTGATGTTGCTGTGCTGGTTTAGCTTAGTTCTGGGGTAGTTTGAATGTTGTAATCCACCCTTTGATTACATCTAAAGCATAAGCATCTCAATCTTTGTGAAAGTAAAATGTTTTCAAACTAAGTTAAAACAACCTATTGTTTTGTCGAAACAATCGATTGTTTATACTTAGGTGTTTTGAGAAAAAGATTGAAAACTGTTTTTAAAATGGTTGAATTGTTAAGAACCAAAACAACCGATTGATTCGAGGAAACAACCGATTGTTTGTTTTGGCACCATAACAGAAAAACTGTTTTATCTTTGACTGAGTTTTAAATGTTTTAACTGCTTACGCTCCAGTCATTAAATGCTTTGACCAATTTTTAATGCAATTTAAGAGTTTGTTAAGATTTGATAACAAACTGCCTCTTTGAATAAATTCAGAAAAACAGATTTGACAATCAATCTTTGACAAGTTTTTGCTAAGAGTTTTTGAGTTTTTCAAAGAGTTGAGATTGCTAAGAGTGTGTGATTGATCAAAGTTGTGGAATAGGATTCTGCTTGTATTGATTTCAGATTAAATTCTGTAACAAGTGTAATCCTTGTACTCTCTGTAAAAACAAGTTTTGTTTCTGTGTTTTCTAAGATTGGTTGTGTGTTCTTGAGGGGATCAAGATCAACAATCTTGGTGTAGGTGTGTTGACCAAGGAGAGTGTGTTTCTTGAGGTGTTCAAGGTCATTCTCTTGGTTGTTGTGTAAGTGATCAAGGTGTGGTTGCTTAGTGGATTTCCTCAGTGTTTATGAGAAGACTGAATGTAGCTCTGGGTTTGGAGTGAACCAGTATAAACAACTGTGTACAATCTCTATATCTCTAACTCTTTAAATTCAGTTTTATTTGTTCTTTGCTGGTACAAACAACCGATTGTTTATGTGAAACAACCGATTGTTTTTCTGGTACTGCAGCTTTTGCTTGCTGTTTTGGCGAACTGAATTTCTGAACCAATTGTGTCCTGAGATAAATTTATTCTTGT
Source organism: Phaseolus vulgaris (assembly GCF_000499845.2). Lineage (NCBI taxonomy): Eukaryota > Viridiplantae > Streptophyta > Magnoliopsida > Fabales > Fabaceae > Phaseolus > Phaseolus vulgaris. The sequence goes on along the minus strand of NC_023755.2, from coordinate 29,140,131 downwards.
TTTAAAATTTTACGAAAATTCTCTGTAAACAATTCACCCCCCTCTAGTTTAAAGTCCTCCATTCTAATGCTGGTGCAAGATGAAAGGGCTCCGCGATTTGGGGGAGCCAAGTACCCATCCAAGGAGGTTCGTAAGGTTGAGTGAGAGATCGTCTCAAGGACGGAACAATTGGCATCAAGAGCTTGGTACTTGAAAAATATTCAAGTTTGATCCTAAAATCCTTTTTCTATGGCTGAAAAACTACCTTTTGGGGAGGGTTCCTCAATTAACAGGCCACCTTTGTTTTGTGGTTTGAATTATCAGTTTTGGAAGGTTATAATGAAAATCTTTGTTGAATCTCTTGATAAAGGAATTTGGGATGCAATTGAAAATGACCATTTTATTCCAAAATTTGAAAAAGATGGATCTTCTATTGAAAAACCATGGTCCCAATGGACTGATGCTGAAAATAAAAAGGCCAAGTTTGATTGCATTGCCAAGAATATCATAACCTCTGCTTTGAACTCAGAAGAATTTTTCAAGATCTCACAATGTGCATTTGCTAAGGAAATGTGGAACACTCTAGAAGTCACCCATGAAGGAACCAATGATGTGAAGAGAGCAAAGAAATATACTCTAATACAAGAGTATGAGATTTTCAGAATGCTCAAAGGAGAATCAATTGCTAAAGTACAAAAAAGATTCACTCACATTATCAACCATCTAATGAGCCTTGGAAAAACCTTTGACAAAGAGGAGTTGAACATCAAGATTCTCAAGTGTCTTGATAGATCTTGGAAACCTAAAGTCACGGCTATCTAAAAGATATATCATTTTCTTTGCCAAATTTACAAACACTCTTTCTAAGGGCAACTATACTCTCACGAGAGGTGTATATGGAGGTCTCCTCTAAAAGGTTCAGGGGTACCTCAGAAACGTTTCGTGCGTCGTGCCACACCTACCCACTGAGAAATCGTCACGTCAACCGCCATAGCGCTCGGGAGCCTCTTCGTTTAGCCCAGCTTAGCTCAAGCCTGGGGGGCTTATGTACTGGACAGAGTGCTCAGTTCTTAGTGCTCGGAGCTCGGTGCACGAATGTGGGTAAGTCAGCTCGGCTTTTGGGCCCGTAAAGTAGGTCATGAGTTTGACCCAGTTATATTACTAAGCCCATTAGAGAATAATTAAAATAATGTTTTTGTCATATGCTAATATAAGATTTATTAGTAGAATATGATTTAACCTAAGTGTGTGTTTTAGAACACGAGTGGTTAAGTGACATGCATATTGAAAAGATAATTTTGCACCGTGAGTAAAGGTGTCCACTTAAACAAAATATTTTTATGTTGTTAACACTTAAAGATAAGAGTTGAACGTGAACAAGTAATTTTTCTGTTATTATTTTATGCTTTCAATAGAGATAAAATTCTCATGAGAGAAAGTTGTCACAGGAGTAGTTATAAAATGGGAATGAGACACAAGGTAGAGGTACGTTGTTTCTAAGACTGAAATTGAATACAAATTTTATACTTAGTAAGCTCTTACTGACTTTATCGTCGGAGTATGGTCAACAAGTAGAACCCTCTCTGTCTCAACGGAGCCGCATTCCAATGCAAGTAGAAGGTGCAGAGCGGAATAAAGAGGAGACTGGTTAGAAGTAGAGCTTTCCACCAAGTCAACCGATGAGAACAGGGACAACTTTATTACTTCTCATACGATACACTTATCATAAAATAGTCATCATATACCAAGATACTCTTGCTCGGAGATCATCCATGGTCATTGGTGTAAGAATCAATGGCTTTATACAAGAGAGGGGGTGAATTGTTTTATCAAAGATTTTCGCAAATACTTACTTCAGAATGAATCCTTAATAAACAACTCAGATAAGCACTTATGGAAGGCAATCAAACAATCCAACAAAATAGTTATTAGAATTTCAACCAGTTAAAGTCACGATTTAATCGGTTGTTTATAGCAGCGAAATATCAAACAGTTAGAGAGTTTGAGGGAAAGAGAGATTTACACACACAGATTATGCTGGTTCACTCAATCCCTGAGCTACATCCAGTTTGCAGTCAAACCACTGAGTTCCACTAGCAATCAATCACAGATTACAAGTACACACCACAAAGAGGTGACTTTGAATCCCACAAAGCCTACTCACCCCCTTTGCACATACAACACCTCAAGACAGAACAGAACACCCTCTGTCTATACAGAATTTCAAACACAAACAGTATGTAAAAGATGTACAATTACAAGATACTAAACAGGATAGAAAACACCTGGATTTATAGAACCATAGATCCTATGATCAACACTTGTCACCACAGCAAAGCTTAAAAGCAATCTTGCTCTTTTTGAAAAACACTTTCAAAACCAAATCTCTCGTTGTTATTGATTTGAAAATGAAGCTGTATTTATTATCTTTGAAAACCTACCGTTGTAGGCAATTTTGATTCACTAAATCAGTTAAAACAGGTTTTCAAAATACAGTTATGAAAACACACATTTAACCGGTTGAAACCACAATTTAACCAGTTGAAACCACAATTTAACCAGTTGAATGAGTCAAACAGTTACACAACTGATTCAAAAAACAATTTCAAAACTTCCAGCAGCTAAGTGACAAACAACCGGTTATTTCGATAAATCAATCGGTTGTTTTCCCTTTGCTTGGAAAAACATTTACTTTTTTAAAACAGATTTAATCAAGCTTTGTGTAGGCTTCAAGGACTGATCTTACAAAGATTCTAAACACCCTAATCTAAACCCAAACCTAGAAAGCAGCACAACTTCAGGCTTCATATGGATTTGATACATCAAAGCTCCCGTCTTCAACAATCTCCCCCTATTTGATGGAGACAAATCCTTGGGATGCTTTAAGGAATGTTCTTTGTTTAGAATCTGTTGAATCCTGCATTCATTGAACAAACACAGGGTAATCTAATCCATAACAGATAAGCACCATACACCAGTTCTCACTAAGTGATTTCTAGAAGGAATATCAACCAAAATTAGATGAGAAACCAACAAACATACAAGGGTGCATAAGAACAATCAGTTATTTCGCTGGAATAACCGGTTAAAAATTTGTAAAACTGAGTTTTCAAGAATTTAAAAACTTCAAATTTAAACCAGTTAAACAATTCATCACAGCAATGTTCAAATCAATAAAGAAAGCAGTTATTAAGAACATTACAGAACCAAACAAACCAACTTCTCCCCTATTTGTCTCATCAAGTAGACAAAAGGTATGATTAAAAACAACATAAAACAAAACCAAATGTTTTAAGAACATAAACCAGAAACATAAAATGAAGGATTGTCCTCTCTTTCAAATTGTTGTTCCAAAATTTGTCCCTGGACTTCTTCAATTTGTTCATCCAGTGTTGAAAAACGTGTGTCCATATTGTTGAATCATGATTCACACATATCATGAAGGTTCCTTTGATTTTCAACAAAGGTGTCCGTACGGTTGATCATCTATCTTTCAAAGGGTGACATGGTTGTCATCCTTTCTCCCCTATTAGTATCATTGTCATCATCCTCTTGAGTTTTAGCAGCAAGTTCATCTTGCATTGCTGCCTCCTCAAGTGCATCACCTTCATTTGTTCCACTTGGGCCAGCTTGGTCGCTATCCTTGCTCACCCACCTTCCACCAATCATAGTAAATCCCATCTTACTAAGGGATCCACTGTTGATTTCACTGGAGGGATTGATTACCTCAGCTAGCTCTCCTTCTATGTTCACTTCAAAATAATGAAGAAAGTTAGAAATCAAAATGGCATAGGGATAATGAAAGTCACATAACCTCATGACTTTTTGCATGTGTTCTTTGATCGTGTGAACCCAGTTGATCTTCACTTTGTTCATAATATAGTAGATCAAAAAAGGTATTCTTCAGAGAGGGTTGAATGATTGATCCCCCCAAGGTGTGAGAATCCATGAAACAATGAAAGCCATAAGCCTTTCATCAAGCTTTAGTCCTCCAACAGAAAAATTCCTCACTTTGGAGTGGGGATTCTTGAGACAACCTTTGTAAAACTGGATTTTGTTGAACTTTTCCACTACTCCAAGGTTTCCCCTATTGATCCTCAATCCAGAGGATTTTAGCCCCGTCACAAAGAACCATACATCACTTGTGATTACCATACCTACACCTTTGACATGTGAAATAAGTGACTTATCACTAAATTGGAGGTTAGTGTAAAATACCTTCACTAGATAAGGATATATGTTCCCTGTGAGCTCTAGGAATTTCTTCAATTTTTGTTCCTTGAGGATACTTCTCACATAATCCAGCTTTTGTTGTTTCATCCATGTGAAGGAAACTACTTTTGGTGTGTTCACATTCTTTCTACTTGTTTCAAGTAGATACTTGTTGATGAGATCAACATCACCTGAAAACCAACCTTCTAGTTTTCCACTGCTCTTAACACCCCTGGATTTCATTCTCTTTGTTGAGGGAGGAGTTCCAGCCATTTCAGAAACTAAAAAACAAGCTTTGGGACACTGTAGAAAAAGCTTAAAACATAGAAGAGAAGAAAAATAGATTGTATGTGTGAGAGATAACAACTAATTGTATTGCCTTATATAGCCAGAGTCCATGGTCAAAGATGGCACAGTGATGGAGATCAAGCTCAAGTGGACATGGAGGCCAATCATCAAGAGCAATAAGAGGTTGAGGCTCAAGTGGAGGACCCCCATGGAGGTCAAAGCCCACCTCAAAGGCTTACAAGAAGCATGTTCAAAGCTTTAGGAGCTAATGGACGTTTATTTTCTCTTTTTGTAATTTCTTTGTTTGAAGGTGCTTAGAGGGAAACATTAGAAACCTCTTTTGTTAAAGCATCTTTAGGTCTTTAGATTAGGAGTCTTAGGGTGGGTGCGTTAGTAGATAGGTGTAGGAGTAACTACGGAGGTGCCAAAGTGAGAGAGAAGGTCACACCTTCTTCATGACCATAGTTGGCGCCACTTTCATTAGCTTTTTGGGGGAATTTTGAATTTAATTTGCCTTGCATTTCAGCACCTCTAGGCTATAAATTAAGGTGCTGCCCTTGTACATTTCAGATTTGAATTTTGATTAGAGAAACTATACTCAATTTTTGTGAGAGCAATTCGAGAGTTTTGTGCCTTCCTCACTAGTCTTATCTTGAAGGTTCAATGGTTACCTCAAGTGGCGGCTTGCACACTTATCTTGGAGTCTCCATCCTCCTAGTGGCGTGATCATCCAACCATTCCTCCATCTTCATGAGCTTTCTCTTCTCCTTCCTTCCTTCTCTTTAATTGTTCATGTCTTAGCTTGCTTCCTTTGAATTTCTGTTCGGTATTTTCAGTTCTTATTAGTTTTTGCTTCGGTGCATTTGTTTAGTTGTTGTTCTTCATCTTTTCTTCTTCAATTCTAGTCTTTTGTTCGGAGAATTTCTGTTTTTGTGTTGTTTAATCGGTGCCTTTACCTTTTCTTCCAATTCAATCGATTCAATTTGACAATATGTGGAACTTCCATATGAGTTTGGGTTTTGGTACTAGTTTTGGTGAGTTCTTGTTCATAGAACCTTGATCCAATTCTATGATAAAGTGCCTATCTCATATCCAACTCAAGATGATTCCTAAGAATGTCAAGAATCATTCAAAGTGTGCTAGTGGAATCACATCATGTGGTATCAAGAGTTTAGGTGTGTTCTTGTTTAATTTTTGAGTTGTGTAGCACTTTAATTTCAAGAGCTCTTTAATTTCTTGCAATTTAAGGTTCTGTTTTAGGCTTATTTGAGTTTTTCTTGCTGTTTTATTTCTTTTGCCTATCATATGTTTGAGTATTTTCCTTTTTGAATCCATACAAGTTTTGTCTTAGTCTTGTTTTTCCATAATTGTCATCACTTCTTGTAGTACTTTTATTGAATTTGTTGTTTCTTGCTTTAGTGTCATATAATTTTCTGAGTTTGATACTTGATCCTTTGTGCATTTTCTGTTTTAGATTGAGTTCATGCTTGTATTCTAGACCTATACAAGTTCCTATACATCATTTTCCATTATGTCTTTGCTAGTTCATAATTCTGTTTTTCATTCCTATTAGGATTCCTCTGTTTTCTGAAAACGTGCTTACTGTTTTTCCTTATTGCAATTGATTTACTCACTGGAAAATTCTGAAATTCTGGATTTGTGTTCCTCAAAGTGTTATAAAAGAGTAGAAAAAAGAAGTACTCAAAAATTCAAAGTACACAAAAAATGATAAATAAAATACAAAAAGTGTACAATTCTGCCGAAAAAAATACGGTAATCTGGCAGCGATTTTGAAAAATTTATCTCAATTAATTGGCTTACTTTTTTTAAGTGATTCCAGTGCCATTTTTGAGCTAAGATCTTGAAGTTTTTGTGGTTAAAATTTCATAATCCAGTTCGCTTTATATCATTCCAGTTAAATCAGTGAACATCAAGCACAGTTTGCATAAAAAAATTTCCAGTAGCTAATTTTTGTTTTCTTCATCTACTCTAGTGCTTTTCTTTAAGTATTCTTTTGTGTGCCTACTTTCTCATTGAGTTCTTTAATTTTCTTGCTTGTCTTTTGTTCATTAGTCTTTGAAGTTTGTCAAACATCTAGTATTCCTTTTGTTCTAGCCTTTCTTAGCTTATACTTTTTCTTGTTTGTCTTTATTGCTTCTTTGGTTTTGTTGTGGTTGGCTTTGAGATTGGTGTGCCTTGCTTTGACATCTTTCATTTGAGGATTCCAAGACCTCAAGATCAGATTGGTGCAAGGACATTCTTTCTTTGAGAGTGACCTCTTTTTCTGGCCAATTTCACTTCGGCAATTTGGTTGCCAACCTCACTGTTTTTGCTAATTTTGTTTCTTGACTTGTTTGCTGTTTTTGTGTGTTTGCTGTTTTTATTTGCAAATGGCTGGATTTTCAAGTGATGCATCCTACAAGCAGCATTCTCCTTCCAAAGCTTCGGTCCTTGGTGAATTGCATGAAGCTCAACACACCATTAGGCGTTTGGAAGAGAAATTGCAAAAGATGGAGGTCCAACAAGCTAGGCCATCTCCTTCTATCCATGATGGGCATCATTCACATAGACCTTCAACAAGAGCTTCTTTAAATGATTTTGGCCGTGAAGAAGACCATAGGAGAAGGAGAACTCCACCCCAATTCCATGGACATAGACATCACAACCAAGGGGAGAGACATCACCATGGAAATGGCTTCTACCAAGATGCAAAGGCTAGGCTACCTTCGGTCAAGCTTCCTTGTTTTAATGGCTCTAGTGATCCTAATGTATATTTAGATTGGGAGGCTAAGTGTGAACAAATATTTGAGATCCATGAGATCCAAGATGAGCATAAACTTAAGCTAGCCACCTTAGAGTTTAGTGATTATGCCATGAAATGGTGGCATGGTGTTGTAAAGGACATTATCTATCACAAGGGTCCTCCCGTGGACTCTTGGAACTCTTTAAAGGATCACATGCGTGCTAGGTTTGTGGCCCCACATTTTAGGAAAGACCTCATGTTGAGACTCCAACGATTTCAACAAGGCACGCTAAATGTGAATGAATATTATAAGGAGCTAGAAACGCTTGTGCTTAAAATTGAATTAGAGGAAATTGAGGAAGCTATGATTGCTAGGTTTGTGAGTGGTCTAAGGAAGGATATTCAAGATATTGTTGAGTTACAGGAGTATTCATCATTGGGTTCTTTAGTTCATCTTGCAATGAAGGTGGAAGCCCAACTTGCTAAGAAAAATTCTTTCAAAAATATTCCCATTGATGGTTATTACAACAAGTCTTGGAGAAACAAAAAGTCTTTTTCTAAATTTCCTTCCAAAGATTCTTCTTTCAAACCCAAGGAACCTAAGCCATCTACTTCTAGGCCTAAATCACCCACTAGAACGTCTAATACCAAATGTTTTAAATGTATGGGTTATGGTCACATAGTTGCTAATTGCCCTTCTAAACGAAGTATGTACATGCATGAAGGCATTGTAGTGAGTGAGCATGATTCGGATTCTCCTAAGCATTCATTGCATTCTAGTGCATCTAGTGGGGAAGAGAGTGAATGTCCACTTGAAGGGGATTTGTTAGTTGTGAGAAGACTTCTTGGCCAAGTTTCACAACCTTTTGATCAAAGTCAAAGAGAAAATATTTTTCATACAAGATGTCTTATTCAAAACAACATTTGCTCTTTGATAGTGGATGGGGGTAGTTGTGCTAATGTGGCTAGTACAAGAGTAGTAGATAAACTTGGATTGCCTACTATCTCTCATACAAAGCCCTATAAATTGCAATGGCTTAGTGAAGTAGGAGAAATAGTTGTAAATAAACAAGTCCTCATCCATTTCTCAATTGGAAAATACAAAGATGAGGTATTATGTGATGTTGTGCCCATGGAAGCTACTCATGTTCTTTTGGGAAGGCCTTGGCAATTTGATAGAAAAGTTTTACATGATGGCTTTACCAACAAACTTTCTTTTGATTTCCATGGTCACAAGGTTACTTTAAAATCTCTCTCTCCTAGAGAAGTCCATGAGGACCAAGTCATTATGAAGAAAAAGAGGGAGAGTGAAAAAGATAAAAAAAGATAAAAAAAGATAAGAGTTCTAAGCCTACACTCCTTGTGTCTAGGCATGAAATTGAAAGGGAAATAGTGGCTCATCATCCTCTTTTCTTAGCCATCCCTAGAACTCTTAAAGTAGAATCACTTGTTGATAGTCCTCATTGCTTGGAAAATTTGGTAGAAGAGTTTCAAGATCCTCCAAAAGGACTTCCACCTTTGAGAGGGATTGAGCACCAAATTGATTTGATACCGAGCTCTTCTTTACGAAACTGTCCAGCATACAGGACCAATCCAAGTGAAACCAAGGAAATTCGCCAACAAGTTGAGGCTTTGATTGAGAAAGGGTGGGTTCAAGATAGCATGAGTCCTTGTGCTATGCCTATCATCTTAGTGCATAAAAAGGATGGCACATGGCGAATGTGTTCGGATTGTAGGGCCATCAATAACATTACAATTAAGTATAGGCATCCCATACCTAGACTAGATGATTTGTTGGATGAATTACATTGTTCAAAAATCTTTTCAAAGATTGATCTTAAAAGCGGCTACAATCAAATCCGTATCAAACCGGGTGATGAATGGAAGACGGCTTTTAAGACCAACTTTGGTTTATATGAGTGGTTAGTTATGCCCTTTGGTCTAACTAATGCACCAAGTACCTTCATGCGCCTCATGCATCATGTTCTTAGACCTTTCATTGGTAAGTTTGTTGTTGTTTACTTTGATGACATTCTCATTTATAGCTTATCTTTGGAGGACCATAGGTTGCATGTTAGGCAAGTTTTAGAAACCCTTAGGAAGGAACATTTGTATGCTAATCTTGCTAAGTGTATGTTTGCTCTTGATCATATAGAATTCCTAGGGTTTGTTGTGAGTTGCAAAGGGGTCCATATGGAAAAAATAAAGGTGATGGCCATTCAAAATTGGCCTACACCGAAAACCTTGAATGAGGTCCGAAGTTTCCATGGACTTGCTTCTTTCTATAGAAGATTTGTCCCAAACTTTGGTACCATTGCCGCACCTCTCAATGACATAGTGAAAAAAGATGTGGTCTTTCAATGGGGGGAAGCACAACAAAAAGCTTTTGAAACTTTGAAAGAAAAAATGATTAATGCTCCCATCTTGGCCCTTCCTAATTTCACTAAGACATTTGAGATTGAGTGTGATGCTTCAAGCATAGGTATTGGGGCTGTTCTCCTTCAAGAGGGCCACCCCATAGCCTATTTTAGTGAGAAATTGAAGGGAAGTCATCTCAATTATTCCACTTATGATAAAGAATTATATGCACTTGTTAGGGCTTTGTTTACTTGGCAACACTATCTTTTTCCCAAAGAGTTTGTGATACATAGTGATCATGAATCTCTTAAGTATTTGAAAAGCCAAAACAAGCTTAACAAGAGGCATGCTAAGTGAGTGGAATTCATTGAGCAATTTCCTTATGTGATCAAACACAAGCAAGGCAAAGTAAACATTGTGGCGGATGCACTTTCTAGAAGATACACTTTGCTAGTGGAATCACATCACATAGAGAGAGATGTTTTCAAACTGAAAAACTAATCAAATCTTAACCATAAAGCTGACATAATTAGTCAAATCAGAAAGGTACAAATTCATATGTGATTTTGACTAAGCATTAAAGGCAAATATGATTTTCAAGATAAAAGGAATCTGATCTATTAATAGCATATGCAATAGAGTTAAACTATATTCAAACATGCAATTAGTACAATTTTGACTATACACGTCACTGGGTTGAACACAATCACAAACCAGAATTTAAAAATTAAAATCAGATTTGCCAGTGTTTTGTCAAAGAGAAAACAATTGGTTGTTTCGTGGAAACAATCGGTTGAATTTCTGCAATGATGAAAAAACAAACAGATTTTCAATTTCTCATGTTGTATACAATCATTATTGCTTACCATGTTTTCAAGATATCAATTGTATAAGGAATAGATGGAACACACAATAATTACACATCAAACATAGAGTATAACCACTTTATTGAATTTTAAGAAACAATTGTTCTTAACAAGGAATAAGAATATTTATTCTCAGATTGCAGATTACACAAATGTATGTAGTTCATGAAATTAGCACAAGACATTGGTATGTACAGAAATCCTCTTGAGGTCCTGTTCTTACTGAACCTTCAAGTAAAGTTAGAAATCTACACAACAAAACTTTGTCAAATTACAAGATTTGATCCCTTAACAAATTTGGGACCTTCTGTGTTAGATTTGTCTTTTGAACCAACAATACATCTAGGAATCCACTTAAAGATGCCCTTAGGTACAAGAGATTTACGAAACCTGCAGTACCTGACAGAATGGCCTTTCTTTAAGCAATAAAAACATGTAAAAACCGGTTGAAATGACTTTTTAACCTATTGTTTTTCTGATACATTTGAAAAAGGTTTTGAAATTTTATTTTCTTTGCTTTGAGGATAAAAACCCAAACTTGCTTTTCAAAAAACAAAGTTATGAGATGCTAGAACATCTTCAAAATTGGACTTTCTAGTTGTAAGCTTGTCCAAGGTTTTCAAAAGATAGTGGATCTTCTTTCCAAGAAGTTCACAATTTTCACAAGCTTTTGTCGTACAACTGCAAGAAGAATTTTTGTAAACTAACTCCAGATTTTCAAAATCTTCTTTTGTCTTGCTTAGCTTTTCCTCTAGAGACTTAACTCTATTTTTCAACCAGTTATTCATTCCTTTCAACCGGTTGAGAGAAAGTGTCAATCGGTTGGCTTCATCATGGGTTTCATTAAAAGCATCAAGCAATTGATAGTAGGTGGTACCTTTACTTGATGAAGTAGAACTTATGCTACTTGTTACTGATGCTAGAAAACACAAATTATCTTCCTCATCATCTGAAGTACTTGAGGATGAGACGTCATTATCATCCCATGCTACATATGCTTTCTTAGTCTTTCCCTTTTTCTCCTTATTGAAGTCTCCCTTTTCTTTGACTTCATTGTTTGGACAGTCAACCTTGATATGACCCTGTTCTCAACAACCATAGCAAGTATATTTATTAGAATTGAATTTACTAGGTTTCTTTGAACCATACATTTTAGAAACTTGTCTCTTTCTCAAGAATTTGCTGAATTTTCTTGATAACAGACTTATGTTCTCTTCTTCACTTCCTCTGGAATCTGGTTGCTGCTTGCAAGCCTTAAGAGCTATGCTCTTGTTGTGCTTGTCTTCACTCTCTTGAACATTAATTCTATGAATTTCAAGCTCATGCTCTCTAAGCTTACCAAATAGAGATGCAAAAGTCATTGAGGTGAGATCCTTTGATTTAGAGATGGCAGTGACCTTTGGCTGCCATGTTCTATCAAGACTCTTCAGTATCTTGATGTTAAGCTCCTCTTCATAAAACTTCTTGCCAAGACTCATAAGATGGTTCACAATAGGAGAAAACCTATTTTTCACATCACAGATAAATTCTCCCTTTTGCATTTTGAAGAGTTCATACTCTTGAATCAGAGCATGCTTCCTAGATCTCTTAACATCAGTTGTGCCTTCATGTGAGACCTCTAAGATATCCCACATTTCTTTGGCCGAGCTGCATTGTGAAACCCTGAAAAAGTCATCACAACTTAGAGCAAATGTTATAGTATTCTTAGTTATCCAATCAAACATAGCTTTCTTATTTTCTGCCTCAGTCCACTCGGATGAAGGTTTATCAACTAAAACATCATCTTTTTTAACTTGAGGTACAAAGGGATCGTTTTCAATTGATTCCCAAATACCCTTATCAATTGAGTGTATAAAGATTTTCATTCTTACTTTCCAAAACTGGTAATTAACCCCATAAAACAGAGGTGACTTGTTTATAGAAGCACCTTCCCCAAAAGGATTTTATCAGCCATAACAAATATTTTTCACAAAACAGAAATAAGGACTTGAGTAATTTTCAAGAACCTAGCTCTTGATGCCAATTGTAAGAATTGATGGCTTTAAATAAGAGGGAAGGAGATTTTTTTATCAAATATTTTCGCAAATACTTGCTTCAGAATGAATCCTTAAGAAACAACTCAGATAAGCACTTATGGAAGGCAATCAAACAATCAAACAAAACAGTTATAAGAATTTCAACAGGTTAAAGTCATGATTTAATCGGTTGTTTATAGTAGTGAAATATCAAACAGTTAGAGAGTTTAAGGGAAAGAGAGATTTACACACAGAGATTATACTGGTTCACTCAATCCATGAGCTACATCCAGTTCTCAATCAAACCATTGAGTTCCACTAGCAATCAATTACAGATTACAAGTACACACCACAAAGACGTGACTTTGAATCCCACAAAGCCTACTCACCCCCTTTGCACATACAACACCTCAAGACAGAATTTTAAACACAGTATGTAAAATATGTACAATTACAAGATACTAAACACGATAGAAAGCACTTGGATTTACATAACCAGAAATCCTATGATCAGCACTTGTCACCATAGCAAAGCTTAAAAGCAATTTTGCTCTTTTTAAAACTTCCAGCCAACTAAGTGACAAACAACTGGTTATTTCGATAAATCAATCGGTTGTTTTCCCTTTGCTTGGAAAAACACTTGTTTAAAACATATTTAATCAAGCTTTGTGTAGGCTTCAAAGATTAATCTTACAAAGATTCTAAACACCCTAATTTAAACCCAAACCTAGAAAGCAGCACAACTTCAGGCTTCATATGGATTTGATACATCAAAGCTCCCATCTTCAACAATTGGTGGATCAACATACAAAGAATCTGAAAAAGATCTGGATATAACCCTCAACTTCATTGATTGCATTGCAGCAAATGGATGCAATTCGGGTAGGTCATGGATGCCTTGAGAAACCGAGTCATGTATTGATATAACGACTCATTTTGTCATTGTATGACATGTAGAAGAGATAATAAGTTAGTAGTTATTGGCTTGCAATTGGCAAACCGGGTTGTGAACCTTTCACACAAAGTATCAAATGAATCAATTGACAGTGGTGGCAGCACATAATACCACTCCAGGGCAATTGACTTCAAAGTTGTTGGAAACAAATGACAATGTATCCAGAGATCGTCGGACACCAAAGTAGCTTGGGTGAGATAGGCTTTTACATGAGTTGTGGGATCATAGACACCATCATACTTATCAAAGCTCGACCATATCAAACTCTCAAGCAACTGAGTTTGCATAATCTCCATTTTGAATGGATGGAAACATGATAGTGCTCATACGCCTTGTTTTCTTGGGGGAGATGGTAGGGCCTTGAAGGATATATGTTGATGGCATGGTTGGGTCACATGAGTTGGTGTCCGAGATGTTGGAGCCAAAATTTGTCCATTTGTTGCTTCCCTTGTCCGATTATCATCATTGGGTATTTTAAGTTGCTCCTTCTGAACTAGTGTCTTATTTGGATGTGATTCACCCTCATGTTCCACTTGAGGTTGTCGTGGCTAGTGTTAAGATCTACAACCAGTATGGTGCTCAAAATCTTGACCATTTTGCTCTTGTTGGAAAGAAACTTCCATATCATTGCAATATTGCTCCCGAAGGGACTGGATTTCGTCATGATGTTGTGCTCTTAATAATTCCATATCTTTGTCCAACTGATTCCGAACTCTGAATACAACTAAATCAATATGGGCCTTGAGTGTTTCCAATACAAAAGGATCTATGTCTAATTGGGATGCAAATGTTGTTGTCTGGCTTCTCGTAAAGACCATATGACGATGTGGTCCTGGAAAAAGTTTTACTAGGGATCACAATGGGTGTCAAATGATTTTACCGAGGATGAGCTTTGGTTCTTCCGAGGTGTTTGGGCGATCAGTTAACACTCTGAGTTGTTAGACTGAATGACATGTCCAGTAAAGTGGTTATCCGCTTAAATGCTAGGCCATGTTGTATAACGTGACCTATATACACGGTACCTTTATGCTATCGTGCTGAGTTATGGAGTAACTATAGATAGTTGGTACCCATTACTTAATCGAGTTGTATGATAAATGCAATTGGTTTTTATCTACTAACGAGTGGTTTAAATATTATATACTTAGTGGTTAATATTTAATTATAAATATCTAATCAATACCTATATTTTAGGTACTAGGTAGTACACAAATGTTAGATTAGAGATAAGATTTCTAGGAGTAGTAGATGACATGTAAATATTTTTTTATTTATTTATTGTATACTATTATAATTTTTTACCATACTTCAAAATTTTCATTTTCATATTCCATCATTCTTTAGACATTACATGATATTAAATTTGTCTTTTTTTTATTAGAACTGGAGATGTTAAACATTTATCCATTTTAAATCTCTCTAAAGTATTGAATAGGAGATACTGGACATTTATCCATTCTAAATTTCTTTAAAATTTTATTATATTTTTTTAAGACAAGCCTAACAATCCTTATGATCTATCACGTAATATTTATATTTCTATCATATAATATGTCTCACCTATATTTTTCATTTCAAAGTTGTTAGAGAGAAACTTCTTAGTCTCACTTAATATATCAAGATCATTAGATGCAAACAAAATATCATCAATATACAGAATCAAAAATGTAAATTTACTCCCATTGATCTTCAGATGTATACATCGATCAACAATATTTTCCTTAAATCCAAAAGAAATAATACTACCATACTAGGTTTAAGTCTTTTCCTTCTTCTATGAACTCCACTAGTTAGTCTATATAAACATCATTTTCTAAATTCTCATTCAAAAAGATGATTTTAATATCTATTCACAAACTTAGTAATCACAATATTATTATTATTATGATTATTATTATTAATATTATCATGATAATAATAATAATAATAATTAATATTATTATTATTATTCTTATGTATAAGAAAATTGGAAGATTGGATGCAGCCATTCAAATTGCAACACTTGAGAAGACTAGCTCTTTTGAGTGATGTATTGAGTTATAATAATGTGTTTGGTTTGTATTCTATGGATAGGAGGCTAAGGGAAGCTCCAAGAGACTTTCAAGGAAATGATAAAATCTGGCATTCAACAAAGAGGATTGGCAGGCTAAAAATATTTCTAAATATGATTTAATTAAGGATATTAACGTTGTTGGTCTTGGTTTTGGAGAATTAAAGCAAGGGTTATCCAGTAATGTATATATCAAAATTTCATTTTCCTTTATAGGTTAATTTTATTCCAACAATTTATTGCTTGGCCTCCTCTAATGTTTTACTCTATAGGAAAACTTATGAAAAGAGTCAATACTTTTTAAATAATACAACTTTTCAATCCAATGCTTTCTGTTACTTCTATGTCTGAAAAATTTGTCAACAGATAAATAATCTAAAGACTCTTCCAATTTTTCTTTTTCATGGTCAAAATTATCATTCAATTAAAAGTTGTTTTGGCCTTTTGATAACTAGAAACAAAGATTTGCGTAGTTGATGTGTATGATACTCAGAATGACATTGATAACAGAATTTTAAGCAATCAGATAAAAAATTAGTTATTTTAAATTTTGTAAGGAGCTCAGTAGCTTGCGGTTGCAGGTATGCCAAGAATATGCTAAGAAATGATTTTGATATAATTATAGTTTCTTCATTCAAAACAATACTTGATAAATATAATGTCATACCAAAGAGTAAGTATTTGTTATGCAAAGGACCTTATTTAAACAAGATTACATTTATCAACTGAAAATGAGATTGATTAGTAAACGAAACAATGATGTCATATCTTATAACATTTCTCATACTTCTGAAGTTGTTGCATTCGTTGTTGGATTTATTGACCATATATATTATTTTAGAGATTAAATATTTAATCTTCTTCACCAATATATTTTTCATTCAATTTATCTTTGCTTTCCAATATCTGTTATTCTTTTCTTATTATGGGGAGGATGAATTCAACCTCGATATTTTAATTTCAGACCACAAAAGACAACAGAAGAAAGGAAAAAAAACTAAGGTAACACTTCTTGAATTTTTTTTCATATACATCTATTGCTATTGTAAGATAAAGATATATATAAAATAATTACAATAATATTTTTTTTAAAGATACAATAAAATTAGTAGAGTAGCCCTACAATCATGATTAATTTGTAATTTTTACTGTTTTGATGCAATTTTGCAATATAGTTATTAAATTTGATAAAATCTTAAAATAATATTGCATTGAATAAATTGTATAAAAACGATACTATTTTAGTTGAAATATAATTTACACAACTTATTCATACGATTTATCTATTTTAGGAATTAATGAGAGAAAAGGCCTATTAATTTCTTACTGTGCCAGTGAAAAAAATATGCCATTAGAGGGTGTGAAGGAGTGAAAGTGTGAAGATTGGAGAAGAAAGTGGGAGAAAGTTGAGGTTGTTTGGATTGGATATATTAGAGTCGATGTATGAGGAAAATTTATTGAAATATGTGTGTGATATGATGGTTGTAAGAGTATTTTATATTATTTTGAATAGTGTAAATTATAAGATTACAAATTTATCCTTGTATATAAGAAAAGAATAAATAATTATTAATTTTGTGCATATTTTAGTTAATTAAAATAATTTAAAGTTTCATTTATAAATAAAAGAAAAAAATGTAAAATTCAAAAAAATAATTAAATATAATTTTAAATGTAAGTATAATTTTATTATTTTCCATTTTATTAATTTAAATTAATTTTATTACTTAAATTAATTTATTTAGATAATTTTAATATTATTTATGATTCTTTAAATTATGTTATATATATATATTAATAATAATGATTTTCATTATTATTATTAACAAAATTAATATATTTTAAAAAGTAAATGGATATTTAGAACATAAGTAGTTTTCAAAATATATAATATAAAATCTATTTATTTTTAAATTATAAAGGTAATATAAGAATATAAAGGGTACAGGAAGAAACAAAGAAGTGTAATTTTATTTTTTTTTGAAAAGTTGAAGCCCATAGTGAAAAAAAGGAAGCCCAAGTTAATATGAAAACCTAAATTTGAAGGAGCAGTGCGAGAGAAGACACAAAGAGAAGAGAAACCACAAAGGAAGAGGAAGAAGAAGAAGCAAGGGGCGTGTGAGGACGGAGACGGTGAAGAAATCTTCACGACAAGTGATCGAGCGTTACTATTCGAGGATTCTTGTTGCTGTTGCAAATCTGTGTAATGGCAGTCTATGCAATTGTGTAACGTGAAAAAAAAAAGTAAGAGCACGAAGGTATTTCATTACATCCTACTACGTGACTTTCCTCTCTAGCCACTCTCCTTTTTCTTCATATTTGAGAGCAACTAAAAACCACCCATGTTTCCACTTAATCTCACCCTCACCCTCCCCGTCTCACAAAACCAAATGGGGTGACATTCTCAAATCCGTATGAGCTACAATGTCACCCCCTAATCCAAACACATGTTAAGGCACGCAAGAAAGTTTTTGTATATTTTATTTTTCCAGGGATTGAGTTGTGTCGTTTGCCTCACATATATTTGACGATCTTTTGGAAGAAGCACATGTTCTTCCTCTCACAGGTTGTGGTGTTGACTTGAAGGAACAACCACTACCAGTTGTATTGTATGGTTCACCCATGCTGAAGAAGAAATAGGCTTTTTCACCAAAATGGTGTATTTTTTTTTCATATTTACGTAAATGGGCAAAAGTAAAAAAAATAACAGAAATAGGCAATTCTTAGTCAAAGTTGCCAATGGTGTAGGCAATATCAATTAAATTTGTTAATCTCCCCACTTTTTATTTTTTAATTAAAGTTTCTAATTGGGTTGCCAACTTCAGTGTAAATAAAATTGGATACTGGATTGACAATTTCAGTCCATTGAAGTTGTCAATTCGGTTGACAAGTTCAGTTGATTTTTTTAAAATAATTAATTTAAAAAAAAAATTAAAATTTTTATATAATAATAATTTTTAAAATTAAAACTAAAAAAAATATAGGAAATGAGCGTGGGTGGTTCAGTGTGAATTGGATATGAGATAGGACTCTATTAAATAGAGTTCCTCAAACTTTAAATTCACCCAACCAATGAATATAAGTGTGAATTTTCAAGGAAATCTCTGTGACATTGTACCCAAAAGAATCTCTATGTAGCCATGTGAGTAAAGTGTAGTTTGACATGTGTTTTGTGGAAGAAAAACGGCTTTTTCACCAAAATGGAGTATTTTTTTTCATATTTACGTAAATGGCAAAAGTAAAAAAAATTACAGAAATGGGCAATTCTTAGTCAAAGTTGTCAATGGTGTAAGCAATATCAATTAAATTTGTTAATCTCCCCACTTTTTATTTTTTAATTAAAGTTTCTAATTGGGTTGACAACTTCAGTGTAAATAAAATTGGATACTGGATTGACAATTTCACTCCATTGAAGTTGCTAATTCGGTTGGCAAGTTCAGTTGATTTTTTTTATATGATTAATTTTTTAAAAAAAATAAATTTTTCTATATAATAATAATTTTTAAAATTAAAACAAAAAAAATATAGGAAATGAGCGTGGGTGGTTCAGTGTGAATTGGATATGAGATAGGACTCTATTAAATAGAGTTCATGAAACTTTAAATTCACCCAACCAATGAATATAAGTGTGAATTTCCAAGGGAATCTCTTTGACATTGTACCCAAAAGAATCTCTATGTAGCCATGTGAGTAAAGTGTAGCATGGCATGTGTTTTGTGGAAGAAAAACAATGCTTGTGAGAAAATTAAGTTGTGTTGCACGTCCTTGTAATTAAAGTTGCAATAGTGTGAGTAACTTTTTCATTTTGTGCCTATGCAAAGTTGTCAACCATGAAGGAAACTTTGAATAGAAGTTGCCAATGATGAATGCAACTTTTGCCCAAGTTGCCAATTGTGAAGACAACTTCTTTGTTATGAAATTGGAAATAAATAAATGAAACAAAGTGTAGCTTGGCGTGACGGTTTTCTATACACGCGTGATGGTTTTCTATACAGAAATGTCACAGAGATTGATTGCTGAGGATTGGACTTCTCAATACAAATTTTAATAATAATGTTAAAATTATATTTAATTCAGACACAACATTTGCTATATAATGGAACAACAATGGAGTCTTCTACACAAATGCATTTATCCTTTAATCAACACATGTTCTTGTCTTAATTCTTGTATCCAAGTAAAAAAAATTGAGGAGAAAGTTTGTGGGACACATTATTTTCTCCTTCTAGTGTAAAGTTCAAACAAAAATGTCAAGGTAATACATTCTTGTTTATCATCTTATATTCCTCCTATTTAGGCAACACACGCATAATATATATATATATATATATATATATATATATATATATATATTATATATATGTATATGTATGTATAAGGTAATTTTATTTCTTTTAAAATGCAGATGCACACGTGGAATGTTGGTGGAACGTCACTAAGCGAACATGAAGAACCAATAATTAGAGACATCGTGGACGACATAAGTGAAGATGGAGAGAACTACGACTTTAATTTGGATAATGAAGATCAGTTCAACAGATCTTCTTCAGAGTATATTCCGTCTGGCAGTCAATCCGAACATAACATTGACCGCGCCCTCAATGAACACATGTGTTTCATGTCAAAGGAGGCGACATTGAATGCCATAAAACAATACCACATAGACAGCAGTTACAAATTTGTTGTCATGGAATCAAAGCTAGACAAATATGTCGCTCGGTGCATACATAATGAGGGAGGGTGCCAATGGAGATTACGTGCATCTTTTAGTAAAATTCGAAGTCAATGGGAGATAAAGAAAATTGATGCACAACATAGTTGTTTATCAACAAATCTTTTGGCAGACCATGTTAATTTGGACTCAACCCATATTGCGTCCATAGTGCTGACTTCAATAAAAGCAAACCCTTTGGTCCGAATTAAAAGCTTGATTGCAAAAATAAAAAATTTGTATGGCTATACTATCACATATAGAAAAGCTTGGTTGGGAAAATAGAAAGCTCTTGCTTTGGCATTTGGCAATTGGGAACAATCCTACAATGTGTTTTGTGGAAAGGTTTAATGTAGAAAATTCTGAATTTGATGTCCAAGAATTGGCCACCCCCCAACATGGTCGACGACCTCAGTCATATACACTTAGATTAAATGATTGGTGGTGTGATTGTGGCCACTTCCAAGCTCTTCGACTTCCCTGTCGTCACGTTATTGTCGTTTGTTCCTCTTGTCATTTACAAATGACGACATTCATTGATCCGGTTTACAACCTCCACACGATTAGAAAGGCATATCAAGTTGAATTTCATCCCGTTCGAAACGAGGATTATTGGTCTACTTATACTAGACCAAATTTCATACCTGACCCCCACATGCGACGTAAAAACTCGGGACGACCAATTACAACTCGTTTGCATAATGAAATAGATCAACCAATTCAAAACAAGCCAAAAAAATGTTCTTACTATCGCAATGAAGGTCATAACAGAGGAAATTGTCCATTTAGTCAGTAGAATCATCCTTTGTAATGTTGTTCTTATCAAATATTTTAATATCATCTTCTTTTAATGACTTCTATTCAATATTTTCATTTGTTTTTTAATACATTTATTTCACATAAATACATGTATATTATTACTTTTTACATATTATATAATTTATACTTTCATATATTATATAATCTAAAAATTTATACATAAATCATATCACATTTTTATAAGTGTATTTTTAACTTTAACAATATTTAAAAAATAGTAAATATTTTAATTTATCACACAACTCATTTTTAACGCAATTTATTTAAAATTATTGTAAAAAAAGTAATTTTAATTCTTCAACTTTATATACCATTTTCTTAAATAAAATAAAATAAAATTTGATATTATAATAAACTAAATTTTTTAACTATATATTTTTATTTCAAAAAATATTAATTATCATTTCTTTTTAAAAAAAAAAAATCAACTGAACTTGCCAACCAGATTGGCAAATTCAATGGAGTGAAATTGCCAATTCAGTATCCAATTTTATTTACATTGAAGTTGCCAACCTAGTTAGAAACTTTAATTAAAAAATAAAAAGTAAAGAGATTAACAAATTTAATTGATCTTGCCTACA
This sequence comes from Phaseolus vulgaris, assembly GCF_000499845.2. NCBI lineage: Eukaryota > Viridiplantae > Streptophyta > Magnoliopsida > Fabales > Fabaceae > Phaseolus > Phaseolus vulgaris. The sequence continues at coordinate 29,118,554 of NC_023755.2, read as the reverse complement.
CCATTGACAACTTTACTAAAAAATGTCCATTTCTATAATTTTTTCTACTTTTGCCCATTTACGTAAATATGAAAAAAAATACACCATTTTGGTGAAAAACCTGAAGAAATCAGGGATGAGATGGTTTTGGAGCCAGTGTTGTGGTCAATCATCCTCTTCCAGTGTTACCTCATCAAAATCTGCTTTTTCTTCCAATGTTATCTCATCAGAATCTGGTTCTTCTTCCAATGTCTTCGACACCATCCAAAACCAAGACTATAGATACGATGTGTTTATCAGTTTCAAAGGTCCTGACACCCGCAACTCTTTTGTTGATCATCTATGCTCTCATCTTCTTCGAAAGGGTATTTTTGTCTTTAAAGATGACCACAAGCTTCACAAAGGAGAATCCATTTCATCACAGCTTCCACAAGTAATTAGAGGTTCTCAGATTTCTATCATCGTCTTCTCCCAAGATTATCCTTCCTCTTCATGGTGTTTGGACGAAATGACCACTATAGCTTGTTGACAACAACAATCTAACCAAACTGTTTTCCCTGTTTTCTATCATGTTGATCCGTCTCACTTAAGACAGCAGAATGGGGTATACGAGAAGGCGTTTGAGTCACTCGGAGAGAAATTCAAAGGAGACCCAGATAAGGTTTATCGATGGGAGAGAGCTATGAATGAGTTTTGCAAATTAGTTGGTTGGGATGTTAGAAACAAGTATGTGTTAGCTATGGTTCTTCTCTCTGTTTTCTGCATTTATACATCTTATATATGCATTATACTAACTTTTTTAAAAACATTAAAAGGTTTATCTCTATAAAAATTATTGTAATTGGTACCGTTTCTCAAAATTGTGCACTCCTCAATCATGTTCTTGACTCCCATAATGTATGGAATGTCTAGTTGTTTTTGGCAGCTCCCATCTCCTTTCTTGAGTTTTCCTTGTTTGAGCTTCTTCTAGTCTTTGCAATCTTTTCGCTAGTTGGCTTATTTCCTCATCTTTGTGGACCATTCGCTTCTTGACCTCCACAAGTTCTCCCAAAAGGTGGGCTTTGTGATGTGATTGCGGTTTTGAAGATTCACCTAAAGAAAACTGACCCATAATGTTTGCACAAAGGAATCAAACAATTAGTGAAAAAGAAGTTAGAATACACTCTCTCAAGTTTGCGTCAGTTTTGGTGAAAAGAAATAAAGATGAGAACACCCAAAGCACTCTATTCTTGCCGGTTAATTGCACTGCCAGTTGACCTAGGATGAACGCACCTTCTTTAACGTCTCTCTTAGTTGCTTCTAGTATGGCTCCGTTGGGACAGAGGGCGCCCTACCTGTTGATGACACTCCGATGATCAAGTCAACTAGAGCTCACCGAAAAGTAACAGTTTAGTAAGATGTGCGAAAAGCAGCGTACCTGGAGACCTATTCTCCTTTTTATCACTGCTCATGCAACATGCAACCACTCTCCCTTGAGCTCAATGAATCTTAACTAAAAATAATTACATTCAACTTTTATTGGTAACAAAAAACCACCTGCCATGGGCACTAATGATCTTCAGGTGTTATCCGCAGGCCCACTTTCTGTTACCCAAGTGTCTCCATATATTGCTAGGGTTAATAGGAACTAGCCACGTGTAACAGATATGCAACAGAAACATGCAACAGATACGTAACAGGGAAAATATTGGCAGATATTAACAATAATAACAAAATTATATCTACCACCCAAATATATCTTTAAAGGGGTGCATCAGTGAAATTACTTTGAGTACTCATCATGCGATCTAAGCCCAACATGACCTAGGTCATTGGCCCAGGTTTGCTTAGGCCCAAGCACAGAGCAGGTCCCTCATGGTGTAAAAGAACCGAGCAGGCCTCTCTTGGTATAAAAGAACTAAGCATATGAAAATACTACCAAGAATTAAGCACTGGTCAATACACAAGCCCCCTGGCTCGAGCTGAGTTTGGCTAAGCAAAGAGTCTCCCGAGCATCGTTGATCGTTGACGTGACGGTTTGTCAAAGCTAAGTGAGTGCAGTTTTCGAAGCGTTTTTTATGCAATGTTTTACTGTTCGCATTCCCCACCTGTACACGTATTCCAATTCTAGTGGTAACGAAACTCGACCGTTTCGAATTCCTTTTTCAGAAATTCTAAAACCCCTAAAACCCTTCTTCTTCCATCATTCGTTATTCAGAGCTTTCTCTCTTACTCCCTTGCATCGTTCAACAATCTTCTACTCAATTCTTCGAGCTTCCCTTCATCAATTACGAAAGGTACTCCTTTTTTCAGTCCCGATTATCCATCCTTTGCTTGTTCTGCTTGGGATAACTCTATTTTCATTTATGTCTGGTTTATGCTCAACACCACTTGTTAGCGTGTTATCGTATGATCCTCGAAATGCGTAGTTAGGTTTTATTTTCCTGTTCTTTTGTTTGAATTCATAGTTGTTTTGCATTGTGCTGGGTTTGAACTATTTTTCTTTTACGTGTGACTGTGCTTAGCTGCGAGCCCTTATGGATTATAAAACCTTGTATCCTTGGGCTCCCCCGAACCTCATTTTTGAAACCTCCTCCTACACCTCTCATGAAAAAATAGTGGCCCTTAGGAAGAAAAAATGTCGCTTTGGTAGGGAGGACAATTGGATTTTCCTAGACCTTTACTCACCCGATGAACCCGTATGTTGTGATGAAGCCATATCCCCGGGTAACCCTTTTTCCTATGTTTACGCCACCGTTTTTCAAAGAGTCCACCTTCGTTTTCCCCTGTCAGTTTTTGAAAAAGAATTCTTGACCGAGATGAACGTAACCCCAGCCCAGCTGCATCCTAACAGCTGGGCATTTGTCCGTGCCTTTGCCATTCTTTGCGATTAGCTCGTCGTCCTACCTTCTTTTGATGTGTTTCTTTACCTCTTCGAGGTGAAGAAACTACAGCGTCAACTTTGGATCTCTGTAAACAACATCCCTGGAAGGGGGATCCTTACCCTTTTCCAATCCTCTTATAAGAATTTCAAAGGCCATTTTTAGAACATCCGAGCTAACAAAAAACACCCCGATCTCTTGGACGGGTTTCCTTTATACTGGACCGAGAACCCTAACTCGAAGCTTACCAGGGTCTTAGACAACCTAGCTGATATGAGTTGCATTGAACATAGACACTTTAGAACTCTTAAAAACAACATTATAGATCAAAGAGTGCTTGAATAAAGAAAAACGAAATCAGAATCACAAAAACAACAAGCTGAAAAATAGAATGGTTGCAAAGAAGCTTAAGGAGTCATCAATGGAGACTAAGCCTTCCAAAATGATGATCCAAACTCATTATGAGTGCTGTTTCCTTGTACACAACCTTAGAACAAGATACAAAACGTAATTGAAACAGAAACACCAAGAACCGAACAAAAATTGAGGAATAAGCTAAGAAACACAAATTCAAACGGTGAAAAGGATGAAGAACACTAAAACATTGGAAACTACCGATTGAAATTGCAAGAGATGAAAGAACGAACACTTATTGAATGAAGCTTGCTGGATTTGAGAATTTGGAACTGCATTCACGCCACTTGGAGTCTTATTCCAAGATAAGTGAAAGGTTGCCGCCACTTGAAGCTCACCATTGGCACACAAGATAAGGCAAAGGAAGAAGAAGACAACAAGACTCACAATTTCTCTCTAAACTTGAGTATAGTTTCTCTACTTCTAATTTCCAATTCTGAATTTTACAAAGGCAAGCACCTTATTTATAGCCTAAGAGGTGCTGAAAAATAGGTGGGAAAATTAAAATGAAACTCATTTGAAATTTCCACAAAAAACAAGTCACATCGGAGGTGTGACCTTTTTCTACTATGACACCTCCTAAAAACTACACCTACACCCCTCTACTAAGTCACATGGACAATGTGACTCTCTCTAATGCATTCACACCTATTTATTTAATATCCACACCTCCTACAAGAGTCATTCAAATGATGCTCTTTTATTTAATGCTTGGCCTTGCCCCTCATGGTTTGGACTTGGGCTTTTTGGGCTTGGGCCTTTTTGGGCTTGGGCTTTGGGCTTGGGCCTCATCTTTTGCAAAGACTAATAAGAAGAACTTTAAATGCTTTGGCCCTTGTCCATTTCTTCTATTGATAACATCTTTTTGATTCTCATCATACTCCCCAAGTTGGAGAGAATTCGTCCACGAATTCAGTACTCCTGCATAAAACAAAGTCAGTTTGCAATTAGATAAGAGAATACAAGAAGAAATAGGCAAACATGACTTAGTACGTTGAAATGTTGGGAGTTCAGAAAAAGATGTCCTATACATAGCCCATGTTGGAAAAGATTGTTTAGAAATGATATTATTTGGAAAACTAGAAGCTATGAAAAAATCATCCTTAACATTCTTCATCCAATATGGTGTATAAGTAGGAACCTTGGGTAATGAACAAGACAAAGAAGAAGGATACCTTGTAGGCGTAGCACGAGTCAACAAAATTGAATTTGTTGAGAAGGTATTATGACTCAGTTTATCATGTACTTCATTTTTTTTTTCATTTTCTCTTTTAGTTTCTTTGGGATTGGTCCTATATGCAGGGCTATTTGGTAAAGAAACCCTGGGCATGAAGTCGATTTGGTGTTCAATCCCTCTTAGAGGTGGTAAGCCTTTAGGAGGATCTTGAAACATATCTTCATATTCTTTTACCAAATTGTCCAAACATGTGGGACTATCCTTAGCCGACTCACATTCAATAGTCCTAGGAATAGCTAAAAAAATAGGCTTTTGAGTAACTATTACCTTTTTAACTTGTTGTGTGGACATGAGAAGGCTTCTCTTGGAATTTTTTATATCATTTTCTTTCTCTCTCTTTTCTCTCATTTTAACTTGGTCCTCATGAACTTCCTTTGGAGAGAGAGACTTAAGAATGACTTTGTGCCCATGGAAGTTAAAAGACATTTTGTTGGTAAAGCCATCATGAAAAACTTTTCTATCAAATTGCCATGGCCTACCTAAAAGAATATGTGTGGCTTCCATTGGGACAACATCACACAAGACCTCATCTTTATATTTACCAATAGAAAATGTAATGAGGACTTGCTTGTTAACAACTATCTCACCTACCTCACTTAACCATTGTAACTTGCAGGGCTTGGCATGAGAGATGGTAGGTAATCCAAGTTTGTCTACCACTCTTGTGCTTGCAACATTAGCACAACTCCCCCCATCCACAATCAAAGAGTATACCCTATCATTAATAAGACACCTTGAATGAAAAATATTTTCTCTTTGAGTTTCATCAAAAGGTTTTAAAACTTGTCCAAGCATGCGTCTTATTACTAATAGATCACCCTCATGTGGGCTCTCACTCTCACTCTCACTTGGGGATCTAGAAGGTGAGGAATGTCTAGAAGATTCAGACTCATGCTCACTACCATCTACCCCATCATGCATATACATAGTTCGCTTAGAAGGGCAATTAGAAGCAATATGTCCATAGCTTAAGCATTTAAAACACTTCTCACTAGACGATTTAAGTGGTGATTTAGGCCTATAAGTGGAAGTGGAAGGCTTAGAGTCTCTAGGTTTGAAAGTAGAGTCCTTAGAAGGGATATTTGAGAAAGAGCTATTTTTATTTTTCCAAGAAGAGTAGTAGTAGTTATCCTTAGAAGAATTTTTGAAAGCATTTTTCCTTGCAAGTTGATTTTCAATTTTACTAGCAAGGTGAACCACATTTTCCAAAGAAGAATATTCTTGTAACTCTACCACGTCTTGAATGTCCCTTCGAAGGCCACTCACAAACCTAGCTATCTTAGCTTCGTCACTCTCATCCATATGAACTCGAATTAAAAGCGTGTCTAGTTGTTTAAAGTAATCATCCACACTTAGCGTGCCTTGATGAAACCGTTGGAGTTTCAACATTAGGTCTTTCCTAAGCGGGTCGTCACACCGTGCATCACAATCGAACAATAAGGATTAAGAGAAAACAACAATGCATCATAAACAACTTATTTATTAGGTGACCTCGTTAAAAAATCCTCTTTAAGGGAAAAAAAAGTGTCACCCTGTAGCACCATATTTTTTAACAACAATTAACTAAAATAAAATTTGAGATTAGTAGCATTCCACGTTCGGAGGATGGGTCCTCCCTCCAAGGTTTCTAACCTGTATGCACCATTCCCGAGCACTTCTACCACACGAAACGACCCTATCCATTTTGGAGACAACTTATCCTCCAATTAGTAGGGATGAGCTTTCCGCATTACCAAGTCGGATACCTAGAACTGCCGAGGTTTGACCTTGGTTCTTTGTCTCAGCTCGACTCTTCTTTTCAATGCTTCTGATTTTATACGCACCTGTTCGCGGACTTCCTCTAGCAAATCCAAGTTCATTCTCCTCCCCTCATCAGACTCTTCAAAGACAAAGTTCTGGAACCGGGGAGAGCTCTCGTGAATTTCAACGGGAATCATAGCGTCTGTTCCATACACCAAACTGAACGATGTTTCTTTGGTGCTGGATTGAGGCGTGGTGTGATAAGCCCAAAGAATCTGGAGAACCTCCTCCGCCCAAGCTCCTTTAGATTTCTCTAACCTTCTTTTCAAGCCTCTGAGCAAGACCCTATTGGCTGATTCCACCTGCCCATTTGTTTGGGGATGCTCTACCAAGGCAAATATTTGTTTTATGCCAAGTTCCGAGCATAACTTGCCTAGCTGCTGACTTGCGAATTGTGTTCCGTTATCTGACACCAGATGTTAGGGAACCCCAAAGCGACATACTATGTTCTTCCATACAAAGTGTTGTACTTTCTGTGCGGTGATTTGGGCGACAGGCTCGGCTTCAATCCACTTGATGAAGTACTCGATGGCCACCACAAGGTACTTCATTTGTCGTATGATGAGAGGGAAAGGTCCTAAAATGTCTATTCCCAAGTATGGAATGGCCATGGACTGTAAACTGACCACAACTCTTCTACTGGTGCGTGGTGCCAGTCGGCGTGTTTCTGGCAGTCTTCTTTCATCGTTGGCCAATAATACCCATCGCGTATGATTTTTAACACCAGCGCTCGGCCCCCAACATGGCTTCCACAAAAGCCCTCATGCAGCTCGCTCATCACACGGGAGCATTGTTCGTCGCAATTTCAAATAAGAACAGGGTGAGTGTACCCGTGGCAAAACAGATTACCATCTATCATCGTGTATTTCTCTGAATTTCTTTTTACCGCTTTTGCCTATGTGGGTTCATCAAGAAGTAGGTCGTAAGCCAGATAGCGCTGGTAAGGGGTGATTCAAGTGTTAGAAGTTCTCCCCGAGGAGACAGTCACCACCTCCTCCCCGAGCACCTCGCATGCTCCTACCCATGGTACCTTTAACGTTTCCTGAGCTCCTCCCTTCCTGGGTGTTTATTAGCAAGACTTCTCTGATCGGCTCCTCTTCCACCGTCCTAGGGTTTTTCAACGTTTCTTGGATCACCGGTCTTAGCCTGTTCCCTTTTCCCAAGCTGCCTAGCTTAGCCAGGAGATCTGCTCGGAAGTTCTGCTCTCTTAGAACGTGCACCAGTTCGAATTCGGCAAAGGCGTCTTTCAACAACGTGACGTATCTAAGGTACGCCGCTAACTGTGGGTCCTTGGCCTGATATTGGCCCGTAACCTGCTCGGTGTTGAGTAATGAGTCGCTCTTCACCACCAAGTTCTAAGCTCCCAACTCTTGGGCCAACAACATTCCGGCTATCAACGCTTCGTACTTGACTTGATTGTTACTGGCTTTAAATGCAAATTTCAAAGATTATTCAATTAGTAGGCTGCTGGGTCCTTCTAAGATGACCCCAGCTCCGCTGCCCTGTTGATTGGAAGAACCATCTATCGACAATATCCACTGAAAGTCTTTAGGGTCCGGGTTTAGGCCCTTAGACGACAATTCAACTACGAAATCAGCGTATACCTGGCCCTTGATTGGGCCTCTGGGCTCGTACTGAGTATCGAACTTGGATAGCTCAACCGACCATCGCACCAAAAGCCTTGCTATGTCAGGTTTTTGCAAAACCTTGCGGATAGGGAGGTCAGTCATTACACGCAAGAACTTAGTCTCTTCGCTGAACAAAGTTACACCTCGAGACTGGGGGGCTTGTGTATCGACCAGTCCTCGGTGTCATTGACCGCTAGTAGATGTGGGGCCACGTAAGCCGTGCCCCACAAGCGGCATGGGCCAGCGCTTTGCAGACAGTACGCCCGGAGGGTCGAGGAGTGGTCGGGCATGTTGGGTTTAATAGTGTCAAAGTTCAAGAGGGGGGGTGAATTGACCTTTTAAAACTTTCTCGCAGAAACAGTGTTTAACACAGTTTTACAGAAAATAAATCGATTTATGTGAAAATGAACAGATTTATTTCAGCACTGTTTTTGTTTGAAAAGCTTTTAATTCAACAAGGTTAATCACAAGATTATGCAGTGAGAATTTCCAGCAGCACACACACAAATATCAGATTTGAAAAACAGTGAAACACAAAACAGCAAGCTTCAATTTCAAGCAAGTGATTAAGGTTCAATTGATAGCATGCTAATTAATTGAGTGACCTTTGCAAACAAGCTGTTCCAGTGGCTTTTAACAGACTATGAGTGTTCTTCTTGATGTCAAGCAATTTTCTAGAAATTAAGAACAATGAATCACAGAACAGCAAGCTTCAACTTTAAGCAATTTGTTTAAGGTTCAATTAATAGCATTGACAGTTTCTTGAGCAGCCTATCACAGTCAATCTGTTCCAATGGTTTTTAGCAGATTATATATGTTCTTATCAGATTCAAACACCTTTTTCAGAAATCAAGAACAGTATGCACAGTGCCCAGAAAGAACAGATTTATTTTCAATTGAACAGATTTATTTCTTTGCTGTTTTATCAATTGTGCAGAAACGAAATTGCAGAGAGTGAGAGAGAATGAACACAAGATATTATACTGGTTCACTCAACTGAGCTACATCCAGTCTTCACCAACAACAGGTGGAAATCACTAACACACAGTACAACCAAGTACAATTCCCACTGTTCTTGAAACCTACAAGAACTTAGGTACTCTTGCTGTAAAAACCTATTTCAGCATACACACACCCACTCTTCAAGAACACCTATCAAGAAGAGTGTTCAACCAAACTATTACAAGAAAGAGATGTGAAACGACTACACCTGATTGAGGATACACAGGTCTGCCTTAAACCAGTAGGCAAGATTGCTAGAACAGTAGCTGCACCTCACACCAAGCTTTTGAACCAAACCAAGAACAAGCACTTTGTGATTTTCGAAATCTTTGAAGAACAAATGCTAATCCTTTGTAAACACTTAACTCTCTGCTGTCAAAACTTGTTTTTTTTGCAAATGTATGAATTGTTATTAATCTCAGAAACAAGTTTGCATTTTATAGAAAGCCAACTTATAACAGATTTTTGAAAAACAGTTAAAGCTGTTATAAAATGAACAGATTGAAAATAAAATGAACAGATTTATTTTCAAAAGCAGTTAGAGAATTTGTTAAGTGAGGAGACTTAGTCAACCATTCTGGTGCTGAGATAAAACTGAAAAACGTTTAAGTTTGACATGGCACCAGAGGCAAAAAGAATCTATTCATTTACAGATGAACAGATTTATTTTTCAAAACGAAAACAGAGAAAGTTTAACTATTTAAAACTCAATCGTTTTGAAAAGAAGAAGACTTAGTCAAAATACCTGATGCACAAAATCTAATTTTTACAAGACTTAGCCAAGGCATCAGTGAAAAAAATGAATCTGTTTATTCAGAAAAGAACAGATTTATTTTTATGCAGTAAACGTGTTTTTGTGTAAAACATGTGAAAAACAGTTTAAGAAAACTTATGCTTGTTCTTATCACATGGCCAGTGGTTATGAGGTGAGTTACTCAGCAAAAAGCTCACTCTTAGACAACCTCTAAGCACTACCTAAGACATACTTAAAGCAAAGCAAAATACAAATGAAATGTACATATAAGTCTTCATCAAACACTACATATAAGTCTTCATCAAACACAATCTTGAAGGGGCAGCAACCATCTTCAATAATCTCCCCCTGTTTGATGGAGACAAATCCCCATAGCTAACCTCATAGCTTTGTTGCTTTAAGTACCTGCACTGCACCAGATTTTAAACCAGAAAAAAAAACAGCAACATTGCATAACATGCAGAATTGGTTTAAAGGTGCAGAATTAACTCCCTGTTTCAGCTAGCTTCACCTAGCATGGTGAGCTATTTTTCTCCCCCTTTGGATTCATCAAACAGCATATAAGCATAGCGAATAAAGGGATATAAAGCAGAAACCATAATCATAATAGTTCAGAAACAGAAAACCAAATTGTTCAACATTACAGAAACTTGAAAACTGATAAAGAAAGCATTAAAAGCAGAAAACTACTGATCCTTGTAGTAAAGCTCTGCAAGTTGTGCCTGAACCCCTTCAATCTGATCATCAAGGTGTTGAAACCTTGCTTGAGTAGTCTCAAAGTGTGCTCTTTGTTCTGCAGACATGACATCAAGACGATACAGCACTTGCCTCTCAAACATAGACATTGGTTCTCCACGGTATTCTGGACCTTGATAGGCAACTGTGGCATTTGCAGCAACTTCCTCATGTTCAGATTGGGCAGCAGATGAGTCATCATCCATAGGAACAGCTTCATCCTCATCCTCATGTTCTGCTTGAGAGTCCTTCTCCTTGAGAACCACCCACTTGTTTTCAATTTTGTGAAACCCCATTTTGGTGAGAGTTGAAGTATCAATCTCACTTACAGCTTTGATAGGGTCATTTCTCTCATTTGTAACATCAATACCAAAGTAATCAATTAATTTGGAAACAAGAATAGCATAGGGAAATCTGTAATCAGCCAACCTTTTTGACTTGAGCATGTGTTCATTGACAATGAACACCCAGTTTACCTTAATCTGGTTCATGATGCAATATAGGAGAATGAGATCCTCTTCATGTAAGACAGCATGGTTTGTCCCTCTTGGAATTAGTTGCCATGCTATGATGTATGCAACTAGACGTGGAGTGAGGTTCAAATGCTCTGCATGAAACCTGTTTATACTCTCTGTAGGATTCCTCATGCAACTCTTATAATATTGCAGCTTGTTGAATTCTGAAATTCCACTGGTATTTCCCTTCCCTACTTTCAGTCCGACATATTTTATTCCAGCCACAGAGTTCCACACCTCACTTGTGATCTTCATCTTAATTCCTTTCACATAAGAGACAACATTCTTCCCATCCAATGTGAGGTTAGTATAAAACACCTTAACCAAGTCAGGATAGACATTACCCGTTAATTCCAGCATCTTTTTCAATTTCTGGTGCTTCAACACAGCCCTTGTTTCTACCAATTTTTCAGATTTCAGCCAGTTGAAATCCAGCACCTTGGGTGTGTTGATCTGCTTCCTGCTTGTCTCATGAATGTAGGCATTGATGCCTTCTTCATTTCCAGCAAACCAACCTTCTAGTACTCCTTGAGAAGTGGTTTGCTTTCCCTTGCTTTTCTATTTTTGTCTTGAAGACGAAGCCATGTTTGAACCTGAATTCTTTTCTTGATTTCAAATGGTGAGAATAGAAAGAGAATGGCCAATGTGGGTAGCAAGTATTTACACAGATTTATAGCAGAATAAATGGATTGATATGGCAGTTATGAGTGGATATGCATGAAGATTTTATGCTCTGAATTTGTGCAGAGAATCTTTGAAAATATGCACCAAATATTTAGGGTCACGATGCATACACTCAAACTCTTATTGAGCACCCAAACCATCAAAAGGTACGCTAGGCCACGAGAGGTGGATCCCAGACCACACACCATTTATCAGTTAGGGAGAAGCCTTGGTCATGAGAGTCTATGCGTGTGGTGTTGATAACGCGTTCAGGCGTAACACAAGTAAAAAGCCACTGGAAAAGATACGACCTATAAGGGTCACGTTCTAGGGGTGAAGCTGCACGCATGGCATGTGAGTAGCTAGGACACTCCCAGGACGGGAGACCCCAGAGATCAGGTGCACGAGTTGGCACCCAGGTGGTCATCCCGTCAGAGGTTGCACTCCAATTAGGGAGCCTTACGCGCTAGGTAGCTCAAAGAATGGGTATTAGCGACGCTAGTGCACACCCTCAGAAACCCTAATTTGGGTAGTGGAAACAATGGAGACCCTAAACTATATAAAGGGTAGTAATAAACCTAACAAGGTACGCTATTCACTTGCGCAACTTCACACACAGTGTTTACATAGAGCTTTTACGCTTAACAGTTTTGGTGTTTCCTAGCCCTAAGATTGACTTGAGCGTCGGAGTGCAAATGGCCTCTAGGGCACCCTTTGTCTTTGTGATTTCAGGTGTTAGATCGAGAGAAAGGCACGAATGAAGGCACAGAGAATCGGGCGTGGAAGTATCGCGAGACGTACGAAGGCAATCGAGTCAACCGGCAGGAACATTTAGAATCTGTTGAATCTTGCATTCACTGAACAAACACAGAATAATCTAGTCCAAAAACAGATATGCGCCATACATCAGATTTCAAATAAGCAGAGTTGTATAAGAACAACCGGTTATTTCGCTAGATAATCGGTTAAAATTTTGTAAACCAAAAAACAACAGTTTTAAAACTTCAAAATTTAAAGCAGTTTAACACAATTAAGAACATTACAGCTCCCAATAACACTTCTCCCCCTATTTGTCTCATCAAATAGACAAATAAAAAAGAAGACACAATTAAGATAAAGCATGCATATCAAGAATTCCCAATTCATTTCTTAGAGAATAGAACCTGTCCTTTGATAAAGGTTTGGTGAAGATATCAGCAAGTTGTCTCTCTGTGGAAACAAACTTGATTTCATAGTCTTCATTGGTTATATGATCACGAATGAAGTGGTGTCTTATTTCAATATGCTTTGTCCTTGAGTGTCGGACTTGATTCTTTGTCAAGTTAATGGAACTTGTGTTGTCACACAGAAGAGGAACTTTGCTAATCCTTAATCCAAAATCTTCAAGCTGTTGTTTGATCCATAGAATTTGTGCACAACACCTACCAACAACTATATATTCAGCTTCAGCAGTGGATAAAGCTACACATGCTTGCTTTTTACTATGCCATGAAATGAGGTTTGATCCAAGTAAGTGACATGTGTTAGAATTATAGGGCTAAAACAAGAGGGGGGTAAATTGTTTTGGAAAGATTTTCGCAAGTATTGAAGGTAGAGTGAAAGGCTATGAAGAATTAATCAAAGGAAAATCTGTTCAGCCAAATACAAAACTGATTTTATGCTTGATGCAGAAATTCAACCTGTTGTTTTACGAAATAATCGGTTGTTTTTATCAGCAGTTTTATCAAAACAGATTTAAAGCAATTTAAAGAGTGTAAGTATAGAAAGATTCACACAGAATGTTTATACTGGTTCACTCAACACCTGAGCTACATCCAGTCCTCAGAAACCACTGAGAATTCACTATGTAATCAATCACATATTACAATTTACAGAACCACAAAGAGGTGACTTTGAATCCCACAAATCCCACTCACCCTCTTTGCAACACCGCACACCTCAAGCCAGAATCCCACTGACTTTACAGGATTTCACACTCCAAGAATGTTGATCTTGATCCCCTCAAGAACACACAACACTTCTCGGAAACAGCAGTACAAAAATACAATTATTAAGAAGGAAGGGAATAGAAAACACCTTGGTAAATCACAAGATCAAAGATCAGAATACAAGACCCAATCCTATTCCACACACTTGAGATGATCCAAAGCTCTTTCAAAACTGTTTTTGACTGATCTCTTTTTCTTTGTTAATGCATAGGAGCGTAAAAACCACCTTTTTTATCTTTCAATCAAATGGTTAAAACAGTTTACAACAAAAGCCAAAAAGCTGTTGGAATCATTTAAAACAGAAAAACCACCTAACTACATTCTGTTAAGGATTTCAGCAAAACAGCTGGTTGATTTCGAAATAACCGATTGAATGTTATTTGACAACATTCAAAATCACCAAGTGTCAAATAACCTGTTGTTCCAAAATTTTAACCTGTTAAAATTTGTTTGACAGCAAAGGCAAAGACAAAGCTTTTCCAAATTAGTTTGAAATCTACTAAGTGTCAAACAACCTATTAAATCAAAATTTCAACCTGTTGAAATCTCACTTCCTTTTAGAAAATCCATCTTTTCAAAAAGTTGAAGATTCAATTGAGTTTGGATCAACTTAAGGAGTGAATTAACAAGTTTCAAACAACTAGACACACACACACAGCAGCAGCAAGGTCTTCACGCTTTCCACTAGGATTTGGAGACATCAAAGCATCTTGTTCAACAACATGTTCCACTTGTACTCTTCCTATCTAATTTGCAACCTGCAAAATCAGAGTCAGAATAACCTACTAAATGAATAAGAGAGTGTGAGGGATACCATAAGCCCATGGATATTGTGCCTTTTAGATATTTTAGGTTCCTCTTTGCAGCTTAGAGATGTGATTCCTTGGGGTAGGACTGAAATCTAGCACAAAGATAAACAGCGAACATAATGTCTGGTCTGCTTGCAATTAGATAAATAAGAGAACCTATTAAAACCTTGTACATGGTTTGATTAACTTTTGGTCCAGCTTCATCAACTCCATCTACCCAGAAGTATTTAGGTAGCTTAGATTCATTCAACATAGTTCTAGCAAGTTCTTCTAGTGATATATTTTTCCTCTCAGAAACACCATTATGTTGGGGAGTCCTAGGGGCTGAAAAACTATGTGATATCCCATGTTTCTCACAAAACCTTTCATACTTAGCATTTTGAAATTCACCCCCATGATCACTACAAATAAATTTTACACAAAACCATTTTCATTTTGCAGAACTTTTGCCAATTTCTTAAAAGCCTTATAAGCATCATTTTTATAATCAAGAAAGAGATTTCCAGTAAGACTAGCAATTCTAGAATAATCATAAACAATCACCAATGCATAGAGATTTCCAGCAAGGCTAGCAATTCTAGAATGTCCAAACAAGTCCATATGTAGCACATCCAAAGGTTTCTTAGTAGATACCATGTTTTTTGATTTAAGAGAAGTTATGATTTGCTTACCTTTCACACATGCATCACATAGTCATTTATCCTGAAATTTTATATTAGGCAAACCAGAAACAAGATCCTTGGATTTCAATTTATTCAAGTGATTTGTATGAATGTGAGCTAACCTTATGTGCCACAACCAAGACTCATCACTTTTTGACAAAAGACATTCATTTTCAGAATCAGTTTCCAAGATACCCAAGAAATATATGTTGTTTACTCTTTTACCTGTAAACAGAACCTTACCAGAAGACTCATGTGAGATTGTGCACCCATTTGATTTGAAGTTTAACTTGTACCCTTTGTCACACAATTGAATGATACTTAGAAGACTATGTCTTAGTCCTTCCACATATAAAACATTTTCAATGGTGGTTGAACTTCCAGTTCCAATAGTTCCTCTTCCTAGGATCCTTCCAAGGTTATTGTCCCCATAAGTGACATGTCCCTTTGCCTTGAGTTTTAAGCTAGTGAACTTAATTAGGTCACCAATCATATGCTTTGAACATCCATTGTCCAAATACCACTGATTCCTCTTGCTGTTTTTCTGCAAAACAAAACACAGAATAATACATATGGTACCCCTTTTAGTCTAGGGTCCAGCAGTGATTAATACCTTTCCTTTGGAAGCCATTTGGCTAAGCTTTTAGAAACAAGGTATTTTCTAGCAATACATGTTCTAGAAGTATGTCTAGATTTCATACAATAAAAACAAGTAACAGGATATACCTTTTTACCACTGTTGAAAGAGGAAAAACTGGTTTTATAAGGAACAAAGAAACTTGATAGCTTGTTAACATTGTTTCTCTTTCCTGGATTATATCCAATTCCATTTTTGTTGAAAACAACATTTTATGACCCTAAAAGAGTTTCAAGATTATCTCTTCCCTTAGTGAAGTTAGATAAAGTTTTCAGCAAATACTCAACTTGTTTTTCCAGCATTTTACAGTTTTCACAAGTCTTTATAGAAGCATGCAAACATGTCAATTCAAGGCATACAAGATCAGGTTTAGCTTTCTGCAGTTCCTCCTCAAGAGATTTTACCTTAGGTGCAAGAACATTATTTACATTTTGCAATTTAGAGCAAATAACAGCCAGCCTATTTGCCTCATTATGAGTTTCTTTAAAGGCAACAAACAATTGATCATAATTTTCAGATTCCATAGAGAAATAACTAAACGGATCAGATATTGATCCTTCATATTTCATCATGAAACACATATTTGTTTCTTCACTTTATGTTGAGGAGCTGCTTGTTGAGGATACTTCATTTTCTTCCCAAGAGATATAGGCTCTTGTCCCCTTACTTCTTTCAACCTTCTTGTTGGTTTGTTTTTCTTTCATTTGATTGTTTGGACAATCACTCTTTATGTGACCTGTTTTACCACAACCAAAACAAGTATAGTTAGAAGAATTTAATTCATTCAGTTTATGATACCTCCTTTTTTGTTGAGTCCTATCTCTACCTTTCTTTTTTAGGAATCTGCTAAACCTTTTTGTAAGCAGGCTTAGTGTTTCATCATGTTCAAAATTCTCTGCTTCCTCACTACTATCATTCTGTACACTTGTTTTTAATCCAAGTCCTTTAGTTTTTCTTTCCACTATTTCTTGCTCTTTAAGCCTTTTAAGCTCTAGCTCATGCTCCATTAATTTTCCAAACAATGCAGCAGTGGACAGCTTTGACAGATCTTTGTTTTCTTATATAGCAGTCACTTTGGGTTGCCAACTCCTATCAAGACACTTCAGCACCTTTATATTGAGCTCTTCTTTGTCAAACACCTTTCCTAGTCCAGTAAGATGATTTACAATGTGGGTAAACCTCTTCTGTACATCAACAATGTTTTCTTCAGGTTGCATCCTGAAAAGTTCATATTTTTGAATGAGTGAGTGTTTTCTTGATCTCTTCACATCATTCGTGCCTTCATGAGTAACTTCCAAAACCTCTCACATCTCTTTAGCCGAATTGCACTAAGATATTATGAAGAATTCATCCATTATCAATGCAGAAGTTATGATGTTCTTAGTTACAAGATCATACTGGGTTTTTGCAAAACAATGTGCTTCAATTGAATTCAAATAAGTTTCCCAGATTTTATTCAGATTGACTAATCAGAAAACAAGAACAGTATGAACAGACCCAGAATGAACAGATTCAATTTTAATTGAACAAGTTTATTTTCTGATAGATTAGCAAATAAAGTAGTAGATGAGTGCAAAGATTAAGAAAGATTGAACACCATAAGATTATACTGGTTCAATCAAATGAGCTACATCTAGTCTCACCTTTACCAAGGTGAAATCCACTAAAAATAGTACGCACCAATTACAACACCTAATGTTCTTGAACCCTACAAGAACTAGGCATACCTAGCTAGAAAACTCTATTCCAGCACACAACTCTTCAAGAAAAACTCTATTTCAGCACACACAACTCTTCAAGAAACCCTATCAAGAAGAATTTTACAATCACACTTTACAAAGAAACGAATGATGAAAGGAATACACTTGGAAAGATAGTGCAACATTCTGACTAGACCAGTAGAACATATTGCCCAAAATAGTGACAACACCTCCAACCAAGCTTTGAACAAAAAACAAGAACGAGCACACTTTTTCTTTTCAAAAAACTCTTTCAAGAACACATGCTCATTCTCTGAAAACTCTCAATCTCAGTTTTTACACATTTTCTCAACACACCCTTTAGTGAGAAAATAACTCTCTTTATATAAGAAATGATTTATAACAGATTTTTTAAAAAACAATTTAAAAATCAATTATAAAAAGAACAGATTGAAGTTATAATGAATAGATTTATTTTCATAAACACAAAGAGAGATTTAAAACAGATGCAACTCAGTTGTTTTAATAGCATAACAAGATGAGCCAAGATACTTTATGCACACAACAAAGTTATCAAAACTTTTAAAAGAACAGGGCATCAAGTTAAAAAAAAAATCTATTCATTTGAGACAAAACAAATTCATTTTCTATGCAGTAAAGCATATTTTGGAAAATCATGAGAAAAACATTTTAGAAAACGTTGTGCTTGATCTTATCATCTTGATAAGGGTTAAGAGGTGGGTCACAGGGCAAAAATCTCACTTTAAATAGACTGTAACCTATACATAAGACTATCCAAATACAAATACAATCTTCAAAGCAGAACACACAATTCTTCATCAAACACAATGACTTGAAGGAGCAGCATCCATCTTCAACAAGGTCTGTGAAATCCACGCACATTCTCCATTTGTCGTTGATCTTTCGGACAAACACCACATTTGCCATCCATTCGGGGTATAGAATCTCCCTGATATGACCGACGTTCAACAAGTTTTGCGACTCGGTCTTGATAACCAGGCGCCTTTCTTGTTGAACTTTCTCCTTCTTTGGACCACTGGCCGAACCCTGTTGTCCATAGTAAGCCTATGGCACAAGAAATCGGGATCTATCTCGTGCATGTCGGCTGAAGTCCATGCAAACGCATTCAGGTGTCTAGCTATCACCCCGACTATCTGGTGCTGCAGCTCCTTCCCCATAAAGGCATCGAGCTTGAACAACTTTCCTTCGATCTACCTTTCTTCGACGTCGCCGGCTGGTCCTGGTCGAGGTTGGTGACTGAGCTCGGTTTCCAAGACTTCGGCTACCTTTCCCCCCTGGGAGATAGTTGCGACGTTGTAATTGTTTAACAAGATGCTTTGATGTCTCCAAATCCTAGTAGAAAGCTTGAAGAACTTGTTGTAGTTGTGTGTGTGTGTCTCTAGTTGTTTGAAACTTGTTAATTCACTCCTTAAGTTGATCCAAGCTCTATTGAATCTTTAACATTTTGAAAAGATGGATTTTCTAAAAGGAAGTAAAATTTCAACAAGTTGAAATTTTGATTTAACAGGTTGTTTGACACAGTGGATTTTAAGCTTTGTCTTTGCCTTTGCTATCAAACAAATTTGAACAGGTTGAAATTTCGTTTTAAGAGGTTGTTTGACACTTAGTAGATTTCAAACTGATTTGGAAAAGCTTTGTCTTTGCCTTTTCTGTAAAACAAATTTTAACAGGTTAAAATTTCGAAACAACGGGTTATTTGACACTTAGTGATTTTGAATGTTGTAAAAAAACATTCAATCGGTTATTTCGAAAAATCAACCGACTATTTTGCTGAAAACCTTAACAAAATGTTGTTAGGTGGTTTTTCTGTTTTGAATGATTCCAACTACAGGCTTTTGTTGTAAACTATTTTAACCATTTGATTGTAAGATAAAAAAGGTGGTTTTTACGCTCCTATGCATTAACAAAGAAAAAGAGATCAGTCAAAAACAGTTTTGAAAGAGCTTTGGATCATCTCAAGTGTGTGGAATAGGATTGGGTCTTGTATTCTGATCTTTGATCTTGTGATTTACCAAGGTGTTTTCTATTCCCTTCCTCCTTAATAATTGTATTTCTGTACTAATGTTCCAAGAAGTATTGTGTGTTCTTGAGGGGATCAAGATCAACATTCTTGGAGTGTGAAATCCTGTAAAGTTAGTGGGATTCTGGCTTGAGGTGTGTGGTGTTGCAAAGAGGGTGAGTGGGCTTTGTGGGATTCAAAGTCAACTCTTTGTGGTTGTGTAAGTTTGTAATATGTGATTGATTACACAGTGATTCAGTGGTTTATGAGGATTGGATGTAGCTCAGGTGTTGAGTGAACCAATATAAACATTCTCTGTGATTCTCTCTATCCTTACACTCTTTAAATTGCTTTAAATTTGTTTTGATAAAACTACTGATAAAAACAACCGGTTATTTCGTAAAAACAACAGGTTGAAATTCTGCATCAAGCTTAAAATCAGTTTTTTATTTGGCTGAATAGTTTCTCCATTGATTAATTCTTCCTAGCCTTTCACTCTACCTTCAATACTTGCGAAAATCATTCAAAAAAAAATCACCCCCTGTCCCGACCAGTCCTCGGTCATTGACCCAAAGACTAACCTCAGGCATCGCACACCGATGCTTGGTAATGGAAGGGGGCCACATGAGGTGGGCCCCAAACACACCTATCAGGGGGTTGGTTAGTCTTTGGATATTGGTATGCTAAGCCCAAGTGTTGGAGATCGATATCGGACATCGGTGGTCTGAAGGTTATAGAGGGCCACGTACAGTGGGCCATAGAGTTATGTCAAGTTAACAGTTAAGACATAAGATGTGCAAGAAGCCTAAGTCACGAGGGATCCATGCACGTGGTGTGTATAGCGCATGAAGGCGCAACACGTATGAATAATCATGGGAAGCGTTAAGGCCCATTCGGGGTTAGGGTTACCAGAGAAAGTTGCATGCATGGCACGTGGATACTTAGGGCACCCACAAAGCAGATGGCGCTAGAGATTAGGTGCACAAGAAGCGACCACTCTGTTATTCATTGCACTCCAGTTGAGGAAGGTTCTATGCGCCAAATACGCTAAGATTACCTAAATAGCGGTGTAGGGACACTTTCCAAGGAACCCTAGATAAGGGTAACATCACAAAGGTAAACCCTTGTTTCAGCCTATATAAAGGATGCTAAGAACCCTAGCAAGGTACACAGTTTTTTAGACTGAAACTACTTTATACACTTGGTGTTTCTTTGCCCTAATACTGACTTGAGCGTCGGAGTGCAAACGGCCATCAAGGCGCCCCTTTGTCTTTGCAGGTGAGAGATTTCTTTATCAAGGAAGCACCATTCTCAGACGGAGATAGAAGGGCCAAAGGCTGTCGTTCGAGTCAACCGGCAGAGCGCGTCAACCGATAGGAACATTTGGCGCCCACCGTGGGGCCCGTTAAAATAAGGTTCCACTCACAATCGTGGTTAAGAGTTCTTTACCATGAGGAGTACGAGGCAAGGAACTGCTGGACCCGCAGGAGTTGTGCCCCCGAAGGGGACAACGTAACCACACAACAGATCTTGGAGACAATGCGTGCCCTCCAAGCAGAAGTAGCAGTGTCTAGGGTTGAAATTTCCGTGTCACGAGCGGACAACAAAAAGTTGCGCAGAGCCAATGAAGAACTGCGCAAGGGCTTGCAACAAGTTGTGCGACGGATGAACGTGCCCCCCTCTATGCCACCTAGGGCGCGTCCCATGCTATTCTCCAGGAAATCATGGATACGCCATTACCCACCAAATCTCTGGGCCCAAAAGTCACCTTTACAGGCATCAAGGAATTAGAGGCCCATCTCACAACGTTCCACACGCAGATGATGCTCACTAGAGGGTCCGATGTTGCGTACTGCAAACTGCTTATGAGTACACTGCCGAACACGACACTAGATTGGTTTGTCAGCCTCACAGACGGACATATCACCACTTTCGACCAATTTGCGACGCTGTTCAGAGAACAATACCTCGTCAATAGGGCCCCATTCGATTTTCGTACGATCTCTTTGACATTAAGCAGTACCAGAGAGAGTCTCTAAAGGAGTATCTGAACAGGTTTGGGGTCCAGGTGGTAAGATTGAAACCCACAAATGAGGCCACGACGGTGCATGCCTTCGTCAAGGGAATGTTACCGGGACCCTTCAGCAAGTCACTGTTAAGGTTCTAGCCGAAGACGTTCACCAAGATCAGACGTCGGGCGTTGGCGCACATCGCCGCAGATGATCGAGTAATGGAGAAACGTGGTCTGGTCGGTCCCATCCGACCTCGAGCAGCAACACGACCACAGCCCATGAGGCTGCACAAGGCGGCAACAGAAAAGAAAGGAGCGGGAAAACCCTACGAACAGCCAAGGGCGGGGGTACACACACGAAGGGACCCACCCTGAAGCACAATTTTCGAGTAGAACTCAAGGAGTTGATTGCTATCCCGAACATAACAGCGAGACTCAAGGTGCCCGCAAAGACCGACAGGAAGATGGGGCCCAACAAGAACGGCTGGTGTGAGTTTCACCAAGCAAATGGCCATTACATATGCCCTGGCACACCAGCTAGATGAGCTAGTACAGAACGACTTCTTGAAGGATTATCTTCAAGAGCCACAGGACGATCAGGCGTTGGTAACCGTAGGGGCAGATCAGGGGCACGAGGTGCCTATTCACGGTGAGGTAAACACAATCTCAGGAAGATTCTCAGGGGGAGGATGCACCGCCTCCTAGCAAAAAAGTACGCACGAGATGTGATGGCTGTGGAGGTACAACAGGTAGACCAGACCCCTGATGTCGACCTCGTCTTCACCAAAGCCGACCTCCAGGATGTCATACCTCATGAAAATGACCCGGTAGTGATCTCGCTAGTCACTGTAGGAAGGAAGGTACATCGCGTCCTCGTGGACCAAGGGAGTTCAGCCAATGTGATGTTCTGGACGACCTTCAACAAGTTACAACTGTCCACGGACTAGCTAAGGCCCTACACCGTATGTTTGTATGGTTTTGCAGGGGACCAGGTGGAGGTTCGTGGGCATATAGAGTTGAGGACGACATTCACGGACGACACGACCTCGCGCACTACCAACATCAAGTATCTCATTGTTAATGCTCCATCGACTTACAATATACTATTAGGTAAGCCAACTTTAAACATGATTGGAGCAGTTGCCTCTACAAGGCACATGAAGATGAAGTTGTCGTCCCTTGAGGGTGTAGTGATCACCATTAAGTCTGACCAGAAACAGGTTAAGAAGTGCTACGAAAACAACCTCAAGACGAAGATAGGGGTGTTCGCTGTTACAACCCAGCCTCCAAGGGAAGAAGGGATCACCCGTGTAGAGATCGCCCGGGAGGAACGACCCGAGCCCGCCGGAGACATAGTGGAAAGAGAGATCGGTGGTAAGACGTTCAAACTTGGAAGATCCTTGTGCCAAGGCACCTTGACGCTTTCGCGTGGTCTGCCTCTGACATGCTCGGGATAGACCCTGTCTTCCTGTGTCACCGTCTCACCATGGATCCCTCAGTCCGACCTGTTCGCTAGAGAAGGCGAAAGTTTAATGAGGGGCATTGAACGCAGTGAGGTGACTCTCGGGATCTTCCACCCGTGTGAAAGCAATCTTGGGCGCTACATAATGCATCGTCCATGATGGCCCGCGAGAAAGGCTCGGGGCAGTCTCTCTCAGGCGGGTTCGTCTCACGTTGTCCCGGGATACGTCAATCATGTCGCAGATCCTCGTTGGTTTTGTGCAGCTCTTCTCGTAATTTCTCTTGCTCCTGTCTAGATTATTCATTGGCTTCTTGGAGGGCCCTGATGGTCTCCATAAGTTGCTGCAAAGTGGGGGCCTCGCCTGTACCTTCTTTCACCAATGGTACTTGCCTTGCGTTCCTCATCTCCGTCTACGAGTTTGAACAAAGTGTGGATGGGATACGGTGGGCGCCAAATGTTCTTGTCGGTTGACTGCATTGCCACTTGACCTAGGATGAAAGCACATTCTTCAACATCTCTCTTAGTTGCTTCTAGTATGACTCCGTTGGGACAGAGGGCGCCCTACCTGTTGATGACACTCCGACGATCAAGTCAGCTAGGGCTCACCGAAAAGTAACAGTTTAGTAAGATGTGCAAAAAACAACGTACCTTTTCCTAGAGACTTATTCTCCTTTTTATCACTGCTCATGCAACATGCAAAGCACTCTCCCTTGAGCTCAGCGAATCTTAACTGAAAATAATTACATTAAACTTTTATTGGTAACAGAAAACCACCAGCCACGGGCACCAATGATCTTCAGGTGCTATCCGCAGGCCCACTTTCTGTTACCCAAGCGTTTCCCTATATTACTAGGGCTAATAGCAACTAGCCATGTGTAACAGATATGTAACAGAAACATGCAAAAGATACATAACAAGGAAAATATTGCCACATATTAACAATAATAACAAAATTATATCTACCACCCAAATATATCTTTTAAGGGGTGCATCATTGAAATTACTTTGTGTACTCATCATGCGATCTAGGCCGAACCTGACCAAGGTCGTTGGCCCAGGTTTGCTTAGGCCCAAGCACCGAGCAGGTCCCTCATGGTGTAAAAGAACCGAGCAGGCCTCTCGTGGTACAAAAGAACCGAGCATACGAAAATACTACCGAGAACCGAGCACTGGTCAATACACATTCAAAAAGAATTTTATCCTCTCAACAAAAAGTCTATCTTAGTGTTGAAAATATCTCAAGTGAAAGATGACAAAGGGAAACAGACTTGATCTCAAAGAACCAAAACAAAACTTAAGAAATTTGAAAAGACAATCAAGAAAATCTCAAAACAAGAAAGCTAAACCAAATTTATGAAAAGAGATTATGACAAAACTTGAAAAGGAAGACAAGCAAGAAAAAGGCACACAAAAAGACTCTAAGATACTTACTAAACTTTTAACAATGAAACTTTCTTTTGAAATTTTTCAAAGCAAAAGGATAAAAATTCCACAAAGGTTGAAATCAATTTGCCAATCAAGATGAACCTAAAATTTTGAAAATATTGCTCTTTGAAAGATTGGAACACAAAATAGCTTGTGCAAATTCCCTTTTCTCTTTTTTTTTTATACTTGTTCTTGGATTGTGGGAATGAAATGTCCATAGTTTTTTACCATTCATATTTTCATATAACTCCAATTTTCACAAAAAGTTTGAGATTCAAAATAATTGATCACTTGAAATCTTTTGTTTGGAACTTAATCTACTTCTAAAACAAGTTTCTAATAATTACTTATAAACTTTCACAATTAAAAGCAAGTAAGTAGAGGCAAAAACATAAGAACTCCTAGAACACTAAAGAACATATGACTCAAGACAAAGAGGCAATAACAAAAGAAGACATAAAGGATCATTCAAAAAGTGAAACCATGTTATTGATTAAGGTAAATGCCGAATTTAAAAGCTAGAAAGTAAAGGCTGAAATTAAAAGTGCTTGAAAGTAAAGACAAGAATTTAAAGGTACTTGAATGTAAAGACAAGGAATTAAGGATGCAAGAAAGTAAAGTGTCAATAAACTCTAAACAAGATAAACCCAAAAACCAAAGCTCTGATACCACGTGATGTGAGTTGATTTTTAGATATTTTCATTTATGGTGACACTTTTACTTAAGATTGAGATTTTAACAATTAAAGGTGAGGACCTAAGGAAGATTCTCACTGCACACGAACTTAAAATAAATGGTTAAGTAAGTGTGAATGTTCACTTCACAAAGGTAAAGACGAAAAACAAGATATGGTGAGAATGAGATGCAATTGCGGAATTGAAAATGGGCACAAGGTTAACATCAATGGTGGTCACGACCTCCCAAATGATGCACCATACTCATGATTATGAGCGAAACCCAAGAGCAACAAAGAAAAGAAACTAAGAGACAAACATATAGAATGGAATGGAGAAATGGAATGAGAAAACTTATGATGATGGGTGAGAAATGTCACGCCACTTGGAGGGTGATGTGCTCCAAGATGAGTGTGTTGGCCGCCACTTGAGAGCTTCCCAATCACTCAAGATAAGACCTCAAACCTAAGAGGACATATGCCTCACTAAGAGCTCACACAATTTGTGCAAAGTTTCTTTACTTCATTCAAATTCAACTTGTAAAATACAATGAGGTGGGCCTCCAATTTATATGTGAAAGAGCCTTGGAGAACAAGTATGAAGGGTAGGATGGAAAACACTAAAAAAAGGGCAACCTTAGGGTTTGACTAAGTCAAATCCGCATCCTAGGCTTGTCCTTCTAGAAACTAGGTCAAAATCCCTTCCTAAAGGGCTAGGAACAAGCTAAGATGCTAACTACACCCCCTATTATGTTAAAGGTACCTTATTCTACCATATATTTGCTATTTGGACCCTTAAAGATAGCCCAAATTATTTACAACATATTTGTATCGTATAAGAAGACCAAAAGGAAGAATAATTGGTGTGCTGGTTTATGCTCAGATCCTCTGGTGAGGTCCATGTGATCCTTGGTGGGGTTATGAATTGTTCGTTGAGATGACTATTCACCATATGCTTTGTTTTTTGCTTCATTGATCATCTTCATAGCTACTTAGTTTGTATCAATACCTCTTAAATTGATGACATATTTATAATGTTCTCTTATTGGATCCAAAAACTATTTTGGCTTTTCTTTGTGTACTTAATATTTTTTAAACACACACCTATTAATTTGAACTCTATTATTATGGACTTTGTTACACTAACCAATTATAATTTTATTTATTTATATTTTTATATTTAACCTTTCAACTCGACCCTTCGGTCTAACCTAACCTATATCACGTAATATAATCAATTATATTACAACGTACTCTTATGACTGATCTTCTATCTTAAAAATCTTCTTTTATAAAATTATTTCAAAATATATTATTTAATAAAGTAACTACAAAATTTTAAAATCAAAATAACAAAATTGGAATATACAAAACTATACCAAAAAGAACTTCACTGGATCAGTTGTTTGTTTGTTTATAACAGTTAGGGTCACAAATTCAATTATCACCTTAGCTTTGTTGCAGCTTTAAAGCACCTAAGTGGTCCAAGTGACAACAAACAGATTTGTATTTCAGCAGCTCTCCTTCTCGTTCTTCCCGTTTTTTATGAACACTTAAAACAACAAAAATGTGAATTATGTAATATGTAATATTATATAAAATTGTATAAAGTTATACGGTATTATATTCAACTTTATAATATATATATATATGATTGATTTTATAATTTTATAATCATTCTATTAAATAATATATCTTAAACAATTATTATTGGTTTTATTTTACAAGTAGATGATTTTAAGAATAAGGAAGGGAAACAATTATATCATTCCATTGAAAAAGTAAATAAGACTTTATGTTATAGTTACAAGTTAAAGATAATAATTCTTCTGACTTGTAAGATTTTCTTTATAGAAATTACTTTCAAATATATGGAGAATTATAAAGTAAGGGTTATCCTGTTATGTACATAAAAATTTCATTTCCCTTTATAGGTTCATTTTTTTCAACATGTTATCGTTTGGTCTCCCCTAATATTTACTCCATAGGAAAAATTATGACAAGAGTCAATAAATACTCTTTAAATAATATAACTTTTCAATTCAATGCTTTCTATTACTTATATATCTGAAAAGATTGATCACCAGAAAAATAATTAAAAGTTCTTCCAATATTTCATTTTCATGGTCAAAATTATCTCAATTAGAAGTTTTTTTTTGGCATTTTCATAACTAGAAGAAAAGATTTGCGTAGTTGTACGTGTATGATACTAAGAACGACATCGACAACAGAATTTGTTTAATCATATAAAATAGTTGTATCATTTAAATCTTGTAAGGAGTTTAGTAGCTTGCGGCAAAGAAAATTCTAACATTTGATTGAATGTGTATATATTTCATTTGAATTATATTTTCTCTCTTCAATTCTGATGGAAGAGGCCCCAACACCCAAAAGAGCGTCTAGGACCAACCTTGCATGAAAGGCAACCAAGAGAGCGTCTAGGACCAACCTTGCATAGAGGGCACCCACAAGAAGTGTCTAGGACCCACAAGAAGCGTCTAGGACCAAGAGAGTTGATGTCCAAGAAGGCCCAACAAGTGTAACTTAGTTTTAATTGGGGTGCAAATAGCATAGCCTTGTGAACCTTTGTTTAAATTCTGCAAATTAGGATTAAGAAAGGGTTAACCTAGATTAGTTACGGTTTTCTAGAACCTACCACTAATCTAGGACTGGCCATGTGAAGGTTAGGAGGCCATGTGCTCCCATGTGTCATGTGCTCCATGTGCTTCTCATTTGCATCTCATTTATCTTACATTTGCTCCTCATTTAGCTTACCATTTATGGTCCTCCTTAGGCTATAAAAGGAGGAGCCTACCTCATGTAATTTCAAGATTAAATTGAGTATTGTTATGCTGGCAAACTTGAGCCATACTTTACTCCCTTGCCTAAGATTTAGGTCTTAATCTTCAATACCTTCACCTTCCAAAGGGGGCTGGCCGAACCTCCCTCAATTTCCCTACTCTCATTCACCTCCAAGGCAGCCACACCTCTTAGGAGGGCCTTGATCCATCAACAAACCACTAAGCTTAGCATTTGTTAATTGCTTTAATTACGCCAATTGCTTTTGTTTAGTTTCGCTTAATTGCTTTTGTTTAGCCTTGTTTAAAGCTTTGATAATTTGCTTTAGTTGCTAGATAGCTTGCATTGTTTTTTTTGCATAAAATTTGATTTCTACATCCTCATTGTGTTTTAAGTGATTTACCTAAAGAAAGATTTGTGTGAAGATCATGAGGGATAGTTTTTGGCTAAGGCAAAGACTTGGTATTTAAGTAGTCCATTGTGACTCACCTCTCTTACCTGGAAAACTACCTTCATTAGCTTTCCTCATCTTTCTTAAAGTGAAACATTTCTATACACAAAGTTTTAGTCATGTCTTCTCACTCCTCTAAGTCTATTGAAAGTGATGTGAAGTCCATAAAATCTCTTTTGAAACAACTTGCAAAGGACGTTCAATTAATTTCATATAGACAATTGGAGAATGAGTCAAAAATCAATGAATTGACTAGAGCGAAGGAAGAGAAGTCTCAAAATTCAAAAAAGTCACATACTCATGCATCTCACTCCAAAGATAATGAGTCTCTAGGGGAAGAAAGTCTTAGAATCAATGTTTACTATCAACAACCCCCTAGGAGAAATAGAAGAAACGAGCAAGAAAGCCCAAGGGAGGTTAGGGTAGACCTACCCCATTTCTATGGTAAGGAAGATGTAGAAGTATACCTATTTTGGGAAATGAAGGTAGAGCAACTTTTTGCTTGCCATAAGGTAAATGAAGAGAGAAAAGTGCCCTTAGCCACCCTTAGCTTTCAAGGAAATGCCATGTATTGGTGGACCTCTTAAGAGAGAGATAGACGTCTTCATAGGGAACCTCTGATTGAATATTGGAATGACCTTAGGGGAGCCCTAAGACGTCGCCACATACCTTCCTACTACAATAGGGAGTTGATGGACAAGCTCCAAAAACTCCAACAAAGAAATATGAGTGTGGAAGAGTATAGGCAAAAAATGGAGCTTTACATGATGAGGGCCTCTATTAGAGAGGAAGAGGACACCACCATAGCGAGATTCCTAAGTGGGCTCTCTCTTGAGATAAGAGATAGGGTTGAACTTCTCCCCTATCAAGACTTGAATGATTTGGTTCAACTTTGCATTAAAGTTGAACAACAAAATTTAAGAAAAGCTTCAAGTCAAAGAGTAGGTTCATATCCTAACTCTTATCCCAAGAAAGATTATAAAAGGAAGGGTAGTTAATCTAAAGAGGAACCAAAAGAAACTACCAAACCTTTAGTGAAGGATACCTCCACCCCACCCATCCGAGCTAGGGACACCAAATGCTTTAAATGTTTTGGAAGAGGACATGTGCAAGCACAATGTCCAAACCAAAGATCTTTGTTCTTAAAAGGTAAAAATGAATACACTAGTGGTGAGGATGAGCCTAGCGAAAAAGAAGAAGAAGGGGGAGATGATGAGAGGTTAAATCCTTTAGAGGGGGACTTATTGATGATTCAAACAACCCTCCACAATCAACCTAGTGCATCCATCGAAACACAACGAGAGAACATCTTTCATACAAGATGCAATGTTTTAGAAAATATATGCTCTCTCATTGTGGATGGTGGATCATGCTGCAATTGCTGTAGCACTAGGTTGGTTGAGAAACTAAATCTACCAGTAGTTCCTCATCCTAAACCTTACAATTTACAATGAATCAATGAGAATGGGGAACTACGTGTAAACAAACAAGTAGAAGTCAAGTTCTCTATAGGTAACTACAAAGACAAAGTTTTATGTGATGTAGTACCTATGGAAGCTTGCCATATCTTATTAGGTAGACCATGGCAATTTGATAAGAAAACCTTGCATGATGGTCTAACTAACGAGATTTCCTTCATCCACAAGCACAAAAAGTTTGTACTTAGTCCTTTACCACATTCCCAAGTGGTAAAAGACCAAATACAAATGAAACATAAGAGGGATGAAGAGAAAAGAAAAATAGAAAAAGAGAAAACCCTTGGGAAACAAAAGGCGTGGGAGAAGAGTGTTCCTTCCCACAAGGTCATTCAACAAGACAAGCGAATTAAAAATACCTTTGAAAATATGCTTCTTGTTGAACAACCTAGCCTTACCTCTTGTAAAGGAACACTTGCAAGCATAATAAAAAAAGAAGAGTCCTTAAAAGAGGCTTGCATAGATAAAGATGTAGTAGAATATTTCTCATATGTGTTAAGATATCACCAAGTGAAGGACAAGTTATCTATAGGCATCTCCAAAGGCAAATTTTTATGTGAGATAGTGCCTAAAGAAACTTGTCATGTCTTATTGAGACAACCATTGCAAAGTGTTCAAATTCTCATAAATAATGGTTGTAACAACGAGACTACCTTTACACATAAGAGAGAAATTCTTCATGAAGGAGAACTCATGGGCCAAATTAGAGTTGATAAAACTCTAGAGCTTTTAAAAGGAAAACTTTTGTCACCCATGAGAAAGGATGTTCAAAGACATTACCCTAGATACATTTCTTGTTTTAAAACTACACCTAAGGCAATGTCTCATGAACTCTATACTCATTCACCTTTTGCAAATGATCCTTGGGAAGACATAAGCCTAAATTTCATATTAGAGCTTCCTAGGACAACAAAAGTTTTTGATTCCATTTTCATGGATATGGATAAACTCTTTCTTAGAGAAGTGACAAGTCTTCATGATTTATCTTCAAACTTAGTGTTGGATAGAGCTCCAAAATTTGAAAACCATCATTTGAGGATTCTCTTGGAAAAACTTGCAAATAAGTTGTCCTTTTCAAATTCTTATCATCCTCAAAAGAATGGTCAAAATAAAATTGAAAACATAGCTCTTGCTACTATGCCTAGAGAAATCATGAGAGACAACCACAATTCTTGGGATGAGTATCCTTTTTCTATTGAGCATGCATACAATAGAGTAGTCCACAAGACTACTAATATTTCTACATTTGAAGTTGTATGTGAACATAGTCCTCTTTCTCTTTTTGAGTTGTTACCACTTCCTAAAGGAATTATGCCTAAGGAAAAAGTAACCACTATTGAAAATTTTACAAAGCATAAGAGGATTAGAGAACACATACAACCATCAAAAGAGAAATATTGTGAAAAGTTGCCAGAGACAAAAGAAAAACAAAAATGGCAACTTCATACAATTAAGTTTTCTCCAATTGCTCACATTAACTCCTTTGCTTTGTTTCAAGATTCCCATAGATGGACATTTGATCCGGGAGGACAAACCTTGACGAAGCAAGAGGCTGCTATTCGAGATCAAATCTGTAGATCTGAGAATAGATCTTCTCAAGAAGGAGGAAATGATGGACACCATCCAGCCACATTCATCCCCCTTGTTGAAGAAAAAGCATTGGATTTGTGGACAAATCCTTTTCAAGAGGGAGGGGATGATGGAAGAGGCCCCAACACCCAAAAGAGCGTCTAGGACCAACCTTGCATGAAAGGCAACCAAGAGAGCGTCTAGGACCAACCTTGCATAGAGGGCACCCACAAGAAGCATCTAGGACCCACAAGAAGCGTCTAGGACCAAGAGAGTTGATGTCCAAGAAGGCCCAACAAGTATAGCTTAGTTTTAATTGTGGTGCAAATAGCATAACCTTGTGAACCTTTGTTTAAATTCTGCAAATTAGGATTAAGAAAGGGTTAACCTAGATTAGTTACGGTTTTCTAGAACCTACCACTAATCTAGGACCGGCCATGTGAAGGTTAGGAGGCCATGTGCTCCCATGTGCCATGTGCTCCATGTGCTTCTCATTTGCATCTCATTTATCTTACATTTGCTCCTCATTTAGCTTACCACTTACGGTCCTCCTTAGGCTATAAAAGGAGGAGCCTACCTCATGTAATTTCAAGATTAAATTGAGTATTGTTATGCTGGCAAACTTGAGCCATACTTTACTCCCTTGCCTAAGATTTCGGTCTTAATCTTCAATACCTTCACCTTCCAAAGGGGGTTGGCCGAACCTCCCTCAATTTCCCTACTCTCATTCACCTCCAAGGCAACCACACCTCCTAGGAGGGCCTTGATCCATCAACAAACCACTAAGCTTCCGCAAACCCCCAAAAATCACAAAAGAGAAGAGCTCAATGCTATCAAATTCCATCTACTTTCCTTCCATAGCTTTAATTACCATTATGTAATTATTTAAATGTTTCATAATTAAATATTGTTTTATTAATTTCTTAAATAAGTTTTCTTTTTTCAAATATTTTTAGTTAAATTTATTATTTATAAATTTCTTTAATATTTTTTTAAAATATTTTAAAAATCTTTGCCTTTATATGTTTCATCATCAAATATTATTTTAAATATTT
Organism: Phaseolus vulgaris; assembly: GCF_000499845.2. Lineage (NCBI taxonomy): Eukaryota > Viridiplantae > Streptophyta > Magnoliopsida > Fabales > Fabaceae > Phaseolus > Phaseolus vulgaris. The sequence goes on along the minus strand of NC_023755.2, from coordinate 29,086,209 downwards.
TATTTTTCATAAATAATCATTTTAAATACTATAATATAATTTTTTTTTATCACAAATAATATTTTTTAAATAGTACATTTCTAATTAACACTAAATCTATACATTTATAAATTTATTAACAATAATAAATTCAAATTAATAACAATAGTCAATTACATTTTTCCATTAATAATAATTGTTTTATTAAATTATTATTTTTATATACTTTAATAATAAAATTATTAATTCCTTATCAATAATTTAAGTTTTTAATGTTAATTTAATATTCATATTTTATATTCACATTACTTATGAATATTAAAAATTTAATTATTTTTATTTTAGGAAAATGTTAAAATAATTACTATCTATTACTATTACTAATCATAAATCATAACATTTTTAACAATACTAAAAATTTAAATTAAGTTTTAATAATGATTAGTAATAACCTTAAATATTTTAAATACTTATATTTATTTTATATACCTACATTTTACATATATTTTTTATTGAGTAAATAAACTAATTTTTATTTATATTCATTTAATATAAAAGAGAATAAAACATTAGGGAAACCAGCACATAAATAAAGTCGGGGAGAGGTGATTTCCTCCAGAAAAATCTAACCAAAATTTCGTAATTGCTTTGAGAATTTGGATGGCTAAACATTCATATAATTAAACTAGTTAAAGAATTTTGTTTTTTAAAGATATAAAAAAATTACTTTAATAGCCATGGCATCATGATAAATTTCCTACTGTACCTAATGAAAAAAGTATGCGATAGATCCCACTTTAGGCACGTCTAGTGAGAAAGTTTCTCTATATTTTTGTTTTTCTAGGGATTCCACCACTGCAACTCATCTCTACTCTATCATCTGCTGAACCCCTTGGTTATAAACAAGCTTTATCTGATTCAAACTGGTTTAAAGCAATGCAATCTGAATATAATGCGTGATTCGGTCGGTCATAGGTAGTTGATGACGTCAGCAGAAGATAATCACGTGGGCCACTCGTAGGTTGACACGTGGATCGGTTGACAGAGAGATCAGGGAGCAGATCACCTAGAACGGTGATCGGAGGTCATCCAAAGAGGTGATCGGCGGTCAGTAGCCAAGTGGCCACCGACAGATCAGTCGGCAGAGAAGTCAGGGGACAGATCACCCAGAACGGTGATCGGTGGTCAGTAACCAAGCGGTCACCGACAGATCAGTTCCCAGATGAACACCTGGGGGCAGAACGCGAGAAGCAATAGAGCACCGATCAGTCATCGAGTGCATGGTCATCGGGGTCTCATGTTACACGCAGTTAAGCTGGGGCTGAGGTTCCCAGCGAGAGCGTTACGCACGGACCTCGCATGAACATGTCTCATAGAATCGTGCATGAGAGTGGCCTGAGGGAGCTAGCAAACCGGTCAGTGATTGGCGACTCCCTCAACCCATTACGTGCATGACATCGTGAAGGGGAAATCGTTTGCGCAGAGAGCAATGCTTGGTGAGTGTGCCTAGACCAGCCACACCTGGCGTTCTCCTGAGAGTATGCGATTTACCCAGATAAAAGGAATGCGCTAAGTTACTCCGCAAGGGAATAACTTAGACACACAGAGAGAAGGCTAGAGCCCTTCAAGTAGTGACACGTGTGTGGTTAGTTGCATGCCTCCACGTGTCATCATCTGAGAGGGGCGCGGTCCAGACAAAGGTGCACTCCGTGCCGTTAAAGGTACAGACACGCGCGGACACTCACGTTTTACTGATTCTGGAGGTACGTTGCCACAGAAAAGCGCAACAGGGTTCTGACACATGCTAGAGAGGCATAACAGAATTCTGTTAGGCGTAGATACAGGAGGAGGCATAAAAGAGAATTAGAGTGAGATTCAACGGAGGTTTTTTCTACACACGTTACTACACAGTTTTTCTTATTGGTGGTTCTGTGATCTAACTTGATCGTCGGAGTGCAAACGGCCGCTAGAGGCGCCGTCTGAGTGTTTTGCAGGTCGTGTTTCGAGATCTTAGAAAAGGTTCTGAGGGTGATTTTGCAGATAACACAGTCGCGTAGACGGGGTAGGGAGAGAGCTACGAAGCGATTCCTCCGCGCTCGAGTTGTCGGCAGGATCATTTGGCGCCCACCGTGGGGCACGTATAAAACGTGATTCCCAACCATAGTTTGTGTTTGTGGTGCTTCGAGTGTTTTCCGTTCAGCTGCTCGCTATCGCAGGTGACTCCTGGAGTTTTGTTTGGAGTTCTTTGAGCTGCTGAGTTTGCTGAGGAAGGAGGAGGACAACGCGCTCCAGTTCAGTTGCGCCATCAACCGACGAAGATGTTGTGTCCATGACGCAAGTGATGGACATGATGAGGACGCTGCAGGAGAACGTGGCTGCATCACGTTTTGAGTAGGAAAGGATGCACGAGGCGCTGGTGGCCTCGCAAGCAAGGAACGAGGAGCTCAACAGGATCAACGAAGAGCTGCGCAAAGCCCTTCAGGAGCAGGAGGAGCGTGCGGCAGGGGACAGGTCTGCACCCCCATCCCCACCACGCAGCTTTCCTATGCCATTTTCCCAAGAGATCATGGACTCGGTGGTCCCGGCTAGCACTGTGGCAGTGAAAGCGTCTTTCACTAGGGTGGAGGACCCTGAAGCCCATCTCACGGCGTTTCATACTCAGATGATGCTCTCAGGGGGCTCAGACGCGGTGTATTGTAAGGTGTTCATGAGCACCTTGAGCGGAACGGCGTTGGACTGGTTCGTCAGTATACCCACTGGCCACATTACCACGTTCCAGCAGTTTTCCAAGATGTTTGTTGAGCAGTACATAGTGAACAAGGCGCCACCGTTGGTGTCTTACGACTTATTTTATATAAGGCAGTACCAAGGGGATTCCTTGAAGGATTTCCTGAACAGATTCGGAGCTCGGATAGTCTGTTTGCCAGGAAAGGACGAAGAGATGTTCGAGCACGCCTTCAAAAAGGGCGTGTTGCCTGGGCCTTTTAGTGAGTCGCTCATCAGGAGCCACCTCGCCACGTTTCGCCGAAATCCGGCGACGTGCTGTGGCTCATATCGCCGCCGAGAGCGAGGTCACCGAGAAGAGAGGATATGTGGCCCCAGCTAAACCGCGCACCCAAGCAAGGGTACATCCTTAGAGGGTAATGGAGGCGGCGGCGGGAAAGAGGGATCAAAGGACGCGTCATCCTTACGACCCTAAGAAAAATAAAAGCAAGGGACCAGGGCGCCCCAGGGAGAGTTATCGCCCCCCCAGGTATGAGTTTGTGATGGGTTTGGCTGATTTGATCGCCATCCCAAACATAGCTGCCAGGCTCAAAGTGCCTGAGAAAACGGCGGAGAAGATCTTGGGGGCAAAATCAGACGCATGGTGCGAGTTCCACAAGAGTTTTGGCCACTCTATCAATTCGTGTTTGGCCCTGGGGCACCAGCTCGCCGAGCTGGTCAAATGTAGTTTCCTGAAGGATTACTTGCTAGAGAAGCAAGCGGACCAAGCATCGGGGTCTCAACCGGCGAGCAGCGGAGGGCAACAGCACGAGGTGCCTATTCATGGCGAGATCCACACCATAGCTGGCGGATTCTTCGGCAGGGGGTGCACAACGTCGCAACGAAAGAGGTATGCGAGGTCGATAATGTCAGTAGAAGTCTTTGAAGACCACTCGCCCGACGTGGACATCACGTTCACCAAGGAGGACCGCAGGGACGTGGTGCCTCACGACAACGACCCTATTGTGATCTCGCTTGTCACGGCAGGAAGGACCGTCTACCGGGTGCTGGTCGACCAAGGAATCTCAGCATACATGATGTTTTGGCCAACCTTTGAGAAGTTGCAGCTGTCCTCCGATCAGCTAAGACCATACGGGGGCTGCTTGTACGGTTTTGCCGGCGACCAAGTGGAGGTGAGGGGGTATATCGAGCTGAGGACGACCTTCACTAACGGCTTGGCCTCACGAACGGAGAAGGTCAGGTACCTTGTTGTAAACGCCCCGTCAACGTACAACATACTGCTGGGGAGGCCAACGCTCAACAGAACAGGAGTTGTGCCTTTGACAAGGCACATGAAGGTCAAGCTGCCGTCTATTGAGGGTATGATCATCACTATTTGCTCCGACCAGAAGGAGGCGAAGAAGTGTTACGAAAACAGCCTCAAGAACAAGAGGTCGGTGTGTCATGTAACCACAACGCCTCCCCCTGGCGTGGAGCCGGAGCGTGAACCCCGGCGAGTTTCGGATGCGGCGTTAGAGGTGGTCGCCGAGGGCGATGTGCCAATGGGGAATGTAGAGGCAAGATCGGAGAGAAACTGCTCGGAGACCGCCAGAGAAACCGGTATCGCGAGGGCGCTGATCGCCAGCGAGAGGAAACCTCAGCCAGTAGAGGAATGGCTCGAGAAGGAGATCAGTGGTAAGGTGTTTAAGTTGGGAAGAACCCTAGATAGCAAGACGCAAGACCAGATCGCCGAAGTAATTAGTAGACACTTGGATGCGTTTGCGTGGGCTGCTTCAGATATGCCGGGGATCGACCCCGATTTCTTGTGCCATCGTTTGGCAATGGACCCCCAAGTCAGGCCCATCCGCCAAAGAAGAAGAAAATTCAATGAGGAGAAGAGACAGGCGATCAAAGAAGAGACACGGAAACTACTTGCAACGGGCCACATCAGGGAAATCCAATATCCAGAATGGCTCGCTAACGTCCTCCTGGTCAAGAAGAGCACCGGAAAATGGCGGATGTGCGTTGACTTTACAGACTTGAACATGGCCTTCCCGAAGGACTCTTACCCTTTGCCAAGCATTGACGCCCTAGTAGACAGTGCATCAGGGTGCAAGCTGCTCAGTTTCCTGGAAGCCTTCTCGGGGTACAACCAAATCAAAATTCACCCCATGGACGAAGAGAAGACCGCCTTCATGACGGAAAGGTCATGTTATTGCTACACGGTGATGCCCTTCGGGTTGAAGAATGCAGGGGCCACGTACCAAAGGCTGATGGACAAGGTGCTCGCGCCCATGCTCGAAAGGAATGTGCAGGCATACGTCGACGACATGGTCGTGACGTCCCTGGAGAAAGACAAGCACGTCGCAGACTTGGAAGAGTTGTTCACCACAATAGCCAGGTACAAGCTAAAACTGAATCCTGAAAAGTGCGTTTTTGGTGTAGAAGCAGGGAAATTTCTGGGGTTTCTTCTGTCAGAGAGGGGAATTGAGGCTAACCCCGAGAAGTGCGCCACCATTTTGGCAATGAGGAGCCCCGCCAATGTGAAGGAGGTGCAGCAACTCATGGGGCGGATGACCGCCCTGTCTCGATTCGTATCGGCAAGCGGAGAGAAGGGCCACCCATACTTCCAATGTTTGAAGAGAAACAACAGATTTGTTTGGACAAAGGAGTGTGAGGAGGCCTTCGTAAAGCTCGAGGAATATTTGGCGAGCCCCCCAATTCTGTGCAAGCCCCAAGACATAACACCCCTCGAGCTGTACTTTGCCATAACTGAGAGGGCGATCAGCGCAGTGCTAGTGCAGGATCAGGACCAGACCCAAAGGCCTATATATTTCGTTAGCAAGGTGCTGCAAGGCCCGGAGGTAAGGTACCAGGCCCTAGAAAAGGCAGCATTAGCGGTTGTATTCTCGGCAAGGAGATTGCGCCATTACTTCCAGAGCTTCACGGTACTGGTGATGACTGATCTGCCGATCCAGAAGGTTTTGAAGAAGCCCGATGTGGCTGGAAGGATGGTGAAGTGGGCGGTCAAGCTTTCGGAGCTCGACATCAAGTATGAACCCCGGGGATCGATCAAAGGGCAAGTCTTCGCCGATTTCGTGGTCGAGTTGTCCTCCGAGGTGACACAAAACGCCGAGGGTGACTTTCGTTGGGTACTCTCTGTTGATGGGTCGTCCAACCAGCTGGGCAGTGGGGCTGGGGTCATCTTGGAAGGGCCCAACGGAGTGTTGATAGAGCGGTCATTGAGGTTCGGTTTCAAAGCAAGCAACAACCAAGCAGAGTATGAGGCTTTGATCGCTGGAATCTTGCTGGCTAAGGAAATGGGGGCGAGAGTGCTGTTGGTCACGGGACAAGTGACTGGCGAGTTCCAAGCCAAGGACCCGCAGATGGCAGCCTACTTGGAGTACGTGCAAGAGCTAAGAAGATCTTTCGCTTCATTTGAAGTGGTGCACATGCCAAGAGAACAAAATGCCCGAGCTGACTTGCTAGCCAAGCTCGCCAGTTCGGGCAAGGGGGGTAGGCAGAGGACTGTCATTCAAGAAACTTTGAAAGCGCCTCGAGCATTCGTGGCAGACCACCAAGTTCTCCATGTTGGTAGATCAATGGGAAGACCGGCGAGAAGTCATAGATCCCTAACGCAGGAAAATCTGAGGGCGCCGAGGGTCAGAGCGCGCCCAGCGGAAGGGGCAAGACCGATGCAGATTTGCGCTGTCCACGAGCCAGACACGTGGATAACGCCTTACCAACGTTATTTAGCGGATGGTGTGCTTCCAGTTGACTCAACTGAGGCCAGAAAAGTAAAGAAGAGCTCCAGCAAGTTTACCCTTATTGACGGCGAGCTGTACAGGTTTGGATTCACACACCCCCTTCTTGTATGTATACACGGAGAGAAGTGCACGAGGATTATGGCTGAGCTCCATGAGGGAATTTGCGGGAGCCACATTGGAGGTCGATCGCTGGCGACAAGGACTATCCGTGCAGGCTATTACTGGCCCACGATGAGAGAAGATTGCAAGAGATACGCCCAGCGTTGCAAGCAATGCCAGCAGCACGCCGATTGGCACAAGGCACCCCTAGAAGAGCTGAAGTCGATTTACAGCCCCTGGTCGTTCCATACTTGGGGAATTGACATTCTGGGACCCTTCCCATTGGCGATCAGGCAGATGAAGTACTTGGTGGTGGCGATTGAGTACTTCACCAAGTGGATCGAAGCGGAGCCAGTGGCCCAGATCACCGCACACAAGATCGAGAGCTTTGTATGGAAGAACATAGTGTGCCGGTTTGGTGTGCCTAAACGCCTGGTGTCAGACAATGGGACTCAGTTTGCAAGTCACCTCTTGAAAAAGCTGTGCGAAGAGGTGGGGATACAACAGGTGTTTGCATCCGTCGAGCACCCACAGACGAATGGCCAAGTGGAGTCTGCCAATCGGGTGTTGCTGAGAGGTTTAAAGAGAAGATTAGAGAAAGCTAAAGGATCGTGGGCTGAAGAGGTACCCCGCATAGTTTGGGCATACCATACCACTGAGCAGTCAGGAACCCACGAGACCCCCTTTAGCTTGGTTTATGGATGTGATGCGATGATTCCAGTCGAAATCCAGGAAAGCTCGCTGAGATTCCAGAACTTCGTGGCGGAAGACTCGAACGAAGAAAGAAGAATGAATCTGGATTTGCTGGATGAGGTCAGGGAGGAGGCGAGAGTGAAAGCCGAAGCATTAAAGAGAAGAGTTGAGCGAAGGTACAACTCTAAGGTAATGTCAAGACAGTTTAGAAGCAGCGATCTGGTGATGAGGAAGGCCCATCAGTATGAGATGCATAACAAGTTATCGCCCAAGTGGACGGGACCGTTCAGAATAACCGAGGCGCTCGGGAATGGCGCCTACCGCTTGGAGACGTTAGAAGGAGGGGCGATTCCTCGCACTTGGAACGCCACACATCTCAAGTCGTATTACAGTTAAAGCCTTGTAAGTAAAGACGAATATGAAGAGATCTGAATAGTTTCTGTTAAAACAATTTCAAGGGGGCACTCTTTTTTCCCTAAGGAGGGTTTTTAATGAGGCCACCCAATAAAGAAGAGTTTTTCAAAGTTTAAAGCTTCTATGTTTGCATGCTTATGGCTTCGAGAGTTTTAGAAAAAAGGCCTTATTACTCGTATGTGATCTAGGGCAACAGTAAAATCGTATTGCATGCTCTCAGTTAAAAGTTTTAAAGTCCCCATCGTTTTTCGGCGATCGGAGGCACCAACAATGATTAAAGACCTCAACGCCCTCGCACGTCTTGAGGCGAGAAAGAGATAATGTCCTCCTCGACTTTGTGCGAGTGCAGGCGAGAACAGATTAAAGGACCTCTCTGCACCAGCAGATAGAGGCAAGATTAAAAGTCCTCAGTGCATCCAGGGGGGTGGAGATGTACACCCTGGGCAAGTTGAGGCACCAGATAAAGTCCTTCTCACCTTAGAGTGAGTTCAGGCAAGAAAAATTTCTTCTCACTTTAGAGTGAGTTCAAGCAAGATAAAGTCCTTCTCACCTTAGAGTGAGTTCAGGCAAGAAAAAGTCCTTCTCACCGAGTGAGTTCAGGCAAGATGAGCTGAAAAGTCAGGGGTGTTTGTGACCTTAAGCGGTGGGAAGGGAAAGAAAATGCCTTTCCCCCTTTAAGTGAAACATCAATATTGACCCAGTAAGACCAGATCATTGGTCCGAAACTCAGGGAGGTAGAGGAGGATCCGAAAGGCGCCTCTACCCCCAGATGAGGGAACAATGATCAGGTCATGAAAAGAAGAAAGGTAACATCGCCAGAACCTTATGGCGTGAAAGTTGAAACAGTGAAGGGGTTGTGCGGTGGGTACCAGATCCGAAGAGTCCCGGGCGATGACAGAAGTAGGGAGGATTTCACTTGGCAGATCAGGTAAACTGTATTTTAATACTAGTTTGAGTCAGAACCTGCTGCCTAGTAAGTGATTTTATGTTAAGATTTGTTGCCTTAAGTTCACAAGTTTTATTGAACGTCATCGCCGAAGAGTTGATAGTTGCTCAAGTTTACTTTGAGTTAACAGTTTGCCAAGTTTGTTATAAGGTTAAACAGTTTGCTCGAGTTAAAAGCGGTACATGGAGGGTCAAGTTCCAGTATTGTTGAGTTCACGCAGTTGAGCAAATTTCGCCAAACAAGGTATCACCTCTGACGATCGATGTCCTCTATGCACTTAGCGCTAGAGCGACAAAGAAGCAAAGTGAAGTATGAAGAACGATGATTGATGAGTTGTCGGTGGGTACGCTGCCCGAAGAACGATGACTGATGAGTCGTTGGTGGGTACGCTGCTTGAAGAACGACGACCGATCAGTCTTGCCTTGTCGGAGGAAACTTTTCCAAACAAATTCTTACACAACAAGCTGAGGCAGACAGACTACGCCTAGTCAGTCGTCCAGTACAAAGCTATGCACAAGAACCGTTAAATACAAAGCTAAGGGAGTAGCTAGTCGTGATCAAGTAGAGGCCAAGATCAAAGAGTACAAGATCGCGCTAAACCTAAGTTAGCTAACAGTTAGTCGTGTGCAAAGAGAAAGACAAAGCTTAAGAAAATGCGAAGAGAAAGATATGCGGCTGAAACTAGTGTATATTACGCAACAAAGTTTATACAAGTTCCAAGTGCAACAAATTGTGCAGAAGTGTAAAATTACAAAAAAGAGAAAGAGCTCAAGGAGGAGGGATGAGTTTTCCATCTACCACTTCGTGATAGATGCTGAACTGGGAGAGGTCCAGATCCGGAAGAACGCATTTGATCTGCTCGAGTGCCAGCTCGAACCCATCAGCAAGGGCTTCAGCGCCCACGCCCATAAGGTCAGCGTTCTCCACTTCGAGCTTTTGCTTGGAGGCCTCCGCAGCATTCTTCTCGGTGGTAAGGGAAGCAATGGAAGAAGCAGCTTCTTCCAATTGGCCCTTTGCCTCAGACAGCTTGCTCACCGCCTCCTCAAGCTTCTTCTCCCCAGTAGTGGCCGTTTCCCTGGCAGACTCGAGATCCCCCGCCAGTTGTGAGTTCAGTTTGCGTAGGGAGGAAGTCTCGGCCTCCAGGTGGGTCACCTTGCCCCGCAACTCCACCACCTCGCAGTCCAAGACATTGATGGCTTGCCCCCATCAAGATCTCAGTCTTGATGGTCTCTTGGACCTGCGCTAGGTACTCTCCCCTGGTTTTCTCCACCATACCCCTCATCAGCTCTACGGATCCTTGGGCAGCCTCAAAGTCACTTTGCAGTGACTCCTTGTCATGCTCGAGCTCCTTGATCCTTTTCTCCATGATTAGCTGCTTGCGGTGCTGGGTGGAAAACTCCAGGGAAAGCACTATCTGCTTCGCCAGGTGCATGTCCACCTCCTCCCTGTTCCACTCAATGAGCTCCCGGCTGCGAATGAGCTGTCGAACCAGAGCAATGACTCGGCTGAAGTTCTCATTGGTTGCTCCAGAGCCGCTTGGTCGAGAGCTAGCCCCGCCATCTTTAGCGGTAGCGGCGGAGGTTGGCAGTGGTGGTGGCGACACGAGAGGTCCCGCGAGATCCCCCGAGCGAGTAGAATCGCCCCCAGCAGGTGGAGTGGATTGACCAAGTGGTTGGCCTGCTGGGGGAGGAGATGGCGATCGAGGAATTGGGGATGGCAGTTGTTGGGGAGAGGGAAAGAATGTTGGCACTGGGGCAGGTTGAATAGAGGGGGGCGAGGGCGAATCTTCCTCTATCTCCACTACCTCAATCTCCCCAGGCTGAAGAGATGAAGCCCCCCCAACCGCTGGAAGCTTCCTCTTGCGGTGTACGAGAGGAGAGCCAGAGCTCTCCTCTTCGGTTGAAGGAGCAGGAGCAGCAGATGAAGGAAAGGCCTTCACCAGCTTCCTTCTTTTCCTTCCTGGCTCGGGGCCTTCAGCTGGCGCGACCGAGAGAGGAGGAGCTGCGATAGGATCGGTGGTGGAAGAAGAGGAGCCAGTCCCTTTGGCCCCCTGGAGTCTGGCAAGCTCCAGCAAAGCTTTCCTCCTTTCCTTCCCTGACATCGTATCTACATCGAAGGGAAAAAGAAGAGTTAGATGGCATAGTTATGCAAGTGAGTCAAAATGTATGCAAGCATGCATGAGGATGTGCAGGTATCCTAGGAGGTGAAAGAAGAAGAGCCTACCTATGTATTTTTTCAAAGCCAACACATCAAACTCATGTTTGATGAGAAGAGCAGAGTTGTACTTGGCCCCAAGGAACATCCCACATAACTCGCGCTCGTAGAGGGCCATGGCTTCGAGGTCCCGGGGTTTCTTGAACTCAACCCCAGGAACCCAGTAGAGGGGGTACCCCTCGAGCAAGGTTGGACTTTGTGGGGTGGCAGATATCATGTAGAACCTGCCTTTCCAATCTTTGAAGGATTACTGATACAGGCCCAAGAGTACCCGTCCAGCAACCCCATTCAGACTAACCCAGGACCTGTCCCCAGGGTTCTTCGCCTCGAAGAAGTAGAGGAACACATCCACGGAGGCGTTATGCCCGAAGTAATTCCAGAGAATTTCAAATGCCCGGATGAAAGCCCAGGCATTTGGATGGAGTTGGCAGGGTGCGACGTTCAGCTCCATCATCACCTCCTTCTCGAAAAAGGTGAAGGGCAGGCGCAACTTCAACCTCTTGAAGATGGCGGAGTAGACGAAGGTGAAGGGCACCCCATTGGTGGCCCTATCGTCCGCGCAGATGGGCATCCCTCGAGGAGGAATGCAGACGCGGATGTTGAAGTCATTTTCCCGATCGATGGCGCAAGAGGGCTCATCCGGGTCGCTGCTCAGGAAGGATTTTAGGTGCCCCTATGGCAATAAGGTAGAGGTTTCGGCGAGCAACGCCAGGGGAGCCCAGTCATAGACCCTGGCGTTGTCGTGGTAGGAGGTTGCAACGGGTGGTGGTGGAGCTGGAGCACTTGCGGAAGGCTGTTCACCAGAAGACGAGGCGATGATTCGAGCGGTTTGTTTCAAGCGAGCCATTGATAGATAGCTGCAGTGGAGGAAAAGTGAAAAGTCAGAATGAATGGAAGGAGAGGGAATGATGAATAGTTCGGTGAAAAACAGAGGAGGGGAAGGAGAAAGAAAGGTCCAGGTGGGAAGAGGAAGAGGGAGAAGCAGAGAGCGGGAGTGAAGAATGCGAAAACCCTAGCGTGGGTCGAGAAGAGGAAAAATGGAGAAGATGGATGCATGATGGTGAAAGGGACGAATGCAATCGATGAAAAGAACCTGAATGGACCAAGAAAGAAGAAAAACCATACCTATGAATGATCGCGAAAGTTCTGAAGGTAGAAAGCTGGAAGAAAGGTGGAAGCGCAGAGAGGGGATTCGCAGAGAGTTTGGGAGTTGATTGAAGAAGATGAAGAAACAGTAAAGGCGCGCGCCTATTTGAAAAGAAGGGAAGCGCTAGCGACACTCCACGCTGACCGTTGATGCGCCCACGTTTCGCGAGATTAAGGGAGGTAGTCGTAACGTTAAAGGGCAGCACGTGAGGTAGCACGTGATGTGGCCCCACTTGCCACGTGAACCGAGGGCGCGACCACTTAGTCTCTTCGCTGAGAACGAGTTCACAGCTCGAGAGTGAGGGGCTTGTGATCCGGTCGGTCATCGGTAGTTGATGACGTCAACAGAAGATAATCACGTGGGCCACTCGTAGGGTGACACGTGGACCGGTTGACAGAGAGATCAGGGAGCAGATCACCTAGAACGGTGATCGGAGGTCATCCAAAGAGGTGATCGGCGGTCAGTAGCCAAGTGGCCACCGACAGATCAGTCGGCAGAGAAGTCAGGGGACAGATCACCCAGAACGGTGATCGGTGGTCAGTAACCAAGCGGTCACCGACAGATCAGTTCCCAGATGAACACCTGGGGGCAGAACGCGAGAAGCAATAGAGCACCGATCAGTCATCGAGTGCATGGTCATCGGGGTCTCATGTTACACGCAGTTAAGCTGGGACTGAGGTTCCCAGCGAGAGCGTTACGCACGGACCTCGCATGAACATGTCTCAGAGAATCGTGCATGAGAGTGGCCTGAGGGAGCTAGCAAACCGATCAGTGATTGGCGACTCCCTCAACCCATTACGTGCATGACATCGTGAAGGGGAAATCGTTTGCGCAGAGAGCAATGCTTGGTGAGTGTGCCTAGACCAGCCACACCTGGCGTTCTCCTGAGAGTATGCGATTTACCCAGATAAAAGGAATGCGCTAAGTTACTCCGCAAGGGAATAACTTAGACACACAGAGAGAAGCGCTAGAGCCCTTCAAGTAGTGACACGTGTGTGGTTAGTTGCATGCCTCCACGTGTCATCATCTGAGAGGGGCGCGGTCCAGACAAAGGTGCACTCCGTGCCGTTAAAGGTACAGACAAGCGCAGACACGCGCGGACACTCACGTTTTACTGATTCTGGAGGTACGTTGCCACAGAAAAGCGCAACAGGGTTCTGACACATGCTAGAGAGGCATAACAGAATTCTGTTAGGCGCAGATACAGAAGGAGGCATAAAAGAGAATCAGAGTGAGATTCAACGGAGGTTTTTTCTACACACGTTACTACACAGTTTTTCTTATTGGTGGTTCTGTGATCTAACTTGATCGTCGGAGTGCAAACGGCCGCTAGAGGCGCCGTCTGTGTGTTTTGCAGGTCGCGTTTGGAGATCCTAGAGAAGGTTCTGAGGGTGATTTTGCAGATAACACAATCGCGTAGACGGGGTAGGGAGAGAGCTACGAAGCGATTCCTCCGCGCTCGAGTTGTCGGCAGGATCATTTGGCGCCCACCGTGGGGCACGTATAAAACGTGATTCCCAACCATAGTTTGTGTTTGTGGTGCTTCGAGTGTTTTCCGTTCAGCTGCTTGCTATCGCAGTTGACTCCTGGAGTTTTGTTTGGAGTTCTTTGAGCTGCTGAGTTTGCTGAGGAAGGAGGAGGACAACGCGCTCCAGTTCAGTTGCGCCATCAACCGACGAAGATGCTATGTCCATGACGCAAGTGATGGACATGATGAGGACGCTGCAGGAGAACGTGGTTGCATCACGTTCTGAGCAGGAAAGGATGCACGAGGCGCTGGTGGCCTCGCAAGCAAGGAACGAGGAGCTCAACAGGATCAACGAAGAGCTGCGCAAAGCCCTTCAGGAGCGGGAGGAGCGTGCGACAGGGGACAGGTCTGCACCCCCATCCCCACCACGCAGCTTTCCTATGCCATTTTCCCAAGAGATCATGGACTCGGTGGTCCCGGCTAGCACTGTGGCAGTGAAAGCGTCTTTCACTGGGGTGGAGGACCTTGAAGCCGATCTCACGGCGTTTCATACTCAGATGATGCTCTCAGGGGGCTCAGACGCGGTGTATTGTAAGGTGTTCATGAGCACCTTGAGCGGAACGGCGTTGGACTGGTTCGTCAGTATACCCACTGGCCACATTACCACGTTCCAGCAGCTTTCCAAGATGTTTGTTGAGCAGTACATAGTGAACAAGGCGCCACCGTTGGTGTCTTACGACTTGTTTGATATAAGGCAGTACCAAGGGGAGTCCTTGAAGGATTTCCTGAACAGATTCGGAGCTCGGATAGTCCGTTTGCCAGGAAAGGACGAAGAGATGTTAGTGAGTCGCTCATCAGGAGCCACCCCGCCACGTTCGCCGAAATCCGGCGACGTGCTGTGGCTCATATCGCCGCCGAGAGCGAGGTCACCGAGAAGAGAGGAAATGTGGCCCCAGCTAAACCGCGCACCCAAGCAAGGGTACATCCTCAGAGGGTAATGGAGGCGGCGGCGGGAAAGAGGGATCAAAGGACCCGTCATCCTTAAGACCCTAAGAAAAATAAAAGCAAGGGACCAGGGCGCCCCAGGGAGAGTAATCGCCCCCCAAGGTATGAGTTTGTGATGGGTTTGGCTGATTTGATCGCCATCCCAAACATAGCTGCCAGGCTCAAAGTGCCTGAGAAAACGGCGGAGAAGATCTTGGGGGCAAAACCATATTGGATAAAGAATGTTAAGGATGATTTTTTCATATCTCCTATTTTACCAAATAATATCATTCCTAAACAATCTTTTCCAACATGGTCTGTGTATAGACCATCTTTTTCTGAACTCCCAAAATTTCAAAGTGATAAGTCATGTTTGCCCATTTCTTCTTGTCTTCTCTTATATAATAGCAAACTGACTTTGTTTTATGCAGGAGTACTGAATTCGTGGACGAATTCTCTCCAACTCGGGGAGTATGATGGATATCCACTAGGAGAGGATTTTATTAATGAAGAGGATTTTCACCTACACATTTGAAGTTCTTCCTTCTAGTCTTCTCACAAATTAAAAGAAGTCAAAGAGAAGATCAAGCCTAAAGATAAAGAAGTCTACAAACTCTCAAATAATAGGCTTCATATTAAATATCTCTCTTTATAGTTTCTTTTAAATTGTAAATAATATAGAATAATGTTTAGAAAGGTGCTTAGAGGGAAACATGAGACACCTCTTTTGTAAAAGCATCTTTAGGCTTTAGTTTAGCAAATTCTAGAAGCTTGGGGAGTGAGCTTAGTAAGGGGGGTGTGATCTTAGGAGCTTTTTGGGTAGCTTAGGGAATAAGCTATGTAAATGACCAGCCCTTACTCCTATAAAAGGAGGGCTTAGGTCGTTCACAATTGAGATTGGAATTTTATAGTAGAGAGACTATACTCAAATTTGGAGAGAAATTGTGAGTCTTGAGTCTTCTTCTTCCTTTGCCTTATCTTGTGAGCTATGGTGAGCTTCAAGTGGCGGCATTCCATCACTTATCTTGGGTCAAGGAACCAAGTGGCGTGAAGTGTCTTCCAATTCTTAAAATCCAGCAAGCTTCTTCTATAAGTGTTCTTCTTCCTTCATGTTCTTTCAATTTCATTCGGCAGTTTTTAATTTCCTAGTCTTTCCTTTCATTTGCACCGTTTAATTCTGTTTTTTCCAGCTTTGTTTCTTTATTTTGGTTCGGTTCAGTAGCTTAGTTTCTCAATTCTGTCCAGTTTTCAATTCTTGTTCTTCATTCCTTGTGTTTTGATTCCATTTGACAATATATGAACTTCCATATGAGTCTTGGTTGGTGCTAAGTCTTTGTGAGTTCTTGAATTAGAACATTGATCCAATTCTAAAGTAAGGTGTCATTTATGACCAGCTCAAGTTGCTCCTAAGAATGTCAAAGAATCATGTATTCTTGTAGTTACATTCACATCAGTAAGTTACTTAATAGTGGAATCATTTTAAGTATTATTTTGATTATCTAAACATTTACTTAGTGAAAATATTTTAAATATTATTTTTAGTATCTTTTTCAGTGTATTTTTGTCTACCATTTAATTATTTAATTGTTGGTTGTTATAAAAGTATTATTAATTTTAAGTAATTGTCATCATAGTCCATCCTTTTGGATGACATTATTACAATATTTTTTTTTCACCAAACGGATCAAAATGAAATTATTTTCTTCAGCTCTTTAGTATGAATTACAAGAGAAATAATGAAATTGAAGTTTTAAGATTAGATGCTAATAGATGATTGTTTATTCTCTTTTCACAGACCTGTCCTAACTTGAAAAGGATTGATTTAAGCAACTCCAAGGACCTGGTTGAGACTCCGGATTTTTCCAGAATCATAAAACTTGAAAGACTAGATCTTTCTGGATGTAGGAGTTTATCATATGTCCATTCATCAATTGGACTTCTTAAGAAGCTTGCTTTCTTGAATTTACGAAATTGTTGCAATCTTGTTATGATTGACTTTGGTCGTGTAGGTAACATGAGTTCTCTGAGAGTTATACATCTCTCGGGTTGTAGAGAACTTAAAAGCACTCCAGATTTTACAAGGGCAACACATATTGAGTACCTTGACATGGATAACTGTTCAAATTTATCCACTATTCATGAATCTATTGAAGTCCTTTCAAATCTTACATTCTTGAGTTTGAGATACTGCAGAAACCTTGTCAGTGTATCAGATCGTATATATTCCTTGGTATCTCTTCAAACTCTAGATTTATGCGGCTGTTCTAAACTTACGAAGTTTCTCCCAAGACAAGCTTCTAACCCCCGTTTGGAATGTTTGATTCTTCTGGATCTAAGTTTTTGCTATCTAGAAGAAGTACCTGATGCTATTGGAGAGTTAAGGTGTCTGGAAAGATTGAATCTACGCGGAAACAAATTTGTTTCAGTACCTGATTCCATTAGAAGGCTTCAGTGTCTAGCATATTTAAACTTGTCTGATTGTTATCAACTCGGAGTTTTGCTTGACCTTCCAATTGGTGGAGCTACATCAGGGGGGAGGTATTTTAAAACAGTATCCGGTTCTCGTGATCGTAGGTCAAGCTTATATCTTTTCAATTGTCCCGAGATGGCTAATATATTGTCCAAACCTTGGGATTGTTGGAGTTTGGAACTTGCATGGATTTTCAGACTAATTAAGGTTCACATTTTACTACCTTCTCTTTGTCTTTGGATGACATATTTGCTTAATTTATTATTATGAGTGTCTTTAGAGATTATTTGTCAAAGGGACATAGGTTATTTTCGTAGAACTGATTATAATAAAACTTGTGTGATTTTTCCTTGTGGTTACGTCAGGAATCTTATCATTTTCGATGTGGCTTTGACATTGTTGTTCCTTGGGGTTTGGAAATTCCACGGTGGTTTTCCAAAAGATTTGAAGGGGATTCGGTTATAAGTATAGTGGAATTTAATGTGGATGAAGACTGGATGGGCTTTGCCTTTTGTGTTATATATGGGCGAAACAATGGTTCCGCGGTTGGTCATTCTTCATGGCACTCATTTTATCTTTCTTTCGTAAGTAAGCATACAGAAGAATACTTTGATATGCAACATGATTTGGAAGTGCAGTATTCTGTTGTATCAAATCATCTTTGGATCATTTATATCTCGAGAGAGCACTGTCATTTTGTGAAAACAGGAGCACATATCTCATTTAAAGCCAAGCCAAGTGTTAAGATCCATAGATGGGGGATGAGGAGTATATTCAAAAAAGATGTACATGACTTTAAAAGGATGCAACAGGGACAACATCTTCCATTCCCTCGTGATGAAGTACACCCTGTGAACTTTGTTTTTGTACAAAAAAGCAACATTAACTTCGGTCCTATATTCCAGCTTCCTTACAATTGGTTACGCACAAAGGAAGATGAAGTAGAGAAAAATGATGCAGAAGTCAAGGAAAACAATTTGTCTTATGCGGGGTTTTAAATGCACTACCAAAGATATCACAGGCTCACAAACATACATCTTTTGGGACCCAGGTAACAATAATCTTTTCTCCAAATTAATTATTGATTCAGTATTTTTTTATTTGATTCAGTATTTTTTTATTCATTAATGGTTATTGAGACTTAATTACCCTTTTAATCTTTACATTAAGCAACAAAAATCAATTTCATCTCAACATTTTAAAAGTTCAATATCATCCCAATTTTCTTAAGAAGTTTAATTTAGTCCCAATGTTATTTAAAGACTTCAATATCCCAACTTTTTAAAAACAATTCAAAATAGTGGTTTCAACTTTTTTTAGAACGATTTAATTGATAGCAACACGTTCAATTCAATGTTCACAATATGTTTTAATAAGCACAATCTAACAAAATAAATCACATTAAATTATTTTTAAAAAATTAAAATGATAGAGTTTCTTTTTAAGAATCTTGGGACTAATTGAATTTCGGTCTTTAATATAGAGACTAAATAAGTAATTAAATCTAAAATTAATAGTACACTCACTATAAAAAAAAAAAAAAAAAAACCATTAGCTACCAACAAATATAGTGTAAGTCTCTTAAACCAATTCTATACCATCTAAATAAAAAATAATAAGTTCATTTTCCTTTATGTAAAAACTAAAACAATCCCATAACAATTAAATTAAAAAATAAACATAAACTATATTTAATTACATTTTTTTAGACTAATTCACACATTTATAAATAAGAACATAAGTTGTAACAATTTGTTGTAGTTAGAAAAAAGAGTGAGAATAACAAGTTTAGGGCTTCTTCTTCCTGCACCCCTACGTTTTTCTTCCTGCACCCCACAATTTTTAAAATTCCAAAACTGACCTTGATCTATTATTTGAAAAGGGGCCCTGGATTTTCTTTGCTACTGTTCATCTTCTTTATTCATCTCAAGTGTTGGTGCATGCAGGGTCTTTGTAGTTGTGCGGAGCAAGGTAGAGAAGTAGGATCAGGATTGAGTAATGTGCTACGGATTGATGAATCCAGAATTGAATAATGTGCTACGGATTTATCAATCCAGAATATTATCGGAAATAGAAATCCGAAATTTTACCAGAAACATTAATCCAAAATTTCTACGGATTCCATAATTCAGAATGTGAACAAACATATAAGGATTCTTTATTCCGTAAAATTACCGAAGTGCATTATCTGAAATATTAAAGATGAAGTGTAGAAACAAAAATCCAAAAAAAAAGATAGAAGTAGAGATCCAAAAACCATAAATTTTATTTACTTTCAAGTTGACAATATCACCCTAAAGCATAAAGAGATGTGGAGTTCTGGAATGGCGTCGCACGGAATGAAGATCTGGATTGGGAGTTGCGGCTGCGCTGGGAGGAAGAAAATGAAAGTGAGAGTTTTAGGGTTTTTAGGAATTAGGGGCATTTAAGGGTTTTTAAAAAAAATAAGGACAGTTTAGTCTTTGCATAACATTGTAGGGATGCAGGAAGAAAAACGTAGGGGTGCAGGAAGAAACTGCCCAAGTTTAGATTGAGAGAAGAGTTTGGGCCTTTAAATTTGGGCTTGTCTATAAAAAAGATATTTAATTAAGGAAAAGGGGATGACTCAGTCAAAAGGAGGGTGCCGATAGAAAGTTAAGTTATATTTACATGTGTAAGAGACAAATTTGTCATCCTCTTATCCTTTTTCACACTTTGTTTGTTTTGACCTAGTTTGTATAGGAATAAAGAAAGGTGCGGATCATTCATATTTGTATCCAGCAAATTAAATCGAAATACGAGCATGAAAATGATTGGAAAGTTATTTTATTCTTCCTCGTATACACGATGAAAGGGTGAAAAACAATCTGGATAATATAAATTTTACATTATTGCCTTTTTAATTTTATAAATAATATTCCACATTTTTTATCACCACTTATTTAAAAATAAAATTTACAAATCATGAATAAAACTGAACTAAAATTATTATTATTTTTTTTAAATTGTCATTATTTTTTTAATTTTTATTTTTAAATAAATAAATCATTTATTTTATTAATTCAAATTTGATAATAAATGCACTAATGAATAATTTTTTACTGCATTTCCAAATTTTCGTGGACATCTTTTACAATTATGCAATTAAAATTGTATTTTTAATTTAAATAAATATTTTTTCTGCTAAGTTTTCATGTTCCTACAATATTGCATAATTCATTTTTTTTTTTCAAAATCAATTCTTACTAAAAAGCGAGAATAATATTTTAATTACAAACAAAAAATCTACAAATATATAAATCATATTTCTTTTTTAATTATTTTTAAATACAAAGGCAAATTTGTAATGTTATATTTTTGTCCATTAAAATCAAGTATAATTTCTATCACACCTATTATATCACTCACAAACTTTCCTTAAATTTTTATTTTATATACCTTAATTCAAACAACTTTACTTTCTTCACACTTTCCCCTCAAATTCACTCCTTAATCTAAAGAAAGCATCAATGTTTTTCTCCCTCATTTCTTCCCCATCTCCATTTTCAAAGACACCTAAACTTCCTTCTTGATCTCAACCTACTATATAGCTAAGACATACTTTAGAGCACTAAAAAAGTTTTTGTTTGTGAGTAAGTTCCCTCCTTTTACTCTTCACTTAAAAGAAATTATGGAGGGGTTAGGGTTTGATGATACTTGATAGTTTTATGGTTTTGAACTCTTTTTATGGAAGTTGATGATTAGGTTTAACGTAAAATGATATAGAAGTTACTTGAATATTTTCGCTTCCTCTCTTTATTTCATTATTGTTTGCTTATCACAAGGAAAATTAAGAAGAGAACTAATTTTATTCTACAATTTAAGTTATATAATATATTGTTGCATATGTGATTTGATAGATTGTTGATCATGTTGGACGTGGTTCGTTGTTCATTGTTGGTGATCATTAATGTATTTGCTTCCAACAAAGGAAATGCCACTTTCTCCTATTGGTTTGTTTTTGGAAGTTAATTTTTTTTGGTTGAGCATTTTGTGGGAGGAGGAATTGTTGGCGGAGCATGTAGGTGGAGTGTGGGGGCTAGTGTGAGGGATTGTAGTGAGGGAAGATTGATTATTTTTAGTTATTGGGTGAAATTGTTTTGTATGGTAAAATTTGTAGAATGATATGTGTTGTTCCTTCATTCAACTAAGTTTGCAATAGTACTCATTTTGAATTGAATTAAGTTTTTGTATTGTGAAATTGTGTAGTGTCATGTTTGTAAATTGTAATACATTGTGATGTATACATCTTAAATTTGTAGGAAAAAAGTTTTGGAGTTGCAATACCTATTATTGAAGACTTAAAAAGTAAATGTTTTTTGTTGCCTAAGTTGGTGGTTTTTGTTGGGGGTAGTGAGTAGTTTCCACTCATTTGTGTTAATAATTCTCATTTTACACACCCAAATAAACAAAGTGATAGTTGAATTTATTTGGTTCTTTCAATAATATAAAATTACGTTTATAAAATTAACATAATTAACATCCACATAGATTTATAAATTTCTCTTGTTTCTCTAGTTCACAAGATCACTTCACCCCGAATACAATATCTCTTATTTTATTTCTTCAAAACTTAGGGTATTTTTGTTGTTGTAGTATTGTCTGAATCACCATCCATATGATGAGGCCATATAAACTACCATATATGATAGACAATTAGCACAATAATTACAGGACATTGTGATGAATAACATAATTATGTTTTGTTGTGTCATTTGCCTTACCACCCATGTTTACTGACATTTAAAAGGAAATAAAATATTACTGAACTTGTTGACAAAGTATTATTTTAGAAAGGCATCTCAAACATGCTTTTATGTCATTAACAACTTTTGAATTTTATTCTGACTTGTAAGTAAGACAAGTAAATAAATTATTTCTAACAATGCTATATTTTTGTATTGCAAATTGTACACACATATTGATGGAAACTTAAATAATTTGACTCTTTTTTTAAAAGTACTTTCTATTGAAACTCCATAGGCTATTCCTCACAGGTTGTAGAAGTGGTCATCAAACAAGGGTGTTGTTGACAGTTCATAGAGATTGAAAGCATCTGTAACAACATAGGGGCATTACTATTAATGAATTCATCATTGTCTCAAAAAAATAATTGGTACCAATATTACTATTATAAGTACAACTAAAATAAATTCAAGATAAGAAAGGGTGAGTTTACACGCACGTTTCACTTAACATAACACATAATTCCATGTAAAAGCACCCTATTCTTTACTGACAACAGTGTTTAATATTAGCACTGGTGATCCTAATTTATGTGGGTGTTGCCCTTGTTAGTGGTTGTTGCACTGACCTTGGTATTAGGTCTTGTTTAGCCTATGGTTATTACTGTAGGTCCCAATTATAGTAGTTGTTAATTTGAATGTGGTCTAATATCAACATGATAGTAGTGTGGTAGTAGTATGAGTTGATCTCAGTTTTCTTCATTGTGAGAAACAAAATAAAGTACACATAACATATATTAATTTGTTTTTTGGGTTTTTCCTCAAACATTGTGATCTTTCATATTTGTAGTTGGTTTATTGGTTTTGATGATCTTTCATATATGAAGTTGGTTATATTTGTTTTCACGTATTCTTTTTAAATTCATGTTTTTTTTTTTTTTTTTTTGCAGGATATAATGAAGGGACATGCAAGTGAAGTTCATGATTTGGTTATGGAGCGCAAGGTTTTATTCAATACATGAATTAGTTTTTTACCGCACATGATGATATGTTTGTTTTTGACAATTTTATGTTTTCATTTTGATATCTTTCAATTTTTACTAAATTTTAACAAATCATAGTTGCAAGGTTATAATGAGGCTGAGTTTCCAAAAAATATTGGTTTTCCATATAACAAAATTCATACTTAAAAGATGAAGAACATACCTACATTTCAAATACAATTTATGTTATCTAATCCCCAATTAATAATTCTCTCATCTTCACCCCTTTGCCTTTTTTTTTTAACTAATATGAAAATAAAAACAGATTATTCCTAAAATAATTACTAATAGAAACAAACTCTTAATCTTTTTTCTTTTCATTTATAAGAACCAACCATTCCCTTATATAAATTGCATCTATGTTCTCTTTCCCTAAGTATGCCAACATGTAGAAAAATATAACATTTAGGGTTTAGGATGCAAATATTTTTTTTTTGGCTTAAGGGGTATCATAATAAAATGTTATCAATATGAATAAAGTTTAGTATGACTCTGATTTTTCTAATTCTAATTAATTCAAATGCCTTAATAGTTTCCATATTCTTTTATGATTCAACACAAATACTAAATATCAGGCAATAACTGTCAATTCATTCATGAAACTCTTAATTTGTTTAAGGTTTATACACTAACTTGGTTTAATTAGTTTAATTCCTTACTTACTCGCCATTCACTGTTCCAACTAATCATCTTGTTCAATTTTCATACAACAAAATCTAAACTAAATTTGTATATACATCCAACACAATGTTTTTTTCACCCTTGTCCAAATCCCTAACTGTTCTAATCTTAAAACCCAATGTCTAATTTATAATTAACCAAACAAAATACATAAAAAAAAATTTTAAATACTAGAAAAGTTAAACACCTAGAAATTAGAAAAAAATTAAGTAACTAGAAAAAGTAGCAAAATAAGTGAACTAGAATAATAATAAAAATAAAAATAACAATAAAAATAGGACAAATAAAAATAAAAATCAGAATGATAAAACCATTTTCATTTTAGCGCTTGTGAATCTCCTCTAAGTTCATCTGTCTTTGTGTCAAATTCTTCATTTATATTTGTATCAGCATCATCTGTTGGACCTGTCGCCTAGGAAAAGAATACCCATTGCCAAGTCATGCAACTTACGATCAAAACTATTCTGGTTTCATCCACGTGGGAATGAGATGAACCAACTCAAAATAAGAATTAAACCAAAAGATTAAGGCAAGAACACTTAATGTAAACATAATAAAACAAAAGCAAAACAAAAATAAAAAAAAATTAAACATAACTAAATATAAAAAAACACTAGGCAACCTTCCAAAAAATGCTTATTAACGTCATATAGCTTGATACCTGTTTCAATCATGGCGGATGAGATCTTTATTGCAACATTTTCATGGTTACAACTTTAACTCTTTTGGAGTATGGATTTTCAATTTCAATATTTCCATTAGTCCTGATTTCCTGGACAACCCACAAACTTGACCATTTTGTCTTTAACCTTCTATGAAAGAGTTTTATCTTAGAGTTATGAAACATAATTGGTTGACCAAGTTTAAACTCATATTTCATTATACTTGTGTCCTGGTAAACCTTATCTTCCTCCTTCAAGCATGATGTAGATAACTTAGTGGCAGTGAGTTTCTTTTCCAAATATTCAAGCACATACTCTTTCTCTTTTTTAACTCTTTGTGGAATAAAACAATTTAGAGATTTCTCTAATATATTCGAAGTGTGCAGCTACTTTTTGGTTATAGGAAAGGCTTCATTTGATGCATCTATTCTTAAACAATTTTTCCATGTATTAGAATGTTGCAATACCTCAATAACATTAAAAGTCACCTCATCATCTTGAGCTCTCACTTTAAGTTTTCCCTCATCTACATCAATATTAACTCTAGCAGTTTTCTTGTCTTCTTATATGTCCATCACAACAAACATCTTCAACCACACCATATGAATATTTAATTGATTTATCAGCTAATTGTAGTGTCATTCTGGTGGGTTTAAACTCCAAATCTCCTACTCTTTTCAAAAACGCCAAAGGCATGAAGTTGATGCTAGCCCCCAAATCCAGTAATGCCTTGTCCATTGTTAAAACACTTATGGTTACTGGGATAGTAAAACTTCTTGGATTCTTGGATTTTAAGAGCAAGGATTTCTAAATAATAGCACTACAATTGGCCTTTAGCTCTATACTCTTTTCCTCTATGAATCTCCTATTCTTTGTCAGAAACTCCTTCATGAATTTTTCATATGTCGACATTTGCTCTAAAGCCTCTACAAATGGAATAGTAATTTGCAGCCTTTTAAAAATATATTGAAATCTAGCAAATTGTCTTTCCTTATCTTTTCTTGAAGGGGCATGAGGATAAGGCATATTCACTATGGGAGCACTTTGATAAGTGCCTAATTTAAGTAATATTTCACATTAAAATGTAAGCACTTATGAGCATTAATTGCTAAATTACATATAAAATAATCCCTAATTTATGAATTTATACTTTTTTTTACTTGTTTTATGATCTTTATTTGAATAAGAGCATTTTATTCTCAAATTTGGTGTTAATTTCAGGTTTTTAAGGAAGAATGGAGATAACTGGGCTAAAGAAAATAAGATAAGCTAAAAGGAGAAAGCTGGAAGGCCCGAAGCACACAAAAAGAGCAAAAAAGTCCAACTCAACAACGAAGTTTCTCGCTCAAGCAAACTCATTCTCGCTTGAGCAAGCTACATCTCGCTTGAGCGAGAATGCGTCAGACAAATTGGGCCATTTTATGTTTTTATCATTAAGCCCATCAGCGCGACGCTGGAAGTCACCCAAACCTAGTAAATTAGGTTAAATAGGGGGCTAGAGGCTCAACCCTAGGTGCTAGATTTAAAGGAAACATCATTGAGTGACTTGTAACCCAAATAGGAGAATAAAAGGTACTAGAAGATGCGTGGCTAATTCTACCATTTGGGATTGAGAGTAATCTATTTGAACTCTTATGTATTAAGGTGATATTTAAATATGATATAATATTATGTTCTTGATTGATTATTGGTATAGTTATTTTGTTTCTAACTCTTGATCTAGAATCTTAAATCTGACTGAAAATTATTTTTAGGGTTTTGACCTAAACAACAATACTTAACATATTTGAGTGCTAGAAATAGACTTGAAATGTTAATTGTTATCAACGTCTGAGCGCGACTTTAAGTTGTTTTTATAAATATGCGAGAAATCGATATTTAGGAAACATTCTTAATAATTTTATATGAAAGAAATCGATATAAATGAATTTTATACGGGCATCAATATTCAATCAAAGAAGTTAATGTTAACATGTTAATCAAAATACATGAGAGTGAGAAAGATGAAACCTAATCCCTATTTTTCCAACTTGAAGGAACTAATTCTTTGTTTGTTTTCTTATTAATCATCGCCAACACAACCACTTTCAACACACTTTTAATTGTTCTGTTTTATAATTAGTGAGTATTGTATTTGATAATTCAATTGTTCCTTGTGGGATTGATATGTGTCCTTAGGGACAAATTATTACTTCTGACAATGCGGTGCACTTGCTGTAAAAAGTCATCTCACTTCTCTCTTTATTTTCCATCCTTTTTGTTTTTTTATGAGAGTTGATTTTAAGATTGCACATTTTATGGGTTGCACTTTGTTTATGGTTTTTGATTTTGAAGCAGAATAGGGTGAGAAACCCAAAGAAGATTCCCATAGGACACGAACTTAACAAGTGGTTAAGTAAGTGTGAAGGTTCACTTCTAGAGTGCAAAGAGAAAAACAAAATTATATGGTGTTGATGATGATGAGGTGCGAAAGTAAAAACATATAATGGAAAGAAAAAAGATGGAAGAACCTAAGGACATAAAAAGGAATGGAAATGGTGCAAATAAGAAAGGAAAAATATGAAGAGATGAAGAAAGCTTATGGAAAATAGAGCAAATTATCACACCACTTGGAATGGTGGACGGTTCCAAGATAGATGGTGAGGAGACACCGCTTGAGGTGGACTATGTTGAACAAAGGCTTTGATGATTCCAAATCTTGAAGAATTGTGTGAAGTCCTACTACTGCTTGTTTAGTTGAGTATTTTGTAGTGTTTGAATTTGTCATCCACTTTAAGAAATGATCCAAGGCCATTTAATCTTGAAACATTTTAGAAAGATATGTTTTCAAAGAAACATGGAAAAAAAACAAGTTGTTTTATCGTTTCAATCGGTTGTTTTACACTTAGAAGCTTTTGAAAGAGTTTGCAACAATTTGGCTTTGGTTGACTTTGCTGTCTAACCAATTCAATCGGTTGTTTCGTAAATCAACCGATTGTTTTTGAAATTTCTTAATAGAGTTTTGTTAAGTCTGTTAAATCTGTTTTGGCTGGTTTTCAAACTACTTTGGCTTTTGTTTTTAATGATTCTAACAGTTATTTGGAGTCTATAAAAAGGGTTTTCTATGCCTAGCTGTAAAAAAAATTGACAAGAGAGTTTGATTGCATTTTTGAAATCAGTTTTCCAAGATTGCTTAAGGCTTTGGACTTTTCATCAAGAGGAATAAGACTGTTGTGTGATAAGTCATTTTTTCAATTATGTGAATTGATCCAGGTGGACTCTTTCCTCTTCTTTTAATCTTTGTATTTTTGTAAAGAACTGTGTTGCACAGACTCAGAGGGTGTTCTGATATGTGGTGTGTTGTAATTGCCAAAGGAAGTGTGTGTTCTTGAGAGGTTCAAGATCACTTCTTTGGTGTGTATGGTTTGTAATCTATGGTTGATTACTTAGTGGAATACCAATGGTTTCTGGGGATTGGATGTAACTCTTAGTTAAGAGTGAACCAGTATAAACCAACTGTGTTGATTTCTCTTCCCCTTATCTCATTTAAATATGTTTAAATATAGTTTTTATATACCGCTGATAAAAACAATAGTTGAATCAAAGAAACAACTGATTGATTTTCTGGAATCAAGTTAAAAACAAATTTGATTTTGACTGATCTTGTTCTGTATCTTTGATTCTGCTTGTGACTTTCATTAAACCTTCAACGTTTTCGAAAATCTTGCATAAACAATTCACCCCCTATTGTTTTAGCCCTGAAATTTTAACAGATTACACTCAAGATAACCCAAGAACTTTAGAAGACAAAACTCATTAATCACTCAAACAAAGTTTCTTTTTTATTCAATTTCAATTGTGTAATACATGAGGCAAGACACTCTATTTATATGAGAGAGTGTCTTGGAGAGCAAGATAGAGGGGTAGGGGTGTCATTTGTGAGAAACATTCTAGAAGGTAGGTCGAAGAAACCCTAAACCTAGGTGCACATGTCATGAAAGGTGGGCTTGGCACAAACCCAAATTACTAAGCATACCCTATCAAATTACTAAGCACACCCTACTCTAGCTTATTGTTCTATTTAGACCCTCAAAGTGGACCTAATTTATTTACATAAACTTGTCTTTTAAAAAGATTAGAAGAAAGAACATTTGATGCCCTGACCTATGTCCAATTCTTCTTCTGGTGAGGTCCTTCTGAAGTTTTGTGGGACCTTGTCTTGGATGTTGAGATGACTGACTTAATAGTGAAGTGTTTGTTGTGTCCTTAGTCATCCATTTGTCGAGATGGTTTGTATCATGCCCCCAAGTTGGAAAGAATTCGATATCGAATTTAGAACTCCTGCAAATAACATAATTAGTTTGTTCACTTGATTTATATATGTAATTTGTGAAGCAAATCTATGTTCATTGAATTTTAGGAGTTTGGGTGGAATGGTTCTAGTTACATGTAATGTTTGTAGAGAACGTGTAGGATCAAAGAGAATTTGGTGTGAAAAAGCTTCTTATAAGGTGTAAATCTTAAGGATTTTGAAAAAGTTCCTACATTTATCTAACAAATGTTGCATGTAATTAGATCTATGAATAGATAAACAAGAGAAGGAAGGAGAGTACCGAAGTGAGCCAACAATATTTATTTTGGACGAATCAACATTACAACTTTCACCACGTTTGGTAAGGTGATGAGCTCCGTTTTGTTATTTTCATCATCCTTTTCAGATTTTCTTTTTTGTTTCATTTTTATTTGGTCTTTATTTACCTTTGTTGAAGATAGATGTTTCAATATGATCTTATGGAATTGAAAGTGAATATGGGTTGCTTCCATGGATACAACATCACATAACACCTCATCTTTATAATTGCCAATCGAGAAAGATATGAGGACTTGTTTATTAACAAGTATTTGACCCTCTTCACTTAGCCATTGCAACTTGTAGGGATGTGTATGAGAAATGGTGGATAATCCAAGTTTCTCCACCACTCTTGTACTTGCCACATTTGTACAACTACCCCCATCAATTATCAAGGAACATAATTTGTCATTAATAAGGCATCGGGTGCGGAAAATATTTTCCCTTTGACTTTCATCAAAAGGTTTTTGAAGTTGCCCCAACATGCACCTTACTACTAACAAATCACCTTCAGATGGTATTTCACACTCGTCCTCACTTGGGGTTTTTGAAGAGGAAGGGGAGCTAGCTCTAGATGATTGGGAACTGTGGTCACTCACGACTATCCCCCCTTTAACCATCATTGTTCTTTTACTTGAGCAATTAGCAGCAATGTGCCCAAAACCTAGACATTTAAAGCATTTTTTATTGAGGTGTTGGTGGATGATTTAGGAGTAGAAGGTTTATCTCTAGACTCTTTATGATGTGGGGAGGTTTCTTTTGAGAAATTGGAAGGAGAATCTTGGTTTTCAAATTTGGTTTTGTCCTTCCAAGATGATTTGTAAAAGCCAACATTATGATTATGTGATGGCAGATGATTGTTGTTACTTGAGGTGTCATCCTAGCTGAGATGTCAAGTTGCATAGTGATGCCTAACATGAAAACTTTTATATATAAAAAAAGATTTTTTCTTCAAAACTTGTGATTCAACCTTGATGGCTAGGTGAACCAATTTTTACAAAGAAGTATACTCATATAATTCTACAACATCTTGTATTTCTCGCCATAATCCACTCACAAATCTAGCAATCTTTGACTCTTCACTTTCATGCGTATTAATTTTAGTCAAAGTTACTTCCAAATCTTTAAAATACTCGCCTACACTCCTAGATCCTTGATGAAGCCGTTGGGGCTTCAACAAGAGTTCCTTCCAATAATGAGGAGGAAAAAACTGTGCATGCATGCATAACTTGAAATCGTGCCAAGAGACCACAACTAGCCTTTTATTTAGCCCAATATCCATTATAGTTTGATGCCACCATTGCATGGCATAGTCCTCAAATTCTAGGGAAGTTAACTTAACCTTTTGGTCCTCTTCGACCTCATACACATTAAATATTTGATCTACTTTAGCTTCCCATCCTAGATATACATCTGGGTTACTATTCCAATTAAAACTATGTAATTTTACAAAAGGAATGATCTTTTTTGGTTGGTGTTGATGATGACTCCTAGTTTCGTAATTCTGCACTCCTCATTCTTCTTCTTCTTCTTGGCTTCCATAGTGCATGTAATGTCTAGTAGCTCTTCTAGACTCCCATCTTCGCTCTCGATTTTGTCTGTCTTGTGTATCTTCTAGCCTTTACATCCTTGTGATGAGTTTCCTCACATCTTATTCCTTTTGCATTAAGCTCCTTTTGGTCTCCTCAAGTTCCACCAAAAGGTTTGGCTTTTGAGGAGAAGGTGGTTTGGAAGATTTCCATGAAGATAAGTGATGCATAATTGTGCACAACAAAAAAAATAATTAGTTAAAACAAAAAATAATGCACTCACACGTTTATCGCTTGACTATTTAGTAAAGGATGAAAAAAATGTTAAATTCACTCAAGAAAGATTTTATCAACACTCCAAAGGGTCTGCACTTGGTAGAAAACTTCAAGTGAAAGAGGTCAAAACTGTTGAACCAAGTGGTGTTCAAGCTTTGAAGAATCCAAATCCTTTGAAGGATGTTGAAGCCTTGGCTGTGCTTGGTGTTGCTGTGCTGGTTTAGTATAGTTATGGGGTAGTTTGAGTATTGTAATCCACCCCTTGATCGAATCTAAAGCATAAGCATCTCAATCTTTGTGAAAGTAAAATGTTTTCAAACTAAGTTAAAACAACCAATTGTTTTGTCGAAACAACCGATTATATATACTTAGATGTTTTGAGAAAAAGATTGAAAACTGTTTTTAAAATGGTTGAACTGTTAAGAACCAAAACAACCGATTGATTCGAAGAAACAACCGATTGTTTGTTTTGGAACCATAACAGAAAAACTGTTTTATCTTTGACTGAGCTTTAAATGATTTAATGCTTATGCTCCAGTCATTAAATGCTTTGACCAATCTTTTAATGCAATTTAAGAGTTTGTTAAGATTAACAAACTATATCTTTGAATAAATTCAGAAAAACAATATAGAGTAAGAATCTGAATCTGATTTTGAAAATAGTTTTTGAGTTTTTCAAAGAGTTGAGATTGCTAAAAGTTTGTGATTGATCAAAGTTTGTGGAATAGGATTCTGCTTGTATTGATTTCAGATTATCTTCTGTAACAAGTGTAATCCTTGAACTCTGTGAAACAAGTTTTGTTTCTGTGTTTGCTGAGATTGGCTGTGTGTTCTTGAGGGGATCAAGATCAACAATCTTGGTGTTGGTGTGTTGGCCAAGATGAGTGTGTGTCTTGAGGTGTTCAAGGTCATTCTCTTGGTTGTTGTGTAAGTGATCAAGTTGTGATTGCTCAGTGGATTTCCTCAGGGTTTCCGAGAAGACTGGATGTAGCTCTGGATTTGGAGTGAACCAGTATAAACATCTGTGTGCAATCTCTCTATCCTTAACTCTTTAAATTCAGTTTTGTTTTTTGTTTGCTGGTATAAACAACCGATTGTTTCTGTGAAACAACCGATTGTTTTTCTGGTTCTGCTGTTTTTGTTTGCTGTTTTTGGTAAACTGAATTTCTTATCAATTGTTTCCAGAGATAAATTCATTCTTGTTTTAAAAGTATACGAAAATCCTCTTTAAACAATTCACCCCCCTCTAGTTTAAAGCCATCCATTCTAACAAAAACTCTTATCACTTACTCATACAAGGACTTCAACAAAACTTTAAGAAATTTAAAGACAAGCAAGAAGAGTTGAAAGAAAGAAAGCTAAACCAAATTGGAATTTAGGTGAAGAAAAAATCCTAACATGTTTAAGATTCAAAGAAACTTACTTAAACTTTTAACTATGAAGTTTTGATTTTCTTAGAAATTGTAAAAGCAAGAAGGATAAAATTCTACAAATATGAAAACAATTTGACACATAAAAAGAATCATCTTTAGTAATGTAACTTTGAAATGTGAATACACTCAAATTGTTTCTTTTTATTTATTCTTATGGATTCAATACTTCCACATTTTTGTCATGCATATTTTACTTCACTTTTCAATTTTCACAAATAGCTTGGGATTCAATTCATATGATCACTTGAATTATTTGTTTGGAACTAAATCAACCTTTACTCAAACAAATTATAATTGATTTTTAGTTCTTCCCAATTAAAAAATCAAAATAAGTAGAATGGATTTAAAGACTCCTAGAACACTAAGAACATAAGAAAAAGATGACATGAAATTCAAAAGAAAAGTTTAAATTGCTTAATGGTCCTGCCTGTTGACCAGAATGCTGGAGCTTTGCCTCGTCAAACTTGGATCGACGTATGCGCCGTGTTTGCCTCCGTCCTTCGCCGCTATCCACCTAAAGAACCTGCAAAAGACGAAACGGCGTCGCTGCGGCCGATCGCACTCCAACGCCCAAGTCAGTGACTGAACCACCAATTACTAAGAGTAACACTCAAGAACTCTAAGGAACCGTGAACCAGTTCTCTCTCAGTATACTCAAGACCTCGCAAGCGTAAAGAAGACAATCTGAACGTGCGTACCTCAGAAGTTCGTTGGGAAACCCTTATGCGGGGGGTAGACAGAGGTCAGTGATCCAAGAGACGCTCAAGGCTCCGCGTAAATTCGTGGAAGATAACAGGGTGGATGTCCTCCAGATCTGTACAACACGAGAGAGTCCAAGGAATCATCGTTCTTTGACCCAAGATACGCTGAAGACGCCCCGCATCAGCATGTATGCGGGTATGCCTGAAGAAGGAAGGCAAATGCAGGTATGTGTCCTAGCCGAAGGAGACACCTGGATGACGCCATACAAACGGTACCTGGCGGATGGGACTCTCCCAGGGGAGCCGGAAGAGGGTAAGAAGGTCAAAAGAAATGCCGCGAGATATACTCTTGTGGATGGAATGTTGTTCAGGCACGGGTTCACTCACCCTATCCTAACGTGTGTGAGTGGCGACGAGTGTACCAGGATAATGGCGGAGCTCCACGAAGGCATTTGCGGGAGCCACATAGGGGGAAGGTCTTTAGCCTCCAGGTGATACGCGCGGGTTTCTTCTGGCCAACAGTAAAAGAGGACTGCGCGCGACACGCCCAGCGCTGCAGGCAATGCCAAAAGCACGCTGACTGGCACAAGGCGCCGCCAGAAGAATTGCGATCCATATACAGCCCGTGGCCTTTCCATACATGGGGAATCGACATCCTGGGCCCATTCCCACTGGCGATCAGGCAGATGAAGTACTTGATCGTTGCCATCGAATACTTCACCAAGTGGATAGAGGCAAAGCCCGTGGCACAGATCACTGCGCACAAGGTACAACATTTTGTGTGGAAGAACATTGTGTGCCGCTTTGGCGTACCTAGGCGCTTGATATCCGATAACGAGACCCAGTTTGCCAGTCAGCAGCTGAGAAATCTGTGCGCTGAAATAGGTATCAAGCAAGTGTTCGCATCAGTCGAACACCCCCAGACCAACGGGCAAGTGGAGTCCACCAACAAAGTCTTGCTGAGGGGGTTAAAGAGAAGGTTAGAGAAGGCCAAAGGGGCGTGGGCGGAGGAAGTTCCAAGGATCGTATGGGCATACCACACCACGCCCCAATCTTCTACCATGGAGACGCCTTTCAGTTTGGTGTACGGGTCGGACGCGATGATCCCGGTAGAAATACATGAAAGCTCACCACGTTTTCAGAACTTTGTGGTGGAGGAATCCAACGAAGAGAGGCGGGTAAACCTGGATCTACTAGACAAAGCCAGGGAAGAAGCCAGAATAAAAGCTGAAGCGGTGAAGAGAAGAGTGGAGCGGCAATATAGCTCTAAGGTAAAGCCGCGACAGTTTCAGATGGGCGACCTAGTTATGAGGAAAGCCCACCCATATGAGATGGAGAATAAGCTGTCTCCCAAGTGGACCGGACCCTTCAGAGTTACCGAGGCTAAGCGCAACGGTTCATACAGCCTAGAGACCTTGGAAGGAGGTCCCATCCCGCGCAGTTGGAATGCAGCCAACCTGAAGTTTTATTTTAGTTGACTTATGTAAAGCAGCTATGTAACAATCTTGTTAAAGGGGACACTCTTTTTCCCTTTCCGGGGTTTTTTAATGAGGTCACCCAAATAAAAGAAGAAAAGAAAACAAGTTTGAGAAAAGCCGTGCCTTGGTTCTTAGTCTTTATTTTTCTCCGTTTGAAGTAGCGAAGGCGTCGCCAAGAAAGAAGGCGTCGCCATAAAAGAAGGCGTCGCCAAGAAAGAAAGTGTCGCCAAGAAAGAAGGCGTCGCCAAGAAAAAAGGCGTCGCCAGGAAAGAAAGCGTCGCCAAGAAAGAAGGCGTCGCCAGGAAAGAAAGCGTCGCCAAGAGAGAAGGCGTCGCCAAGAGAGAAGGCGTCGCCAAGAGAGAAGGCGTCGCCAAGAAGAAAGGTGTCGCCTGAGTGCAGGCGCCGCAGAGAAACATGACGAAGGAGAAGCGCACAATATATGAGGCGTATGCAAAGTAAAACGGCGTTACAAAAACCAAGTATGGTATAGTAAAATTGATATTACAAGCAGTGTTCGATACAAATGGGAGTAATGCGAATAGGGCAAACATTACAACTCATACAAAAGCACAAACAAACCACTTCTCAGTGGCCATCAGAGTCAGCACGGGAAGAAGACGAAGCCCCGCTCTCAGCCCGCAGAGCTCGGGTAAGTCGTGTCCTCTACTCTTGATTTATTTTCGAACCTGCACCAAGGAAGATGAACGTGTCAGGGACACCATGAAGCAAAACACACCCAGATTGAAGACGATAAAGGCGGAAGTTTCTAGGGCAGCGACTCATACCTATATACTTTTCGAGAGCTCCAGCGTTGAACTCCAAACTGATCAAGGTTGCCGAGTCAAAACCTCCCGCCTCAGCGAGAATCCGGCAAACCACCTGGTCATTTGGGGCCAGCTTCTTGAAGGGTTTGGATTTAAGGGCCCTCGTCTCCCTCACCTAGTACAGTGGAAAACCATCCAGGGCGGAGGGAACGAGGTCAGAACAACAAATCTTGAAGAACCGGCCTTTCCACCCAGTGAACGAGTTTTGGAAAGGGGTCAGGAGAACTCTGCCAGGAACGTTACTGAGAGTTACCCAAAGGTTGCGCCTTTGCCTCTTCACCTCAAAGAAGTGAAGAAAGAGGTCAACCGAGGGTGCACAACCCAGAAACCCGAAAAGGATGTCAAAGGCTTTGACAAAAGCCCAGCTGTTGGGGTATAACTGGGCCGGAGCGGCATTGATCTCCGTCAGCAGTTCCTTCTCAAACCTGGAGAAGGGCAGGCGCACGCCGATGGTTTTGAAAACCACCTGATAGAAGTAAAAGAAGGGGACCCCGTCATTGGCCCGTTCATCTCCACATACTGGCTCCCCTAGAGTGCAAGGGAGCACAACAATGTCGTCGTCATGCCTCCTCGCGAAGGCACGGTGATCATAGGAGCAGGGATCCCCTTTGTGTTCCCTTATGGCCCTGGTGGAGAGTAAGTAGGAGCATTCGTCAAGAAGCTCCCTCGAAGCCCAAGGATACAGGTCCTTGGGGTTGACCCTGGGGGGAGTAGCACGGGAAGACATTCTTGAACAGAATCAGGGAGGTTTGAAGTTTTGGCAAGGGTAAAGCGCTGGTGAGAACGAACACTGGAGAAACTCTTCGCGAGAAGAGAAAGGGTGCAAGTAGGTTACGAAAAACGCTGAAATGATGAGGACAGTTTCAAAGCTTTAAAGAATCAAATATTGCGGTTAGAGCGCCAAACGACGCAAATGGAAGTATTGCAGTTATAGTGCTAAACGATGCGAATGGATGAACCGCACGATTGAGCCACGTGGCAGAAGATGGAAGGATGGCCTTGGCACCACTGGCTAAACTCAGAAAACGTCGTATCGACAGAGTGCCCAAGGGTACGATGCGCCGTCGAGAGTGGGTCAGGGGCACAGTAGGAGTCAGGGCCAAGACGAATCACTGAACGTCCCATCAGCCATACAAGAAGCGCCACGTGGATGACACGGGCGAAACCTTGAGCTCTTCGTGTCCTCAGGCGTCGCCAGGAAAGACGCAAAGGGCAACGCCAACATGAGACGTTGCGGGCGTCGCCAACCCAAATATCAGCAGTGCCGCCTCCCCGATACCCACAGGTAGGAAAGACTGTGGAGGGAGAAAAAATCGAAGAAGGCAAAGCTAGTTACTGGCGTCGCCTCCCCGATACCCACGGGTAGGAAAGACTGTGGAGGGAGACGAGATCGCCAAACGCCAGCGAATCACTGGCAGGGTGTTCCTCGATACCTATGGGAAGGAAAGACCATGGTGGGAACGGCCCCCCCTATAGCACTCGGCGTTTTAGACACCCGGGGACGATACGACACTGCTGTAGCAGGCCTCTCCTTAGGCGTGGGCTTCGGGTATTAAGAATCAAGGGACGGATCGCTTTGGTGTTAGACACCCTGTGGACGATACGATCCCGTTAGGTAAGCCTCTCCATGGGCGTGGGCATCGACGCGTGACCTTCCCCGGGCATACAAGGCCGCCCAACGAAGTGAAAGAAACGGGTATAGTACAGGAAAAACAACCAAAGCACGTGAAGGCAAAGAACGAAAGTAAAATCACACAGGCGGAATTTTATATCTCGACGGCACGAAGGTAATCATGCAAAAACCCAAAGTTGTAACAAATGTGCAGACGATTCAAAGAATTACAAGTTTGTCAAAGAAGGTTAGAACAAGTGTAAAGGAATAAAGTGATGATCGAGGGTGGCGGTTCAATCGTCCATTTCCAGGGGCACGACTTTTCCATCAACAATGTGGTGAGTGGAATAGCAGTTGGAAATGTCGATCCCCGGATTCATGCAGACAGCTTGTGATGGAGATCAAGCTCAAGAGGACATGGAGGCCAATCAACAAGATCAAGACGAGGTGGAGGCACAAATAGAAGACGCCCATGGAGGTCAAAGTCCACCTCAAAGGATTACAAGAAGCATGTTCAAAGCTTTGGGAGCTAGAGGACATTTATTTTCTCTTTTTGTAATTTCTTTAGTTGGAGGTGCTTAGAGGGAAACATTAGAAACCTCTTTTGTTTTAGCATCTTTTAGGCTTTAGTTAGGAGCTTTAGGGGGGTGTATTAGTAGATAGGTGTAGGAAAGAGTCACACCTTCCTCATGCATGGAATAGGCGCCGGTTCTAGAATGTTTTAAGAGGGAATTTTGAAATTGTTTAGCTTGCATTTTCAGCACCTTAGGCTATAAATAGAGGTGCTCTCTTTGTAAAATCCAGATTGGAATTAATCTAAGAAAACTCTACTCAAATTTTGAGTGAACTTTGGAGAGCTTTTGGAGCCTTCTTCTCTAGTCTTATCTTGATGGATCAATGGAGTCCTCAAGTGGCGGCATCACTCTTATCTAGGAGCATTCCACACTTCTAGTGGCGAGATCATCCAACATCCTTCCATCTTCATGAGCACTCTCTTCTCCTTCCTTCCTTCTCTTTCAATTGTTCATGTTGTCTTGTGTTCTTGAGTTGTTTGGTTCGGCTTTTCTATTTTTTTCCAGCACCTATGTTCTGTTCTTGTCTTTTAATTACACTTTTGTTCGGTTCATATGTTTGCTTATTCAATTCTGTTCGGTCCTTTCAATTTTACCTCTCTTTGTTGATTCAATTTGACAATATGTGGAGCATCCAAATGAGTTTGGGATTTGGTACTAGTTTTTGGTGAGTTCTTGTCTTAGAACAATGATCCAACTCTAAGAAAAGTGCCTCTATAATGTCCAACTCAAGGTGATTCCTAAGAATGTCAAGAATCATTCTCTATATGGCTAGTGGAATCACATCATGTGGTATCATGAGTCTTAGGTTCATTCTTGTTTAATTGTTGAGTTGTGTGCACTTTAATTTCAAGAGCTCTTTAATTTTCTTTCAATTTAAGTTTCTGTTTTAGAATTTTACTTGAGTATTCTTGCTGTTTTTCTTTTACACCAAGTGCTTGTGAAAAGGTTTATGGCACTCATTCTTCTTATGAGTATGGTTGCTCTTTTGGAATGGCATTATCCTTCCTAGAGTTTACCTTAAGCTTCCTTTCACTTATTGTTAAAATTTGTGTTGTGTCTTTTAATAATCATGTCAAGTTTTGTCTTAGTCATGTTATTCCATAATTGTCATTACTTCTAGTAGTACTTTTATTGTTTTTGATTGTTTCTTGCTTTAGTGTCATATAATTTTCTGAATTGATATTGATCCTTTGTGCATTTTCTTTTTAGAATTGAGTTCATACTTGTATTCTAGACCTATACAAGTTCCAATACATCATTTTCCATTATGTCTTTGCTAGTTCATAATTCTGTTTTTTGTTCCAATTAGGATTCCTCTGTTTCTGAAAAAAAGTGCTTACTGTTTTTCCTTATTGCAATTGATTTACTCACTTTAAAATTCTGAAATTCTGGATTTGTGATATTCAAAGTGTTAGAAAAGAGTAGAAAAAAGAATCATTCAAAAATTCAAAGTACACAAAAAATGATAAATAAAATAAAAAAAGTGTACAATTCTGCCGAAAAGAATACGGTAATCTGGCAGCGATTTTAAAAACTTTATCTCAATTAATTGGCTTACTGTTTTTAATTGATTCCAGTGCCATTATTGAGTTAACATCTTGAAGTTTCTGTGGTTTAAATTTCCTAATCCAGTTCGCTCTACATCATTCCAGTTAAATCAGTGAATATCAAGCACAGTTTGCATTTTTTTTTAAAAAATAAATTTTCCAGTAGCTAATTTTTTGTTTTCTTCATCTACTCTAGTGCTTTTCCTTAAGTATTCTTTTGTGTGCCTACTTTTCTCATTGAGTTCTTTATTTTCTTGATTGTCTTTCATTCTTACTCTTTGAGTTTGTCTTACATATAGTATTCCTTTTGCAATTACCTTTCCTTGCTTATACCTTTTCTTGTTTGTCTTTATTGTTTCATTGGTTTTGTGGTGGTTGCTTTTGAGATTGGTGTGCTTGCTTTGACATCTTTCATTTGAGGATTCCAAGGTCTCAAGATCAGATTGGTGCAAGAACATTATTTCTTTGAGAGTGACCTCTTTTTCTACCACATTTCACTTCGGCAGTTTCAATTGCCAAGCTCACTGTTTTTGCTAATTTTTTTAACTTGTTTGCTGTTTTGTGTGTTTGCTGTTTTTAATTACAAATGGCTGGATTTTCAAGTGATGCATCCTACAAGCAGAATTCTCCTTCCAAAGCTTCAATTCTTGGTGAATTACATGAAGCTCAAAGAACAATTAGACGGTTGGAGGAGAAAATGCAAAAGATGGAGGTCCAACAAGCTAGACCATCTCCTTCTATCCATGATGGACATCATTCTCATAGACCATCTTCAAGAGCTTCTTCAAATGATGTTGGCCGTGAAGATGAGCATAGGAAGAAAAAATGATTAATGCTCCCATCTTGGCCCTTCCTAATTTCACTAAGACATTTGAGATTGAGTGTGATGCTTCAAGTATAGGTATTGGGGCTGTTCTCCTTCAAGAGGGCCACCCCATAGCCTATTTTAGTGAGAAATTGAAGGGAAGTCATCTCAACTATTCCACCTATGATAAGGAATTATATGCACTTGTTAGGGCTTTGTTTACTTGGCAACACTATCTTTTTCCCAAAGAGTTTGTGATACATAGTGATCATGAATCTCTTAAATATTTGAAAAGCCAAAACAAACTTAACAAGAGGCATGCTAAGTGGGTGGAATTCATTGAGCAATTTCCTTATGTGATCAAACACAAGCAAGGCAAAATAAATATTGTGGCGGATGCTCTTTCTAGAAGATACACCTTGCTAAATCTTTTAACCTCTCAATATCTTGGTTTTGATCACATTAAGGAACTCTATCATGATGACCTTGATTTTTCTCTCTTTTATCAAGAGTGTCTTAAGGGAGGACACAAAGACTTTTTTTATCCAAGATGACTTTCTTTTTAAAGGAAAACGTCTTTGTGTTCCCCAATGCTCTATTAGATTATCTCTTGTTAGAGAAGCTCATGAGGGGGGTTTAATGGGACATTTT
Organism: Phaseolus vulgaris; assembly: GCF_000499845.2. NCBI lineage: Eukaryota > Viridiplantae > Streptophyta > Magnoliopsida > Fabales > Fabaceae > Phaseolus > Phaseolus vulgaris. The sequence goes on along the minus strand of NC_023755.2, from coordinate 29,046,196 downwards.
GGGGTTGCTAAAACTTTGGATGTGATGCATGAACATTTCTTTTGGCCTCATATGCATAAACATGTTCATAGTTTGTGTGATAAATGCATAGCTTGCCGCAAAGCTAAGTCTAAAATGCATCCCCATGGTCTTTATACTCCTCTTCCTATCCCTTCAATGCCTTGGGTAGATATATCTATGGATTTCATCTTAGGCTTACCCAAGACATCAAAAGGAAAGGACTCCATTTTTGTGGTAGTGGATCGTTTTTCAAAGATGGCTCACTTTATTCCTTGCCTAAAAGTGGATGATGCTTGCCATATTGCAAACCTCTTCTTCCAAGAAGTGGTTCGCTTGCATGGGATTCCTAGGTCTATAGTGTCCGATAGAGATCCTAAGTTCTTGAGTCACTTTTGGAAGACCTTGTGGGGCAAGCTTGGAACTAAGCTTTTATTTTCTACCACTTGCCACCCACAAACTGACGGTCAAACCGAGGTGGTGAATAGAACTTTGGGACATGGAGGCCAATCAACATTAGATCAAGACGAGGTGGAGGCACAAATAGAAGACGCCCATGGAGGTCAAAGTCCACCTCAAAGGATTACAAGAAGCATGTTCAAAGCTTTGGGAGCTAGAGGACATTTATTTTCTCTTTTTGTAATTTCTTTAGTTGAAGGTGCTTAGAGGGAAACATTAGAAACCTCTTTTGTTTTAGCATCTTTTAGGCTTTAGTTAGGAGCTTTAGGGGGGTGTATTAGTAGATAGGTGTAGGAGTAGAATAGGAGGTGTCAAAGTGAAGGAAAGAGTCACCAAATGATGGCATTTCATGTGTTCTTCTTGAATCAAAGTAGTGAAAAAATGGGGCGGAAGCAATGGGTGAGTGAAACAAAGCCCTCCTAGGAGTTGTGATGGCTTTGAAGGTGCATGATGAGTATGGATTAGAGAGGTTCGGCCAGCTCTATGAAGAAAGGTGAAGGGAGTGAAGTTTATAGCCTAGATTTCTAGGAGAAGTAAAGCTAGTGCACAAAATGGGCAGCATAACAATACTCTAATAAACTTGACAAATACAATGAGCTAGCCTTCCTATTTATAGGCTAGTTTGGGACGTAAATGATAAGCTACATTACAAGGAAAAGAAAACCAAAATTAAATCTAAATGCTAAGCCATGTGCCAATCCATGACCGGCCACACTAACCTAGTTTCTAGAAGGTTTCCATCAAAAATGCTTCCTACACTATCCTATCTACTAAGTACCCCCAATGGGCCTTTATGCAAACATATACAAAGCCTTCTCTCTTCCATCCGTGGCCTCATTTGCTTGTGTTTGAATATGTTTGGCCATTGATCTTGTAAGGGGTCCTAGACGGTCTAGCTCCATGGATAGCCTCCCTCCTTCACGGCCTAGACGCTCACCTTCACGTCCTAGACGCTTACTTTCACGTCCTAGACGCTCACCTTGGTCTTGGTCTTGGTCTAGACGCTCTCCTTGGCTTCCTTGGGTAGGTGTGCTTGGCCCTCCTCCATCATCCCCTCCTCCTTGGAAAGGATTTGTCCTCAAATCCAGCTCGTCATCGTCATTGGTACCTACATATGGAGAAAGATCAATTACATTAAAAGTGTCATGTACTCCATATTCAAGAGGTAGGTCCAATTTATAAGCATTGTTGTTGACTCGCTTGAGAACTTGGAAAGGTCCATCACCTCGGGGACTTAGTTTGGACTTCCTTTGAGTTGGAAATCTATCTTTGCGAAGGTGAAGCCAAACTAAGTCTCCTTCCTCAAAAATTATTTCTCTCTTCCCTTTGTTGTTGTATTTTGTGTACTTCTCATTTTGTTGTTGTATTTGAATTTTAATCTTCTCATGCATTTTCTTGATAAAATCAGCTTTGAGTACTCCTTCCTTATGCACAAAATCTTGTGGATTAGGAAGGGGGATCAAATCCATGGGCGTGAGAGGGTTAAAACCATATACTACCTCAAAAGGAGAAGCATTAGTAGTCTTGTGAACTACTCTATTGTAAGTAAATTCAATGTGGGGAAGGTACTCATCCCAAGATTTGTGGCTTCCCTTCATGATAGCCCTAAGCATAGTTCCAAGAGATCTATTGACTACTTCGGTTTGACCATCCGTTTGAGGATGACAAGAAGTTGAAAATTGTAGTCTTGTTCCAAGTTTACCCCAAAGAGTTTTCCAAAAGTGGCTTATAAACTTGGGATCTCGATCGGACAATATACTTCTAGGGAGACCATGGAGTCTCACCACTTCTCTAAAGAAGAGTTTAGAAATATTTTGAGCATCATCCACTTTGTGGCATGGAATAAAGTGGGACATTTTGCTAAAACGGTCCACTACCACAAAGATAGAGTCATGGCCTCTTGCAGTCCTAGGAAGTCCTAAAATGAAATCCATGCTAATGTCTTCCCAAGGAGCATTTGCAATCGGCAAAGGGGTGTAGAGTCCATGCGGCATTGTTCTAGACTTTGCTTTTAAACATGAGATACATCTAGAACAATGTCGTTGGACATCTTTCCTCATGTGTGGCCAACAAAATTTGGCTTTTAAAAGATCTAGAGTTTTATCAACTCCAAAATGGCCCATGAGTCCCCCTTCATGTGATTCTTTGACAAGGAGTTTTCTATGTGTTCCTTGGGGAATGCAAAGTTTTCATTCTTTAAAAAGATATCCCTCGGACACATAGTAACCTCCTTGCGCTCTATGTAGACATTGGGCATAGATGGATGAGAGTTCTTGATCTTCTTGGTAAAGCTCTCTTATGTGGTCAAATCCAAGAATTTGGGCACCTAGTTTTGAAAAGAGAGTGTGCCGTCTTGAAAGAGCATCGGCCACTATATTGGTGCTTCCTTTCTTGTATTTGATTACATAAGGAAATTGTTCAAGAAATTCCATCCATTTAGCATGTCTCTTGTTGAGCTTGTGTTGGCCCTTTAAATATTTTAAAGACTCGTGATCACTATGGATAACAAATTCTTTGGACACAAGGTAGTGTTCCCAAGTCTTTAGGGCTCGCACAAGAGCATAGAGCTCTTTGTCATAGGTGGGGTAGTTGAGGGTGGCACCATGGAGTTTTTCACTAAAATAAGCAATGGGGTGTCCACCTTGCAACAAAACCGCACCTATGCCTACCCCCGATGCATCACACTCTATCTCAAAAGTTTTGGAAAAATTTGGAAGAGATAGAATGGGTGCATTGGTGAGTTGAGCTTTGAGCCTTTGAAAGGCTTGCTCATGCTTTTCATTCCAACAAAATGCAACATCTTTTTTTACAAGTTCATTCAAGGGAGAAGCTAGACTAGAAAAATTAGGTACAAACCTTCTATAGAAGCTAGCTAACCCATGAAAACTTCTTACATCACTTACATTTTGTGGAGTTGGCCACTCGCGGATGGCTTTGATTTTCTCGGGATCTACATGCACCCCCTTTTTGTTAACTATGAAACCTAAGAAAACTACACTATCTACACAAAAGGTACACTTATCCCTATTGGCAAAAAGACTATTTTTCCTAAGAACTAGAAGAACTTCCCTAAGGTGACTTAGATGGTCTTCTAGGCTTTTACTATAGACTAAGATATCATCAAAGTAAACTACTACATATTTACCTATACAATCCCTCAAGGTGTGATTCATAAGCCTCATGAATGTGCTTGGAGCATTAGTAAGCCCAAAGGGCATCACCAACCACTCGTATAATCCAAATTTGGTCTTAAAAGCGGTTTTCCACTCATCACCCTCCTTGATTCGAATTTGGTGATATCCACTTTTAAGGTCAATCTTGGAGAATAGAGTTGACCCATGCAATTCATCAAGCATATCGTCAAGCCTCGGAATTGGATGCCTATACTTGATGGTGATGTTGTTGATTGCTCTACAATCACAACACATACGCCATTTTCCATCTTTTTTTGGCACCAACAAGACAGGTACAGCACAAGGGCTTAGGCTCTTTTGAACCCAACCCTTCTCCAACAAGTCTTGAACTTGTGATTCTATCTCCTTTGTTTCCTCGGGGTTGGTTCTATAAGCAGGCCTATTTGGTAGGCTTGCCCCCGGTATAAAGTCAATTTGATGTTCTATCCCCCTAAGAGGAGGAAGCCCAATGGGTCCTTCTTGGGAGAATAGATCTTCAAATTCACTCAAAAGGTTTTCTACTTGAGGAGGTAAAACCATGAGTTCACTACTTGTGGCAGTGCATGCAAGTGCTCCTTTACACAAGATAAGGCTTGGCTGTTCAACAAGAAGCAAGTTTTCAAAAACATTTTCAAGAGGTTTTTCTTGTTGACCAACCTTGTGGGAAGGAACACTCTTCTCCCACGCCTTTCTATCCCTAAGGATTTTCTCTTTTTCTAGCTCTTTTTTTTTTTGTTTTCCTCATCCCTCTTTTGTTTCATTTGTATTTGGTCTTTCACCACTTGAGAATGTGGTAAAGGACTAAGTACAAACTTCTTATATTTATGGGTGAAGGAAATCTCGTTAGTGAGACCATCATGCAAGGTTTTCTTGTCAAATTGCCATGGCCTCCCTAATAAGATATGGCAAGCTTCCATAGGCACTACATCACATAAAACTTTGTCTTTGTAGTTCCCTATGGAAAACTTGATTTCCACTTGCTTGTCTACATGTAGTTCCCCATTTTCATTAAGCCATTGAAGTTTGTAAGGTTTTGGGTGAGGAACTACTTGTAGCTTAAGCTTTTTAACCATCCTAGCACTACAACAATTACAACTAGATCCACTATCCACAATGAGAGAACATATATTTTCTAAAACATTGCATCTTGTATGAAAGATGTTCTCCCTTTGTGTTTCCATGGATGTGCTAGGGTGATTGTTGAGGGTTCTCCTAATCATAAGCAATTCTCCCTCTAGTGGAGCTACCCTCTCATCCTCTCCCCCTTCCTCTTTCTCACTAGGCTCATCCTCGCCACTAGTGTACTCGTCTACACCTTTTAAAAACAAAGTCCTTTGGTTTGGACATTGTGCTTGCACATGCCCCCTACCATAGCACTTAAAACACTTGACATCTCTAGCTCGGATGGGTGGGGTTGAGGTTTCTTTGGTGAAGGGATTGGTAGGTTCTTTTGGTTTTTCCTTGGATGTACTACCCTCCCTTCTAAACTCTTTCTTGGGATAAAAGCTAGAATAGGGGCTCACCTTTTGACTTGAGGTTTTGCGCAAGTTTTGTTGCTCAACTTTAATGCAAAGTTGAACCAAATCATTCAAGTCTTGATAAGGTAAGAGCTCTACTCTATCTCTTATCTCAAGTGATAGGCCACTAAGGAACCTAGCAATGGTGGTTTCCTCTTCCTCTCTAATAGAGGCTCTCATCATATACAGCTCCATCTTTTGTCTATACTCCTCTACGCTCATATTTCTTTGTTGGAGTCTTTGGAGCTTGTCCATCAACTCCCTATGGTAGTAAGAGGGTATATGTCGACGTCTTAGGGCTCCCCTAAGGTCATTCCAATATGTAATGGAAGGTTCCCTATGAAGACGTCTATCTCTTTCAAGAGAGGTCCACCAATACATGGCATTCCCTTGGAAACTAAGGGTGGCTAAGGGTACTTTTCGTTCCTCACTTACCCTATGGCAAGCAAAAAGTTGCTCTACCTTCATCTCCCAATCTAGATATACTTCTACATTTTCCTTTCCATGGAAATGAGGTAGGTCTACTCTTGTTTCCCTTGGCACCTCTTGTTCCCTTTGCCTAGTTCTTCTAGGGGGTGGTTGGTAATAATCATTGATTCTACGGCTTCCCTCCCCTAGAGATTCAATACTTTGAGAATGGGATGCATGAGTTTTTTTTGATTTTTGTGACTTCTCTTCTTGAGCTTTAGCCAACTCATTGATTTTGTTCTCATTCTCCAATTGTCTAAAAGAGATCAATTGTACCGCTTGGGATACTTCTTTTAAAAGAGTTTTCAAAGATTTTACTTCACTTTCTATAGACTTTGGAGAGTGAGAGGAAGAAGACATGGCTAAAACTTTGTGTATATAGGTGTTTTACTTGGAGAAAGTTTAGGAAAGTTAGAGAAGGGAGTTTTCCAGGTAAGGGAGGTGAGTCACAATGGACTACTTAAGTACCAAGCCTTTTCCTTGCCAAAAACTTTTCCTCCAATGACTTCACACAAAATTTTCTCTTAGTAGAACACTTAGAACACAAGAAGTTGAGAAATCAAAAAGCAAGAAAACTATGTAAGCTAGATATGCAGCAAAACTAGTCGGTATAGGACAAAGTTAAACAAAGCTAAACATGCAAAACGTTTCTACCGAAACAAAGAAAAACAAGTTTAAACAAGCACAAATTACTAAGCAAAATTTACTATGCTATTCGGCCCTAGGTGAGGCTTCTTGGACACTTTGAGCCCTTGAAGACACACTCACCGTCTAAAACGTAATTTAAAAGAGGTAATTAACAATAAACCAAGTTGTAAAGGAGATAAGAAAACCCCCTTTGTTGTTCCTCTTTTTGGTTAGTGCACTTTCTTTGTTGTCTTGATTGTTGATCTTCTAGGTGTTTGTAGTGTTTGTTTCAAGAAGCTTGTTTCGCCTTAGCTTTGTCTCCTCCTTAGAAAGTTGGCTTTAATTCTCCAATTTCCAGCACCTATTCACAAGGGCTTAACCTTAAACCAAGTCAATTTCCATGCACATAAGCACCAAGAGAGAATTAATTTCCAGCACCCACAAAAGAGAGGTCAAGAAACAAAAGCAAGAAACAAATTTAATTGAAAGAAAACAGTACCACCAAAAGGATTTATAATATGACAACTTAGAAAGAGATTCAAGAAATTAAAGCAAACAATTAAAGGTACTCAATAAAAGTTGGCACACAAAAGGAATTCCTAAAGAAAAGCACTAGAGTAGATGACCAAATAAAAAAAAACAGCACCACTGGAAAATGTTGTGGGCCAGAAAAACGTGTTTGTTCCCCGATTTATGCTGAGCTGTAATTGTAAGATTTGTTTCTGAAATTTGGATACAAGAAAATTCAGGATCTTAGCTAAATTTTGGCTTTGGAATCACCTAAAACGCATGCACCATTTGTTTTTAATAATTTTTGCAAATTTGGTGTGCAGTTAGGCCAGCTGGAACGCTCAAGATTCGCACTCTGATTTTGTGAGATTTATCATTTTTTTTCTGTTGCTTCTTTTGACCTCATTCTTTTTTTGTCCTTTCTATAACACCTTAAACTTGCATTTTCCAGAAATTCAGAATTTTCCTATGGGTGAAAAAAATTCTGTAAACAAAACAGCCCAGAACAGAGAGAAGATACAGGGGAAATCTGGAAAACTGGAAGAAAACAGCAAGATAACCAAATTAACACAATGGAAAAAAAGTGAGAAAGGAAATTGTGTATGAACTAAGACACAATTATGAACTCAAACTAAAAATAAAAAGCACCAAAGGATCAAAATAACAGCAGATTAAAGCAATATAAAAAGACCCAAAACAAGAAACAATCAAGCCAAAAAAAATAGGACTACTAAGAATTGATGACAATATGGATGAACATGACTTGACAAAACATGTATAGATTCAGAAAATTAAAGACTCAAAGCATAATATGAAGCAAAATAATGAAAGCAATAAAGACTCAAAGCCTAAAACAAAATAGCAACACAAAGGTGTATGGAATCCTATCACAAATTGCACAAGAACTTGTTCAAGATCAAATGAACAAGAGTGCTTGGGTTAGATCTTCCACAAAACACACCAAGAACAAATTAAAATATAAAAACAGCAAGACAAGTAAGGAATTGAAATGACAAAGATGAAATAAAGAAGAACTGAAATTAAAAAGACAAGCTACTCATCTTGAAGAACCAAAAGCTCATGATACCAAATGATGGCATTTCATGTGTTCTTCTTGAATCAAAGTAGTGAAAAAATGGGGCGGAAGCAATGGGTGAGTGAAACAAAGCCCTCCTAGGAGTTGTGATGGCTTTGAAGGTGCATGATGAGTATGGATTAGAGAGGTTCGGCCAGCTCTATGAAGAAAGGTGGAGGGAGTGAAGTTTATAGCCTAGATTTCTAGGAGAAGTAAAGCTAGTGCACAAAATGGGCAGCATAACAATACTCAAATAAACTTGACAAATACAATGAGCTAGCCTTCCTATTTATAGGCTAGTTTGGGACGTAAATGATAAGCTACATTACAAGGAAAAGAAAACCAAAATTAAATCTAAATGCTAAGCCATGTGCCAATCCATGACCGGCCACACTAACCTAGTTTCTAGAAGGTTTCCATCAAAAATGCTTCCTACACTATCCTATCTACTAAGTACCCCCAATGGGCCTTTATGCAAACATATACAAAGCCTTCTCTCTTCCATCCGTGGCCTCATTTGCTTGTGTTTGAATATGTTTGGCCATTGATCTTGTAAGGGGTCCTAGACGGTCTAGCTCCATGGATAGCCTCCCTCCTTCACGGCCTAGACGCTCACCTTCACGTCCTAGACGCTTACTTTCACGTCCTAGACGCTCACCTTGGTCTTGGTCTTGGTCTAGACGCTCTCCTTGGCTTCCTTGGGTAGGTGTGCTTGGCCCTCCTCCATCACACCTTCCTCATGCATGGAATAGGCGCCGGTTCTAGAATGTTTTAGGAGGGAATTTTGAAATTGTTTAGCTTGCATTTTTAGCACCATAGGCTATAAATAGAGGTGCTCTCTTTGTAAAATTCAGATTGGATCAATGGAGTCCTCAAGTGGCGGCATCACTCTTATCTAGGAGCATTCCACACTTCTAGTGGCGAGATCATCCAACATCCTTCCATCTTCATGAGCACTCTCTTCTCCTTCCTTCCTTCTCTTTCAATTGTTCATGTTGTCTTGTGTTCTTGAGTTGTTTGGTTCGGCTTTTCTATTTTTTTCCAGCACCTATGTTCTGTTCTTGTCTTTTAATTACACTTTTATTCGGTTCATATGTTTGCTTATTCAATTCTGTTTGGTCCTTTCAATTTTACCTCTCTTTGTTGATTAGTGGAATCACATCAGCTTGGGCTAGAGCCTCCTGGAATCCCTCCTCGAAAGTGCCCGCCATGTCCTGGATGAGGGTCTTTTTGTCCTTCTCTAGCTCCTCAATGGTGGCGTCCCCAGAAGCTACCTGCTTCTCCAAAGCCTCCTTCTCCACACGAAGTCGACTGACCTCGACCTGCAGTTTGTCGTAGTCAACCTGGAGAAGGCCCATAGCTTTGGCCTGGGTAGCCATTTCCCCCTCCATCCGCTCCATCTTGTCAGCCTGCTCACAGCAACGGTCCTTCAAGTCCTTTTGAACTTCCGCGTCAGCTTCGACTAAGTCTTGAAGGCTCGTTATCTGAACTTGGAGGGCGACTTCCCGAGCTTAGAAGTCAGCCTGGAACCCCATCGCCTCTGCCAGTTGTTTTTCAGCTTTTTCCTTGGCCTCTTGAGCCTGCTTCAGAGTGTTTTGGTAGGCCTTGTTTTGGCATTCCAGGGTTTTCTTTTCCTCCTCCAGGGCAGCCACCCTTGTTTCCAAGGCCTGGAGGGTTTGAGTCTGCAGAACAGCGTTCCTGGCCTGGGCGCGCCATTCAAGGGCCACCGCCAAAAACGCCCCCAAGTAGAAAGGCATGCCCTCTTTCCTGTCGGAGCCCTCTGGCATCGTTCCACCACTGAAGCCCCTCATTAGGTGCATAATTGGAGGAGGGATCGCGATAAAATCGGGGGCGGCAGCGACGGGGGCAGGAGAAGCAGAGACCTCTACCGGTGGTGGAGGTGGAGCAAACTCGGCGCCTTCGCCCATATCTTCTTGGACAGTGGTGGGGGGAAGGGAGGTAGCACTTGGAGGGTTGTCCCTGAAAGAGTCCTCTCCCTGGGGCGACGCCGCTGGTGGGAGAGGGACCCTTGCAGATTTCCTCCTCTTGAAGGGTGCCACGCCCGCCGAGTCCTCATCGTCGGATATGACCTCCAAGACCCGTTTCCCTTTGTCGAGGGGGGTTGGGGCCGGCGATGAGGCCACGGCCAGAGGAACGGAGGCAATGGGCAGAGGAGAGCCAGGAGTTTGAAGCGCCTCAGGGCTATGTGGGGACGGTGAAGATGAGCCTAGTGGAGTTTCAGTAGTGGTCAGCGGTGGCAGAGGCAAGGTTGATGGGGGGTTCAGGTTAGCAGCAGGGGCGGAGGAAGCGCCCGCTTTGGCAGCACGAGCGTCCTTTATCGCTTTCGCCAGCATCATCCTTTTGGAAGCACCCATCACTGACCCTACATTCAAATAAACCCAGCAGTAGAAATCAAAGCCAAAGCAATCATACAGAACCACAAACGCGTAGATGCATGAGGCGTAAGTCACATGGCACAATGGAAAACAGAGGGAAGAGGCCAGAAGAGCAAACATGAAGCAGCAAAATACAAATAACGAAAGATAATGAGGGAGGAATCTCCCTACCAAAGTAGGTGGTCAGGGAGTGGGCGTTGTATTCGCTCGCAATAAGCTTCAACGTATCGAAGACGATTCCCAGACCAGCCAGGGCTTTGCATATCTCCCTATCAGCGGGGGATAACTCATCCAGGGCCTTAGGCTTGAGCAGTTTGGGGTGCTCCGTCCAGTATAGGGGAAAGCCGTCTAAGGCTGTGGGGTCGTGTTTGGCACAGCACACCCTAAAGAATTTACCTTTCCAGTTTTTGTAAGAGTTCTGGAAGAGGGTGAGGATGATCCTGCCCGCGATGCCGGAGAAGCTTACCCAGAAACTCTTCCCCTGTTTCTTCACTTCGAAGAAATGCAAGAAGACATCCACAGAGGGAAGGATGCCCAGGTACCCGCATAGAATTTGGAAACCCCTTACAAATGCCCAGCTGTTGGGGTGGAGTTGGGCGGGGGCTGTGTTAATCTCAGTGAGGAGTTCCCTCTCAAAGGGCGTGAAGGGGAGACGCACCCCAATGCGTTTAAATACCATCTGGTACATGAAGAAGAAAGGATCCCCCTTTCTAGGTCTGTCATCCACGCACACAGGCTCCCCCGGTCGGCCAGGACGAACGGAGATGTGCGCGTCATGAGTGCGGCAGAAGGCGTTAAAGTTATACAAGTGGGGATCCCCACGATGATTCTCCAGGTCCTGAAAGGATGTCAGGCTGGTGCACTCGTTCAAAAGCTCGTCGGGGGCCCAGGTATAGAAAGCTTTATAATTGGACTTGGGGGTCTTGGGAGGAGAACCAGACTTTGCATTCGGGCGCGTCATGGTGTGAATAAATAGCTGGAGAAAGAAGAAAGGAAAAAAGGTTTTAACAAAGTGATGCCAAGACCGAAAAGGGGGTAAAACTCCAGGAAATACTACCCACGTGAGAAAACCCAGAAAGAAGGGGAAGGGAACAGAGAAGAACGGAGGAGCGGAAGAACACAGTAATGCGTAAACATAAAACAGTCCCAGGCAGTTCAATATACAGTGATGCAATGCGACGAAGAAGAAGAGTCGTGGAGATGCAGAAATCATACCTTTGATGTCGAAGTGGGAGAGGAAGGAAAGCACGAAGGAAAGAGCAGAAGTTGCAGAGAAAGGCTTGAAGGTGATGAACAGTGCGGAGATGCAGAGAGAATGGATGAAACAGTGGGTGTGAGCGCGGGGTTTGGGGTAACTTAAACGTTACATTTGCAGCCCAAGAGACGCTAATCAGGAGCCGTGAGATCGTGCCACGTGTCAAAGGATTAAGCGCCCGAGGGAAGCGCAAGGGACTCTAGAGGCTGGCCGTGCGATGAGCCACGTGGCGCGCGATTAAGCGTAGCCCAAAAGGTGTTTCTCCCCGCTCCAGAGGATGTCCAATCAGCCATTAAGAGTGCCCCTAGGGTTCAGAGAGTGTCACGTCAACAATTCGAGGATGGTTGAGTCAGCAGGGAATGACACATCATCAGGGTGACACGTGGACGGTGTGGGCGAGGCTTTAGTCTTTGCGCTGAAGACAAGTCTTCGGCTTAAGACTGGGGGGCTTGTGTACCGTCCCGTATCTGGGCGTTGACAAAGTCAAAGTCAAAGTCAACGCCTGGAGTCAAAGTCAACATAAGGCGTCGCCTAGGTGAAGAGACGCCAAGTGCCAGCTTCGCCAAGAGTAAGCCAATTGAGAGAAATAAATTTTTAAAAATCACTGCCAGATTACCGTATTCTTTTCGGCAGAAATGTACACTTTTTTTATTTTATTTATCATTTTTTGTGTACTTCGTATTTTTGAATGATTCTTTTTTCTATTCTTTTCTAACACTTTGAATATCTCAAATCCAGAATTTCAGAATTTTCCAGTAAGTAAATCAATTGCAATAAGGAAAAACAGTAAGCACTTTTTTCAGAAACAGAGGAATCCTAATAGGAACAAAAAACAGAATTATGAACTAGCAAAGACATAATGAAAAATGATGTATTGGAACTTGTATAGGTCTAGAATACAAGTATGAACTCAATTCTAAAAAAGAAAATGCACAAAGGATCAACATCAATTCAGAAAATTATATGACACCAAAGCAAGAAACAATCAAAGCAATAAAAGTACTACTAGAAGTAATGACAAATATGGAATAACATGACTAAGACAAAACTTGACATGATTACAAAATTAAAAGACACATCACAAATTTTAACAACAAGTGAAAGGAAGCTTAAGGTAAACTCTAGGAAGGATAATGCCATTCCAAAAGAGCAACCATACTCATAAGAATTATGAGTGCCATAAACCTTTTCACAAGCACTTGGTGTAAAAGAAAAACAGCAAGAATACTCAATTAAAATTCTAAAACAGAAACTTAAATTGCAAGAAATTAAAAGAGCTCTTGAAATAAAGTGCACACAACTCAACAATTAAACAAGAAGAACCTAAGACTCATGATACCACATGATGTGATTCCACTAGCCATATAGAGAATGATTCTTGACATTCTTAGGAATCACCTTGAGCTGGACATTATAGAGGCACTTTTCTTAGAGTTGGATCATTGTTCTAAGACAAGAACTCACCAAAAATTAGTACCAAATCCCAAACTCATTTGGATGCTCCACATATTGTCAAATTGAACCAACAAAGAGAGGTAAAATTGAAAGGATCGAACAGAATTGAATAAGCAAACATATGAACCGAACAAAATTGAAATTAAAAGACAAGAACAGAATATAGGTGCTGGAAAAACAGAAAAACTGAACCAAACAACTCAAGAACACAAGACAACATGAACAATTGAAAGAGAAGAAAGGAAGGAGAAGAGAATGCTCATGAAGATGGAAGAATGTTGGATGATCTCGCCACTAGAAGTGTGGAATGCTCCTAGATGAGAGTGATGCCGCCACTTGAGGACTCCAATGATCCATCAAGATAAGACTAGAGAAGAAGGCTCCAAAAGCTCTCTAAAGTTCACTCAAAATTTGAGTAGAGTTTTCTTAGATTAATTCCAATCTGAATTTTACAAAGAGAGCACCTCTATTTATAGCCTAAGGTACTGAAATGTAAGCTACACAAATTCAAAAACTCCCTCCCAAAAAGCTTCTAGAATTTGCGCCTAAAACAAAGCATGAGGAAGGTGTGATCCTTTCTCTCACTTTGGCACCTCCTTATTTACTCCTACACCTATCTACTAACACACCCCCCCTAAGACTCTTAACTAAAGACTAAAAGATGCTTTAACAATAGAGGTTTCTAATGTTTCCCTCTAAGCACCTTTCTAAACAATATTTATTTAAAACTTGGCCTTGCCCTTCATGGGATGGTCTTTGGGCTTTTGTGGGCTTTGGCCTTCTTGGGCTTGGGCTTTATCTTTTGCAAAGATTAACAAGAAAAACTTTAAATGTGAAGGCGAATGATCTTGTTCTTCATTATTAAAAGCCACCTTTAGTTGATTCTCATCATTGGGGGCATGAGTTGGCACCCAAAAAGTCACCCCTTGCGCGGTAGCACTCCCAAGTAGGAGGACTCACACGTAGAAACGTCCCCAGATGGGCAGAAACGTCCCCAGATGGGGTCATGGCGTCGTGAGGCCCTCCACGTGTGCGACAGCCAGGTCAGAATAGAAACGCCATTTAGTCAGGTACCAGGTAATTAAAGTCATTCAATACGGTTTCTGTTTCGAGCATTTAAGGTACTATAAAGGCTCCCAAGCGTTTCAACGTCTTAAATGAGTTACGTTTTCTAATTAAACGCGTGAATTAAGTGCGTTACGTTTTGTGATTAAAAGCGCTTTAAATGCTTGGGCAGTTTAAATGGCACTGAGAATGTTGGAAACAGGGTTGGAACTTTTGGCAAATTTCCGAGAAACTCTCTAGTTGCTTGCTCGAGCCTTGAGGTTACGCACACGGGACTAGGGAAAGATTTTTGCTAGAAGGAGAAATATACACTAGACACAGTTTCCTTTTACCACCTTCAGAGTGCCATACGCGGTGCTCCGATACGGAGGTGCACAGTTTTTGGTGTTTCTTGCTGGCTGACTTGAGCGTCGGAGTGCAAACGGCCGCTAGGGCACCCCTTTTTTCCTTCCTTGCAGGAATTCACAGGTGACCAGTGGGAAGGAGTCCCTAGCCGACGGTTGAGGTCGCGCACGAAGACGTCCTAGCTCAACCGGACGGAACACTACCGATGGGAGCCTTGGGCCAAGCCACGGATGGGAGAGAAAGCAACATGTATATGCTACATGAAGACCCATGAAGGGTAGCTTAGTATTAAGTGTAGTGTAAATAGCATAAACTTGTTTCCATGTGATTTACCCTAGATTTTGTTCACGTTCTAGAATGTTTCCTCACATGGCCGGCCATGTGCTCCATGTGGTGTAATTTGCATTTCATTTTGATTAGCATTAGGGTTGCATTATGGTCCTCCTTAGCCTATAAAAGGAGGAGCCTACACCTTGTATTTTAAAGATTGAATAGAGTATTGTTATGCTGCCAATTTAGTGCCATACATTACTCCTTGCCTAGCTTCTAGGTTTTAATCTTCATTTCACCACCTTCAAAGGGGCTGGCCGAACCTCCCTATTTCCACACTCTTCATGCACCTTCAAGGTCACCACACCTCTTAGGAGGACCTTGTCCATCTCTTCCATTAAGCTTCCGCACCTTCATCAACAACATCCAAGAAGAGCTCATAGGAAATCCATCATTTGGTATCATGAGCTATGGTTCTTCAAAGATGGGTATCTCTTTGTGTCTTTTCTTTTGAGTTCTTCTTATTTCCTAGTTGTTCATCTTAATTCCATACTGTCTTGCTGTTTTAATTTTCGTTTTGAATTGGTGTGTTGTTTGGAATTTTCCAATCGGTGCATCTTGTTCAATTGTTCTTGAGCAATCTTTGTGCAATTTTTGGTAGGATTCCATATAGTTTGTGTTGCTGTTTTTATTTTAGGTATTTGAGTCCTTATTGCAATTTTAATTGGTTCATATTGTGTTCATTTGAGTCTTTTAATTTCTGAATCTATATGTGTTTTGTCTAGTCATGTTTCTTCCAAAAATGTCATCAAATCCTAGTAGTACTTTTTTTGGCTTATTTGTTTCTTGTTTTTGGTATAAATGCTTGAGCTGAATCTGCTGTGTTTTTTATCCTTTGGTTCTTTTTATTTTTAGTTTGAGTTCATATTTTTGTGTTAGATCCACACAAATTCCTTTCACTAATTCCATTGTGTTTCTTTTGGTATATCTTTCTGTTTTTATTTCCAGATTTACAAAATCCTCTGTTTTACACCATTCTGTTTTGGCTGATTTTGCTTATGAAAATTAATTTACACATAAGAAACCAACGCCAAAAATTTGTTGAGATCTTGATCTGTTTGAATATCAATTTTCAGAAGCAAATATTAAAAGGCCAGCTCAGCATAAATCTGTGAAAATCATGCTTTCTGGACCACAACAACTTGTTTCAGTGGTGTTGTTTTTTATTTTGAAATCAAATCTAGTGCTATTCCTTAGGTTCCATTTTGTGTGCCATCCTTTCTTTGAGTACCTTTTATTTGCTTGTCTAATATTTCATTGAAACTCTTTCTAGTTGTCACATTTAATTCCTGTACCGTCCCGTATCCGGGCGTTGACCAAGTCAAGGTCAAAGTCAACGACTGGAGAGTCAAAGTCAACGCAGGGCGTCGCCTAGGTGGAGAGACGCCAAGTGCCAGCATCGCCAAGAGGAAGCGTCGCCAAGACAAGGCGTCGCCTAGGTGAAGGCGTCGCCCAACCAGGGCGTCGCCAGATCAAACAGTGCTAAAGCAAGGCAATCACAGTGTGGTTCCCCGATACCCATGGGTAGGAAAGACCATGGAGGGAGCGACGCCGTGGGAAGGCCTCAAGTCCCGATAGCTCGGGGAAGCGATAAAGAGAAGGAAAAGGTGGCTTCAAGGCCATAGTGATAGCATCAGTGTAGGGCAACCTGACTCGTGAAGTACCCCTGCCGCCCAGAGACGCCTTCGGGACAGATACGACCCAAAAGGAAGGTCACGCCCAGGGTAACCGGGTGCAGGGTACGAGAGGAAGGCAGATACGCTCTCAGAGTAAGTGACTAGATAATTGGGGGCATGAGTTGGCACCCAAAAAGTCACCCCTAGCGCAGTAGCACTCCCAAGCAGGAGGACTCACCCGTAGAAACGTCCCCAGGTGGGCCGAAACGCCCCAGATGGGGTCACGGCGTCGTGAGGCCCTTCACGTGTACAACAGCCATGTCAGAATGGAAACACCCTTTAGTCAGGTGCCAGGTAATTAAAGTCATTCAATACAGTTTCCCTTTCGAGCATTCAGGTACTATAATGGCTCCCAAGCGTTTCAACGTCTTAAATGCGCTACGTTTTATAAATTAAATACGCTGATTGAGTGCGTTACATTTGTAATTAAAGGCGCTTTAAGGCGCTTTAATGCTTGGGTAGTTTAAATAGCGCGGAGAATGTTGGAAACGTGGTTCGAACTTTTGGCAGATTTACCAGAACTCTCTAGTTGCTTGCTCGTGCTTCAAGGTTACGTACAAGTGACTGTGGAATATCTTTGCCTGAGGGGGAGAACACACACACAATACACAGTCCATTTTACCACCTTCAGAGTTCCATACACGGTGCTCAGAGACGTATGTGAACAGTTTTGGTGTTTCTTGCTGGCTGACTTGAGCGTCGGAGTGCAAACGGCCGCTAGGGCGCCCCTTTGTCCTCTTTTTTGCAGGATTCCACAGGTAACCAGTGGGAAGGAGACCCTAGCTGACGGTTGAGGTCGCGCACGAAGACGTCCTGGTCAACCGGACGGAACAATTCCATTTGTGTGGTACTGTTTTTCAAATTAATTTGTTTCTTGCTTTAATTCTTTGACCTCTAAGCTTGGTGGTGGATTAATTATCAATTGGTACTTGATTGAGTTGGAATTGACTTGAGGGGAGTCTAGTTTGCTTAATAGGTGCTGGATTGAAGAATTAATTACCTAATTCCAACAGGAACAAAGGCAAGGAGCAGAAACAAACACTTTCTAAATACACCACATACATTGGAAGGCCCAACAAAGAGGAGACAACAAAGGAAGTGCTAATAGAAAATCAACAAAGGGAGTTCCATCTAATTTCTTTGCAACTTAACTTTTATTAATTACTTGTTTAATTACATAATTAGACGGTGAGTGTGTCTTCAAGGGCTCCAAGTGTCCAAGAAGCCTCACCTAGGGACGACTAGTTTAGAACTATCTAGCCTAGTTTTTGTTAATTGTTTTAATTGCATCTTTTTGCCTTAATTAGCTACGCTTATCAAACTGTTTTGTATTGTTGAAGCTTTGTTAATTTTGCTTGGTTGATTAGATAGTTTGCATTGTTTTCTTGCATTAAAAATTTGATTTCTCCAACTTAATTGTGTTTTAAGTGGTTTACCAAGAGAAAGATTTATGTGAAGACATTGAGGGATAGTTTTTGGCTAAAGCAAGAATTGGTATTTAAGTAGTCCATTGTGACTCACCTCTCTTACCTGGAAAACTACCTTCTTTAACTTCCCTCATTTTTCTCAAGGTAAAACATTTCTTGACACAAAACTCTAGTCATGTCTTCTCATTCTTCAAAGTCTATGGAAAGTGATGTGAAATCCATCAAATCCCTTTTAAAACAACTTGACAAGGATGTTCAATTAATTTCCTATAGACAATTGGAGAACAAGTCTAAAATCAATGAACTAACTAGAGCAAAGGAAGAGAAATCACAAAATTCAAAAAAATCTCATACTCATGCATCTCATTCAAAAGAAGATGAGTCTTTAGGGGAGGGAAGCCTTAGAATCAATGACTATTACCAACCACCCCCTAGAAGAAATAGGCAAAGGGAGCAAGAGGGCCCAAGGGAGGTTAGGGTAGACCTACCTCATTTCCATGGTAAGGAGAATGTAGAAATCTACCTAGATTGGAAAATGAAAGTAGAGCAACTCTTTGCTTGCCATAGGGTGAGTGAAGAACGCAAGGTACCCTTAGCCACCCTTAGCTTCCAAGGGAATTCCATGTATTGGTGGACCTCTCTGGAAAGAGAAAGACGTCTTCATAGGGAACCTCCCATTGAGTATTGGAATGACCTTAGGGGAGCCCTAAGACGTCGACACATACCCTCATACTACCATGGGGAGTTAATGGATAAGCTCCAAAGACTCCAACAAAAGAATATGAGTGTAGAGGAGTATAGGCAGAAAATGGAACTCTATATGATGAGAGCATCCATTAGAAAAGAGGAGGACACCACCAGAGCAAGATTCCTTAGTGGTCTTTCTCTTGAGATAAAAGATAGGGTAGAACTCCTTCCCTACCAAGACTTGAATGACTTGGTTCAACTTTGCATTAAAGTTGAACAACAAAATTTGCGCAATACTTCAAGTCAAAGGGTGTGTTCATACTCTAGCTTTTATCCCAAGAAAGACTATACGAGGGAGGGTAGTACATCTAGAGAAAAACCAAAAGAAACTACCAAGCCCTTAGCAAAAGATACCTCTACCCCACCCATTCGAACTAGGGACGTTAAGTGTTTTAAGTGCTATGGAAGAGGGCATGTGCAAGCACAATGCCCAAACCAAAGGACTTTGTTTCTAAAAGGTGTAGACGAATACACTAGTGGTGAGGATGAGTCAAGTAAGAGAGAGGAAAGGGGAGAGGATGAAAGGGTAGCTCCATTAGAGGGAAAATTGCTAATTATTAGGAGAACCCTCAATAATCAACCTAACACATCCATGGAAACACAAAGGGAGAACATCTTTCATACAAGATGTAATGTTTTAGAAAATATATGTTCCCTCATTGTGGATAGTGGATCTAGTTGCAATTGTTGTAGTGCTAGAATGGTTGATAAGCTTAATCTACAAGTAGTTCCTCACCCAAAACCTTACAAATTACAATGGATTAATGAAAATGGGGAACTAAATGTAGATAAGCAAGTGGAAATCAAGTTTTCCATAGGGAACTACAAAGACAAAGTTTTATGTGATGTAGTACCTATGGAAGCTTGCCACATCTTATTAGGGAGACCATGGCAATTTGACAAGAAAACCTTGCATGATGGTCTCACTAACGAGATTTCCTTCACCCATAAGCATAGGAAGTTTGTACTTAGTCCTTTACCACACTCTCAAGTGGTGAAAGACCAAATACAAATGAAACATAAGAGGGATGAGGAAAAAAAAAAGAGTGCTAGAGAAAGAGAAAATCCTTAGGGATAGAAAGGCGTGGGAGAAGAGTGTTCCTTCCCACAAGGTTGCTCAACAAGAAAAGCCTTTTGAAAACATCTTGAAAAAATTTGCTTCTTGTTGAACAACCAAGCCTAATCTTTTGTAAAGGAACACTTGCATGCACTGCCACAAGTAATGAACTCATGAGTCTACCTCCTCAAGTGGAAAAACTTTTAAGTGAATTTGAAGATATATTCTCTAATGAGGGACCCATTGGACTCCCTCCCATTAGAGGTATAGAACATCAAATTGACTTCATTCTGGGGGCAAGCCTACCAAATAGGCCCGCTTATAGAACTAACCCCGAGGAAACCAAGGAGATAGAGTCACAAGTTCAAGACTTGTTGGAGAAGGGTTGGGTTCAAAAGAGCCTAAGCCCTTGGGCTGTACCTGTTTTGTTGGTGCCAAAAAAAGATGGAAAATGGTGTATGTGTTGTGATTGTAGAGCAATCAACAACATCACCATCAAGTATAGGCATCCAATCCCAAGGCTTGATGACATGCTTGATGAGTTACATGGGTCAACCATATTTTCTAAAATTGACCTTAAAAGTGGGTATCACCAAATTCGACTCAAAGAGGGTGATGAGTGGAAAACCGCTTTTAAGACCAAGTTTGGATTATATGAGTGGTTGGTGATGCCATTTGGGCTCACTAGTGCCCCTAGTACATTCATGAGGCTCATGAATCATACCTTGAGGGATTGTATAGGTAAATACGTAGTAGTTTACTTTGATGATATCTTAGTGTATAGCAAAATCCTAGAAACCATCTAAGTCACCTTAGGGAAGTTCTTCTAGTGCTTAGGAACAATAGTTTATTTGCCAATAGGGATAAGTGCACCTTTTGTGTAGATAGTGTAGTTTTCCTAGGTTTCATAGTTAACAAAAGGGGGGTGCATGTTGACCCCGAGAAGATCAAAGCCATCCAAGAGTGGCCCACTCCGCAAAATGTAAGTGATGTAAGAAGTTTCCATGGGTTAGCTAGTTTTTATAGAAGGTTTATGCCTAATTTTTCAAGCTTAGCTTCCCCTTTAAATGAACTTGTTAAAAAAGATGTTGCATTTTGTTGGAGTGATAGCATGAGCAAGCCTTCCAAAGGCTAAAGGCTCAACTCACTAATGCACCAATTCTAGCTCTCCCAAATTTTTCCAAAACTTTTGAGATAGAATGTGATGCATCGGGAGTAGGCATATGTGCGGTTTTGTTGCAAGGTGGACACCCTATTGCATATTTTAGTGAAAAACTCCATGGTGCCACCCTCAACTATCCTACCTATGACAAAAAAGATTTATGCTCTTGTGCGAGCCCTAAATACTTGGGAACACTACCTTGTGTCCAAAGAATTTGTAATCCATAGTGATCACGAGTCTTTAAAGTATTTAAAGGGCCAACGTAAGCTCCACAAGAGACATGCTAAATGGATGGAGTTTCTTGAACAATTTCCTTATGTAATCAAATACAAGAAAGGAAGCACCAACATAGTGGCCGATGCTCTTTCAATGCGGCATGTACTCTTTTCAAAATTAGGTGCCCAAATTCTTGGATTTGATCACATAAGAGAGCTTTATCAAGAGGATCAAGAATTTTCATCCATCTATGCCCAATGTCAACGTAGGGCACAAGGAGGTTACTATGTGGCCGAGGGATATCTTTTTACAGAAGGAAAACTTTGCATTCCCCAAGGCACACATAGGAAGCTCCTTGTCAAGGAATCACATGAAGGGGGACTCATGGGCCATTTTGGAGTTGATAAAACTCTAGATCTTTCGAAAGAAAAATTTTATTGGCCACACATGAGGAAAGATGTCCAAAGACATTGCTCTAGATGCATATCATGTTTAAAAGCAAAGTCTAGAACAATGCCTCATGAACTCTACACCCCCTTGCTGATTGCAAATGCTCCTTGGGAAGACATTAGCATGGACTTCATTTTAGGACTCCCTAGGACAGCAAGAGGCCATGACTCTATCATTGTGGTAGTGGACCGTTTTAGCAAAATGTCCCATTTTATTCCTTGCCACAAGGTAGATGATGGTCAAAATATTTCTAGACTCTTCTTTAGAGAAGTGGTGAGACTCCATGGTCTACCTCGAAGTATAGGATCCGATAGAGATCCCAAGTTCATAAGACACTTTTGGAAAACTCTTTGGGGCAAACTTGGAACACGACTACAATTTTGAACTTCTTGTCATCCTTAAACGGATGGCCAAACCGAAGTAGTCAATAGATCTCTTAGGAATATGCTTAGGGCTATCATGAAGGGAAACCATAAATCTTGGGATGAGTATCTTGCCCACATTGAGTTTGCTTACAATAGAGTAGTCCACAAGACTACTAATGCTTCTCCTTTTGAAGTGCTATGTGGATTTAATCCTCTCACACCTATGGATTTGTTACCTCTTCCTAATCCACAAGAATTTGTGCATAAGGAAGGAGTAATCAAAGCCGATTTTGTGAAGAAAATGCATGAGAAGATTAAAATCCAAATACAACAACAAAATGAAAAGTATACAAAATACAACAATAAAGGGAAGAAAGAAATAATTTTTGAGGAAGGAGACTTAGTTTGGCTTCACCTTTGAAAAGACCGATTTCCAACTCAAAGGAAGTCCAAACTAAGTCCCCGAGGTGATGGACCCTTTCAAGTCCTCAAGAGAGTCAACAACAATGCATACAAATTGGACCTACCTCTTGAATATGGAGTACATGATACTTTTAATGTAATTGATCTATCTCCATTTGTAGGTACCAATGACAAATCCTTTCCAAGGGGGAGGGATGATGGAAGAGGGCCAAGCTCAACACCCCATGAAAGACAAGAGCCAAATTTAGAGCGTCTAGAGCCAAGTGGGGAGCGTCTAGCACAAGGAGAAGAGCGTCTAGAGGGGGAGCGTCTAGAAGGAGGAGGAGAGCGTCTAGGACCTCTTACTAGGTCCATGACCAAGCTACGGATGGGAGCCTTGGGCCAAGCCACGGATGGGAGAGAAAGCAACATGTATATGCTACATGAAGGCCCATTAAGGGTAGCTTAGTATTAAGTGTAGTGTAAATAGCATAAACTTGTTCCCATGTGATTTACCCTAGATTTTGTTCCCGTTCTTGAATGTTTCCTCACATGGCCGACCATGTGCTCCATGTGCTCCATGTGGTGTAATTTGCATTTCATTTTGATTAGCATTAGGGTTGCATTATGGTCCTCCTTAGCCTATAAAAGGAGGAGCCTACACCTTGTATTTTAAAGATTGAATAGAGTATTGTTATGCTGCCAATTTAGTGCCATACATTACTCCTTGCCTAGCTTTTAGGTTTTAATCTTCATTTCACCACCTTCAAAGGGGCTGGCCGAACCTCCCTATTTCCACACTCTTCATGCACCTTCAAGGTCACCACACCTCTTAGGAGGACCTTGTCCATCTCTTCCATTAAGCTTCCGCACCTTCATCAACAACATCCAAGAAGAGCTCATAGGAAATCCATCAAAAAGGTTTGTGAAGTGTTGTGGGATAATCTCTGGCAAGAAAAGACTTAGTACTTAAGAGATCCTAGTGATCCACCTACTTTTTCTTGGAAATTACCAACTTCAATAAGCCTATTTTTCTCTTTGGAAATTACTTTTAACACAAACTTTAACATGTCTAAACATACTTCCAATCTTAGTGAAAGTGATTTGAGCTATACTAAATCTCTTTTGAAACAAATGGATAGAGACATCCCATGACTTACACTAAGACAATTACAATATGAAAATCAAGTTATGGAAGAAAAGAAAGAAAAAGATTCCCATCTAAGCAATCTTAGAGGAAGAGTTGAAACTTGTTAGAGAAAAAGATGTACATAAAAAAATTAAAAAATCTCATGCATCTAGTTGTAGTTCAAGTGACTCTCGTTCTAAGGAAGAGAGCCTTAGAATTTATTATTACTATCAACCTACACTTAGAAGAACTAGGAGAGAAAGCTAAACAATAGAAACCAGGGTTGACCTACCTTGTTTATATGGTAAGGATAATGTTGAAGTATACCTAGATTGGGAAATGAAAGTAGAGCAACTTTTTGTTTGCCATAGAGTGAGTGAGAAAGGAAGGTACCCCTAGCCACCTTATGTTTTCAATCAAATGCAATATATTGGTGGATCACCCTAGAGAGAGAGACGTATTGGAATGATTTTAGGTGATATAACCCAATTAGCCAAGCAGATGACCAAGGACACAAGAGACACTTCACACTTTGATTACTCATCTCAGCATACAAGACAAGACCCCACCAAATATCTGAAGGACCTCAGTAGAAGAAGAACTGGGCATAAACTAGAGCATCAAATTTTCTTTCTTCTGGTCTTCTTACAAGACAAAATTTTTGTAAATAAATTGGTTTCACCTTGGGGGTCCAAATAGAAGAATAAGTTAAAGTAGGATGGGCTTAGTAATTTCAGTAGGGTGTGCTTAGTAAATTGGTTTTGTGCCAAGCCTACCTTTCTTGACATGTGCACCTAGGTTTAAGGATTCTTTGACCTACCTTCTATAAGGTTTCTCACAAATGGCACCCCTACCCCTCTCACTCTTGCTCCCCAAGTCACTCTCTCCTATATAAAGGGTGCATTGCCTCATGTATTTTTACAATTGAAATTGAATAGAAAAGAAATTCTGCTAGAGTGATTAGTGAGCTTTGTCTCCTAAAGTTCTTGGGTCATATCTTGAGTGTAGTGCACCTCAAATGGCGGCTCCTCACAACTCATCTTGGAACCATCCACCATTCCAAGTGGCGTGATTCTTTGCTCCATTTTCCATAAGCTTTCTTCATCTCTTCATTTTTTTCCTTTCTTATTTGCGTCATTTCCATTCCTTTTTATGTCCTTGGGTTCTTATATCTTGTTTCTTTCCATTTTATGTTTTTATTTCCGCACCTCATCATCATCAACACCATATAATTGTGTTTTTCTCTTTGCCCTCTAGAAGTGAACCTTCACACATACTTAACCACTTGGTTAAGTTCGTGTCCAATAGGAATCTTCTTTGGGTTTGTCACCATAATTTCTAATTCAAAAAAATCCTAAACAAAGTGAAACCCATAAAATGTGTAATCCTAAAATCAACATTAGGGGATTAAAGCTCAAATATAGAAACAAACTAAGAAATATATAAAACATAAAAATAAGGGAAAAAGAGAGATGATTTTAAAGAGGGAGATTGGGTTTTGCTTTACCTTAGAAGAGATAAATTTCCTAGCCAAAGGAAGTCTAAGCTTAGTCCCCGAGGAGATGGTCCTTTCCAAGTCCTTAAGAAAATAAATAATAATGCATATCAACTAGACCTGCCTGAGGATTTTGGAGCGCATGTTTCCTTTAATGTTAAAGATCTAATACCTTTTGTAGGTAGCACAATTGATAAGGCAAAGACATGTGATATGTGTTAGAATGTATGACTTTAAACTAGAGGGGGGTGAATGCTTTAAAGAGGGTTTTCACAAACATTTTAGGATAAAATGAAATTCTCTGCAAGAAACCAGATTTAGGAATTCAGTTTGCCAAGAACAAAGCTCAAAACAGAAAAGCAACAGAAAAACAATCGGTTGTTTCGTAGAAACAATCGGTTGTTTATACTAATAATAAAACAACAACTGAAATTAAAGAGTTTAAGGAAGAGAGAATTGCACAAACAATTTATACTGGTTCACTCTTAACCCAAGAGCTACATTCAGTTTCCCAGAAACCATTGGGGAATCCACTAGGTAATCAAATCCAAATTACATACACACACCACCAAAGAAGTGACCTTGATCCCCTCAAGACACACACTTCCTTTGGCTCAGCACATACACCACCAAGAATGTTGATCTTGACAACCTCAAGAGCATGGCTCAGCACATACACCACCAAGAATGTTGATCTTGACAACCTCAAGAGCACACAACCCTTCTTTGCTTTACAACACCAGAATGTACACTATTCTCATAACGAATTACACTGTTACCGAATGAACTGAAATCAATACAGAGTAATCCTATTCCACCGCTCTCTTGAATAACCAAAGCTCAAGTTCAAACTCAATTTGCTTCAAAAAATCTTTTAAAACTCAAATCTGTTTTTCTGTCTTCTTGTTCTTTTGTAAAACATTAACAAACTATTTATTATATTCAAATCTTTGTCAAAGTATTTAAAGCAGGAGTGTATTCAGTTATGAAATCAATTAAAGCTCTTCTAACAAACAAAACTGTTTTTCAGTTAGGATTCCAAACAAACAATCGGTTGAAGTATCGAATCAATCGGTTGTTTGGGTTTGACAGCAAGTCAACCATCCAAAACAGTTTTCAAACTTTTTCAATCCATTTGAAAGAGTTTAAATTCACTCATACATGCAAAAGCCAGCAACAACCTTATAGCTTCCAATCTTGCAACAGGAGCAAAGGTTTCCCATAGTCAATTCCCTCCTCTTGATTGTAGCCTTTGGCAACTAGACTTGCTTTGTTCCTTGTTATTATATCATCCTCATCCAGTTTGTTTCTGAAGACCCACTTCGATCCAATGATGTTCATCTCAGCTGTTTTAGGGATAAGAAACCATACCTCATTCCTTGCAAACTGATTCAGCTCTTCATGCATAGCTTCAACCCACTTTTCATCCTTGAGAGCTTCCTCAATTGAATTTGGTTCAATTTGAGAGACAAAAGCAGCGTGGCTGCAGAAGTTTGAGATAGAGCTACGTCTAGAAACACCCTCCTTTATCTGCCCAATGATGTTCTCCACTGACATATCTCTAGGAATCCTCCATTCTTTGGGCAACTCACTCTGCTGCATAATTTCAATCGGTTGTTTCGAGCAATCAACCGGTTGTTTTTCTGCACAGATGTCCAACTTCTCCAAACCGATGTTTTGTTCATCCTCTTCATCACTGTTCTTTGAAATTTGAATGCTCTTGCGATCCACTTCATCAAAAACCACGTGAACAGACTCTTCTACAGTCATTAGCCTCTTGTTGTAGATCCTATATGCATGAATATTTAAGGAATAGCCAATGAAGATACCATGATCATCTTTTTCATCAAATTTCCCTAGGTTTTCCTTTCCATTGTTTAGAATAAAATAGCTGCAACTGAAAACTCTGAGGTGATTGATGTTTGGTTTCCTTTCATTGAAGAGTTCATAGGGAGTCCTCTTCAAGATTGGCCTTATTAGCACTCTATTCATCACATAACAAGAGGTGCTAACAACATCAACCCAAAAATACTTGGGAAGAGAAGATTCACTTAGCATTGTTCTAGCTAATTCTTCAAGGGATCTGTTCTTCCTTTCCACTACACCATTCTGTTGTGGAGTTCTTGGAGCTGAGAAATTGTGCATAATTCCCATCTTTTCACAGAATTTGCTGAACTTTTCATTTTGGAATTCCCCTCCATGATCACTTCTTATTGAGCCTATGTTGTTGTTCTCTGTGTTTTGCAATCTTCTAGCAAGCTTCTTGAATGCAGAGAAGGCATCACTTTTTGATTCCAAAAAGAGAGCCCAAGTGAACCTAGAAAAATCATCCACAATAACAAGAGCATAGTAGTTGCCACCAAGGCTCATGGTTCTTGAAGGTCCAAAAAGATCCATGTGAAGTAGCTCAAGAGGTTTTAAAGAAGAAACAACATTTTTTTTATTTTAAAAGAGTTTTTCACTTGTTTCCCCTTTAGGCAAGCTTCACAAATATGGTCCTTCTCAAACTTGAGCTTGGGCAGCCCAATCACAAGATCTTTAGATATTAATTTGTTTAAGTGATTCATGTGAATGTGAGCAATTCTTCTATGCCATGGTAATATGAATCCAAATAGAAATGACAATAAAATTGGGAATTTAGGGTTACGGAACGGAATAAATTCAAAACAGTAACAATAGAAACCTAGATAAAGGAAGGCGCCACAAACAAAGTTTGATAGGCCTAAGGATGATCGCCACAAGAATTGGTGGATTCTTGATAAGATAGCAAGATGCAGGGAAAAACCCTAGCAGAGAAACACTCTCTAAAATTGTCAAAATATTCGTTTTCTATTCTGAGTTCCAACAGTGTATAAATTACAAATTTAGCTAGAGGTCTTTTCTTGTTTGTAAGAAAATAAGACGATACTACAATCCTTATATTTCAAGAATGACCATTTGTCCTAGTGGTTAGGTTGATACTTTGTACTTGGTCTTGAGTTCAAATCCTAACTCCAAATAAAATAATAATATTATTTTATTTTAATATTCCAATCTTGTTGTGCGTGTAATCAACTTAGTCTTTTTAAACTGTGGGCCTCCAAAAAGATTAGCCGCCTTGGGCTTGGATGTCCGCATCATTCCCTCCCTCTTAAGAAAGACCTTGGAGGATGTCCGCATCATTCCCTCCCTCTTGAAAAAGACTTGAAGTTAAATCCAAAGCTTCATCACCTGCAGTAAAAGGAGACAAATCAGACACATTAAAAGTGCTACTCATATTGTACTTACTTAGAAGATCAATCTTGTAGGCATTGTCATTAATCTTTTCTAACACTTGAAAAGGTCCATCCCGTCTAGGTTGGAGCTTGGATTTTCTTTGTCTAGTTAACATTTCTTTCCTCATGTGTACCCAGACCCCATCTCCAGGATCAAAGATTACTTTCTTTCTTCCTTTGTTAACTTGTTTAGAATAACCTTCACCTTTTTCTTCAACTTGTGCTTCAACCTTTTTATGTTGCATTCTCACATAGTCAACCTTAGCCTGTGTATCTTTATGCTTTAAAACAGAAATGTTAGGCATAGTTAACAAATCTATTGGAGTTAAAGGATTTAATCCATACAAAATTTCAAATGGATCACAATTCGATGTGTTGTCAACAACCATATTGTAAGCAAACTCAACATGATGTAAACATAATTCTTGGATAGCTGTCACCTTTTCATAATCTACATGAACTCCTTTGGCACTTACCACAAAACACAAGAATGCAATTTGTTCAGTACAAAATGTGCATTTCTCAAGATTAGCATACAAATTTTCTGTTCTAAGAACATTTAAAACAGCACACAAATGTTCCTCATGTAATTCCAAACTAGTGCTATAGATCAAGATGTCATCAAAATACACCACAACAAATTCGCCCAAAAATTCTCTCAAAACATAGTTTATTAATCTCATAAAAATGCTTGAGGCATTTGTTAGCCCAAATAGCAACACACGCCAGTCATACAATCCATATTTTGTTGTAAAGACAGTTTTCCATTCATTCTCATTCCTAATCCTAATTTGATGGTAACCACTTCTTAAGTCAATTTTTGAAAATATACAACCACCATACAATTCATCCATTAAATCATCTAACCTGGGAATATGGTGTTTATACTTAATGGTAATGTCATTGAGTGCTCTGCAATCTGTGCACATCCTCCAATAACCATCATTTTTAGGCACCAAAATTACTGGAACAGCACATGGGCTCATGGTCTCTTGCACTAATCCTTTGTTCATCCATTCTTCAACTTGAGTTTGGATTTCCTGCAAAACAGAATCAACACTAGGAAGCAAATTAATTTGGTTAGAATGGTTAGCAACCAAAGTGTTGTTTTTGCAATAAGGTAAATAAAGAGGTTTGCCAGAAAGTAGCAACTGCTTCACTTCATTCACTTCTAGTAATCCACTCATTTTTCTCTCATGTGTTTCTCTCTTTTAAGTGTTTCACTCTTGCTCTGTTTAGGTGTTTCACTCATCTCTCTTTTCTCTTGGACTCTCTTTTCTCTCAATTTGATTTGATCCTCACACACCTCTCTAGGAGATAAGGGTTTGAGAATGATCTTCTTATTATTCTGCATGAAAGAGATTTTATTGGTGAAACCATCATGAATAGCCTTGGTGTCAAACTGCCACGACCTCCCTAACAAAATGTGAGTTGCCTCCATTGGAACCACATCACACAAGACATTGTCATTATATTGTCCAATGGATAGGTGCACCTCCACTTGCTTACTCACTGTCATCTCTCCATCTTCACTAAGCCATTGAAGCTTGTATGGCCTTGGGTGCGGTTTTGTCTCCAAATTCAATTTGGTAACTAGTCTTGAGCTAGCTACATTGGTGCAACTTCCTCCATCAACTATGAGTGAACATATTTTCCCTTGAATGGAACATCTAGTAGGGAAAATATTTTCCCTTTGGGTTTGGTCCAAAGCTTGCATTTTGCTTCCTAAAAGCCTTCGAATCATCAACAAATCACCCTCCAATGTATCCAACTCCACCTCTACCTCTTCTTTCTCTTCTTCACTTAAAGGTTCACTGACTATTTGTGTCTTTGATAAACTGATCATATTCTTTTTTGTTGGACATTCTGAAGCATAATGTCCTCTTCCCAAGCATTTGAAACATTTTACCTCACTTGTTTTCCTTTTAGGTGGTGAATTACTATATCTATGAGGTGACTTCCAACTTGAAGATGTGACTGAACTTGAGGGAACTCCTTTATCCTTCATCACCTTATCCTTCCAATTGAAATTTTTATTATTGTTAGAACTCCTCATGATTCCCTTCCTCTTGAGTTGTTGTTCTACTTGTTTAGCCTTGTGCAACAACTCTTTCATGTCAACATACTCTTGCAGCTCCACAACATCCCTAATATCATGATTCAGTCCATTCAAAAATCTTGCCATGATTGCTTCGTTTTCTTCATTCTTTCCAGCTCTAATCATCATCACCTCCGTCTCTTTAAAATACTCCTCCACACTTCTATTCCCTTGAGTCATTCTTTGAAGTTTGAGTTGCAAATCCCTATTGTAGCTTGCTAGAATATATCTCTTCCTCATAATCCTTTTCATTTCTGTCCAAGTCTTCACCATGGGTTCCTCATATCTAATTCTCTCCCTTTGGTATTTATTCCACCATGTTAAGGTATAATGTGAAAATTCAGCTGCTGCCTACTTCATCTTTTGCTCATCATTATACTCATTACAAGCAAACACATGCTCTACTTTAATTTCCCACTCCAAGTAAGCATCAAGATCACTTTTCCCATTGAATGTTGGAATATTTAATTTTATTCCACCAATTCTCAGAGTTCTTTGTTATCCCTCATTTTCTCTCCTCCTCCTCCTATCTCCCCCTCTATTTTCTGGATTTACTTATTGTGCTTGCTCCATTTGATCCAACCTCTCATGGAGTCCATCACTTTGTTGTTTCATTATCCTTTCCAAGTGTTGTGTTAAGACTTGCATCTGTAGTTGAGAAAGTCCACTATCTGACGATTCCCCTGCCATGCTCAAGTAAACAGATTACAAATAACAATAAGCTTGGGCCTCACACCACTTTCTCACGTGTTTACACTCAACACTCGTGTTCCACACAATAAGGCTTTATATTTCTAATGATCACACTGCCTTTTACCACTCTTTCTCTACTTAAGGTTCTTACAAGAATCAAGCAATCAATAATCCAGAATCACTTTCAAAAGTAGCAATCAGAATCAATTAAAAATAATAGTAAAGAACAAAATAGTGAAGAACAATTTCACTATCAACAAACAAGCAAGACAATTAAAAACCAGCAAGCAAAACAATATATAGAGAAAATAAAATATGTAGACAGGTCACTTTTAGAACTTTTAACAAACACCAAGTATGCACTGAATAAGAGTTGTTTTTTTTTCTGTTTTCCTCTTGTTCTTTTTTTTTCTATTTCTGTTTTCCTCTTCTTCCTTTTTTTTCTTTTTTTTATTTCTTTTTTTTCTGTTTCTTCTTTTAAAAAAAAATGAACAGTAACGTGAACAGTACCGTGAACAGTAATGAGGAAAAAAAATAAAATACAGGATGCATAATTATATTATGACTCAAACATTTGCTCTGAATACCAATTAATATGAATCCAAATAGAAATGACAATAAAATTGGGAATTTAGGGTTACAGAACAGAATAAATTCAAAACAGTAACAATAGAAACCTGAATAAAAGAAGGCGCCGCAAACAAAGTTTGATAAGATCGCAAGATGTAGGAAAAAACTCTAGCAGAGAAACACTCTCTAAAATTGTCAAAATATTCATTTTCTATTCTGAGTTCCAATAGTGTATAAATTACAAATTTAGCTAGAGGTCTTTTCTTGTTTGTAAGAAAAAAAGACGATACTACAATCCTTATATTTCAAGAATGATCATTTAGCTAGAGGTTGATACTCTGTACTTGGTCTTGAGTTCAAATCCTAACTCCAAATAAAATAATAATGTTATTTTATTTTAATATTCCAATCTTGTTGTGCGTGTAATCAGCTTAGTCTTTTTAAACTGTTGGCCTCCAAAAAGATTAGCCGCCCTTGGGCTTGGATGTTCGCATCACATAGCCAAGACTCAACATGCTTAGAAAGAAGGCAACCAATTGAACAAGGAGAAGAGATATCCAAGAGATAAACATTATTGATTCTCTTACCAATCAGCATTACCTCTTTTGTGTTGGGAAGACAAATTTCGCAGGAGTTTGTTTTGAAGATAACTTGATATCCTTTGTCACACAATTGACTAATGCTTAGCAGATTGTGCTTTAATCCTTCTACATAAAGAACATCATGGATGATCAAGATATCTTTGTGTCCTATGGATCCTCTTCCAAGAATCCTTCCCTTGTTGTTGTCTCCATAGGTTACATGCCCTTCTTGCTTAAAGGAGATGCTTAGAAACTTTGATTTATCCCCGGTCATGTGCTTTGAGCACCCACTGTCCAGATACCATTGTTGCATGCTCTCCTTCAAGGTTTCCTACAAAGTATATTTTCAAGTACAAAGATTTGGCCCCCTTATGAATGTGGGTCCATTTGGTTTACATTCATAATTTGAAGCTTTACAACATTTGGGAATCCACTTCATAAAACCTTTAGGAACTGCATATTTTCTTATTTTACAGAATCTGACAGAATGACCTCTATTCATGCAATAGAAACATGTAACAACCGGTTGTTTCGACACATCAATCAGTTATTTTTCTGGCAGTTTCGAAAATGACTTTGAAAATTTATCTTGCTTGTTCTGTGGATTAAAACCTAATCCTACTTTTCCAAAAACACAATTTTGAGATGCCAAGACATTCTCAAAGTTGGATTGACCTTTTGAAAGCTTATCCACAGTTTTAACAAGATAATGAACTTTCTTCTCAAGATTTTCAAAATTTTCACAAATAAGAGTATCACACTTGCAAGAAGAGTTTTTGTAAACGATTTCAAGGTTTTCAAAATCTGTTTTTGAATTTTCCAATTCTTCTTCCAGTGTTTTGACTCTGTTTTCAAGCCAGTTGTTCATTCCCTTTAACCGGTTGTTCAAGAGGGCCAATCGGTTAGCTTCTTCATGTGTTTCTTGAAAAGCTTGAAGCAATTGACTGTAATTTTCAGCATTTGAAGAATTAGAGGAACTTGCACTGCTTGAATCATCTTCCTTTTTGGCCATGAAGTAGAGGTTGAGGCTTTTTCGTTCTTGCCTCCTTTTCCTTCGTGCTTGACTTCTTGTCTTTACTTCCTTTGATTCATTGATGTTTCCATGAGTAGCTTTGAGAGTGTCCCACATTTCTTTGGCAGATTTGCATTCTGATATCCTGAAAAATTCATTAGAATGCAGTGCATAAGCTATTATATTTTGGGCAACACAATTAAGCTTGGCCATCTTACATTCTTCATTGGTCCATTGGGACCAAGGTTTTTTAAAAATAGATCCGTTCTTTTAAAGCTTTGGAATGAAAGGGCCATTTTTTTTTGAATCCCAAATTCCTTGATCTATGGATTCAATAAAGATTTTCATTCTAGCCTCCCAATACTTGTAATTCAATCCACAAAATAAAGGTGGCTTGTTGATTGAAGCACCTTCCTCAAAAGATAGTTTTCCAGCCATTGAAAAAAGTTTTAGGATCAAACTTGAGTATTTTTCAAGTACCAAGCTCTTGATGCTAATTGTTTGAATGTATGGCTTTAAACTAGAGGGGGGTGAATGCTTTAAAGAGGGTTTTCACAAACTTTTTAGGATAGAATGAAATTCTCTGCAAGAAACCAGATTTAGAAATTCAGTTTGCCAAGAATAAAGCTCAAAACAGAAAAGCAACAGAAAAACAATCGGTTGTTTCGTAGAAACAATCGGTTGTTTATACCAGTAATAAAACAACAACTGAAATTAAAGAGTTTAAGGAAGAGAGAATTGCACAAACAATTTATACTGGTTCACTCTTAACCCAAGAGCTACATCCAGTTTCCCAGAAACCACTAGGTAATCAAATCCAAATTACATACACACACCACCAAAGAAGTGACCTTGATCCCCTCAAGACACACACTTCCTTTGGCTCAGCACATACACCACCAAGAATGTTGATCTTGACAACCTCAAGAGCACACAACCTTTCTTGGTTTTACAACACCAGAATGTACACAATTCTCAGAACGAATTACACTGTTACAGAATGAACTGAAATCAATACATAGTAATCCTATTCCACTTCTTTCTTGAATAACCAAAGCTCAAGTTCAAACTCAATTTGCTTCAAAAACTCTTTTAAAACTCAAATTTGTTTTTCTGTCTTCTTGTTTTTGTAAAACATTACCAAACTATTTATTATATTCAAATGTTGGTCAAAGCATTTAAAGCATGAGCGTATTCAGTTATGAAATCAATTAAAGCTCTTCTAACAAACAAAACTGTTTTTCAGTTTGGATTCCAAACAAACAACCGGTTGAAGTATCGAATCAATCGGTTGTTTGGGTTTGACAGCAAGTCAACCATCCAAAACAGTTTTCAAACTTTTTCAAAAACACCTAAGTATAAAACAATCGGTTGTTTCGACAAAACAACAGGTTGTTTTTCACTTAGTTTGAAAAACACTTTAATCTTAAAAGATTTGAAAACACTTAAGCTTTAGATTCAACAAAGAGTGGATTACAAATATAATCTACCCCAGATCCTATTCTAAAGCACCTCAGCAACAGCAAGCACATCCAGCCTTCCATCAAACTCAAAGGATTTGGATTCTTCAAAGCTTGAACACACTTGATTCAACAATTTGAGGGGATGATGGCAGAGGCCCAAACTCAGGACCAGTCACTAGAGCTATGGCAAGGAGGATACAAGAGGATTGGGTAAAATGCCATAACCTAGTGTAGAATTTTATATATGTTAAAAAATGCCATAACCTAGTGTAAAATTTTCTAGAGTAGAATTTAAATTTTGCTTAAAACTAAAGTATGAATTTTACTTGTAATTTTTCTTAAGTGAATTAGTGTTAGGCATTTGAAACCTACCTAGGGTATAATTAGGGCTTCGTTGCAACTCACATTTACCCTAGGTCAGTCCTTTAGACCTAATTAGGTCACATGGAGCACACTTGATCATGCTTGCCATGTGACTCTAATTTAGGCGCCTAATTCAAACACTAATTAGTTTGAATTTCCCTCTCTTTTATTGTAAGCAATGGCCAACCCTATCTACTATATAATGGGGTGTTTGGCTCAAGTTTTATAAGATCAATTTTATGAGTGTTAAGTTGACAAATTGCTAGCCTAATCATTCTCTTGTCTAAACCTCTCTATGATAGAAACCTTTGGTATTCTTCTTCATCTCTTCAAGTGATATGGCCCAACCAATCACTCTCCCTACTCTTCATGCACCTACAAGGAAACCATAGCTTCATTGGAGCTCTCCTTAATCCATTACCTCCATTAGCTTATGCCCAGTTCCTCCAAAAATTCAAGCAAAGATGCAAACCGGATGAAGGCACCTATCAATTATTCTGATAATTATTAGAGAAACCACCTTGCCTTCCTTGATTACCCATGTAGTGGACTTCCTCTACAGATGGATTGTTTTGGCTCCACATAAATCACATATCAGATTGATTTTGGCTCTTAGAAGTCTACATGACTTGTACTTGTTAAAGCAGTTTCGACATATGTTTGGACAATGCTTCAATCTACTGAGTTAACAAAGGGCGCCCTAGAGGTCGTTTACACTCTGGCGCTCAAGTCAGTACTGGGCTAGGAAAACCAAAACTAAGCTGTAAAAAGCTTTCTGTGTAAAACGTGTGTGTATTCGCCTCAATGTTGCGTAAAACTTGCGTACCTTATTAGGTTTGATACTACCCTTTATATACACTAGGGTTTCTGCTGTTTCCGCTAACCGCAATTAGGGTTACTGAGGGTGTGCCTTAGCACCGCTATCACCCACTCTTAGGGCAATCTAGCGCGTAAGACTCCCTTACTAAGTGCAACCTCTGACGGGATGACCACCTGGGTACCAACTTATGCATCTAATATCTAGGGCCACCCGTCTTGGGAGTGCCCTAGCTGTTCCCATGCCATTCATGCAGCTTACCCCTGGAACGTAACCCTAAAAGGCCTTAGCTCTTCCAGGGGCTCTTTGCTTGTGTTACGCTTGAACGGGTCATTCACACTACACGCATGGACCTCTTGTGACCTAGGCTTCTCCCTACTGATAATTGGTGCATGGTCTGGGATCCACCTCTCGTGGCCCAGCTCTCCTGTTTGACTCGCCGATGTACGAGGACATGTCAACACATCCTGATGTTCGATGCCTGACCACTCCTCGACCCTCTGGGCGTACGGTTTGCGAGGCATTCTTACGTGACCGACGCTTGACCACTCCTCGGTATCCCGGGCATGCTGTCTGCAACACATTGGCCCACGTCGCTCGTGGGACCCAGCTTACGTGGCCCCACGTCTACTAGCATCCCCCAGTCTCGAGCTGTAACTTGTTCAGCGAAGAGACTAAGTCCTCGCCTCTGGCGACCTGCGTGGATTTGTGTGACGGGACGTGAACAGTGCACTGAAGTGACACTTCTCTGTGCCTGCTTTAATCTGCGCACACGTGTCTTGATCAACGGTCAGGACTTAACACCACTTGCGCTTCTTTGTTTACGTTGCGCATTCAAAAACGCGCGCTTCGATCGTTTCATCTTCTTCTTCGAAAGCTCCCAACTCTCTTTCTCCAAAAAACCAGAACTTTCAACTCTCATCAATCAAAGGTATGATTTTTATCCGTTGATCGCCCTTATTACTTGATTTCGCTGCTTGATAACTGCCTGGGACTGTTTAAATTCCTGCATTTTAGGTTTTCTCTGTTTCTCCCTCTGTTCCTCAATTTTTCTGGGTTTCTTCTTTGAGTGTGGGGTTTTTCTTAACCTTCTTTTTCTTCCTTTCTTTTCTTGCTTTTTTAGCTTTCTTCGAGATGGCTCGAACAAAAACCACCTTCAATCCTCCTCCCAACGTAGACTACAAAGCCTTCTACCCTGGGCCTCCGCTGAACTCCTCGTTGAGACCTCCACCCTCAACTCCAGTGAGGACGTGAGGAAACACCGGGATGGGGAGCCCAACTGTGAAGGACGAGTGTTTCACTAAGTGTCAAACAACCTGTTAAAACGAAATTTCAACCTGTTGAAATTTCACTTCCTTTTAGAAAATCCATCTTTTCAAAATGTTAAAGATTCAATTTAGCTTGGATCAACTTAAGGAGTGAATTAAAAAGTTTCAAACAACTAGACACACACAAACACACAACAACAGCAAGGTCTTTAAGCTTTCCACAAGGATTTGGAGACATCAAAGCATCTTGTTCAACAACAACATCACACAAGACCTCATCCTTGTATTTTCCAATAGAAAAGGCTATGAGGACTTGCTTATTTACTATGATCTCCCCTTCTTCACTTAACCATTGAAGCTTATAGGGCTTAGCATGAGAAATAGTAGACAATCCAAGTTTATCTACCACTCTTGTTGATGGAAGAGGCCCCAACACCAATCCATTGAAAGGCCACCAAAATGTCAAATTGAGGCAACCACTAGAGTTATGGTCAAAGAAGGACAAGAGGACGCATTCTACATGTCATAAACTCTAGTGTAGAATAGTTTTTACATTTTTGTCAAAAATATCATAGTTTAATTCTTTTGTATTTTTGTTGAAACATGCAAAGTGGTACCTAAAATGCTAACCTAAGTTTAATTAGAGTTTCCTACTCCTAATTAAACTTAGGTCCAGCCCACATTTAGCCTAAGTGGAGAGTAAGGTTCTAGAACTCCTAGCACATGGAAGAATTCTAGAACCTACCTCACATGTGCTGAATTTAGGAGCCACCTTCCCATGTGCCAACATTTGAATTTCCCTCCAATTCTCTTTTCATATTCATCCCACTCTTGCTATATATATAGGAGCTTGGGTCATGTAAATTGAAGATTAATTCATTAGTGAAAAATACTGCCAATTTTGTGCCATTCTCACGCTTTGCCTAAAACCTCTTAGGAATAGGCTCTTAATCTTCCAACCGTCACCTTCCAAGTGAGATGGCCTCACCACTCACTCTTCATACTTAGCATGCACCTTCAAGGAGTCCAACTCTCTATGTGAGATCCTTGTCCCACCATCAATCCATGGAGCTTCCGCAAATTCACTCAAAAACCGCAAAGAAGAAGACACAAATCCATCATTTGGTATCATGAGTTATGGTTCTTCAAGAGCTAATTGTGCCTTCTTCTTTTCATTTTAATTTTTGTGTTTGATTCTGGATTTCTTGTTGTTCATCACCTCCATATTGTTTTTCTATTTTCTAATTTTCGTTTTCAATTGGTGTGCTGTTTGGAAATTCCAATCGGTGCATCTTGTTCAATTGTTCTTGAGCAATCCTTGTGCAATTTTGTGTAGGATTCCATGTAGTTTGTGTTGCTGTTCTGTTTTTGGTTTATTTGAGTCTTTATTGCAATTTTAATTGGTTCATATTGTGTTCATTTGAGTCATTTTAATTTCTGAATCCAATTGTGTTTTGTTTAAGTCATGTTTCTCCTAATTTGTCATCAAAACCATGTAGTGCTCATTTTGTTGATAATTTTGGTTTCTTGATTTGATTTGAGTCCAGATTTATAATTCTGTGTTTGTTTATCCTTTGGTGCATTTTTCTTTTTAGTTTGAGCTCATATTTGTATGTTAGATCCATACAAATTCATATACATTCACTCCATTGTGTTTTTGAAGTTCTTCATTCTGTTTTTAAATTCTGGAATTAGGATTACTTTGTTTTTAAAATTCTGTGCTGGCTGTTTTTTGTTATGAATTTCAAATACGTTGAATAAAAATTATGAAAATGTGGATCTATACAGTTTGATGTATTAGAAAATCAAGAAAAAAGAATCAGATCAAAAGACAAAATAGAGAAAAATGATAAATAAAACAAATAAAGTGTGCATCCTTATGCCAAAAGATACTGTAGTTGGATAAGAATTTTGAAAAATTTATCACAATTATTTGGTGCATAGTTTTGGTGTGATTCCAGATCCAAAAGTTTGCTAAGACCTTGAATTGTTTGTGGTTCAAATTTTAGAATCAAATTTCAAATAGCCAACTCAACATAAATTTTATAAGTCACGCTTTTTCGACCTCAAATTTCCAGTAGTGCTGTTTTGGTTTTTCTAATCAATTCTAGTGCCATTCTCTAGGTTCCATTTGTGTGCTACCTTTTGTTGAGTGCCTATTTTTTTTATTGCTTGTCCAATATTATTCAATACTCCTTCTAGTTGTGTCCTATAAATCAAATCCATTTGTTGTTGTCCTATTTTTTAAATTTGAATTGTTTCTTGCTTTCATTTCTTGACCTCTAAATTGATTGGAGAACAAAATTCAAATTGGTGCTTGTTAAGTGGAATTAACCTTGTGGTGAGTCTATCCCTACTTAGTAGGTACTGTTTTGAAGATTTTAATTGGCTAACCATAGGAGGTTAAGGCAAGAAGCTTCAGCAAATACAAATACAAATACAAATACATACACTTTGTAGAACACAACAAGGAAGATCAATCACAAGCCAAGGAGTGCATAGATTAGGAAATCTGAATTTTATTTTGTGTAATTCAATTTCTTTGTATTTCTTTGAGTTGTAATTACAATTCAACCTTCATTAATTAGTGGATTAATCACGTGTACATGGTGAGTGTGTCTTCAATGACTCCAAGTGTCTAGAAGCCTCACCTTAGGATTCGTCTAGTTTAAAGCTTTGTAGTTAGCAATCTTTAATTTGTGCTTAGTTAATTGCTTTGCTTTAATTACTTGTTTTGTATTGTTAAACTTGTTTTGCATTGTTTAATTGCTTTGCATTATTTTCCTTTGCATTCAAATTGACTTTTCATACCTAATTGTGATCTAAGTAAATTACTTAGAAAAAGAATTGTGTGAAGTCTTGAGGGATATGTTTTGGCAAGGAAAGACTTGGTACTTAAGAGATCCTAGTGATCCACCTCTCTTTCCTGGAAAGCTACCTTCATTACTTTCCTTTTCTTTCTTGAGGTAAAATACTTTTAACACAAAGCTTTAGTCATGTAAACTCGCTCTTCTAAATCTAGTGAAAGTGATATAAAGTCCATTAAAACTCTTTTAAAACAATTAGCCAAGGACTTTCAATCACTCTCATATAGACAATTGGAACATAGAGCACAAATCAAAGAGTTGAAAATGGCTAAAGAAAAGGATGAAAGCTTTCAAAAATCTAAAAAAATATATTCACATGCATCTAGTTCTCACAATCATGAATCTTTTGGGGAAGAAAGTCTTAGGATAAATGAATATTATCAACCACCCCCTAGGAGAACTAGAAGAGAAAGTTCTCACAATCATGAATCTTTTGGGGAAGAAAGTCTTAGGATAAATGAATATTATCAACCACCCCCTAGGAGAACTAGAAGAGAAAGAAAAGAACAAGAAAGCACTAAGGAGGTTAGGGTAGATCTACCTTATTTCCATGGGAAAGAAAATGTAGAAACCTATTTAGATTGGGAAATAAAGGTATAACAAATGTTTGCTTGCCATAGAGTAAGTGAGGAAAGATAGGTACCCTTAGCTATCTTAAGTTTTCAAGGAAATGCTATGAATTGGTGGATTGCCCTAAAAAGAGAGAGACATCTCCATAAGGACCCTCCCATTACATATTGGAATGATCTTAGGGGAGCCTTGAGATGTCGCCATATTCCCTCATCCTACAAAAGGAAGTTAATGGACAAACT
Source organism: Phaseolus vulgaris (assembly GCF_000499845.2). NCBI lineage: Eukaryota > Viridiplantae > Streptophyta > Magnoliopsida > Fabales > Fabaceae > Phaseolus > Phaseolus vulgaris. The sequence goes on along the minus strand of NC_023755.2, from coordinate 29,005,600 downwards.
CCAAGGACTTCATCAAAAAAATCTAAGTGTAGAAAAATATTGGCAAAAGATGGCGATATATATAAAAAGGGAAAGGATTAACAAAGACAACCATACCACCATAGCTAGGTTTTTAAGTGGTCTCAAACTTGAGATAAGAAACAAAGTTGAACTTTTATCTTATAGAGATTTAAATAACTTGATTCAACTTAGCATTAAAGTGGAAAAACAAATTTTGAGAAAACAATCAAGTCAAAAACAAAGCTCATACTCTGTATCTTATGACAAGGATGAGTTCCAAAGAGGGGAAGAACATATAAAAGAAACATCTCTAGAACTTTCCCAAAACCTATCTGAGCATATCTCACACACTCATGCTAGAATAATTCAATGTTTAGAATATCTTGGCAAGAGTCATTTAGCATCTCATTGTTCCAATGAAAGATCTATGATCTTAAGGAACAATGCTAACAATAGTAGCCAAGAAAAAGAAACTAGTGAGAGTGAAGAAAATGAGAAACAAAAGAAGAAAGAAATAGAAAAGTCAAGTGAGGGGATGTTTGAAAAAGAAGAAAAGGGATCTACAAAGAATGAGGAATATCTTACAACACCCTTTGCAAGCATAGTAAAAAAATAATCCTTAAAGGAGGATTGCATAGATAAAAATGTAGTAGATTATTTTGAATATGTGCTAAGATATCACCAACAAGTGAAGGTCAAGTTATCTATAGACATCTACAAAGATAAAAAATTTATGTGAGGTAGTGCCTAAAGAAACTTGTCATGTCTTATTGAGACGACCATTGCAAAGTGCTAAAATTTCCATGATCAATGGTCGTACCAACGAAACTACCTTCACACATAAAAAAGAAATTCTTCATGAAGGAGAACTCATGGGCCAATTTAGAGTTGATAAAACTCTAGAGCTTTTAAAAGGAAAATTCTTTTGGTCACCCATGAGAAAAGATGTTCAAAGAGATTACCCTAGATGCATTTCTCATTTTAAAACTAACTCTAAGGCAATGTCTCATGAACTCTATGCTCCTTCACCCTTTGCAAGTGCTCCATGGGAAGAGATAAGCATAGATTTTATATTAGAACTTCCTAGGACAACAAAAGGTTTTGATTCTACTTTTATGGTTATAGATAAGCTCTTCTTTAGAGAAGTGGTAAGACTTCATGGTTTATCTCCAAGCATAGTGTTAGATAGAGAACCAAAATTTGAAAACCATTTTTTGAGGATTCTTTTGGAAAAACTTGGAACTAAGTTGAACTTTTCAATTTCTTATCATCCTCAAACGAATGGCCAAAATAAAGTTGAAAATATAACTCTTTCTACTATGCCTAGAGTAATCATGAGAGACAATCACAACTCTAGGGATAATTATGCAAACAATAAAGTAGTTCACAAGATTACTAATATTTCTTCATTTGAAGTTGTATATGAGTTTGATCCTCTTACTCCTTTAAATTTATTACCCCTTCCTAATCCACATAACTTTGTGCATAAGGAAGGAGTTACAAAAGATGACTTTGTTAAAAAAATGCATGAGAGGATTCAAGAACAAATACAACAACAAATAGAGAAATATTATGAGAAGTTTCCAAAAGCAATAGAAAAACAAGAGGAATGGCAACTTCATAAAGTTGATTTTTATTCAACTGCTCAAACTAACTCATTTGCTTTGTTTGATGATTCCCATAGATGGACGTTTGATCCGGGAGGACGAGCATATTTGTCAAAGCAAGAGGCTGCTATCCAAGATCGACCCTGTGGATCTGAGGATAGATTTTCTCAAGAAGGAGGAGATGATGGACACCATCCAGCCACATACATCCCCCTACTAATGACGAGTACGAAGCCTTGGATTTAAGGACAAATCCTTTTCAAGAGGGAGGGGATGATGGAAGAGGCCCCGACACCAATCCATTGAAAGGCCACCAAAATGTCAAATTGAGGCAACCACTAGAGTTATGGTCAAAGAGGGGTCAAGAGGACGCATTCTACATGTCATAAAATCTAGTGTAGAATAGTTTTTACATTTTGTCAAAAATAACATAGTTTAATTCTTTTGTATTTTTGTTGAAACATGCAAAGTGGTACCTAAAATGCTAACCTAAGTTTAATTAGAGTTTCCTACGCCTAATTAAACTTAGGTCCAGCCCACATTTAGCCTAAGTGGAGCGTAAGGTTCTAGAACTCCTAGCACATGGAAGAATTCTAGAACCTACCTCACATGTGCTGAATTTAGGAGCCACCTTCCCATGTGCCAACATTTGAATTTCCCTCCAATTCTCTTTTCATATTCAGCCCACTCTTGCTATATATATAGGAGCTTGGGTCATGTAAATTGAAGATTAATTCATTAGTGAAAAATACTGCCAATTTTGTGCCATTCTCACTCTTTGCCTAAAACCTCTTAGGAATAGGCTCTTAATCTTCCAACCGTCACCTTCCAAGTGAGATGGCCTCACCACTCACTCTTCATACTTAGCATGCACCTTCAAGGAGTCCAGCTCTCTACGTGAGATCCTTGTTCCACCATAATCCATGGAGCTTCCGCAAATTCACTCAAAAACTGCAAAGAAGAAGACACAAATCCATCACTTGTGCTTGCCACATTCGCACAACTCCCCCCATCCACTATTAAAGAACACAACTTATCATTAATGGGACATCTAGTATGGAAAATATTTTCTCTTTGACTTTCATCAAAGGGCTTTAAAACTTGTCCTAGCATACGTCTCACTACTAATAAGTCGCCTTCACATGGACTCTCACTCTCTTCCTCACTTGGGGATCTAAAGGGTTGAGAGACCTAGATCTTTGGGAACTATAGTCACTTAAGACCACCCTTTCATGAACCATCATATTGCGTTTGAAAGGACAATTAGAAGCAATGTGACCAAAACCTAAACATTTAAAGCATTTTCTACTTGAGGTTTTGATGGAGATCAAGCCCAAGAGAACATGGAGGCCACTCATCAAGCTCAAGAAGAGGTGGAGGCACAAATGGAGGACGCCCATGGAGGTCAAAGTCCACCTCAAAGGATTACAAGAAGCATGTTCAAAGCCTTGGGAGCTAGAGGACATTTATTTTCTCTTTTTGTAGTGTCTTTAGTTGAAGGTGCTTAGAGGGAAACCTTAGAAACCTCTTTTGTTATAGCATCTTTTAGGCTTTAGTTAGGAGCTTTAGGGGGGTGTATTAGTAGATAGGTGTAGGAGTAGAATAGGGGGTGCCAAAGTGAAGGAAAGGATCACACCTTCCTTGCTTTGCAAATTAGCGCCGGTTCTAGATGGTTTTGGGAGGGAATTTTGAATTGTTTAGCTTTCATTTTTCAGCACCTTAGGCTATAAATAGAGGTGCCTTCCTTGTAAAATTCAGATTTGAATTCATCTAAAGAAACTATACTCAAAATTGGAGTGAGCATTTGGAGAACTTTTGAGCTTCTACTCTAGTCTTATCTTGAAGGACCATGGTTTCCTCAAGTGGCGGCTTGCACACTCATCTAGGAGCATCCATACTTCTAGTGGCGTGATCATCCAACCTATCTTCCATCTTCATGAGCAATCTCTTCTCCTTCCTTTCTTCTTCTTCAATTTGTTCATGTTGCCTTGAGTTTTGAGTTGTTGTTGTTTCGGTTCCTCTAATTTTCCAGCACCTATTTTCTGTTTGTTTCTTAATTCTGTTCGGTACTTTTGTTTTGATTCAATTTCTGTTCGGTCTCTTCTTTTTATTTTCCTTTGTTGATTCAATTTGACAATATTTGGTTCATCCAAATGAGTTTGGGATTTGGTACTTGTTATTGGTGAGTTCTTGATTTTAGAACCATGATCCAACTTCTAAGAAAGTGCCTCTATATTTTCCAGCTCAAGGTGATTCCTCAAAGTGTCAAGAATCTTGTTCTATGTGGCTATTGGAATCACATCATGTGGTATCATGAGTCTTAGGTTCATTCTTGTTTAATTGTTGAGTTGTGTGCACTTTATTTCAAGAGCTCTTTTTAATTTCTTGCAATTTAAGTTTCTGTTTTAGAATTGTAATTGAGTATTCTTGCTGTTTTTCTTTTGCTCCAAGTGTTTGTGGAAAGGTTTATGGCACTCATAATTCTTATGAGTATGGTTGCTCTTTTGGAATGGCATTATCCTTCCTAGAGTTTACCTTAAGCTTCCTTTCATTTGTTACAATTTGTGTTGTGTCTTTTAATTTTTGAATCATGTCAAGTTTTGTCTTAGTCATGTTATTCCATATATGTCATTACTTCTAGTAGTACTTTTATTGTTTTGATTGTTTCTTGCTTTGGTGTCCTATAATATTCTGAATTGATGTTGATCCTTTGTGCATTTTCTTTTTAGAATTGAGTTCATACTTGTATTCTAGACCTATACAAGTTCCAATACATCATTTTCTATTATGTCTTTGCTAGTTCATCATCCTGTTTTTTATTCCTATTAGGATTCCTCTGTTTCTGAAAAAGTGCTTACTGTTTTTCCTTATTGCAACTGATTTACGTACTGTAAAATTCTGAAATTCTGGATTTGAGATATTCAAAGTGTTAGAAAAGAATAGAAAAAAGAGTCATTCAAAAATATGAAGTACACAAAAAATGATAAATAAAATAAAAAAAGTGTACATTCCTGCCGAAAAAAATACGGTAATCTAGCAGTGATTTTAAAAAATTTATTTCTCTCAATTGGCTTACTGTTTTTAATTTATTCCAGTGCCATTATTGAGTTAACATCTTGAAGTTTCTGTGGTATAAATTTCATAATCCAGTTCGCTCTACAACGTTCCAGTTAAATCAGTGAATATCAAACACAGTTTGCATAAAAAAAAAATTTCCAGTAGCTAAATTTTTTGTTTTCTTCATCTACTCTAGTGCTTTTCCTTAGGTATTCTTTTGTGTGCCTACTTTTCTCATTGAGTTCTTTATTTTCTTGATTGTCTTTCATTCTTATTCTTTGAGTTTGTCTTACATATAGTATTCCTTTTGCAATTACCTTTTCCTTGCTTATACCTTTTCTTGTTTGTCTTTATTGTTTCTTTGGTTTTGTGGTGGTTTGCTCTTAAGATTGGTGTGCTTGCTTTGACATATTTCATTTGAGGATTCCAAAGCCTCAAGATCAGATTGGAGCAAGAACATTATTTCTTTGAGAGTGATATCTTTTTCAGCCTTAAATTCACTTCGGCAGTTTCAATTGCAAAGCTCACTGTTTTTGCTAATTTTTTTAACTTGTTTGCTGTTTTGTGTGTTTGCTGTTTTTAATTACAAATGGCTGGATTTTCAAGTTCTGCATCCTACAAGCAGAATTCTCCTTCCAAAGCTTCAATTCTTGGTGAATTACATGAAGCTCAAAGAAAGTGAATTACATGAAGCTCAAAGAACAATTAGAAGGTTGGAGGAGAAATTGCAAAAGATGGAGGTCCAACAAACTAGACCATCTCCTTCTATCCATGATGGACATCATTCTCATAGACCATCTTCAAGAGCTTCTTCAAATGATGTTGGCCGTGAAGATGAGCATAGGAGAAGGAGACCTCCACCCCAAGTCCATGGACAAAGACATCATCACCAAGGGGAAAGAATTCACTACGGCAATGGCTTCTACCATGATGCAAAGTCCAAGCTTCCTTCGGTCAAACTACCTTGTTTTAATGGTTCTAGTGATCCAAATGTGTATTTAGATTGGGAGGCTAAGTGTGAACAAATATTTGAGATCCATGAGATCCAAGATGAGCATAAGCTTAAGCTAGCCACCCTAGAGTTTAGTGATTATGCCATGAAATGGTGGCATGGGATTGTAAAGGACATTATCTATCACAAGGGTCCTCCCGTGGACTCTTGGAACTCTTTAAAGGATCATATGCGCGCTAGGTTTGTGCCCCCACATTTTAGGAAAGACCTCATGTTGAGACTCCAACGGTTTCAACAAGGCACGCTAAATGTGGATGAATATTATAAGGAGCTTGAGACGCTTGTGCTTAAAATTGAATTAGAAGAAAGTGAAGAAGCCATGGTTGCTAGGTTTGTGAGTGGTCTTAGGAAGGATATCCAAGACATTGTTGAGTTACAAGAGTATTCATCATTGGGCTCTTTAGTTCATCTTGCAATGAAGGTGGAAGCCCAACTTGCTAAGAAAAACTCTTTTAAAAATGCTTCCAATGATGGATACTACTCCAAGTCTTGGAGAAACAAAACTTCTTTTTCTAAACATCCTTCCAAAGATTCTTCTTTCAAACCCAAGGAATCTAAGCCATCAACCTCTAGACCTAAGTCTTCCACTAGAACATCTAACACTAAATGCTTTAAATGTATGGGTTATGGTCATATTGCTGCAAATTGTCCTTCCAAACGAAGTATGTACATGCATGAGGGCATTGTAGTTAGTGAGCATGATTCGGATTCTCCAAAGCATTCATTGCATTCTCATACATCTAGTGAGGAAGAGAGCGAATGTCCACTTGAAGGGGACTTGTTAGTTGTGAGAAGACTTCTTGGACAAGTTTCACAACCTTTTGATGAAAGTCAAAGGGAAAATATTTTCCATACAAGATGTCTTATTCAAAACAACATTTGTTCCTTGATAGTGGATGGGGGTAGTTGTGCAAATGTGGCTAGTACAAGAGTAGTAGATAAGCTTGGATTGCCTACTATCTCTCATACAAAGCCCTACAAGTTACAATGGCTTAGTGAAGTAGGAGAAATAATTGTTAATAAACAAGTCCTCATCCATTTCTCTATTGGAAAATACAAAGATGAGGTATTATGTGATGTTGTGCCCATGGAAGCCACTCATGTTCTTTTGGGAAGGCCTTGGCAATTTGATAGAAAAGTTTTACATGATGGCTTTACCAACAAATTATCTTTTGAATTCCATGGTCACAAGGTTATTTTAAAATCTCTCTCTCCAAGAGAAGTCCATGAGGACCAAGTTATCATGAAGAAAAAGAGGGAGAGTGAAAAAGATAAAAAAGATAAGAGTTCTAAGCCTACACTCCTTGTGTCTAGGCGTGACATTGAAAGGGAAATAGTGGCTCATCATCCTCTTTTTTTAGCCATCCCTAGAACTCTTAGCATAGAATCACTTGTTGATAGTCCTCATTGCTTGGAAAATTTGGTAGAAGAGTTCAAAGATGTGTTTCAAGATCCTCCAAATGGACTTCCACCTTTGAGAGGGATTGAGCACCAAATTGATTTGATACCGGGCTCTTCTTTACCAAATCGTCCCGCATATAGGACCAATCCAAGTGAAACCAAGGAAATTCGCCAACAAGTTGAGGCTTTGATTGAGAAAGGGTGGGTGCAAGATAGCATGAGTCCTTGTGCTATGCCTATCATCTTAGTGCCAAAAAAGGATGGCACATGGCGAATGTGTTCGGATTGTAGAGCCATAAATAACATAACAATTAAGTATAGGCATCCCATACCTAGACTAGATGATTTGTTGGATGAATTACATGGTTCTAAAATCTTTTCAAAGATTGATCTTAAAAGCGGCTACAATCAAATCCGTATCAAACCGGGTGATGAATGGAAGACGGCTTTTAAGACCAACTTTGGTTTATATGAGTGGTTAGTTATGCCTTTTGGTTTAACTAATGCACCAAGTACCTTCATGCGCCTCATGCATCATGTTCTTAGACCTTTCATTGGTAAGTTTGTTGTGGTTTACTTTGATGACATTCTCATTTATAGCTTATCTTTGAATGACAATAGGTTGCATGTTAGGCAAGTTTTGGAAACCCTTAGGAAGGAACATTTGTATGCTAACCTTGCTAAATGTATGTTTGCTCTTGATCATATAGAATTCCTAGGGTTTGTTGTGAGTTGTAAAGGGGTCCATGTGGACAAAACAAAGGTGGTGGCCATTCAAAATTGGCCTACACCGAAATCTTTGAATGAGGTCCGAAGTTTTCATGGGCTTGCTTCTTTCTATAGAAGATTTGTCCCAAACTTTGGTACCATTGCCGCACCACTCAATGACATAGTGAAAAAGGATGTGGTCTTTCATTGGGGAGAAGCACAACAAAATGCTTTTGATACTTTGAAAGCAAAATTGACTAATGCTCCCATCTTGGCCCTTCCTAATTTCACTAAGACATTTGAGATTGAGTGTGATGCTTCAAGCATAGGCATTGGGGCTGTTCTCCTTCAAGAGGGCCACCCCATAGCCTATTTTAGTGAGAAATTGAAGGGAAGTCATCTCAACTATTCCACCTATGATAAGGAATTATATGCACTTGTTAGGGCTTTGTTTACTTGGCAACACTATCTTTTTCCCAAAGAGTTTGTGATACATAGTGATCATGAATCTCTTAAATATTTGAAAAGCCAAAACAAACTTAACAAGAGGCATGCTAAGTGGGTGGAATTCATTGAGCAATTTCCTTATGTGATCAAACACAAGCAAGGCAAAATAAATATTGTGGCGGATGCTCTTTCTAGAAGATACACCTTGCTAAATCTTTTAACCTCTCAATATCTTGGTTTTGATCACATTAAGGAACTTTATCATGATGACCTTGATTTTTCTCTCCTCTATCAAGAGTGTCTTAAGGGAGGACACAAAGATTTTTTTATTCAAGATGGCTTTCTTTTTAAGGGAAAACGTCTTTGTGTTCCCCAATGCTCTATTAGATTATCTCTTGTTAGAGAAGCTCATGAGGGGGGCTTAATGGGACATTTTGGGGTTGCTAAAACTTTGGATGTGTTGCATGAACATTTCTTTTGGCCTCATATGCATAAACATGTTCATAGTTTGTGTGATAAATGCATAGCTTGCCACAAAGCTAAATCTAAAATGCATCCCCATGGTCTTTATACTCCTCTTCCTATCCCTTCAATGCCTTGGGTAGATATATCTATGGATTTCATCTTAGGCTTACCCAAGACATCAAAGGGAAAGGACTCCATTTTTGTGGTAGTGGATCGTTTTTCAAAGATGGCTCACTTTATTCCTTGCCACAAAGTGGATGATGCATGCCACATTGCAAACCTCTTCTTCCAAGAAGTGGTTCGCTTGCATGGGATTCCTAGGTCTATAGTGTCCGATAGAGATCCTAAGTTCTTGAGTCACTTTTGGAAGACCTTGTGGGGCAAGCTTGGAACTAAGCTTTTATTTTCTACCACTTGCCACCCACAAACTGATGGTCAAACCGAGGTGGTGAATAGAACTTTGGGACAACTATTGAGATGCTTTATTTCGGGGAATCCTAGAGTGTGGGAGAATTTACTACCCCATGTTGAGTTTGCATATAACCGAGTAGTAAATTCTACCACCTCCCATTCTCCTTTTGAGGTGGTCTATGGGTTTAATCCCCTAACACCTCTTGATCTTCTTCCTATTCCCCTTCTTGAAGATGTCTTGTGCAAAGATGGGGATGAAAAGGCTTCTTTTGTGAAAACTTTGCATAAAGACATCAAGAAGAGAATTGAGAAGAAGGTTGGCAAGTATGCTGAACTTGCCAATAAAAGGAGAAAAGCATTGTTGTTTGATGAGGGCGATTGGGTTTGGCTTCACTTGAGGAAGGATCGTTTTCCTACTCAAAGGAAGTCCAAACTAATGCCTCGAGGGGATGGACCTTTCCAAGTCCTCAAGAGGATTAATGACAATGCTTATGAGTTAGATATGCCTGATACATTCTTAGGTAGTCATACTTTTAATGTCAGCGATCTAACTCCTTTTTCTGTAGGTCTCCAGAATTCGTGGTCGAATTCTCTCCAACTCGGGGAGTATGATGGAGATCAAGCCCAAGAGAACATGGAGGCCACTCATCAAGCTCAAGAAGAGGTGGAGGCACAAATGGAGGACGCCCATAGAGGTCAAAGTCCACCTCAAAGGATTACAAGAAGCATGTTCAAAGCCTTGGGAGCTAGAGGACATTTATTTTCTCTTTTTGTAGTGTCTTTAGTTGAAGGTGCTTAGAGGGAAACCTTAGAAACCTCTTTTGTTATAGCATCTTTTAGGCTTTAGTTAGGAGCTTTAGGGGGGTGTATTAGTAGATAGGTGTAGGAGTAGAATAGGGGGTGCCAAAGTGAAGGAAAGGATCACACCTTCCTTGCTTTGCAAATTAGCGCCGGTTCTAGATGGTTTTGGGAGGGAATTTTGAATTGTTTAGCTTTCATTTTTCAGCACCTTAGGCTATAAATAGAGGTGCCTTCCTTGTAAAATTCAGATTTGAATTCATCTAAAGAAACTATACTCAAAATTGGAGTGAGCATTTGGAGAACTTTTGAGCTTCTACTCTAGTCTTATCTTGAAGGACCATGGTTTCCTCAAGTGGCGGCTTGCACACTCATCTAGGAGCATCCATACTTCTAGTGGCGTGATCATCCAACCTATCTTCCATCTTCATGAGCAATCTCTTCTCCTTCCTTTCTTCTTCTTCAATTTGTTCATGTTGCCTTGAGTTTTGAGTTGTTGTTGTTTCGGTTCCTCTAATTTTCCAGCACCTATTTTCTGTTTGTTTCTTAATTCTGTTCGGTACTTTTGTTTTGATTCAATTTCTGTTCGGTCTCTTCTTTTTATTTTCCTTTGTTGATTCAATTTGACAATATTTGGTTCATCCAAATGAGTTTGGGATTTGGTACTTGTTATTGGTGAGTTCTTGATTTTAGAACCATGATCCAACTTCTAAGAAAGTGCCTCTATATTTTCCAGCTCAAGGTGATTCCTCAAAGTGTCAAGAATCTTGTTCTATGTGGCTATTGGAATCACATCAGGTTTTAGTAGGGGATTTAGGGGTTAAAGTGGAGGGTCTACGATCCCTCGGTTTGTAAGTGGACTCCTTGACAAAATTTGAGGGAAAATTTGAAGAAGACGTTTTTTGTTTATCCAAGATGAGTGGTAGAAGCATTGAGAATATTTGAAGGAGTTTTTCTTTGAAATTTGGGATTCTACCTTGATGGCAAGGTGAACCAACTTTTATAAAGAAGAGTACTCATAGAGTTCTAACACATCTTGTATGTCTCTTCTTAACCCACTTACAAAGCGAGCCATTTTGGACTCCTCACTTTCATGCATGTTAATTTTAGTTAATATGGTTTCAAGTTCCTTAAAATAAGCAACCCACACTTTGTGTTCCTTAAAATGATGCATCATCCATGCCTCCTCTTCTTCATGGCTACCATAGTGATGATAACTTCTTGATTCATGCCTAGGATTATGTCTTCTTCCTCTTTGAGGTCTATCATAGGCTGCTTATAGCATTTGGAGTCTTTCCTCCATTTGCCTCATCTCTTCATCCTTTTGTGCTATAGTTCTTTTTGTCGCCGCCAATTCTCCCATAAGGAAAGCCTTTTGGGGAGATTGGGGTTTAGAAGATTCTCCACTTGAAAGATGAGCCACAAAAACAACAAAACACAAATAAAAAACAATTAGAGAAAAAGAAGTTAGGAATACAAAAAAAATTCAAGGTGGCGCCACTTATCAAGGTCTCTCTTATGGATGAGATACTATCAAATGAAAAAGGTCAAAACCTTCAACACTTGATCTCAAAGGAAAATCACCACAAAAATTTTAAGGAGAAGGAAAGAAAAGACAAACAAGAAAAGCTCAAACAAAAGAAAGGCTAAACAAAATTTGAAAAAGAGAATATGACAAAACTTGAAAAAGGAAGACAAACAAGAAAAGGCACACAAAAAGACTCTAAGATACTTACTAAACTTCTAACTATGAAATTTTTTCTTTAGAAATTGTTAAAGAAAAAGGATAAAAAAATTCCACAAGGTTGAAAACAATTTGCCAATCAATTTGAATCCATATTTGGAAAATGATTTTCTTTGCAATTGAGACCTAGAGATGCGTTTTGCTTTGAAATATCTTTGCTGTTTTTTTTTTTTTTTTTGTATACTAATGGTGACCTATGGAAAGAAATGACCATAGTTTGCATCATGCATAATTTCCAAGAATTTCAATTTTCACAAAAAAAAAATAAAAATTGGTTGGATTCAAGATAATTGAGCACTTGAAATCATGTGTTTGGAACTTTAAATCTACTCTTACTAAAAACAAGTTTCTAATTACTTTCAAACTTCAAAATTAAAAGCAAGTAAGTAGAATCAAAACAAGGACTCCTAGAACACTAATGAACATAAGACTCAAAGTAAAAGGCAAGATCAATAAAAGACATAACAAGAAACATATTCAAAACGAAAAATGCTATGAATATTAAAAATGGCCGAAAAAATATTTTGCAAGAATTAAAGTGTTGGAAAATAAAAAGCAAGAAAATAATGACAAGAATTTAAAGGTACTTGAATTTAAAGACAAGAAAGTAAAGGTACTTGAATTTAAATACAAGAATTAAAGGTGCTAGAATGTAAAGAAATTGTAAACTTGCCAAATCAACTCAAGCAAATTAAGCATAAGAACCTAAGCTCTGATAACACATGATGTGAGTTGAGTTTAGGATTGTTTATTTTTATGGTGTGACACTTTACTTAGATTGAGATTTTAGGAATTTAAGAGTGAAAACCTTAGGAAAATCCCCACTGGACATTAACTTAACCAAGAGGTTAAGTAGATGTGAAGGTTCATTTCACAAAGGCAAAAGGAAAAGACAATTATAAGGTGAAAATGATGCTAGAAGGTGCAGAATTAAAGAACAAAGAAAAGAAACCAAAATAGAATTGTCGAATGGAAACAAGGAAAACCAAACAAGAACATGATACAAAGAGTAAAAATGAAATGACAATGGAAGAATAGATGAAGGAAGGAAAAAGCTCATGTGATGGATTTGAGAAATGGAACATGCCACTTGAAGTGTGATTGGCTTCCAAGATAAGTGAAGACAACCGCCACTTGAGAGCTCTCAATACTCACAAGATAAGACCTAAATGCTAAGAGGGATTCAAACCTCACTAACACCTCACACAAATTGTGCAGAGTAATTCTTCTTCTACTAATTTCAACTTGTAAATACAAAGAGGGAGACCTCCTATTTATAAGAAGAGGAGCCTTGGAAAACAAGGAATGAGGGTAGAAGGGGAAAGGGAAAAAGTGGTGTGTTTTTTAGGGTAGACTTTGGTCAATGTCGCACCACACATAACATTCTAGAAGCTAGGGTTTCCTTCCTACCCTAATGGACTTCTCATAGGCCCATTCTTATAACTTCACCTCTTATTTATGCTATATAGACCTACTCTACAGAAATTACAAAAAAGGAAACCAACTGATGCTCAGCACCCAAAGTTTGTGCTCTACTCCTAGTAATCCTCTGAGGTATGGTGGGTGATGAGGTCATGGGTTGGGCTTGGGTAGTAGGCGCCCTCTCTCCTTGGTCCTCATTAATGTCAATGAAGATGGAACCCTGAGTGATAGAGCAACCAATGAGCTAGCCTAACCTTCCAGAAGGATGACCAGGAGCCGAGCCCACATAATTAGACCTGAGCACCAGCTATTTTCCCTACTTTTGATTTCAATAGATTAGAGTGTACTTAACATAATTTGGGCTTGTACCAAACCCATCTCAACCTAGCTTCAAGAAACACTTCCATGACCGGCCCTTTGCCTTATTTACCCTAGTTTCTAGAAGATTTTGATGAAGCTCTAATGTTGAAAATGAAGCGGTGATGCCTCCAAATCCATGAAGATAGCTTGAAGACTTTGTTGCTGTGTTTAAGGTTTAGTTCTAGGCAGTTTAGAATTTTCTAATTCCACTCTTAATCAAATTCACAATTGAATTAATCTTGTTTTAAAAAGAAAAATGTTTTTCAAAGCTAAGTGCAAAACAACCTTTTGATTTCTCTTTAATCGGTTGTTTTTCCCTCAGCCTTTGTGAAGGGTTTTTGAACTGTTTTGGTTTTGGTTGGCTTAACTGTCAAACCAATTCAACCGGTTAAAATCGACATTTCAACCGATTGATTTTTGAATTTCTTAACAGCTTTTCATAAATTTGTTATATCTGTTTTCAGTTATTTACAAACTGTTTTGGTTCATGCTTAACTGATTAAAATGACTAGTTTAATGAGCTATAAAGTTGGGATTGTTAGAATGTATGGCTTTAACCTAGAGGGGGGGTGAATGGTTTAAAGAGGGTTTTCGCAAACTTTTTAGTCTAGAATGAAATTCCTTTAAGAAAACTTGATTCAGAATTCAGTTTGCCCAAAACACAAAGCAATTTAGCACAACACCAGAAAAACAATCGATTGTTTCGCAGAAACAATCGGTTGTTTATACTAGTTAACAAATATAAACTGGAATTAAAGAGTTTAAGGGATAGAGAGATTGCACACACAGTTTATACTGGTTCACTCTTAAACCAAGAGCTACATCCAGTCTTCCCAGAAACCACTGGGGGAATCCACTAAGCAATCAAACCTAGATTACTTACACACACCACCAAAGACGTGACCTTGATCCCCTCAAGACACACACTTCCTTTGGCTCAGCACATACACCACCAAGAATGTTGATCTTGACAACCTCAAGAGCACACAACACTTCTCGGCTTCACACATCAGAGTTTACACAAAGTACAGAAGGATTACACTTGTTACAGAATGATCTGAAACCAATACAAGATGAAAATCCTATCCCACTCTCTCTTGATCAAAGCAATCTTTAACTCTTGAAAAGAAAAATCAGTGAAAAACTCAAATCTTTTTTTCTATGATTAAATCTCAGTTTTTGTTTGTTACATAATCTGAACAAACTCTTTATAGCTTTAAAAGATTGGTCAAAGCATTTAAAACAAGAGCGCATTCAGTTATAAAATCATTTAAAGCTCAGTCAAAGCACAAAATAGTTTTCTGTTATGGTTTCAAAACAAACAATCGATTGAATGCTCGAATCAATCGGTTGTTTTTGGTTTGACAGCAAGTCAACCACCAAAAACAGTTTTCAACCTTTTTCAAAACACCTATGTATAAAACAATTGGTTGTTTCGACAAAACAACAGGTTGTTTTTCACTTAGTTTGAAAAACACTTTCAATTAAAAAGGTTTGAGAATACTTAAGCTTTGGATTCAATCAAGAGTGGATTAACACAGATAATCTACCTCATATCCTATTCTAAAACACCTTAGCAACAGCAAGCACATCAAGCCTTCCGTCAAACTCAAAGGATTTGGATTCTTCAAAGCTTGAACACACTTGATTCAACAGGGATTACCTTCCTATTTCAAAAGAGAGAAAAGTGATTCAGAATTAATTTTTGTGAAAGGTTGGATTCAAGAAAGCAAGATTGCCTTAAGTTGTGCTTTAGTTAAAAAATGGATTAGGAGCAACTGTGATTTCCTGTAATCAGGTGTAATCTGTTCCATATTCTCTTGTAATTGTTTTTCAGTTTGAATACTTGTAATCTGTGTATTTGTAAATTCATAGAGTTGTTGTGACTGTGTGTGTTAGAAATCAAAGAGGGTGTGTGTTCTTGAGAGGTCAAGATCACCTCTTTGTGGTTGTGGTGTGTTGTAATCTGTTGTTGGTTACCTAGTGGAATACCCAGGGGTTTTCTGGGGACTGGATGTAGCTCTGGTAAGGAGTGAACCAATATAATTGTTTCTGTGATCTTCTCTTTCTCTCACTCATTTAAAATATGTTTGACTTGTGATTTCATCTGTGCTGCCATAAACAATCGGTTAAATCGTATTTTCAACCAATTGCTTTTCTGATAACAGTTTTAATAAATTTGTTTTCTTGGCTGATCTGATTCTTTGATCTCTAAATCATCATTAATCTTCATTCTTAGCCAGTATCCGCGAAAAAGTTTCTTTAAACAATTCACCCTAACAATTGGCATCAAGAGCTAGGTTCTTGAAATTTTCTCAAGTTCTGTTTTTCAAATCTGTTTTAATGGCTGACAAGTTACCTTTTGGGGAGAGAGCTTGTGTCAATAGACCACCATTATTCAATGGTGTGAACTATAAATTTTGGAAAGTTAGAATGAATTTTTTTATTGAATCTACAGATAAAGGAATTTGGGATGCTATAGAGAGTGGACAAAAAAAAAGATGATGTGTTTGTTGATAAGCCTTGGTCTGAATGGACTGAGACAGAGAGTAAGAAAACTAAGTTTGACTGGATTGCAAAGAATATAATAACTTCTGCTTTGAGTTGTGATGAATTTTTCAGGATATCCCAATGTGCAACTACAAAAGAAATGTGGGACATTCTTGAAGTCACACATGAGGGAACACATGATGTGAAGAGGGCAAGAAAGCATGCTCTCATTCAAGAGTATGCAATGTTCAAAATGCAGAAGGGGGAATCAATAACTAAAGTGCAGAAAAGATTCTCTTACATTGTGAATCATCTTATGAGCCTTGGGAAGACCTTTGAGAAAGAAGAACTAAGTATAAAGATTCTCAAATGTCTGAACAGAACATGGCAGCCAAAGGTTACTACCATATCAGAATCAAAAGATCTAACATCAATGTCAACAACCTCTTTGTTTGGTGTTCCGTCCGGTTGATCGGGACGTCTTCGTGCACGACCTCAACCGTCAGCTGGGGTCTCCTTCCCGCTGGTTGCCCGCGGATTCCTGCAAAAAAGGGGACAAAGAGGAGCCCTAGCGGCCGTGTGCACTCCGACGCTCAAGTCAGCCAGCAAGAAACACCAAAAATCTGTCCACCCACGTATCTGAGCACCGCGTGTGGCACTCTGAAGGTGGTAAAAGAACCGTGTATATGTATGTGTGTTGTCTCCTTCAGGCAAAAATATTCTCCAGTCACTTGTACGTAACCTTAAAGCACGGGCAAGCAACCAGAGAGTTTCTCGTAAATTTGCCAAAGGTTCCAACCCTTTTTCCGACATTCCCCAGCGCTATTTAAACTGCCCCAGCATTTAAAGCGCCTTAAAGCGCTTTTAATCTCAAACGTAACGCAATCATTAAAGCGCTTAATTACGGAACGTAGCGCATTTAAGACGTTGAAACGCTCGGGAGCCATAATAGTACCTGAATGCTCGAAAGGGAAACTGTATTGAATATCTTTAATTACCTGGCACCTGACTAGGGGGTGTTTCTATTCCGGCATGGCTGTCGTACACGTGGAGGGCCTCACGACGCCATGACCCCATCTGGGGGCGTTTCTGCCCATCTGGGGACGTCTCAACGTGTGAGTCCTCCTGCTTGGGAGTGCTACTGCGCTAGGGGTGACTTTTTGGGTGCGAACTCATGCCCCCAAGTATCTAGCCACTTACTTTGAGAGCGTATCTGCCTTTCTCTCGTACCCTGCACCCGCTTACCCCGGGCGTGACCTTCCTCTTGGGTCGTATATGTCCCGAAAGCGTCTCTGGGGTGGCAGGGGTACTTCACGAGTCAGGCTGCCCTACCCTGAGGTCATCACTATGGCCTTGAAGCCACCTCTTTTTTCTCTTTATCACTTTCCCGAGATATCGGGTCATGAGGCTTTCCCACGGCGTCGCTCCCTCCATGGTCTTTCCTACCCATGGGTATCGGGGAACCATACCGTGATTGCCTTACTTTTACACTGTTTGATCTGGCTACGCCCTGGTTGGGCGACGCCTCCACCCAGGCGACGCCTTGCCTTGGCGACGCCTTGTCCTATCTTGGCGACGCTTCCTCTTGGCGTCTCTACACCTGGGCGACACCTTGAGTTGACTTTGACTTTCCAGTCGTTGACTTTGACTTAGTCAACGCCCTGATACGGGACGGTACATTTGGTAAGCTGAGGGAGCACGAATTATAAATGAACTGATTGTTTGTCCAAGAGAATGAGGACAAGCACAGTAAAGACATAGCTCTAAAAACAACTGGACATAGAAGGTGTCAAGACTCAAGTGATAGTGAGGAAGATACATTAAGCTTGCTGTTAAAGAAGTTTAACAAATTCTTGATAAAGAACAGCAACAAACAACAATCTTCCAAAAGGTACAATTCCAAGAAACTAAGTGATTTCAATACTAATAAGTATACATGCTTTGGATGTGGTGAGCAGGGACATATCAAAGCAGAATGTCCAAACAGTGAAGCTAAGGAGACAACAGATTTTAAGAAAGGAGAAAGAAGAGGCAAGACAAAGAAAGCCTATATAGCTTGGGAGGATAATGAAGTGTCTTCCTCTAGCTCCTCCTTTGAAGATGCAAAGGTTAATCTGTGCCTACAATCTTCTATCTCAAGTAGTGTAAGTTCAACTTCTTCATCTAAAGGTGATAGCTATTATCAACTTCTTGAGATTTTTAAGTAAACTCATGAAGAAGCAAACAAATTGTTAAAAAATTTCCACGTCAGTAAGTGAGACCCACACGCTATTTCTTTACCCGTGCCAATTTAATATATGAGAGGGAAGAGAAGAAAAAAAGAGGGAAATGAGAGCGTTTAGGGGTAAAGAGAAGAAAAAAAAGAAATAAAATATGAGAAGTGAATTAAAAGTTTAGAGAATTTTCTTGAAATTTTGAAATATACCTTTAAAATTTAACAAACTTTAATTAAATTTATTATTAATCTTTGGTAAAAAAAATTGTTAAAACAATTCCTAAATTATACTTACCTCCGTTAAATAACCTCCATTAAAAAATATTCTTGTACTCAAACAACTCCGGTTAGAGAACTTGTTGGATACAAAACTTCGTACACAAAGATCATAACACCCTAGCAAGGCTCAATCTAAATCTTAGTAAGGCCCAAAATAATTATAAACAAAGTCCAAGAGTAATTCTGAATTATGTAATTAATAAAATGTAATAACAAGTTCTGAATTTAGTAATTAAAATATAAATAGTAGAATTCCAATAAGATTCATGAGGCGCAATACATTGCATTATAAATAAGAGATGTCATAAATATGTAAAGAAAGTGTTTTTTTTAGAGATTACATGACTAAAATTTATTCTGACTTTATCATGGGGAATTTTGTAGGTACACTCCATTTGTCCATCAAACCGAGAGGCCGTGAACTTGTAATGGAAGGAAGGAAACAACAATAAGAAGGGAGAATTGACTGAAGACTTGATGAATTAGTTGTAATTATGTTGGTGAAAGTTCTCTAAGCAGAGGAGCAATTCATTGTTGGGTTGATATAAGGACTCTTATAACAAATATCTTGTAGTTGTTGACAGAACCTATCAACACATGACGATTCTAGATTGTCACTTAGTAAGAAATTCCTGAGTTTGGCATGATTTTCTCTGACTTCTCTGCCAACCACATTCCCATCTTCCATAACAGTTTGCACAGCTTTGCATACACTTTCTTTTGTGAACAACCCATCTTCTTCACCTTTCTCCACTTGCACTCCAACCTTTAAGATCATACTCAACATCTTTGCATTCATGATATGATCAGTACCAAGCCGTGGTAGCAGCACCAACCCACACTTGTTAACAAGCGCTTCTGTCACAGAAGCAGCTCCACAGTGTGTTATGAAGCACCCAACAGAAGGGTGTCCCAAAATCAGTTGTTGCTGAACCCAACCTCCATATGCAATTCCTCTTCCTTTAACCCTTTCTCCAAATCCTTCTGGCAGAGCTTCTTCAATAGACTCAAATCCATCAGGGGGCTTAAGTGCTGCGAGAAATGGAAAACCTGTTAATTCAAGACCAAGCAACAACTCTTGGAGCTGATTTTGTGGTAACGGGCTTTCGCTTCCATAAGCACAGAAAATAACGGAACCCGGGTTGAATCCCCCAAGCCACGAAGCCCATTTTTCCTCTAAAGTGGTGTTTGGTGGCTCAGGTAAAAGTGGCCCCGAAAGTAAAACAGGCTTCCCATACACAGTTTGAAGATACTCAGCATATGGCCCGTCAATTTCTCTGCAACCTTTGAATCCAATTGCATCCGCCGAGCAGAAACCTTTGTATCCCCGATCGTACAGGAGAACACCACTTCCAAACTCCAATTTCCTTATTTCAACGAGGCACCGAAGTTCATGTGGCTGAAACTTGATGCATGAATCAGGGAACCCCGGAGGAGGTTCCATTAGATCAAGTTCAGTTAACTCTCTTCCTTGGCTTCGTCTTGGATCTTCTACAAGGTATGCTGAGGATAATGGGTGAAGTATGAGGTACATGACACTCTTGATGCTTAGGCTCCGAGACAAGTTGGGTAGCCAATGTTGGAAATCGAAGAAAACAATTTGCGGGTTGAGATCCCTGAGGAGAAGTTCAATGTCCTTCTGTGTGCGATCCATGGCGGTGGTAAGAAGTGGGAATAAAGAGAAGGGGACGTCTGAAGTGGTCTCAGCATGGTGAGGAAGGCCATGAACATGAGGAAGCTTGATGGGGATAAAGGTGATGAGATGAGGGTGGAGATTGAGGTGGTGTAGTTTGGTTTGTGTTCTTTGTGGGACTATAAAGGAGATTCTGTGGCCTCTCTCTGCTAACTTGTTGGAGAGGTGAAGATTAGGGGTGAGGTGTCCCATAGCAAACCAAGGAAATATTGCTATATGCAAAGGAGCAGCACTTGCAGCATCCATGGCTGTTGGAGTTATTTGCTGATCGCACTTCGAATGAAGTGGAGAAAGCTAGGCCATTTATAATCTATATCAAAAGATACCTCGTAATTTAAGGTCACCAACATTCTCAAAGTCATCATTGTACTTAGTTTGGTAGTGCCGTGTCTTCATGTGAAAGAGACGAAGAAAAGAATACCCAGCACGTACACAGATAGTCAATGTATTTGATAGAACTAGCCATGTTGTGTTACCCTTCTTAGAAGAGGCTCTTTGGAAGATCAGATGGATGCACCAAGTTCACTTCACACAAAATTCATACTTTTTTATTCTTTTGACTTGTACGCACAAGTGAAACAAAAAAAAGGATAGAAATTAAGAGAAATTATTTAATTAAAAAGTAACTGGTGGTAAAATAAAAGAAGATTATAGTTATTAATAATTTCATTTATTGTTATTAATATTGTTTTTAATTATTTATTATTATAATGGAAATATTCATAATTAAAAAACCAGACTTAATATCTCAATCTAAGATTAAGGCAAGTGTCACACTTGTTGCTAAAGAACTCTTTATCTGATTTAAGATCTCGCTATTGGTTCCATTACTTTTATTCTTTATAAGATAAATTGATAAATATTAAAAGAAAGCAACAATTTGGAGCGGTTATTTTTTTTCTTTTATACTTTCAAAGAAAATTTGCACATAACGCTAGTACTGGTATGTGCATTGTAAAAAACAAAGTAATTCAAAAAAATTTATCAAGAAAAAACTAATTAATAAATGCGAGGTATTTCGTATGGGTGGACAAAAATCCAAATTACAAAATTCAATCTATAATTATCCAAATTTATATTAATTTTAATCCATTTAAATGGATTTATCTCAAATCCAAATCAATATTTTTGGATTTTAAATCCAATCCATTTAATTGGACATGGATTAGATATAGATTGGATACATTTTTTGATTATCCAAATTGCATTTTGGGTTGTATTTTGACTTGGCCTGATCCAGGTTGAGCCAAGACAATCCGGACCCAAATTAAGCAAAGTCGGCTCAAGTCCACGTCGAGACGAGTCGTCCGGGCCCAAGTCGAATCGAGTCGGTATGGGCCAAAGTCGAGCCAAGTTGTTCCGAGCCAAAGTCGAGCCGAGTCAACCCTTGACCAAGTCGAGCTGAGTGGCCGATATTGAGTTGACCCAAATCGGTCGGGGCCGATATCGACCCAAGTTGGCCAAGGCCAATGTCTAGTCGAGCCGATCCAGCCCCATGTCGAGTTGAGCGGGCCTGGGTCGATGTCGAGCCGAGCGGGTCCGAGTTGAAGTCAAGTCGTCCAGGCCAGGATCAAAGTCCAATCGTTCGGGCCCGGGCTGATGTCAAGTTGCCCGGGCACGGGCCAATGTCGAGTCGAGCGGGACTGGGTCGATTTCAAGCCGAGCGGGCATGGGCCGATGTGGAGCCAAGCAGGCTTGGGCTGATGTCGAGTCGTCTGAGGCGGGGCTGATGTCGAGCCGAGCAGGCCTAGGCCGATGTTGAGCCGAGCAAGCCTGGGCCGATGTCGAGCCGTCCGAGTCCGGCCGATGTCGAGTCGTTCGGACCTGGGCCGATTTCAAGTCGTGTGAGCCGATGTCGAGGCGAGCGGACCCGGGTCGATGTCGAGGCAAGCGGACCCGGGTCGATGTCGAGCCGAGTTGGTTTGCGTCCAGGTTTAGTCGTCTTAGGCCTAGTTCGAGCCAAGTTAGTTTGTGTCCATATCAAAATGGATTTAATGTAATTGACAAAGTGGATTTAATCTAATTAACAAAGTGGATTTAATCTAGATTTAATCCACTTTAAATGGATTTTAAAAAAATCCAAATAAATTTGATCTAGTTAAAATGGATATGGATTTTAAATCCAATCCATTTATTTGGATTTGGATTGGATCTAGATTGGATTTTGAAAAATTCAATCCTTGACCACCACTAATTTCAGGGATACCTCAACCCGTATACAAAAGGTCTCCATAAGAAGTTCAACCTCCTACCTCGATACACTGCGAAAAGTCCTTAAAACAACCTATCAAACAAGATGTAACTACCTAGCGTAGCCCCACAACTCAAAAAAGACCTCCTAAAAATTTTAACAGACTTCATACACACCAGTGGTTCAAGACACCAATCAAAGTAAGAGAAACATATCCCATGTGCTTTGGACTTTATCCAAGACCAGGCCTTCAATTGAGTCAGAGTAAAGATCTCATTATGATCTATCATTCCACCTCTAAAAATCCTCTTGTTCTTGTGTTTCCATAATTCTCCTACCACTGCTATCTACACACAACTCCACATCAGGTTAACACTACTTTTGACTCCACACCTTGAAACTAGCGAAGTGCTTTTTAGGCTCCTGATGAACAGGTAACTCAATTATAACAATACATTATTCAAAATTTTCATTTTTAACTTGTTATTCTTTAATTCATAAAACTTCTCTTTTTAAAAAACATTATAAAAAAATCATGAGAATATCAATAAGTTGATGATAACTTGCAAAAATTTCACATCTTATTCAATTGATATTGATAATTATACACAGAACTTTAGTTTCACATTAAATCTATTCAATTGTTTCTCAAATAGAATATTCATAATAATGACTTATTTATTACTACAAGGAATAATTACAACATTGTATTTTTTACTTATGTTCAAATATTTTCTTAAGTCAAGTTATTTCTTGTACTGAAACAATTGACATATATACTTAATTTATAAAGAAGATTAAGACACAATATTTTGCTAATTCTATATATTTTCATAAGTGTTTTTCATATCAATTCACTAAAAAAAATTTCAAATTAGTTTCCAAAAATTTACGTTGACCCAAAAGTAAAAATTATTATTGTAAATCAAACCTACAAAAATAAATTTTAAAAAATTAGCATGCATTTAATGGACACAAAGTCGAAGAAAAAAGAAATATATTTGTTAAGTTGGCTTAACCCACACAAAAGTGGACAATAAATGTATATTATTTTAATAAAAATAAATTGCGAAGGTCAAACCTACGCAATTAATTTTATAAACTTTAAAATTAAATGGAAAATTATGTGAGAACTTAACGGAGGATAGACGGACGCATTGTAATAAAATAGTTTTAGAATATCAAAAGTTAGACATAGGTAAGATTGACAAATATTTTTAATCATCCACGTAGGCTAGTCCAAGAGATTATTATAATACAAAAAATATCAGTTCTCACTTAAAGTTTTAGTGTGCCAGATTCTCTCACTTTCCTTCTCTGCTTAAATCTTAATCTCTTTCCTTTTCTACTTAAACCGTAATCTATGAGAAATTTCTCCAAAACCAACTCCTCAAAATCGTCACAGGTGAAGCTGCGGCGAAGGTCCGCGAAGATGCACGCGATTTCTTAATGGTGTCATTGAAGGTGAGCGGTGGTAGATGGTGGTCATCTGAGCTCCGTTGGTCGTTTGAAGCTTTGTCGTGCGAGATTCGAAATTAAAAGCGAGATTTGATGACAACGAGCACGACAGCAGGGAGTGCAACGACGACGGACGCGAATGATGGCCACAGGAGGCGAGCGCGAAGACAACTGCTACTGCAAGCAGTGACGATATCTTCAACAACACAATCTTGAAAAGAAGTGACGCTGCTGACGACGAGGAGAAAGCGCAGGAGACACAAGTAGTGGAGGTGTGAGCGGTTGAGATGCACCGTAATTTGAGTGATTGATGTTTCAACAATTTGGGGCTTTTTTTAGGGTTCTATATTTCAATTATTTTGTTTTGTTTTTAAACTGGCCCTGCGATTCATCCTCCATAGTATTGGTCTTTTAATTTTTATTTTTTATTTAAATTAATTTATGTTCAGATTTAATTTTACTTTAGAAATTTTCAAACTTTATTATTGAAATTAAAGTCTAATTTTAATTTGCTGAGCAATTCATATGTGGAGATATAAATGTTATATTTATAGAGAATTGAAATTTCAATTTTAGTTTGGAATGGAGATCCATTTACATATGCATATTCATATTAGTTAGGTTTGGAGTATTATTTTACAGGTTTGGCAATGAACAATATATATTAGTTAATATTCATATATATTGTCGGTTTTGCGTAGGCTTAGCCTACAATAATTACATTAGCTAAACCTACGCAAAATAGCGTGGGCTTTCAATTGCGACGCAAATGTATTTGTGTCCATGAGTATAGCTTCCATTAGCTATGGGACGCTAATTTCACGAAAATATTTCTTTTGCATCGGTATTTCCCTGTTTTTGTGTGTTTTTGGCCCACTCAAATTTAGTGATTTTGTGTAGTGATTATGTATATTGTCAAGTCAAATAACATTGTTTCAATTTTATTTTTATATTTTATCTTGTAATCCAAGTGACTTGAATATATCTTTACACTCGCCTATATAGATTTGACTTAGATTATTCAAGGACTAAGAAAGTAAACTTGTTACAAACATGATAACAAGATGAAGTCATGCAGAGTAAGTAATGGAGGATGGGAGACTGGATGTTAGTTATGCAAGACAAGCTCAAGTTATGTCATAGAAGTCTAGATTTTGAGATGCAACTCTGTTTTGTAGTAAAGCTGAATAAACATTTATGATGGAAGATGCAACAAAAATTGACATAAGGAGCAAGTGGAGATTGCCTCTATTAATGTAGTGTCAGAACTGTTCAGAGTCCATATGGAATTCGAGAATAACAATTTAAAGGAAGAATACCTTTTGTTAGGGGTATTGGTAAAAGGTTTTGCATTGTTCTTGCTATGATTAGTATTGTTATTTATGGTTTGTGAGAGTATTACTCTAACCTTGGTGGATGTTGGGGGTTCGGTAATGCTGATTTTGTATAAAGGTTGAGATATCCCTGAAATATCTCTTTCATTAATTTTATTTTTTGCTTATGAAAAAAACATGATATTTGAAATAAAATAAAAGGTTAAATATGTTTTTCGTCCCTAGTCCAAACTTTAGGCCATCTAAGTGCTTGTAGTATGGAAATGATTGGAATAGGTCATTTTACGTGTAAAATTAATTCAATTTGAGGTTCCACTTCATCAATCCATTAAAAATAGTTATAGTGAGCATCAATATGCAATCAAAACAATGAATTTTGGAAAAAAAAATACTAACAATTTTTTTTAAAAAAAACTAACCATCATTTCATATACAAAATGGCCCATTCTAATCATTTTCATACTAATAAGTACTTTGATGGTCTAAAATTTAAACCATGGGACTAAAACCAATTTTATATTATAATAAAAAACGAAAAATATATTTAACCTTAAAAGAAAAAAACCAAAGATTGTTACACCTAAATATTCCAATTTTTTTTAATATTTTCTCAGCATATTTATTTGACAAGTAAAAAAAATACGTAGACACTTACTTCCTTAGGAGAGTTCTAGATTTGTCACCATTAATATCACCCTTAAATGGAAGAGACTTGGATATTATATTAAAGACAATTGAATTCAGTTCGGAATTTTTCGGTCCTAAAAGTGGTGAGTTCGGCATTTTTTTTGGTGCGATTTGGTATGTTAAAAACATTTACCTACCTTATTAAAGGGTGGATAGCCGGACCCAAGGCCTGCTAATATTTTTTTATAAGTTTATAGCTTTTGAAATTTATTTTTTATTTATATATTTTAAAAGACATATTTAATTCTATGAATCTTTTAACTATTTAATTAATTAATATTTTTAATTTAACTTCTAAATTTTATCTCTTAACACTATACCGTGATAAGTTATCATATGTTGGAAAGTCATTGATTGTGCAAAATAACATGACATGCATCTTGAAAGTTTCATTAGCAAATCTGTCAAATATTTCAACACCCTAATCTCACGTTAACTTTAAATCTTCAATTAGGGGACTTAGATAAATATCTATGTCATTTCCTGGCTATCTTGGACCGGATATCTTCATAGACAACATCATGTATTTTTGCTTCATGCACAATCCATGAGGTAAGTTGTAAATAACTAGTAAAACAGACCATGAACTGTGATTCATACTCATATTACCAAACAAATTCATTCTGTTATGTAGCTAAAAAAAGTCGGATATTTCTTGACTCTTTACCAAACTCTTGAAACTCGTCATCAAATTTCTTCCATTGAATAAAATCAGCTAGATGGCAATACATGCCATCACATTTCCTCACATTTGCATGCCATTTAAGATTCTTAGCATCATTTGGGTTTGAAAACAAATGTTTTATCCTTGGAATGATGGGAAGATACCACACAACCTTCATTGGGGGTCCATGTTTGTCCATCTCTTCATATGTATCATCATCTTTTTGTTTCAACTTATAACGTGATAACCCACACCTCAGACAATTTTTCAACAATTCAAAATCCTTCATGTATCATATACAATCATTAGGACATGCATGTATCTTTTTATACTCCATACCCATCGAACAAAGAATCTCTTTGGCTTCATAATTACGATTAGGTAGAGTATTTCCCTGTGGAAGCATATTCTTCAACAACTGAAACAATTTCGTGAAGCTTTTATCAGCCCACCCATTTATTGCCTTCAAATTCATTAATCTTAACACCACCGATAATCGTGTAAAGTTACTTGATCCAGGATACAATGGAGCCTTTCATTGCTTGACATATTACCATATTCATGCGCTTTTGCAAAAGACTCAGCTCCAATATCACGAATCATGTCCTCCAATCGGTCATCATGTACTTCATTATGTACTGCATCATCCATGGTATCCATGGTGGACTGAACATATTCTTCAGATACGGAAACACTTGGTAAATTTAATAATCCACATGCCATGTCCAGGTTGTATAAGATCGTAAAAACCCATCACATAAAAGGTGCTCCCTGATTTTGTTAACATCCAATCTCCTCCCGTTCAAACAATTAATGCACAAACACTTAAATTTTACTTCATCATGACCACTACTATTGGTGTAAAGTTGTATAAATTCTTCTACTCCTCTTTCGTACTCATCACCTATATGAACTAAGTTAATCCAATCTCGATCCATTATGTTCTATAATGGTCATTGAGGTGTTCACTAATGCATGTGAAATCTCACGTTTTTATTATAAGTATAAACCTATGCCATTCGAGAAGATTCACTTTTATTATAATTTAATATTACATAAATTTAATCAACATTCCTTATATTTAACGAAATTTCGGCAGCATTTCGCATTGGTCTTCAAGTGGCACGAAATGAAAGTGGTGATAAATCTCCACAATCAAATATGCACCCGAAGAACAACACGAAAAACTATGAACCAAAATTAGGTAAAAATATATATGACATGTCAATTACAAGTTATGTACTACTGAAATAATAAAAAGTAGTTGTTCTTCTCAAACTTTCCACTTGGACAATTCAAGACTCAATACAATTATTGTTACTACAACTTCCTCTGCCTTTTAAAAATTGTTTAAAAAAATTACATTTGGAGAAGTAGTAGACAAATACATGTATTAAATCTCAAACCAGAAACTAAGGGTCTCTAATACGGGAAACAATTGTCAAGGGTTGAACACCCTCAAACTCAATACCAACACGTATAAAAAAAATTATAAATATACGTGCAATATAAAATTAACAAATTTAAATTAATAATTCTATTCTAACAATTAACATAATATAAATTAACAAATTATAAATTAATATAATAATTACCTTAAAAAATTATAAATACTAAAATATACAAACTATAATACATACTAAAATATTTAAATTATTATAAATACTAAAAAAATATTAAAAAAAAAGAACACACCAACTGTTAATATATTTAATTTTCTATTTTAAATTATTGAGCTTTGTTTGTTTGGCCAAACTTTCATTTTCTGTTTCAGCTAGGTCTTAATCTTTTTCTTATATATACACCATGTATTTTACTCTCTAATATACAACTGAATAAAAGTTTCTTTTATATTTATTTTTCTCTACAATTAGGATTCATCAAAACCTCTCTTTCTTCATTACGATCACGTGCGATTACGTACGTTACATTAAAGCATCACATCAGACAAGGAATATTCATCTTCATTTACTGTAATATGGTATCAGAGCTCTTCGAATGAAGAGTTCTGCTGCGCTTCTCTCTGATTTTTATTTCCCTCTTTGCGGTTCTTGGTTATTTTTTTCTGTTCTCTTTCAAAATCTTGATTGGTTTTAAAAATCTTTTAGGCAATGTTTAATGAAAAGCATGGGTTCCCTCCTGGCTACAAATTCAACAATTGGACATCCTAAGCCAATAATATGATTACTACTAACACTTTTTTCTGAGCTTTTTCCTAAAGAACAGGATGTAAAGGGGATTCAACTTACATCACAACAATGTCAATTCCTTACCAACATTTTGCGTCAGCAAAACCTTGAGGATCTTGCCCCTCACACTCAAATTAATCAAATCCCCAATACTGAGCATTGTTCAACAAGTAAGTTTCTCTCTTCACTATCTTCTATAAAAGAATCTTGGATTATTGATTCTGGTGCCACTGATCATGTTTGTCACAATTTGAACGTTTTTACTACTTATACTAAAATTAAACCTGTCTTAATTAGTTTTCCAAATGGCCAAACTGTTTATGCCACATATTCTGGTTTAGTACGTTTTTCTGATAAGTTTTATTTGTCTGATGTGTTATACGTGCCTCATTTTCAATTAAACTTAATATTTGTTTCTAAACTCACACACCAACTTAAATGCACTTCAACTCACTGCATTATACAAGACAATATCACCCAAGAGAGGATTGGTACAGTTAAAGCCACCGCTGGCTTGTACCTTGTCACTACCTTGCCTGCTTCTAGTCGTTCTAAACCGCATTGTTTTGCTCCTTTTATTAATTGTAATATCACAGACAAAACACTATGGCATTATAGACTAGGACACCCTTCACATGAAAGATTACATGTCTTAAGCAAACAATACTCTTTTATTACTGTTGATACTCATCATGTATGTGACACTTGTAGTCGTGCAAAACAGAGAAAACGTCATTTCACTTTAAGTAATACTGTTACCTCTGCTATTTTTTATCTTGTACACTTTGATATTTGGGGACCATGTTCCATAATTTCTATGCAAGGTTTTCGTTATTTCTTGACTATTGTTGATGATTACTCGCGTTATACTTGGGTTATTCTGCTGCATAACAAATCTGAAGTGTGTCAGCACATCATTAACTTCACTGTTTTCGTTCAAAATCATTTCAAAACTAATATCAAAACAATTCGTACTGACAATGGTGTTGAGTTTGCTATGTCAAATTTTTATGCTTCAAAGGGAATTATACATAAAAAATCTTGTGTTGAAACACCACAACAAAATGGCATTGTAGAACGTAAACATCCACACATACTAAATGTAACCCGGGCTTTACTTTTTCAAGCAAATCTTCATCCTATTTTTTGGGAATTTGCGGTAAATCATGTTGTTTTCTTAATAAATGTTATTCCTACTCCATTACTTAATAACATCACTCCTCATGAAAAGTTGTTTGGAAAACCATATGACATTTCCTTTCTAAAAGTGTTTGGTTGTCTCTGTTATGCTAGTACCATTACTGCACATAGGAAAAAATTAGATGATAGATCTATCAAAGGTATTTTTCTTGGCTTCCCGCAAAATACAAAAGGTTATATTATCTTAAATTTAAAGTTTCATAGCATAGAGATATCAAGACATGTAATCTTTCATGAAAACCACTTTCCATATAAATTGGACAGTGGCTTGCCTAAGGACCCTAACACTTTATCTCTCCCTATTTCTAATGCATATAATTCTGCTTTTGATTTTTTTTCTGATACTGCACCTCCTGTCGAGCCATGTGCCTCTACTCCTGCACCTAATACTGTCCCTCCACCAGCCTCATTATCCTATGATCTTCCAACAAATAGTGCCTCTACTCCTGCATTCAACATTGCACCTCCATCAGAATTATCACCGCCTGCATCTCCAGGAAGCATCTCACCCCAATTTCCAAGAAGATCAGCTCGTCCTCACCGACAACCTGCCTATCTTGCAAATTTCCACACTGCAACCAACACTGTAAGTAGTAGATATCCTATTCATAATTATTTGTCTTACAATTCCTTATCTTCCAATTTTAGAAATGTTATTTCCTCTATCAATTCTCATCCTGAACCTCAGACATATAACGAAGCCTCCAAACATGCTTCTTGGCAATCTGCCATGCAAGATGAGCTTCAAGCTCTTGCTGCTAACAATACTTGGCAACTTACCCCTCTCCCTCCAGGAAAGAAAACTATTGGTTGTAAATGGGTATATAAAATCAAATACCATTCTGATGGCACTGTTGAGTGCCAGAAAGCTAGAGTTGTTGCCAAAGGGTTCACCCAACTTGAAGGACTTGATTTCTTAGACATTTTTGCACCTGTTGCTAAACTCACTACCCTCCGCCTTCTCTTTGCTATTGCCACTACCAAAAATTGGATTTTAAAACAACTTGATGTCAATAATGCATTTCTTCATGGTGATCTCCATGAAGAGGTATACATGACCCCCCCACCTGGCCTCTCTCTTCCTTCTCCCCAGCATGTTTGCAAGCTTCAACGGTCTTTGTATGGCCTTCGTCAAGCTGGTCGCCAATGGTACGCCAAACTTTCTACTTTTCTTTTATCAAATAATTACTTTATTTTTGTTGTTGATCACTCTCTTTTTCTTAAATATAATAATGATAAACTCACTGTTATTCTTGTTTATGTTGATGACTTGGTCTTAACTGGTGATGACATGGAGGAAATCAATACAATTACTGCATCCCTTCACCATCACTTCAAGATAAAAAATTTAGGTAATCTCACCTACGTTTTGGGACTGGAAATTGCTCACAACAGTACTGGTCTTCATTTAAGTCAACGGAAGTATACTCTTGATCTCCTTCAAGAAACTGGCATGCTTGACTCTGCACCTGTGGCCACTCCTATGACTCACACCTCCCGTCTCTCTCTCGACCAAGGCTCACCTCTCGATGCTGATGCCACTTCCCAATACAGAAGACTCCTTGGACGTCTAATTTACTTAACCAACACGCGACCAGACATCGCCTTCGCTGTCCACAATTTAAGCCAATTCATATCTGCACCCGCAACTCATCATCAGCAAGCTGTCTCACGTCTTTTGCGTTACCTCAAGGGCACCCCTGGTGAAGGACTATATTTTTCTCATACTAGTTCACTTCACCTCTGTGGTTTTAGTGACTCTGACTGGGCAACATGTCCTACCACACGCAAATCTGTCACTGGATATTCCATCTACTTAGGAGACTCCCTAATATCATGGAAATCAAAGAAGCAGCCAACTATCTCCCGCAGCCCCTCTGAAGCCGAGTATAGAGTCCTTGCCACCACCACATGTGAGTTACAATGGTTGTCTTACCTCCTTCAGGATTTACATCTTCCTCTCTCCCAGCCTGCAACCCTGTACTGTGACAACAAATCTACCCTTCAAATAGCTTCCAATCAAGTTTTTCATGAACGAACCAAGCACATCGAAATTGATTGTCACATAGTTCGTGAAAAACTTAACTCTGGTCTCCTCAAACTACTGCTCATTACTTCTGCAATGCAAGTTACTGACATATTCACCAAACCCCTTGCTTCCGCACAATTCTCTACTCTAAAATCCAAGCTGGGCCTGACAAATATCTACTCCCCAGTTTGAGGGGGGGTGTTAATATATTTATTTTCTATTTTAAATTATTGGGCTTTGTTTGTTTGGCCCAACTTTCATTTTTTGTTTCAGCTAGGTCTTAATCTTTTTCTTATATATACACCATGTATTTTACTCTCTAATATACAAGTGAATAAAAGTTTCTTTTATATT
The DNA here is from genome assembly GCF_000499845.2 of Phaseolus vulgaris. NCBI lineage: Eukaryota > Viridiplantae > Streptophyta > Magnoliopsida > Fabales > Fabaceae > Phaseolus > Phaseolus vulgaris. The sequence continues at coordinate 28,973,385 of NC_023755.2, read as the reverse complement.
TATTTTTCTCTACAATTAGGATTCATCAAAACCTCTCTTTCTTCATTACGATTACGTGCGATTACGTACGCTACATTAAAGCATCACATCAGACAAGGAATATTCATCTTCATTTACTGTAATACCAATCTCAAGCGACGGTGGTGATGGCAACGACAGCGGTGGAGGGCAACGACGACAATGTGGAGGGCAGCTCAAAAGCGGAGCGCGGTGGTGGAATCAATAAGCAGAGAAACGAACAAGAACAGTGGTGAAGAAAGCACACAAGAACCTAAAACAATGTCAATGGAAGAATGAGCAATGAGGGTGGAGGGTGGGGGAAGAATAAACAGAGAACGAAAGCAGAAGAATAAGCAATGGAAGAACTTACAAAGGCAGTAAATGAAGAGAGTTGAAATGAAATGGAGAGAGCGCAAAAAAGAAATGGACTCGTAGAGAACAAAAGGGTAAGTAGCGCGGGCTTAATTAGGGTAATAACAGGGCTATAGACGGCAGTTGTAGGGTAAAATCGTCGTCTATCTCTAAATGCATCCCAATATACAACGATTTTATGAAAACCACTATATATTATACAATGATAGACGACAGTTAGACCCCGCAATAATCGTCTATTCCTTCTGTGATTTAAATAGAAAGCAGTTGTAAGAGGAATCACCATTTATTTACCTGATTTAATTTAAAAATGTTACTATGTTTTGATGGATACTATTTGAGAGTGAAATGCAATATATTAGTTATCGTAAACTAGCGTTTTTGCCCTAGTGAAAGTTTATATATGGAGAAATGTGAAAAATGAGTTTGGAAAAGAAGTGAGAGAAAATCACATAAAAGTGAGGAGCTTCTTAACAAGTTGGACTCCGCTTATGTTTATAATTTCTGTCGCGAACTACTTTTAATTGTGACAATCCAATCCAAAACCTATTTAAATCAGTGATTTCACTGTAAAGTAATTCATATATATTTACAAAAGTAACTAACGATAAATTTTTATTAGAAAGAATATATAGAAGTAAAAGCTACTTTTAATTCATGTGTTAATTTTTTTATGAATAGAGAAAAATGAGATAAGTAATTTGCGTGCCGTTTTAGGAGTATAAAATTAAAACAATTATTCGTAGCAGAGATAAGTCATTGGTCTATGTGTGGAGACTTTTGTGGGTTTTTTAATAGGGTCATCTTTTTTTTTTCTTTTTAACAAAATAGAGTTGCTTTTAATATGTTATGTGATAACATAATTTTATTGTAAGAAAATAAAAATAAAATACAATTTCTGTGTCACCTTGTTTTTGTTACAATAAAATCTTAAAACATTAATGTAATTTCTTTACAATAATTTTGTGTTATGTTAGAACAACTTTCTCAATCTCGTAGTAGTTTGAAAAACGACTTCATTTTAGTGATAATAAAGAAAATTTGTCCCGTACTGTTAAAAGAACCGACTTTTGTGGGGTAACCAAAATTTGAGTACTCCGCATCCAATTTTGTTGTTGCTGTGTATGTTTGTTTAAGAAAAGAATTATGGTTTTTTGACCTATGGGGAAAAGGAAAAGTGTCTTATGGTTAGAAAAAGACGTATTATATCAATTAATTATTTTCCCTTTTGGAAAAAGATGTCTTATAATCTAGAGGCCTAGGCACTATCCATCCGGATTGATAAAAAAAAGTGACATTTGATAAAGGATGGCAGTTTGCAAAACGAAAGGTTGAGGTAAATCCAACCTTTGATGGTGTAGAGTGACCTTAAAACAATGTCTTATCCCATGCCATTAACAAAATATGGAACAATGGTTTAAGCTGTAATCCCCGTTTATCATTTCAAAGACATTATTGAGTCCCCTCTTAATGAAATCTATGAAAATATCCAAAGGCAATTGAAACGAATGTTTCATCCCTCAAGTCATCCAAAACCTACAACTCTCGTCTTTGTGAGTTCTTGTCAAACATGTAAAACAAAAGAAATGTTACTTTTGCCAATAACACATTTAAAAGACAGAGATTTATAATTGTGATTTAATCAATGTAATTTTAAAAGAAAAATGTGTAGAAAAAAATGGATTATCAATAATATATCATGGTTATTTTAAAATTGTTCTATTTGAGAAAAAAATATTATTTTTCCAATTATAATTTGGGACAGAATCTATCATCACTCTGAAATAAAAACTAGAAAATAAAATCAAAGAACCATTTTTTTTCTCCTGATCTGGATAGGTTTGACTATTCAAGAACAAATGTTCCTCAAGATTCTAGTTGAAGCAGATCTGCAAGCAGCTTAAATTTAGTTAAACTGGAAAAAAGAAGTTTCTGAAACGGACGTTATATTATTCAACCAATAGTTACCTTAATCCAAGAAATTAGGAAACGTAAAAAGAAATTATAGGTCCCATCTCCCTAGAGTAACAGAAGCTAAAACAATCTTCTAAGGGTATTAAAAAAAAATGAACCGTTATTTGCCTACTGAATAACCTATAATAAATAATTCATCTCACAGGAAAATAACCTAAAAATGAAAAGAGCAATGATATATGGACAACTTGCTCCACTATACAACTCTTCATTTATGATATAAAAAAGGATATTTTTGTCATTTCATACAAAAAGTTGAAATTTTAGGTAAAGAAAAAGAGTTGTATACTGGAATAAGGTTGTCATTGTATCATTTTCCTATACCTGTACGTGTTCTTGTGCAGTGAAAGAGCGAAAACACAAGAATAATTATATTTCCTGACATCCAAGGCAAAGCTCCAAAGCAATAGGAAGTAACTAGAAATTTGAATCATCCATACAATTGTTGCGATGATTATGATAGAGCACTGAGTCGGTTATAGAGGTAACAGTATCTGAAATGACTTTGTATATGGTTTCGACTGATTCAGGAGCGATATATGGCCTAGTAGTGCAACTTTCAACTATGTGGAAGGCAATAGTTAGAAGACTTCGAGTGCTTCTATCTTCATCTCCCTCCAACCTTTCAGGAAGAATGCTAAACCCTGATGGCAGGATCATCACTTTGTCAGGGTTGGATCCGTGTATAAGACCTGCCACAGCTGCCTTGTCTAGTGGAGCATACACCACGTACGAACCTGTTGAGTCTGTGTAACTCTCTTGCACAAAACAGATTACAAGCTTCCCCTCTGAATTCTAACAACATTGCAAATAAAAGGGTTCTTTAGGTTTTCGGTTTAGTTTCAAGAGATTAATGAAAAATGAAAGATGACATTTAATGATGCTTGCTTACGTTTGCTCTCATCAGGGAAACACGATTTCCTGGATTTTGGCCCTTCAGCATCGATGCGAATTCTCGAATAGTATGTCTACGTGAAAGCGAATCCCACTGCATTTATTCAACAAAATGAAAAAAGTTATTAAGATGTTAACTTTCTCTTATGATAATGAAGATATTCTTATGATAACTTTCCAGTCACCAACCCACCACTTTCCCGTTGCTGAAGCCGCCGCGGGCAGCCACCATAATTTATAATATTTAAAATGGTTGAAAGAGATTATGGAGCAAAACCTTAGTTCTGGAATTCTCATGCCGAAGGAAGTTGAACAGTCGATTTGGGGAGACATCGAGCCAAACAGAAGTAGTGAAAACCACTGATGTACCTGGAGGCTTTCCAGGTTCATCCATGTTATTCTTCACCATGATTCTGACGTATGGGGAATAAGCCATTTGAGTCCATGGATTGTCTGCGGTAGAACTCATATTTCTACAAAATGTTTTCATCATTCTATCTGCCAGTTTCAGCAAACTAGTCCTCCCAGTTTGGGCTATAAGAACTGTTGATATATATCAAAAGAAACAAGCAAGTTTAATGGAAAACATACTATATATATTAGAACAAATAACAACAAGCTTGCATATACCTCCTTCATCAGCAACCAATGATGTTGCGAATAGACTTTGTAACCATTCACCATATCGAACTAAGGAATTAGTCCAACGGGTTGCGCCAAAAGCTACAGTGGAGGTGAATAGGGACCGGAAATACTGGTCCACATGACTATCTTCTGCTTCTACATGCTCCACCCATATAACCTAAAAATGAAAAACAAAGTAAAACCAGTGCCTATGGCTTTCCAAAATGAAAGCACACAAAAAAATGGTTAACTTGATGATGTTGAATCCACCTTAGAGTATCCATTAGGCATTCCAGTAATTAAGCATCCCGATGGTCTTTTCAGAAAATTGGTCGTTGGGGAAGGAAGAAATTTCTCCAATGATACATCTACGACTCCCCATGTGCTATAAGATAACTGCTTGCTGTACCTTCCAAAATAACACTCCCTAGTCAATAAAACAGGCGCAGGCAAATGAAGTTCTGTGCTCATCTGTGAAAAGGAGAGAGAGTATACATCCAAATGAGAACAACATTCGCATTTTTTTTGGGAAATTCTAATGAAAACCTTCAATAAATTTATGGTTTGGATGAAAAAAACTGATACTATTAAAATTAAATTTAGTTTAGATGTAAATCATATAACATGTTTAATTTGATCTATGCATTCTGCAATACAAAAATGTGTGACTTGGGTAAGATTGGTAATTTCAGATGCATATAAAATGTAAAAGACCAAGACTTTCTAATGTGTTCAACATAGCTACCGTTATAGGAAGAACTTACACGGCAGTTATGATGAAGTGATCGGAGTCAACTGTTTGATGTGTAATTTTAAGAAAAAGTAAACATTCTCTCCATTTTTTGTGATTTATGTGATAGAGTGTATCAATTGTCCTGTATGATGATACCTTTGGGAGAACAGAAACATCCCCTTACATACATATTCACAAGAAAAGTTACTTGTTTCTTTTTTATCTTGCATATGTTAGCAAGACTGCTGCAAACAATATTCAAAAGATTGACCTTCCATCTCATCTCTTTTGAGGTCTGAAATAAGCTTCCTTATCTGTACTAACTACCTATGTCCTATTTTGCATCAATGAAATTGATTTACTTTCATAGTCTTAAGCTGTTAACCCTCATTGACAACATCTTTTAGCATCAATGGCCTCACCAAACTTTGGAATCCAGAATTCATCACAGCTGCAGTTTTCTTTGCCATCTTTCTAGAATATTACCTCATCAACTTAATTGATATAATTGGGTTCAACACTAATTCGAGTAGAAAAACTTTCCTTTGTAATCCAAGTCCATACACTTATTTGGGTTAAATTAAAAATCTCCTGGACATCAACCTTATCGATCCTAAAGATTATGTTGTTTTTCTGCACTCAAATACTTTAAATAATAGCTACCCATACACAACACCATACTTTATTTAGATTCTTGATACCTAACCCTCCTTCTTCCTTAAATTTGCATATATTATCCACTTGACCAAGCGATTAATTGCCTAAAGTTTATTGTCCACTTTCAACATCATCCAGTTTATTGCCTAAAGTTGGATCTAGCCTAAACCTATTAGTGAAGAAAGATTTTATCTATTTTTTACCCTTGTAGGTTCCTCACACCAATTGCTACCCATTTTAACACCATTTATTGCTTTTTTAACTCTCCTCCACTTTAACAACCTATGAAAGTAACATGTATTCATATCCCCTGATTTTACCCATCTTGTCCTGATTGTTCTCTATGTAGAGCTTCCTGTTTAAAACTCATTTTGATCAAATCTTCAATGAATTATTTTCTCTTGAACCTTTCCTCCTCTTCCAATTTTTTTTCCATTTCACTAATCTCTTTCATGATTTTGTGTTTATCTTGGTGTATGTCTCCAAACACCTCCCTATTCCAATCTTTTAGATTTTTTCACAGCCTCTTTAATTTCTCTTTAAAATAAGCATCGTCTTACCTCTTATCTTGTGACTATTCACTTTTAGCTTGAAAAACTCCTCATATTCGTTATTTGACTTCCATATATCAAAATTGTGTATGTCCTCACTAAGCTAAATTCAACTTTAACACAATTTTACAATGATTAGAAATTGTTCTATCTAGTACATATTATTTGCTTCATGACCACAAATTTAACCACTCATGTGACACTAGAACTCTACTAATCTACTTTTGGATGTGTCGTTTTGGCTATTCCAACCCCTCCTTTATAAAAAAATCTCTTTATGTAACTCCATTTTATCGGACTCCTAGACCTTTATATTTATGCTCACAATCTTCATTTACTACCTTTACGATTTCCTTCTTCTGTTCTTTGTTTCATTGTTCTATCTCTCTCTTCCATATTTAAAATACTACCCCTGTTTTTCATATTCTACTTGCCTCAAGAGGTCAATATCTAATAATAAGAGCCTATTACAATTTTTAATATCATTATCAGGAAAAGAATTACTTAGCATGTGAATGACCTTAACTAAAAATGTTACTCACCCTTGGACACAATTTCCTTTATTGAATGTTGCAGTTTTTTTTGTGCGTAATTTGCTTCGTTCCCCTCTTGCTAAGCATTCCACCACGGTTAAAAGACTCTGGATCTAATTTCTTCATGTGCCAATGATTTTCATGAGTGGACATTCACCATTTTCTGATACAACTTCTATACTTAATGTTTTATCTTTCAATTTTGGCTGTGAATCTCCTCTTCCATCCTCCACTAACTCCTCTGCCTCGCCATCATGTAGAGTATCAGCTTTATGTATCATGTTAACCTCCGATTCGTCAATTCTGACTTCCGGGGTTAGCTCATCCGTTTCGCTCCCGAAAGACTTCTCCAAATTATATCTCTAATGTATGGTGTGAACATTGCTGGCATTGCGACACGAACAACAAACTGGACTACGTTGACTCTTCATTTCCATTTGGAAAATGTATTTGAGACCCTGTACACATAGAGTATTCATGTACATTGGGCCTCATATAGCCCAGAGAATGTTTTCTTCAGCAAAATCATTGAACACAGAACACTCAAATTCTGAGCGCTTGATTCGGCTACACTTACATTCTTTGCACACTATCTTCCTCTCATATGCTTTACACTAAGGACTGTGTCCTCTTAAGAAATCGTGGTGAACCAGCACATATCTAGGGAATCTACTGACCTCCATGTGTGTACTTGAATCTTAAGGAAGCACTATACTCTTTCACTATGGCATTAGGTAGCTTGGGAAACATGTACATCACATTTTGGGATCAAGCATACCCAGAATGCACGTTCCACTAAATAATCAAAAGGCCTAATTTTTCAGCGAAAAAGAAACCAACTTTGAAGGCTCTGTTTTAGGAAGTGAAGGGTAATTTTAAATTTGCAACAAAAGATAATCTGAGAAATAAGAGAATATTGATAGATTATATACTTTGTACCGTTTGTGGGTGAAGGGAAGAAACTATGAACAACTTATTGTTTAGTTGTGAGACATGGCAGAATGCAAGGCTAACTGCAGCCAGGAAAGGGCAGCAGGTGTTATTTAAGTATGGAACTTTGTTTGGTTATGTTTAGTGTTTCATGTCTCTGCAAATGGTAGGACGATGTGTAATGCAAAATGTCTGATACCAATTGGTTTAAGGGTTTCTTTTATCAAACATATTCAGATATTATTCATGTCGATATTTTCCAATCAATTTTTCCTTTCTTCGTCACAAATTGGCTTCTTCCTAACCAAACTATAATATGTATTTTAATTCCCATAAAGGAAGGACTTGGAAACATTAATAAATATAGATATATAGCTTTAGCTATTTTCCAGTTCAAAATTATCACTAAAGTTTCGGTTGAGACCAGCGTTGATTGCTATTGAGACCATTTTTGTGAACATACTTAACAAGCGTGTTTTTTTGGCACCTGGCTCTTAAAATTGACATTAATAGGACATATCGCATCCTGGATTGACATTTTCTTATGAAATGTTTTAAAACAATTTAAGTTTAGTGACATCTTTTGTCAATCGGTGCACATTACTTTAAGTTTTGCCAAACTAACTATTTTCATTAAGGATAAATCGATATGTTTTTTTTTTTCATTAAGGGATTGTCTTGTCATTCTCGTTTTGGATCTGGTCTTGTTTTGTTGATCAAGTCCGTTTAATTTTTATGGTTTTTTCTCTTTTATTTTCATCTATTAATTTCAAACTACTTTGTCACAAATGTCTATTGTGGGTTCTACTTCGTCTAGTACTCCTTCATTTGATACCTCCATGTTATTTTCAATTCATTTCTTATATGGTATGAGGATCTCTAGTTTCACTCTTTTTGTTGCACATATAGGTACATTTTTTGCTGACCTCAGTCATACTTCCTTTGGCCGCTGGACTCTAGACTCAGGTGCCATAAATCACATTTCTGATAACAAATATTCTTTCTCTTTCTTGTCTAATATGGGTTATTTACCTTCTATTTCTATTACCATGACCAATGGATGTAAGGTCTCATCACATGGTCTTGTTCTATTAATCTTTTTTTGTTTTTATCTATTGATAATATTCTTTAGGTTCATGGATCTCTGCTAACAAAATATGTTCCTGGTCTCCAATTACTCAAACGGTCCAACCGCAACCCAATTACTCTCCAACAGTCCAACTGACTCAAGACTCCACTTTGAGGATAAAATGTTTTATGGGGCGGATAGTATTGTTAGGACAGACCCAATAGACAGTCCAAACTCACCTATTTAGGTGACATGGTTTCTCTGAATGAAGGGAAAAAAGAAGTTTTATAGTAAATCCTAGTTTTAATATCTCAGAGTGTACCTTAGGACTTAGTTTTAGTATAGAATAGGTAGTTGTTCTCTATCATCATGTTCTTGTTCTCTATCATCATGTTGTTGTCAAGTGCTTATGGAAAGGTTTAAGGAGTGCAGAAGTGAAGGGGTTCTTTATGTAGGTAATGCAGGCTCAACCGTGGGAATCTATTTGGCAGAATGTATGTGTAGCTAATTAGAAGGGGATCTAGGGTAGTATAATAGGCAGCAGGAAAAAGGCTGTTTTTTTATGTAGTTGATGCAGAACCATCTGTGAAAGGGGCTTATGTAGTTGCTGTATAGTTTAATATAATTATGCAGCAATTAGGGAGCATTGGTGATGATGTTACAAGGGTCAACAAGCACCAAGAAAACGGTTACCAAACGGATACCAAATGGATGGGAGAAAGTATACTAGTTTTGTATGTTCGGTGTTGCACACGGAATTGTTTTCAGCTCTTGACCTTTGGAGAAAGCTGAAATTTTGTGTAGGGAACAATGTGGCTCTCTGCATAATTATGCATTTCTGACTGATGCCTTATTCTGCATGGAAGAAGTCTTTGACAAGGGACTAAAACCGCTAAGCACACGGACAAGCATTGGAATGAAGAATGTCAGACTAGTGTTCTGTTTTTTGAGGAAAGACAATCAAGGCAGTGCTTTCGTTTGCCATTATCTTTTTTGCAGGTATGCTGTCAAAAGGGAATTATGCAGTTTATGTTGCATAATTATGCAGCAAGCATAACAATCCAAATATTTGTTATGTTCATAATTGTAATCATTGTTTTGGATTCTATGAACTTTGTGAGTTGGTTGGTTATTGTATAAGGGTTGGAACACTCTTCAAGTATCAATTTTAATTTATTTATTCTTTGTAAAAAAAAATTGTTGATTGTATTCTGAGATTTGCAAATCTGATGCTTACGGAGTTTGAGAATAAGTTCTATAATGAAACTTCAATGTTAGATTGGTTAGGAGTTGGTGTCTTTTAAAGCATTTCTCATTTCGAAGATCTTTCATGACAAACTTCCTATAAATGAGAATCTTAGGAGGAAAGGTTATTTTTGTGTGTCCATGTGAAACTTATAATAGCTAAATTGAAGAGCAAAAGATATAAGGTAATAGCTAAATTGAGTGTTGAAGCAGAATTCAAGCAATGACTCAAGGAATATACGAACTTATGTGGTTGAAAATTATATTGGAAAACCAAAAATTAAAATGACTTATGAGATTATATTGTGATAATAAATTTACGATTAGTGTAGCCATAACCCAATACAAGATGATAGAACTAAACATAGAGATGGATATAAACATTTTATCAGGAAAAAGCTACACGGTAACTTGATTTGCATCCATGTGTCCACTCAGAATCAACTTGCAGACTTACTCACCAAATAATTGAATTGCATCTTGAGGATAAGAGTGTCAAAATCATGTTGTTTATAATGCATTTTATAAAGTTTTATATTTATCCTACAAAATTTTATTCTTTATTATAATTGTGTCATGTTATTAATACTTATATTATGTATTTAGAAACAATTCTATATTTCTTTAAAATGAACTCCCTATATTTCATGAAATAATCATCATACTCATGTATTTATAGATTCAAGACTTCATAATTGAAATAAAAAAATAATATTATTCTTTTTTGATAAGAACAGTATACTTCTTCCATGATAGACTTTTAATTTCTAACTTTAAAAGAAAGGGTAGCATTCTGAACTTACCACGTGCAATTTGTTATCATAGCTTCCCTCCGTTCCTACCAAAGTTCCTACGATCGTTGCTTTGGAGACAATATTGTAAAACACTTCAGACCATTGATTCTGGTTAACATCCAACAAAAAGAGCCCAAATATATCAGCAAATGAGACATAAATGATCAAATGGCTTTATACAAACACTGTATTTTGAGAAAAATAAAATATTATGCATCTGGTACTTCAACTCATGCATATAACCACTCATTTACCATAGATCTATTATGGACCCTTTAGTCTTTATTCACTACTATTTGGTACAACTTATCATTTATAATGAGACTTTTACCCAAAATTTGTATCTACTAACAAAAGTATGTGATTTCTAATGTTATTTTTATTTTTTACAACAATTGTACATTTTCAACAAAAATAAATAAATTAGTGACACTTTACATTTTCTTATCTTTAACATATTTATAGTTTGGATTTGACTCTCCGATTGTAACTATGTTTTAATGTTGATTTTTTTGTTGTTATTAAAACTGAAGATATAAATATGAACTATGGGTTGGATTAAGATGTAAATAATATTAATTAGTAGATAAATTTTCATAGAAAAATCCTAAATTGAGTAAAGTATCCGGACCTTCCTATTAAGAAAAACGAATAATCATTGCTTGGCTTTTGATAATTTTTTAAAATAAGCTCATATTCAAAATAGGTTGGTTCTTTCTGCGTCTCCATAGTTTCTTCTTGCACCACATATATATTAAAATATCAAAAATACTTTTTATTCTACTGATGTTTTTTATTTTGGAATTGGTGATTTGAAAAAACTCCAAATTATAGAATTTAGAAGATATAAAAAATAACTTATGGATTCTATAAACCAAAATGTGTTTCTTTAAAAAAAAAATATTATAGATTATAAAATTTGAAAGGTGTTTTCGGTTAATTTACACATGAATTGTAGAATTCGAAAGATATTTTTAAATATACTTTATGGATTTTACAATCTGAAATGTGTAAATAAATAAAAAAAAAATCAAATGATAGAATTCGGAAGGTATTTCTAGATCTTGAAATACATTTTAGATTCTACAATCTGAAATGTATTTTTTTAAGGATAAAATGATATTTTCGTTTAACTTAGGGTGCCAAAAGAAATTATGGAAATGGAGGAAGAAACTGTCCTCAATATTTTGAATTTAAAAATCACTTAAAAGTAACTTTAAGATGCTTTGAATTAGTTACCAATTACTTTATTAAAATCAATTTAGGAGGGATAAGAGTTGATAAGACATTACAAGAAAATCATCAAATAGAAACCAATTTTTAGAAACCAAAATAATTAGTTACAATAGTAACTAAATTAGAGACCATTTTAGAAACTAAAACAAAAATTGGTTTCTAAATTAGTTTCTATTATTTTCTATTATGGTTAAATAGTTTCTAAATTGGTATCTAATTAGCAACAAAGGTTTTATCTACCATTATTTAGTTTCTAAATTTAGTCTCTAAAACCTTGGTTGCTAATTAGAGACCAATTTAGAAACTATTTAACATTAATAGAAAATAATAGAAACTAATTTAGAAACCAATTTTTTTTTTTAGTTTCCAAAATGGTCTCTAATTTAGTTACTATTGCAACTAATTATTTTGGTCTCTAAAAATTGGTTTCTATTTCATGATTTTCTTGTAGTGAGACTTCTTAGGATAAACATGCAATAATCCGGTAAACAAATGAGCATATTGTTAATGGGTCAATCATAGGGGTTAATGTAAGAAAAAGTCATCTTTAGGATTATGTTATACAAAATATTAGTAAGATATTTATTAACTGAAAAGGAAACATTTATCATTTGGAGAAGTCTAGTACTCATAAAAGTTGTCCTCAATGTGTCCTTCAAATACCAAGTTGGGTAGAAGGATATTATAATATAAAGAGAGTTTGTGGGGGCTGGAACTAGGGAGCAAAAGGGAAAAAAAGTTGCTTGGGTAAACTGAAAAATACATGTTTGTTTAGAAACCTAGGACTCTTAAGCATAAAAGATTTAAAATTGTTTAATAAAGCTTTAGGTTGTGCAGATGGAAGTGTATATTAACTACAAAAAAATCAAGGTAGGTCGAACATGATTCTTAAATCTAAATATGGGGTTTGGATATTAATTTAAGAAAGTTGGGGAAATATTGGAGGAAGAAGTTGGTGTCAATGCAGAACAATCTCTGCAACAACAAGCAGGAAGAGCATAGTCATATGATGCTCAAACAGTACAGTTTTATAATATTGCAATGGTTGAGTTCCAAAAAAGTAGACTTAATTGGACTAGAATATTTGCAATTTGTTTTTGTCAAAGGATGATCCAAAGGATAGTTGCATGTTGTAGTGTTGAAGGCCTCAAAGTGGTTTTAGTTAACTTTAAATAGGTTGTAGTCCTCCATATATTTTTCTGTTCTTTTTTTTTTAGGTTTTCTACAAGGGTTGACATACTTCTAAAAGTGTTTTTTTTTTTTATTTAACTTGTTTATTACTGATAAAAAAAAATAGATTGATTTTACCATAATATATTTTGAAAAGTGGGATGGATAAATTAATCAAATTTATCTCTATTGAATGTGTGTGAAAACATTAAATTAATTTTAAATATTATAGGTACTCATACAGTCTGGATATCCATGGCAGCACAACAATGTAATGGGCAGAACAAATTTCATGTGATATCAGGAATTTGCAGGACATAATAAAACAAAATTGGCTGAATGACACAAATTAAAGCCTATGAAATGTTATATTAATGTTTTAAATAATATCTGCATATTTTTGTTCCTTAATTCAGTGGATGAGAATTTGTATATATGCGGTAATATTTATTAAACCAATATCATACTTAAACATTCTAGATAGAATTCATACTCCTAAGCTTGTGCAGGTATAACTCAACCATACGAAAAAGATAATCAATTGGGAAGAGGATCAACAATATCCAAAATCAAGCAAGGACATGTTATGAAGCAAAAAGAGCATAAAACACAATGCAACAAGCAAATGAGTTTATTTAAGAGGTTTGTTTTTTTTTTTCTGTAACAACTTGAAATTCAAATGATTCTAACATTTGGGAAGGGTGAAAAACCATAATTAGAAAAACAAGAAATAAGAATCTAAGAAAAAATAATAAACAAAATCTCTTTTATGTGAGGTTTCAACAAAAGTCACTAATATGAAAAAACAATATTATTTTTAAGTATTATGAAAAAACAATTTCTTATACGTCGTTAAACTTGTGAGTGCATATGCCTATACCATTTTATCAATTGAGAAATAAGCCAAATCAAATTAGGAAGTGTATGCATGAAGAAGGAAAAGGATGAAAAAAATAACTCACCACATCCATGAGCAATTCAACAATGCATATTGGGGCCATGTTGATATATGCTATATCTCTTGAACCTTCAGTTTGTGTATGTGGAGTTACAGTGGGAGTTACAGTTGATGTTGGAAGCTCAGTTTGATGTGTGTCAAAGCTTGGTAAATTTTGAGACTCTCCAACCTCCATCAACTTAACAATCTCCCTTAGGGTGGTATCAACCTCACCAAATTGCCTCAAATATTCAATATTATTTAGAATCTCACACCCATTGTTTGTCTCCCGCTGCCATAAAGGGTGCCCTGCAATGCCTATCTTTGACAACTCATCCATGCCACAAAATGCATGCTCAATGATTCCAGTTCTTATTGGCTCAGTGTATATTGAAAATCCTAAAAGAAGGTCACTGGCTCGATCTATACTCATTAACACCTCTTTAGAACTTGTATCCAATATAGTATCATTAGCATCTACAAATTGTTGAGAAGCCAATGCCCATGATCCACACCCATTATTGTTTTGTAAGATATCATTCTGAGAACATAAAGAAAGCATTAGCGGTGAGTTGTTAAAACAATTGACAAATCTTCATCAATTCATGAAGTTCTGATATACAATCTATAGTCATAAAGTCTGTTACCAAATAAAAATAACCCAACTTTTCATCACAGGCTATTCAGCATCTACCGGAGGAAAAAAAAGATGGAAAAAAACTTTAGAAAAGAAAAGGTAATTGATTGCCTTGATAAGAGAATAAGAACTATGGACTGTATATCAAGATAAGTGTTTTTTAGCAAATACATGCACATCCTTGTTTCTCATAAACAACTAAATCAGTTTATTATAGGAATTTTGTTAAATTCAAATTCTTACCTCCTCCTGATTCAGAGATTTGAAGAAAATGATTACTTTTAGGGTAACCTCAAACATTGCAAATTGGATGAAGATTGTATAAATTTCAAAATTAATTTACCTCATAATTCACTTCGAGATCCTTAACTACTATCTGAGAATCAGGCATTCCTTCCTCATCCATGGTGATAACCTGTAATTGTTGCTATATTATAAATTATATAATGTTACCGCAAAAAAAAAAAGTATCTTCATAATAAAACCCTACTTCATACAAAAATCACTTACATTTGAGATGTGACAAGAGAAAACCAAGGGAACTTGATCACCAATACTAGGATTGAGACTCAAAAGTATGGATTGTTAACAACATTTGAAATATCTCCTGATACTGGAATAAAACTTTAGAAAACGGTTCCATTTATTCCACAGAAACCCATCCCGCAATTCATCTCTTAAAGTTTTAAAATTAGCAATCAAGGATGAGAACACACATCCCTCAGGGTCACGGTCGTCGTGATTTTGTCTGTAGAATACATCCCAGCTCCTTTGATTATACAACGTTCTTCTTCTCCAACTTCCCAAATGATTATGGTGAGATGGACATACTCAAAATCTTCCAAAAATGGGCAAGGGTGAAAGAAGTCTTCATTTCATGTAGGCTAAACAAGTGGGGCAGAAGATTTGGGTTTGTGCGATTTTTTGAAGTAAGAAATGCTGGAAATCTGGAGAGGGAGCTTGACCAAATATATGTAGGGAATAGAAAGCTCTATGTGAATATCCCAAAGTATTGTCGCCAAACTGGAGAGGAAGGAGGATAGGAGCGTGGACAAGGTGAGGACGATGGACCGTGGGAAGAACAAGGTGGAGGAAGCGGAGGGGAATGCTCTCAAGTAAGGTAAGGAGGACTGACTGGGTGGAAAAAAAGGGGAATAAAACCTTTGTTGATGTTGTTAAAGGTCATGCAAGAGGGGAATGGAAGGGTCAAGATTCTAAGATTCTTCAGCAGTCCCTGCCGTGGATGAAAAAAAGTGTAGTAGGTCAATATGTTGATGGGCTGGACTTTGATAAGCTGAGTGAAGAATTTGTAAAATGGGGCATGAACATGATAAGAGTAAGACCTAGCCCTCCTAACACCAAGAGAATGGGAGAATATGGAGGAGTTGATAAAGCTAAACAGAGTTTGGTTCGATAGTTTGTTTGTTAGTTTAAAGATTTGGACGAAAATGGTAGTAGCGAGCCAAAAAGTAGTATGGGTGAAGTGTTATGGCCTTCCTATCTCCCTTTGGAATGAAGAATGCTTCAGAAGAGTGATTGCGGAAGCAGCGAAGTTGATGTCAATCGATAAATCTACGTTGATGTGGGATAACCTGGAATTTGCTCGACTACAAGTTTGTATCGAGAATCATCGGTATGTAAGGTTGGTGAAAAAGATGAGGATTACTGGACATATGTTATCCTCCTTGAAGAGGACATCCAGTGTCCACTGTTGATTGTTGCAATGGCCACCTCTACACCAGTGATTCTTTAGATAGTGTATCGTCCTCTGAAACGTACGTGGAAGAATCCTCCTTCTCCGAGAATAGTGGAGAGGAGGAGAATAATCATTGGGACGGGGAGGAACTCTGGTCAAAGGGAAAGGCAGTGGGAGGAAGAGAGGAGGTAGGTGGGGATTGGACGGTACAGATGTCAAAGGCCAGTTTTGGGGCTTCTTCCTCAGAAAACAGAACAAGTCAGTGGAAAGGTGAAAATTCATACACCAATGAAGGAAAGGAGAGGTAGAATGTATTTGCAGGATCTGTTTTTGACAACCAAGATGACAAAGTAGATGGGGTTACTCTTAATAGCCTTACCACTTTCGCAGGTTTGGCGAAAAAAGAGAAAGTCGTCGAAGGTAGTCTTTGTCAGATGGGAACCAAAGTGGAGTTGGGCCAAGAAGGGAAGATGGAGGCCCAATTAGATGATGGGCAGGTATTAACGGGTGAAGATGGTTTCGGGTATGGACCAAATCAAATGGGGCCCGGGCTGGAGTTAGACGAAGGAAAGACCCATGAAGCAAGCTATGAGTTGACACGTGGTTCGTAGGAGAACGCTGCAAACGAGTCAAACATATCTGCATCCCCTGGTTCGGCGAGTGAGCCAAACATAGTGAAGAAGGGCTGGAAGGAAGAAGGCCAGCAGTATTGTCGTAGTCATTTTGAAGGTCGTGAAATATTATTAGAAGAAGGGGCTCCTTGCACAAGTTCTGGAGTTATACCTTACGCGGAAGACAACGAAATGACCGGGGAAAGTGCACCGAAAACCCTCCCACGCCGCTGTAAAACCAAAAATCTAGTGGAGTTGGGAGTATTCAATTCACAACCGACGAGATCAATAAGGTTGAGTTCACGTTTGCCACAGGCTGGAAATACCTCTTCCCATATACAAGGTACGTCGTCAACAATCATATCAGACGGGGATATTGTTAATTGTAATGTGCGATGGAGGGATTTAGAATTGCTAGTGGAACCGTCCAAGCTATGGGATATTCGCAGACAAGCAGGGATTACATGCCGCAGGGATGAGCAGGAGGTAGTCAAAGAATATATTTGTTTGGAAGAGAGAGAGACCTAGAGATAATGAAGAATGCGTAGGAGGGTAAAAAAGATGGTCTCTTATGATAATTGTCAATCTAAACATAAGAGGCTTGGGGGGAGGAACCAAAGCTAGGTACTTGAGGCACAAAATAGGGCGCGAGGAAGCGGAATTTGTGTGTCTGCAAGAAACGAAAACAAGTGAGCTTTCGGATGCTAGATGCTTCACCCTTTGGGGGGATAACAAAGTTGGCTGGATTTATAATAAAGGTGATAATGGTAGTGGTAGTCTTTTGTCCTTGTGGAATACAGAATCCTTCAGCTACGAAAGTCACGTGATGGGGAAAGGCTTTATTGCTATCTCTGGACAGCACCTGAAATCATCATCTAGATGTGTCGTGGCCAATGTGTACTCTCCATGCTCACTGAGTGGTAAGAAGACTCTACGGTTGGATTTTTCCAATGTCAAATCGGCCTCTCAAGATCTAGTATGGTGTTTGTGTGGTGATTTTAATGCTGTAAGAAACATAAGTGAAAGAAAATGGGTTAAGGAATGTGTAAGCAAGCGAGTTGAACGACTTCAATTCTTTCATTGACTCTAACCTGTTGATGGAGTTACCTATTGTAGGAAAGAATTTTATGTGGTTCAAACATGATGGCTCGGCAAAGAGTAGAATTGATAGAGTGCTTGTCTCTAAAGACAGGCTTCGGTTATGGCCTATGAGTAAACAATACATTTTAAGGAGGGAAGTTTCAAACCATTGTGCGATTGTGGTAAAGTCGGTGGAGAAAGATTGGGGCCCCAAACCCTTCAGAACAATTGATGCCTGGAACTTGGAAATGGGCTTTATCAGGATGGTAAAGGATAATTGGCAGTCCTACTCAACCCATGGGAACGAGTTAATAAAGCTCAAAGAAAAATTGAAACTCCTTAAGTTTGATCTCAAAGCATGGAATAAGGAAGTGTTTGGTAACCTTGATATTGTTAAAAGGAAGATTTTGCAGTTAATAGAGGCCCTCGACTGCGTAGATTGTGAAGGGGGCCTAATGGAAGCTGACAGGTGGAAAAGGATGGAGCTGGCAAGTCGACTAAAGGAGAATGATTTCAAACTTGAATCCCTTATCTGTCAAAAGGCTAGAGCAAACTGGTTCAAGTTTGGGGACTCGTGCACTAGGTTCTTCCACTCATTTGTGAGGTGGAGAAGAGTTAGGAACAAAGTGAAGGGTGTTCAAGTGGGGGACCAATGGTGTGAGGAACCAAGTACAATGCGACTTGAGGCGAAAAAGTTGTTTGAAGCCAGATTTAAAGAAACGAAGGACCTAGGGGTAAGACTGGATGGAGTTGAGTTTAAGTCTATTAACACGTCTGATAATGAAAACCTTCTAGCTATTTTCTCCGAGAAAGAGATTAGGGACGATGTGTGGGAATGTGAAGGTTCAAAGAGCCAGGGCCAGATGGGTTCAACTTCAACTTTCTTAAGCAAAGTTGGGAGATTTTAAAAGACGATATTGTGGCAGCGATGTCTTTCTTCCATGAGTCTGGGAGTCTCCCAAAGGGGTGTAATGCATCCTTCATTGCTCTTGTTCCGAAGGTTAGGGACCCTATAAAGCTTTAACAATATCGTCCCATCTCTCTAGTTACAAAATCATCGCGAAGGTTTTGGCAGGTAGTTTGAAGAAGGTGTTGCCCTCTGTTATTGACGAAAGCCAATCAACTTTCTTAAAGGGTAGGGGGATTCTTGACAGTGTGCTTATGGCCGATGAAGCGATAGAGGACCTTAAGAGGAAGGGGAGAAGTGGGCTATGTCTAAAGCTGGACTTTGAGAAAGCTTATGACTCGGTCAGGTGGGACTTTCTATATGACATACTCCTTAGGATGGGTTTTAACAACAAATGGATATTGTGGATCCGAGGATGCTTGGAATCCGCATCAATGTCTGTGCTAGTCAATGGATGTCCGACGGAGGAATTTAAACCTTCAAGGGGGCTGAGACAAGGTGACCCCCTAGCACCCTTCCTTTTCCTCGTGGTTGCAGAAGGCCTGTCTGGGGTAGTAAGACAAGCCTCGAAGAACAACCTCTTGTCAGGTCTTAAGATAGGCAAGAATGAGCTAGAGGTGTGCATCCTTCAGTTCGCAAATGATACTCTTTTCCTGTGTGAAAACACCTTCAGTAATGTGGTAACCCTGAAGGCAATCTTAAAGGGTTTCAAGTTAGCATCTGGTCTGAAAATAAACTTCCACAAGTCAAAACTAGCAGGCATTAATGTGCCAAGTAATGCAGTGGTAGTCTACTCTAAGACTTTGAACTGTACTCAGATGGGGGTACCTTTTAAGTATTTGGGTCTTGAAGTAGGAGGAAACCCAAGGAAGAAACTCTTTTGGGAGCCTGTCATAACCAAGTTAAAAGCAAGACTCAGCATGTGGAAAGGGAGATTTTTATCTATGGCGGGGAGAATATGTCTTATTAACTCTGTCATATCGGCCATTCCCTTGTACTATCTATCACTTTTCAAAGCACCGGAATCGGTTTGTAAAAGTATCATTAGTATTCAAAGGAGATTCTTATGGGGATGGGAGAAAGTGAACAAGCCAATCGCATGGGTAAGATGGAAGGACGTATGTAGTCCTAGAGAGGAGGCCTGGGAATTAGAGCCATATGTATGTTCAACCATGCACTCCTAGCTAAATGGATATGGAGGTGTTTATCACAAGAGAGTGATAGGTGGAAGGAACTTTTGGACTCAAAATATGGATTAGAGTTTGGAAGCCCCCAAACACCTGTCAGGCTTCAGTCTTGGTGGTGGAGAGACCTAGCAAAGGTGTATGGGGAGGGAGGAGGAAAAGGATGGTTCCAAGAAGAAATAAGGTGGGAATTAGGATGTGGAGATAAAGTAAATTTTGGGAAGATGTCTGGGTAGGAAATTCTGACCTCAAATCTTTGTTTCTCATATTGTACTCTATGTCTCTCAACTAGGGACATACAATTGGAAAGGTCGGTGATTGGGTGGAATCGGAATGAAGATGAGGTCTTAGGTGGAGGAGAATCAGATTTGAGTGGGAAGCTTCAGTGGAAGCAGACCTCACCATGGTGTTATCCAGGGTTGTATTGAAGAAGAATATCAAGGACGTACAGGTATGGGGTAAGCAGGTATCAAGGACGTATTCTATGAAATCTGCTAATGAATGCATAACAAAGCCTGGCATAGGCTCTCAACAGGATGTGTTTAAAATTCTTTGGAAGGCAAAGGCATTTCCTAATGCAACGACAACTGCTTGGAGAGTTTTGCTGGGTAGAATGCCAACAAGACAATGCTTGAGTAGGAGAGGGGTTCTAATAAACACTATGCTATGTTCCTTTTGTAAGGTAAATGATGAATCATGCCAACATTTGTTCCTGGAGTGTAAACATGCACAACGTGTATGGTCGTTGTGTTTCAAATGGATTGGAATCCCTTTTGTCTAACATAATGATATAAAGGTGCACTTTGAAAGTTTTGCTTTGAACCAAGCTAGTTCTAAGCATAACCTTGTCTGGAAAGGAGTATGGGTTAATATTATAAGAGGCATTTGGGATCAAAGGAACTTGATTGTCTTCAAGCAAGGTGTAGTAGATGAGGAAGAGGTTCTTCAGAGGGTGCAACTCAAGTCATGGCTTTGGTTGAAGCATAAGGTGCATTCCTTTAATTACTCCTTTGTAGACTGGATTCTTAACCCTTTGATTTGCATTAATAGTTATAAATAAGGCCAGCAAACGGATGAGAAAACTATCGTTGAAGTATGTTGGGGTGGGAGGTGTTAGTAAAGCCGTGAAGGTTGTATCAGTATGTTGCATTAGTAAGTTGCATCAATTTAAAGTTGTTGGATGGAGTTGATGTTGATGACTACGTGGGCTGGAATATGGTTGCTGGATGGCACTCTGGCTGATAGGTTGCAGCTAGTGCACCTATTGGACGAGATCTTTGAAGGAACTGGTGTGGCACTGAACAATCAAAAGAAAGTGGGAAGCAAAGTGCAATGACAAGGAAAGGCAAGCACTCTGGAATATGGTAGTTGGTTGGCATTGGCTGCAACTTATGCACCTGCAGGAGGAGATCCTTGAAGGACTTGTTGTGTTATTCAACAACTCAAAAGAAAGTGGTGAAGCAAAGTACATAGAGAGGGAGAGGCAAGCACTCCTAAGCTTCAAAGAAGGCTCCAAAGATGAGTTGGGCATGCTGTCCCTTGGACCAATCATCACAATAAAACAAATTATTGCAACTGGTATGAAACGTTTGTTCAATATGGTGCAACTGGAAGGTCTCAAAGGGAGGAAGCGCTAGTCACTGCTACAGGATTATAAGAGAGTCCTAGCACTACAGGACAATGTTGTCTTAAAGAGAAACACCTTGTATTGGTTTGAAAGGTAGAGGCAGCGTTATAGCTATTGTCAGATGAACCTAGCAAGGGTCCAACTGTGGTGGTTCAAATCTACACTAATTCTGTCTCAACAATGCTTTTGGTGAGCAATGAGGAGTATTTTGTCCTGTTTTTGGTGTTTTGTAGCTGCTGGTTGGGATGGTTGGAATTCTGGTTTTGGTTGCTTTATGGGATGGTTTTGGTAGCTATGTGGGCTAGTTTTCTAGGTTTGTATAGAATGTATTTGCCTTGTGTAGGTGGTGTTATTGATGTGTGGTTCATTAAGGTGTCTTGGATTCAGCAGAACTAAGTCTGGTAAGGTGGGTTAGGGGAATGGTGTAATGCCTTTCTGCTGTGTGGTAGGATGTTATGGATAGCAGCTGGACTATGTGTTGGTTCAATCGCAAATATGCTTTAGCTGGCTGAAGCTTAGTGTGCTGATTATGTCCCGATGAAGGAATGGTAAGGTTTGCCTGATGGTTCAAGAGTAAAATAAAAAATTCTGGTTTGATGCTGAGGTTGCAAGTCTCATTTCCTTTGTACACTGGCGCTGGAAATTTTTTAAGCCACAATGAATGCACATGTTTGTTGGGGGAGACAGTGTATCTTAAAGAGTTTTAAGCAGGGGTAGTTTTGGGGAAGTCCTTTATGAAGTAGAATTTGGATTCTAAGTGGCCCGTGTTTTTGCCTTCACTCCCTAGGCTTAGTCCATAGTAGTTTACATGGGTTTGGTCTAATGGTCTAAGGGAGTTGTAATGTATTGTAATGACTGTTTTTATTGGAGAGGTTTAGGATAGGTCTTAGGTCCTAAACCATTCTAAGCTTTCTATACGGGTTGAGATACCCCTGAAGTATTTCTTTAATTCATATTAATTTTTTTGCTGATAAAAAAAAAAAAATCTCTTGATACTGGAAATATGATCTTCCAAAGATCCAGTAGCAAATGAGATATATACCATAGGACATGTAACCCAAATACACCAACCAAATTTTATTCATATATTATTTTCAATATATCATTATTTCGTAGATTAACGAGTAGGATAATTTATATGCAATAAACTAGTTTTTTCTATAATAAAACAATACAATAGTTAACTATTAGCACGATAAGGGAGAATATTCCCTTCATAAATATATAGATATAGTGTCAATCATTATAAATACTAAATTTTAATGATATTAACAACTATAACTTTATAATTAATATTTACTGATAAAAAATGTTAAATGTTAATTATTTTATTTAATTAAATATAAAATAATTTTGCAATATGCTCTTAATATAGAAACTGCTTGCCCTTTTGTTACATTGTGTATGCTGTTTTAGTGATAAATAATTCATATCAATAATATATATAATTACAAAAATATCATAAATAATAATAATAAACTATTATGATTAATAACTAGCGGGAACATGTATTTTTTTTTTTTTTTTCATTTATATGTATTTATGTAACAATTTATAATAATGGATGAGTTTAAATGTAACATTTACAATAAAGGGTGAGTTTAAATGTAACAATTTTTTCTATATAAATAAATCCATATATTTGTTTATATTCTCTCACCAACGATTTTGAAATAATAATTTGAATATCTAGACAAGGCATTCATATATAATAAAATTTCAGACAAATTGTAAAATAAAAATATGCAATTATGTAATTTAATAATCATTTATATAATATTATATGTACATTTAAATTTGTTAAAAAATATCATTATTTAATTTGAAAATATAATTTATTTCAAAATATAAAACTTCAGGGAATCTACCTATGTGTTTCGTGTTATCCTTACATCACTGTATTAAATTAAATCATTTTGATAACTCCATGAATCCATAAAAAAATTAGTTTCGTATATACATGAAAAATAATATAATATATATTTTTCTACTTCTAAATATAACAGAAAATAAATGGATAAATAAAAAATATGTTCAGAAAATATTTTATGAAAATAAATATATAAATAAATAAAAATAGGGAGTTACTGTTAAATTTTTTTGTTAGAATAAAAAAATAGGGTGTCATTAGTACTTGACCCTGCATCATGGAATTATGGGTTCCACTTTTGTAAAAGAAAATAAAATCTTGTAACAGAATTTGAAATCAGTTTGTAAATGGAATCCCTGTGCTTGAGGTGGTTATTGTATATTTTTTTGAATTGGTTGGTTAATGCATATGTAACAAAATTTCGTAAAAATATTTTCAAATCCTGAAAAATATACAAACAAACTATAAAATGAAAATGATGCAGTTATATAACAAACCTTAATTTTAAAATATAATTTTTAATAGTAATTTATATCATATTATACCTACATTTAAATTTTTAGAAAAAATTAATTATTTAATTTCAAAATATAATTTATTTTAATTTTCACATATCTATACTACCATTTTACTTGATTTCAATTATATCTTTATATATATATATATTATTATTTTTAAAATATATGAAGGGAGATATTTGTCATTTTGTGATTTCTATATTTTTAAAAACTGAATTTTGAATTTTAAATTTTAACAAATCTTCAATTTAGGAAGTTCTGATATACAATGTATAGTCATAAAGTCTCTTACCAAATCAAAATATCCTAGGTCAAACAACTTTTCATCAAAGGTTAGTAGGCATCTACGAGAGGAAAAAAATGATGGAGAAAAACACCATAAAAGAAAACGTAATTGATTAACTTGATAAGAGAATAAAAACTATGGATCGTATATCAAGATAAGTGTTTTTTAGCAAATACATGCACATCCTTGTTTCTCATAAACAACTAAATCAGTTTATTATAGGAATTTTGTTAAATTCAAATTCTTTTATCACCTCCTGATTGAGAGATTTGAAGACAATGATTACTTTTAGGGTAACCTCAAACATTGCAAATTGGATGCAGATTATATAAATTTCAAAATTAATTTACCTCATAATTCACTTCGAGATCCTTAACTACTATCTGAGAATCACGCATTCCTTCCTCATCCATGGTGATAACCTGTAATTGCTGCTATATTATAAATGATATAATGTTACCGCAGAAAAAGAAGTATCTTCATAATAAAACCCTACTTCATACAAAAAAAATCACTTACATTTGAGATGTGACAAGAGAGAACCAAAGGAATGTGATCACCAATACAAGGATTCAGACTCAAAAAATATCTCCTGATACTGGAAATATGATCTTCTAAAGATCCACTAGCAAATGATAACAAAAAAACTTTGTGATCTGTGTTCAGTTGAGATATATATGTAACCCAAATACACCAACCAAATTTTATTCATATATTATTTTCAATATATCATAATTTCTTAAATTAATGAGTAGGATAATTTATATGCAATAAACTAGTTTTTTTCTATAAAAAAAAAATACAATAGTTTACTATTAGCGTGATAAGGGAGAATATTCCCTTCATAAATATACAGATATAGTTTCAATAATTATAAATACCAAATTTTAATGGTATTAATAACTATAACTTTATAATTAATATTTACTGATATAAAAAAATGTTAAATGTTAATTATTTTATTTAATTAAGCATGAAATAATTTTGCAATATGATCTTAATATAGAAACTGCTTTCACTTTTGTTACATTGTGTATGCTGTTTTAGTGATAAATAATTCAATCAATAATATATATAATTACAAAAATATAATAAATAATAATAATAAACTATTATTATTAATAATACTATATAAATATATTTAATTAATAATCCATTACATAAAAAAAATTTAGTTATTTATGAAGGCATACTTTTTTATTATAATAACTTTGGAAAATGCTTAAATGATTTCAATTCAATATTAATTTTTTTTACCATATTAATAAAGTAAGTTTTATTTAATATTTTAAATGTTAAATCTGGGCATGTTCATATAGTGTTGAACAGGAGGTTATTCTTAAACCTTATATATTGAACAAAAAATATAATATACTAAATGTGTTGAAGTTGGTGTAATTTTTAATTAATTGCCTGAAGTAATAAGGATTTTAGTCAAGTTGTTCCAATTCAAATTTTGACGATGAATAATTTTTATTAATGGCATATTTTAAAAAACAAATATATGTATTTTTTTTTTATTGAAAATTTCTTTTTTTATGTATTCTTGTGATTTTTTAATTAAACTAGTTTGAAAGTAAATCAGTTTGAATTCTTTAATCAAATAGTTTAAGATTTAACTTGTACGACTCACCAATAAAAATAAAAAATGGAACATTAAGAACATAGTATGAAGCATTAATAACATTTTTGTTATCTATATTTTTTATTGATTGATGCAAATTACAAATAGATGTCAATTATTTGTTATATAAGTTCTTCTTTCTGATTTCTCCTTCCTTTTTCAAACATTTAGTCTTCAAATTTGTGTTTGTCGTTCTAGTGTTGATATTTTATCACTTATATTTTTCATTTTGTTAGGTAATCTATTAAAATGTGGAAAAATAATAAAAATTAAAAAATATTTAAAAATTATAAAAGTTAAATAATATTTAATTTTAATTAGACAATTTTAAAATTTTAAATAATTTTTAAAATAGATCAATTTTAAATGCAAATGATAACATTATAAAATACTTTCTTTATTTGATTTCATAAGACAGTTTTTGTCTATAAAAAAAACTCACATATTACAACACAATAAAAATTGAAAATTAATAACTATTAATGAAAGATGAAAAATATACTATCAATTTATTCCTAATCTTTATTCCTCCTCTCTCCAATTGTTTTTTTTTATGTGTACTGGAAAATTATAAAATTTGTTTCTTAAATCAATTTTAAAATTGCTACAATAGTGGATAGTAATTAGGAAATTACAAAAATAGTTCATTCAACATTGAAACAAAAAAGTAAGGGTGAGAGTAACCCACGTTTCAATTCAAAGTTTTACTAATTCTTTTCAAATGGACACAACAAATATATTTAATTTTTTATTTAATAGAAAAGAAGATCAGTTTAAAACAGAAAAGTAACATACCAATATCTTCCCTCTCCTGTTAGTTAAATGATAACAAATAAAATAAATTAAAAATTAAAAAATTGCTTTATCAACTTCTGAAATTATAATATATCCAAATAACCAAAATTAAAAATTAAGTAAGGATAAAATAAGAAAAATTCGTTCCTCACCTTTTCTCCCCTTGCATACATAAACACCATACCCTTGATCAACATCTATTCCTTTATTTCCTTAACAGTCAGGACCAGAGTGCAAAACCATAAACCACACCTGCTTAGATGCTTAGAGATAAAACGTAACAACAGTTGTATTCAAAACAACTTGTAAGTAGTTAGTAATTACTCTTCTTTCAAAACAACTTGCACCATACATGGAATTATTACAATTGATAACTAATTTCGAGAAAAGAATAATAATTTTATAAATTACAATGATGTTTAAGGAATTAAAACTATGCAAAAATAAATAAAACCTTTTAAAATTTTATCAAACACTTAGAAGGTGTAGATAGGAATTGATAAAGTAAATTATTATTAGGGTTAGACTTCCCCAAACTAGAATCACTCTAACTTATTTTCAAGTTTACTCAAACCCTGATCCCTTATCATTAGTAGAATGAATCTAGGTTTCTACTAAGTAAGCTTGTTTTTATGATTTAAAATAACTAATGAGTCAAGTTTCATCTCTAAATACAAGTTTCATTTTAGGTATTTGTTTAGGTTCTAGATTATAAATGATATTTTTAATACCAAATCAAATCAAATATCAAGTTATGGATGATCAAACAACAACAAACATTAAGCATGAAAACAAAATACTAACATTGAATGGAAAGACATATGTGTGTGGGTATATATATATATATATATATATATATATATATATATATATATATATATATAAACCGTACCAATATATATATATAAACCGTACCAATTATGTCAGAGTTTAGTTCATTGTATCTAACTCCAATAAAATGGTGTTAACTCTTCATTATCATGAAGCATGCAAAAGTAATATATGAACAATGAAAAAAGGTATATAACAAAGGAGGAGAGTGGAGGTCCTCAAGGAAACTCTAGTAGTCTCCAACCGTCTTCAAAATGCATTCCCTACTTGAGAAAAAAAACAAATACTCATTTTCTCTCAAAGAAACAAAGAAATAAGCTAAATGTGTCATGTCAACAAAAGAAAAATACATATTTCACTTTGAGTGCATGCACTCAAATGCAAGAAATTAGCACTATGTCCCATCGACACTCAGTGTGAGTCATCCCACACTTGTTGTAAATCGAACGCAAATGAATATAATGCAGAAGTCGAAGAAGAAGTTGAAGAAATCTCATAACGTTGCAGAAGAACGTTGTGGAAGAATCTACATTTTGTCTGGTAACATTGGCTTTCCATTTGCCTTCAGATTCGGTTCTAGAATTGGTGCCATTGAGATTGAAACAAATATATGGAACATTGCAACTCCATGTTCCACATTCCTCTTTTGAATATGGTGGTCTCCTTCAATTCCACCGATTAGTCCCATGGGATGGTTCTATTTTGGCTGCTAGGTTGGGTTCTTCTCCCTCTATAAATAGGGTTTCATGCTTACTCCAAAAACACAGTTTCATGCTTACTCCAAAAACA
The DNA here is from genome assembly GCF_000499845.2 of Phaseolus vulgaris. Taxonomy (NCBI): domain Eukaryota; kingdom Viridiplantae; phylum Streptophyta; class Magnoliopsida; order Fabales; family Fabaceae; genus Phaseolus; species Phaseolus vulgaris. Next base: position 28,945,211 of record NC_023755.2, on the reverse strand, counting down.
CAGTGACTTTCATGTTTTCTCTCTTTTCTACTCCTATCAAAATACAATTTATTTTGTTCTTTTCTTTTTTAATATTTTCGATATCAAGGGTTCTCTTACTTTTGAGAGTTTACTTGTTAGTTTTGATCATCGGTTTTATCTACGAATTTCTTGTTATATCTTGGGGGACTTATGCAATACACTATGGATAACTCCTTACAGACAGTGAGCACCCACACATCAGGAAACCAATCTCTTTTGTCTTTTAAGCCTTATTTTACTACAATTGTAAGGACATATGGTTGATGGTACGAACAACAAAAACTCTATCGGAGACATCAAACGATGTTTTCACAACTCAAACCATATTTGTAAAACCATTTTCGGATGTCTTAAAAATTGAAGTTTTCACCGTTCAGAATTTCCGACGTTGGCAAGAATGCGTGTCTACCTTGTTGGACATGTATGGAGTCGCTTTTGTCCTTATGACTTCTAAACCTGACTCTAGCATGCTTGCGAAACAAATTGATGTTTGGACTCATGCAAATAAGGTATGTCATCACACCTTGCTTAGCGCGTTATCTAATAATTTGTTTGATGTATATTTAGAAAAGAGTTTGTGACCAAAAACTAGTATTGCTTCGAGATTATTTAAGACAAGGACATCAAAATTTAGATAAACGAATATCATTAGCTCCTTAAACATATCAAAGCAAAAAATATAGCTTTGCCTAATGAATTCGTTTCTGAACTTCTGATTGAAAAACTTCTGCAATCTTGGACTGACTACAAACAACAACTGAAGTATAGGCACAAATAAATGTCATTGCTAGATCTAATCACCGACATCATCATTGAAGACACCAAAAGAAAGGAGTGTGTTGCTATTGGGGCTAAAGCCTTGTCTGCCCAGGCAAACATGGTAAAAGACAAACTAGCTGCAAAAAGGTACGAGAAAAAACTAGTTCACAAGAAGAAAAATAATAAATTTTCTCGTCTCAATGGAAATAACCACACCTTCAAGAATAAGGGATTCTTTTTTGTGGAATTGTAGGTGATCATGCACCTGAGTGCAAACATAGTACCAAAAACGACAATCCTCCTAAGACAAATATATTCAAAGGGAAAGATACCATTGTTGTAGTCGTTTCAAAAGTAAACCTTGTGATCAATGTGAGTAAACAGATGTGTCTGGTAGACTATGGGGCTACCAGACACATCTATGCAAGCAAAAATGTTTTTACCTCCTACACAAGTGTGAGGGGTGGAGAAGAAAAATTTTATCTCAGTGATATCTGGACAACTCTTGTCCTAGAGAAAGGAAAATTTCTTCGAAAACTGACATCTGGTAAGACTCTGGCTTTAAGTGATGTGCTACATGTGCCATTGATTAGAGTTAATTTGATCTCTCTAGCATTGCTAGGAGGTTAAAATGTCATTTGAATCTAACAAGATTGTTATGACAAAAAATAATGTTTTGTGGAGAATGGATATTGTGATAAAGGTCTTTTTGTGTTGAACATTTATGAAGTTATCAATGAATCTAGGTCTTTTGATTATGACGTGTGACATGCTAGATTAGTACATGTGAATTCTTTGTATGTTATAAAATTGCAATGACTAAGATTAATTAACATGCATGACAAACAAAGTAAGAAATGTGATATAAATGTAGAATCTAAAATAACGAAGAAAACATGTCATTCTGTATAATGTCAAACTGAACTTCTTATTTTAATTCATATCGATCTTGTTGATTTAAAACAAATCATGTATAGAAGTGGTAAAAATTATTTTGTAACTTTCATAGATGATTTTTCTAGATACTCCAAAGTGTATTTAATTAAACATAAGGATGAAGCTTTTGATATGTTTTTAATCTATAAGACGAAAGTAGAATTTTTTGAACAAGATGCTTTGATGCCTCCAAATCTGTGTAGAAGACTTGAAGAACCTGCTGCTATGTTTGTGTGTGTGGTTTAGTAGTTTTTTTCCTTGTTAATCCACACCTTGTATTGATCCAAACTCACTTGATTCTTTATCTCTTTTAAAATAAATGTTTTCTAAAAAGCTAAGAAATTTTAGTCAATTGTTTTTCAAATAAACCAGTTGAAAAAGCTGTTACTCGAAGGTATTGAGGCTAAACAAGTTTTTCAACCATTGAATTGTCGAAACAACTGGTTGTTTGACACTTAGTGATGGAAGAAGGCCAAGTTTGGGGCCAAGTTCAGGCCCAACAACTAGGTCAATGGCAAGGAAGATTCAAAAAGACCGGGACTCTACTACTGATGGTAGAGAAAATTTCCTATACTTGTTCAAAATGCCATAAACCTAGTGTAGAGTAGAATTTATTTTACTGTCAAAGTAGAATAGGAATTTTATTTGTATTTTCTGGGATCTAATTAGGTTGAATTAAGGAATCTAAAAACCAACCTAGGTTAAATTATGGTTTTTGGAAACACCTAATTTAAACCTAGGCCGATCCTTTAGACCTAATTTGAGCACATGATACACACCATGTCACACCTTCCATGTGAGCTCAAAATAGGCGCCTAATTCAAACCATTTTTTCATTTTGAATTTCCCACCTCTTTTATAATACATGACCGGACCTCAAAACCTATAAGTAGAGGTGTTGGCTCATATTTTTCTAAGATTAATGAATGAGTGAAATTGCTGCCAAAGTTGCTAGCCTTTCTCACTCCTTTGTCTTGCCTCTCTAGGATAGACACTTTAATCTTCTTCTTCACCTAGCTCAAGTGATATGGCCCAACCAATCACTCTCCCTACCTATCATGCACCTTCAAGGAATCCATAGCTCTATATGAGCCATCCTTGTTCATCTCATCCATTGAAGCTTCCGTCAATGCTCTCCAAAATCCAAGAAAAGAATTCGATCATGAAAGTATAACCAACATTTTCCATCACTTAGTGGTTTTTAAAATGTTTTGGAAAAACTTTGTTTTCTTTTGCCTTTGCTGACAAACTGAAACAACCGGTTATTTTGATAAAACAACTGGTGGTTTTATTTGAAATCCTTAATAGAAAACTTATTTCAATTTGTTGCTCTAGAAAACAATCTATTGTTTTTCTAACAGAATTTTGTTAAGAGTTCCAAACTATTTTTAAATGTTTCCAATTGCTTTTGATTTATGATCTATCAATAGGACTGGTTTTTTGTATACTTTTATACTACTGCTTTGAAAATCCCAGGTGTATTCTATTTCCTTAGTTTAAACGTTGTAATTCTGGGTAATTTCGTGTAAGGCAGTTTTAGAAAGGGTTTCTGAAAACTGTGGTGTTTTCAAGGAGTGATGTGTGTTCTTGAGGGTTTCAAGATCATCACTCTTGGTGTGTGTTTGTAATTTAGTTTTGATTGCATAGTGAGTTCTCAATGGTTAGTTGAGGACTGGATGTAGCTCTTGCTTAAGATTGAACCAATATAAATCTCTTTGTGTGAATTTCTCTATCATTTCTCTTATACACTGTTTTTAACATTATTCTTTCTCTGCTGGTATAAACAACTTGTTTCGATAAAACAACCAGTTGAATTTTTGTAAAGAACTTTAAAATTAAACTTTTATCTAGTTGAACAGAAAATAAATTGGTTGATTTTTCAGAACTTTTCACTCTACTTCCAATCTTTGTGAAAATCTTGTGAAAACAATTCACCCCGCTCTTGTTTTGGCCACACATTTGAACATAGTCGAATGGGAAAACTAAAAGGATTAGGTCATATAAAGGTGGTTAATTTGTGTTGTTTAATGATTATTGTGTTAAAGAAGGTATTTTTCATGAAGTAACCCACCATATTCACCCGAATCTAATGGAGTAGCTGAAAGAAAAAGTTGGAATCTTAACGAAATGATGAATGTTATGCTTATTGGTTATAATGCTCCTAATAATCTTTGGGTGAAGCTTTGCTTACAACAAGTTTTTTGCAAAAATAGGATACCACATAATAATATTGGTAAAACACCTTATAAGTTGTGGAAAAGTTACCAACCTAATCTTAAATACCTAAAAGTGTGAGGGTGCTTAGCTAAAGTGATGTTACCTAATCCTAGGAAAAGAAAAATAGGTTCTAAAACTTCTTATTATATGCTCTTACGCTATGCAAAATATAGTGTTGCCTATAGGTTTCTTCTTCTTAATAGTGATATAATTGAGCTTAACATTATAGAATAGACGAAAAACATTGAGTTCTTTGAACATACCTTTCCTTTAAAAAGTAGTGGTACATCTCAACAACCTCTGGACACTACTAGTGATGCCATGTGTGAGGATGTGAGGAGAAGTAAACGAAAGGGAAGCAAACTTCTTTTGAAGATGATTTTTACACTTACCTAGTTGAAAATGAACCAACAAGTGTTTTAGAATCTACTAGTGTTTCTCATGCTAAACATTGGGATAAGACCATTAGGAATGAAATTGATTCAATTAGGAAATTTAATATTTGGACCTTAAAACAAAAAATTTTCTTGGATCTAAGTTTGAGATGAAGGAGATGGGTGAAGCAAGTGTTATGCTAGGAGTTAGAGTCATAAGGAAGGGAGATAGTATATTATTATCCCAAGAACAATATACTAAGAAAATTCTTAGGAAGTTTGGTTATTATGACTTTAAGTCTGTGAGCACCCCTTATGATGGTAACTCTAAATTAAAGAAGAACATAGAAGAATCTATTTCTCAGACTCGGTATGCCCAGATAATTGGGAGCTTATTGCATTTAATGAGATTTTATAGACCATACATTGCATATATGCAGTAATTAGACTAAGTAGGTACACTCAATGTCCTAGTCAGGATCATTGGGATACGTTTGTAAGACTCATGAAATACTTAAGAAGGACAATGGATTATGTCATTGAATATAGTTGATTTTCTATTGTGCTAGAAGGATATAGTGAGGTTAACTGGATATCTGATTCAGACGAGATAAAATCCACTAGTGGTTATTGTTTACAATTGGGGGTGGTGTAGCTACATGGAGATCAGCGAGGCAAACAATTATTGCAAGATCAACAATAGAATCTGAATTTGTTGCTCTCGAAATGACTGGTAGTGAAGCTGAGTGGTTGAAAAACTTCTTATCAAACATTTTGTTAGGAATGAAGACAACCACATTTGTATCAATGCATTATGATTATCAATCGGTAATAGTTATAGCTAGAAATAAAACTTAAAATGGAAATAACAGACATAATTTGGTGAAGCAACTACTAAAGAGTGGAACAGTTTCCATTGACTATGTCAAGTCAGAACGAAATTTAGCAAATCCTAGGGAGAAAACTCATTTTAGAAACATAAAAAGGATTGAGACTTAAACCACTTGTAAACAAACAAGTGACGGAAACCCAACCTTTGAGATTGAAGATCCCATGAATGAGGTTCATATTGTTGAATCAAGTGTGTTCAAGCTTTGAAGAATCCAAACCCTTTGAAGGATGATGGAAGGCTGGATGTGCTTGTTGTTGCAGAGCTGTCTTTAGATAGGATTTGGGGTAGATTTTATGTGTTAAATCCACTCTTGATTGAATCCAAAGCTTAAGCATTCTCAAACCTTTTATAAGAAAAGTGTTTTTTTAAATTAAGTGAAAAATAACTTGTTGTTTTGTCGAAACAACCGATTGTTTTATACTTAGGTGTTTTTAGAAAGGTTGAAAACTGTTTTTGATGGTTGACTTGTTGTCAAACCAAAACAACCGATTGTTTGTTTTGGGACCATAACAGAAAACTGTTTTGTGCTTTGACTGAGCATTAAATGATTTTATAACTGATTACACTCCAATTTTAAATGCTTTGACCAGGCTTTGAATGCAATCAATAGTTTGTTCAGATTATGTAACAAACAACAACTTAGATTTAATGAAAGAAAAACAGATTTGAGTTTTTCACTGATTTTGCTTTTGAAGAATTGAAGATTGCTTTTGAGATTGCTTGGATCAAAGAGAGTGTGATATAGGATTTTCATCTTGTATTGATTTCAGATCTTTTCTGTAACAAGTGTAATCCTTTGTACCTTTGAAGAAACTCTGTGTGTGAAGCTGAGAAGTGCTATGTGTTCTTGAGGTTGTCAAAATCAGCATTCTTAGTGGTGTTGTGCTGAGCCAAAGGAAGTGTGTGTCTTGAGGGGATCAAGGTCACTTCTTTGGTGGTGTTGTAAGTAATCTAGGGTTGATTGCTTAGTGGATTCCAGTGGTTTCTGGGAAGACTGGATGTAGCTCTTGGTTAAGAGTGAACCAGTATAAATGATGTGATTCCACTAGCCATATAGAGAATGATTCTTGACATTCTTAGGAATCACCTTGAGCTGGACATTATAGAGGCACTTTTCTTAGAGTTGGATCATTGTTCTAAGACAAGAACTCACCAAAAACTAGTACCAAATCCCAAACTCATTTGGATGCTCCACATATTGTCAAATTGAATCAACAAAGAGAGGTACAATTAAAGGAACCGAACAGAATTGAATAAGCAAACATTTGAACCGAACAAAAGTGTAATTAAAAGGCAAGAACAGAACATAGGTGCTGGAAAAAATAGAAAAGCCGAACCAAACAACTCAAGAACACAAGACAACATGAACAATTGAAAGAGAAGGAAGGAAGGAGAAGAAAGTGCTCATGAAGATGGAAGGATGTTGGATGATCTCGCCACTAGAAGTGTGGAATGCTCCTAGATAAGAGTGATGCCGCCACTTGAGGACTCCATTGATCCATCAAGATAAGACTAGAGAAGAAGGCTCCAAAAGCTCTCTAAAGTTCACTCAAAATTTGAGTAGAGTTTTCTTAGATTAATTCCAATCTGAATTTTACAAGGAGAGCACCTCTATTTATAGCCTAAGGTGCTGAAAAACAAAGCTAAGAGAATTCAAAATTCCCTCCTAAAACTATTCAAAACCGGCGCCTATTCCATGCATGAGGAAGGTGTGACTCTTTCCTTCACTTTGGCACCTCCTATTCTACTCCTACACCTATCTACTAATACACCCCCCTAAAGCTCCTAACTAAAGCCTAAAAGATGCTATAACAAAAGAGGTTTCCCTCTAAGCACCTTCAACTAAAGAAATTACAAAAAGAGAAAATAAATGTCCTTTAGTTCCTAAAGCTTTAAACATGCTTCTTGTAAGCCTTTGAGGTGGACTTTGACCTCCATGGGCGTCTTCTATTTGTGCCTCCACCTCCTCTTGATCTTGTTGATTGGCCTCTACGTTCTCTTGATCTTGATCTCCATCAATAAACCTGTGTGTTCAATCTCTCTATCCTTTGAACTCTTTAAATTCAGTTTTATATTTGTGAACTGGTATAAATAACCGATTGTTTCTGCGAAACCACCGATTGTTTTTCTGGTGTTGTTCTTATTTGCTTTGTATTTTTGGCAAACTGAATTCTGATTCTAGTTTTCTCGAAGTAATTTCATTCTAGACTTAAAAGTTTGCGAAAACCCTCTTTAAACCATTCACCCCCCCCTCTAGTTTAAAGTTATACATTCTAACAATTGGCATCAAGAGCTTGGTTCTTGAAATTTATTCAAGTGTGATCTTAAAACTCTTTTTAAATGGTTGATAGACTACGTTTTGGGAAGGTGCTTCAATCAACAGACCACCTATGTTTTGTGGTTTGAACTACCAATTTTGGAAAGTCAGAATGAAAATCTTTGTAGAATCACTTGACAAAGGTATTTAGGATGCAATTGAAAATGGCCCCTTTGTTCCAAAATTTGTAAAAGATGGATCTTCCATTGAAAAACCTTGGTCTCAATGGACTGATTCTGAAAGTAAGAAGGCCAAATTTGATTGCATAGCTAAAAACATAATAACTTCTGCCTTGAATTCAGATGAATTTTCCAGGGTCTCTCAATGCAAATCATCAAAGGAAATGTGGAACACCTTGGAGGTAACTCATGAAGGTACCAATGAGGTGAAAAGAGCTAGAAAGCATACTCTAATCCAAGAGTATGAAATGTTCATAATGCTCAAGGGTGAGACAATTGCTGAAGTTCAGAAAAGGTTCACGCACATCATCAATCATCTCATGAGCCTTGACAAAACCTTTGAAAAAGAAGAGCTAAACATCAAGATCCTCAAATGTCTTGATAGGTCTTGGCAACCTAAGGTAATTGCTATATCTGAATCTAAAGATCTAACATCATTGAGTATGGCTTCTTTGTTTGGCAAGCTTATGGAACATGAGTTAGAAATGAATCGACTCAATGTTCAAGAAAGCAAAGACAAACATGTAAGGAGTATTGCCTTAAAAGTTGTCAAGCACAAAAGCAAGCAAGAATTCAGTGATGAAAGTGATGAAGAGAACCTTAGTTTGCTATCTAGAAAGTTTAGCAAATTCTTGAAAAGGAACCGCAACAAAGACACCAACAAAGAAAGGTATGGAAACAAAAAATCCAATGATTTTAATTCCAATAACTATACTTGTTTTGGTTGTGGTGAGCAAGGGCACATAAAGGTAGATTTCCCAAACAAAGAAAGCAAGGAGAAAAAGTCAAGCTACAAAGAAAAGAAGGGAAAGTCAAAAAGGGCCTACATAGCTTGGGATGAGAATGAAGTCTCCTCATCAAGCTCATCATCAAGTGAAGAAGAGAGGGCAAACATATGCTTGATTACTGAAGGAGATGATGAGTCAAGCAGCTCAAGTGAAGTAAGTTCATGTGCTTCTTTAAATGAAGAAAATTATAGTGAATTGCTTGAAGCTTTTCAAGAAACACATGATGAAGCTAATCGATTGGTTCTTTCAAACAAACGATTGAAAGATCTTAACAGCTGGCTTGAAAAGAGAGTTAAGGCACTTGAAGAAGAGCTAGAAAAATCAAAAAGGGATTTTAAAAATCTTGAAACAAATTGCAAAAACTCTTCTTGCAAGTGTGACACTCTCATTTGTGAAAATTGTGAAAACCTTGAAAGGAAAGTGCATTATCTTGTAAGTACTGTGGATAAGCTTTCAAAAGGAAAATCCAACTTTGAGAATGTCTTGGCATCTCAAAACTATGTTTTTGGAAGAGCTGGATTAGGTTTTAATCCACAAAACAAGCAAGATAAGTTTTCAAAAAGTTTTTCAAGAAAGCCAGTAAAAGAATCGATTGTTAAGTCGAAACAACCGGTTGTTACATGCTTTTATTGCATGAAGAAAGGCCATTATGTTAGATTTTGCAAAATAAGAAAATTTTCTGTTCCCGGAGGCTTTATGAAATGGATTCCTAAAGGTTGTGAGGTTTCAAACAATAAAAGTAAACCATGTGGACCCACATTTGTAAGGGGACCAAACCTTGTTGCTTGAATTCATGTTTATGCAGGGAATCTAGAGGAATATGTGGAACTGAGTCATCTGATCAGGTTCTTGGAAGAAAAAGACTAACATTGAAGCTGAATCAATGTTATCTATCAGTCCAAGGCTCTCAATAGTCAAAAGAGACTTCTTGATCAAAAGGCATATGACTCATTGAAGGAACATCATAAAGGATAAGACATTCCTTATCTCTATCTTTAATTCCTTCTTAAATTCATATTCATGCTTAAATATCTCTTTTAAAATGTTCAAATACATCTGGTTTGAATGCTTTCTGCTCATGATTAAAAATTCAAAATTTGTTTTGTTGCTGCAGAAAAACAACCGATTGTTTCCTCGAAACAACCGATTGTTTTGTATCTGACAGCACTATGAAAGAATGGATTTAATTTTTATTTTTTTTTCTGTTGCAGATATCAATTACGAAAGGATTTGGGTCAATAAAGCTGTATTGAAAGCCTGTTTATGTTCTTAAGGAAGTTACAACATGTCATAAAGGAATATATTCCAAAATCTTGAAAATTTAAGAGCTTTTATGACTAGTCAAAGATCACATGTGATGACCATGTGATTTTCTGCTTTTTCTGACGTTTTCTGTGCAGGTCTTGGTCAAGTTTTTTCTCTCTGAAAAACTGAAACCCACTCACATCATTGAATGCAGTTTGGTTCTGTGTTTTCTTTAAATTCTGTTGCAGTTGTTCACTCTCGCAAGAACAACCAATTGAGCCATCTCTTGCAACAACTCTTGCTCTCCTTGTGTGAGTCTTCTTTTCCCCTTTTTCTGCTGTCATGGAATCAACTCCTCCTACATCAAAGAGGGTCAAAACCAGAGCAGTGAGATTTGGAGGGAGATTAGAGGGCTGGTTTTCTGGAGACAATGAGCTCATTGAAAGGTATAGGTTTGAAACTGGCACAAAGGTGATAAACAACCCCAAAGTTGTTTCCTTTGATTGGTTGAAAAGCCAAAAGCTAGACAATGTGAGGAAGCTACTCAAAGATCAATCTCTAAGAAGATTCCTGAAGATGAAGGGAAACATCTACCCTGACTTGATTCGGGTGTTCTACACCAATCTCAAGTTTGAGGGAAACAACCTTGTTTCTCATCTGAAGGGAGTTGACATGGAGATCACTTATGATGTGTGCACTGCTATTGCTGGTTTGAAATATGCTGGCCTAAGAATCAACAAGGGAAATCTTGGAGTAGTGGAGGATTTCAACAAAGTCCAATACTACAAGAGTTGCTTGAAGAATCAAAATGCCCAACTGAGAACTTGTTCGGTTGGAGGCTTAAAGCTAGATGAAAGGGTGCTTGCTCTTATTGTAACTTGGATTCTTACTCCAAGGGGAAGCAATCATTCTATCCTAACAAAAGAGGACCTAGCGTACATCTACTGCATCATGAAGAAGATCAGAATCAACTAGATCCACATCATCAAAGAGCACATGCAAAAAGCCATGAGGTTAAGTGATTATCACTATCCCTATGCTGTTTTGATCTCTAAATTTCTGCTTTATTTTGAAGTGAATTTGGAAGATGAGACATCTGAGCTTGTCAAGACAACACAAGAGATGAACAATGGCTCTCTTAGCAAGATGGGATTCACCAAAATAAGTGGCAAATGGGTGAGCAAAGATGGTGATCATGGTGCCTCATCAAGTGCTGCAGCTGCTGATTTTGATGAAGAAGATCAAGCTGCTGACATGGACTTTCATCAAGAAGAGCAACCTGAAACCAATCTAGGTGCTGGAACCAGTGCAGGGAATCAAGGAGATGAAATGCCATCCATGTCTTCTTTTGAAAGATATATGGTCAATAGGCTTGATGGATTTGCCGAGAATCAAAGAAATCTTCATGATTTGTGTGTAAGCAACTTCCAGAGTATATACAACAGGTTCAACAACATGGATACACGGCTCATGATCTTGGATGAACAGATAGAAGCTGTTCAGAATCAGATCTTTGAACTCCAGTACGGCAAGGAAGATTAAAGGAAAAACAACCGGTTGAATTCACAAAACAACCGATTGTTTTTGGTCTTGTATCAGTTCAATTGCTTCTGTTTAAAATTTTTGTATGATCTGGAACAATTATCTTTTTATCTATTTGTAAAGACAAATAGGGGGAGATTTATGTTGTGTTGTCTTTCGTTATCTTTTAATTTCTGCAAAACTCTATGTGGTTTATGAGTGTTTAAGTAAACCTTTTTCTGCTAGTTTTTAAACTGCTGATATACTGTTTCAGTTTTTACTCTAGCCCTATATCAGAGATATGGTTCTTTGCTTAAACTTTGTCTTGCAGGAACTACTTCAGATTCAATCAAATCCAACACAAGCAACCAAGGATTTGTCTTCATCAAATAGGGGGAGATTGTTGAATCAAGTGTGTTCAAGCTTTGAAGAATCCAAACCCATTAAAGGATGATGGAAGGCTGGATGTGCTTGTTGTTGTTAAGCTGTCTTTAGATAGGATCTAGGGTAGATTTTATGTGTTAAATCCACTTTTGATTGAATCCAAATCTTAAGCATTCTCAAACCTTTTAAAAGAAAAGTTTTTTTTAAACTAAGTGAAAAACAAACTGTTGTTTTGTCGAAACAACCGATTGTTTTATACTTAGGTGTTTTTAGAAAGGTTGAAAACTGTTTTTGATGGTTGACTTGCTGTCAAACCAAAACAACCGATTGATTCGAGCATTCAACCGATTGTTTGTTTTGGGACCATAACAGAAAACTGTTTTGTGCTTTGACTGAGCATATAAATGATTCTATAACTGATTACGCTCCAATTTTAAATGCTTTGACCAGGCTTTGAATGCAATAAATAGTTTGTTCATATTATGTAACAAACAATAACTTAGATTTAATGAAAGAAAAACAAATTTGAGTTTTTCACTGATTTTGCTTTTGAAGAATTGAATATTGCTTTTGAGATTGCTTGGATCAAAGAGAGTGTGATATAGGATTTTCATCTTGTATTGATTTCAGATCTTTTCTGTAACAAGTGTAATCCTTTGTACCTTTGAAGAAACTCTGTGTGTGAAGCTGAGAAGTGTTGTGTGTTCTTGAGGTTGTCAAGATCAGCATTCTTAGTGGTGTTGTGCTGAGCCAAAGGAAGTGTGTGTCTTGAGGGGATCAAGGTCACTTCTTTGGTGGTGTTGTAAGTAATCTAGGGTTGATTGCTTAGTGGATTCCAGTGGTTTCTGGGAAGACTGGAAGTAGCTTTTGGTTAAGAGTGAACCAGTATAAACCTGTGTGTTCAATCTCTCTATCCTTTGAACTCTTTAAATTCAGTTTTATATTTGTGAACTGGTATAAATAACCGATTGTTTCTGCGAAACAACCGATTGTTTTTATGGTGTTGTGCTTATTTGCTTTGTGTTTTTGGCAAACTGAATTCTGATTCTAGTTTTCTCGAAGTAATTTCATTCTAGACTTAAAAGTTTGCGAAAACCCTCTTTAAACCATTCACCCCCCCTCTAGTTTAAAGCCATACATTCTAACACATATGGGTAAAACCGAGTCACTTTGATGAGCATATATTTATTCACACTCAATAGCCTTAATCATAGATTATTGGACTATAATAATAAATAAATCCATTGTTTTAATTAATATTCATATAATTGGGTTTATTTGGGTCTTAACTATTATCTTTGGTAATTTTGTGTTTTTAGGCACTAGCGCAGAAATGCTAATCAAATGCGGCTATTTTACATTTACAAATGCGGTTATAGAGCCGCATTTGATCAGCACGCAGTTGTAAATCAGAAAAATACAAATGCGGCTCTATAGCCGCATTTGTAAATGCGATTTACGAATGCGGTTATTTCAAATAACCGCATTTGTATATTCTTTTGAATGAGCTCGCATTTGTATATTCTTCTGAATGAGCTGGGGTTTTAAGGGCACGTTGTTGGTGAAGAGTGGAAGGGGAGAAGAGGAAACACGGCAGCTGCGGTGAGTGCGGCGGCGGAAGCGGTGGCGGAGCGGCGAGAGCGAAATGCGACAGCGGCGGAAGCAATGGAAGAGTACACCTTCAAAATGCAGAGCGAAACCCATTAAAAACGAAAGCAATATGGAAAGCGAAAGCCATTGGAGTTCAATGCAGTTGTTAGGAGCAATGGAAACAAGAGAATAAGGGGCAATGCAGTTACGTACCTTCGAAAATGAAGAACTTCGCAACCAGAGAAAACAAAGAACAGATGTAAGCGCAAACGAAGAATGAACGAAACTGTTGAGCGCCTAAAATTTTTAGGGTAAAAACCATTTACAAATGCGGTTATTTAAATAACCGCATTTGTAAATCAAAATAATTTCAAAAATGCCACCGCATTTTTTACGAATGCGTTTAAGCGCTGAACCGCATTAAATAAGGAGCGTTCTTTTCTTATTTTTGTACTAGTGAGGGTAAATTATCTGAAGCATCTACCTTTGTGAATGTGCCAAATATGCAAAAGTCCAAGTTGCTTCTTGAACCAAAACAGGAAACAAATTCTGAGGAGAAGAAAGAGAAAATAAAATCTACAATATCTCATAAACAGAATTGGAAGCAAATCTTCTGCAAAATACAAGAATTATGGAAAGATAGAAACTTGGAAACGGTTAACAAAATATAAACTACAATATTCTCTCAAGATCCTTGGAGCAGAAAAGCCTATAAAAGGACACAAGCATCAAGGAGAAAGGAGAGAGCTTGATAGGGTTTTCTTAGTTTATTTTCTTCTTTTGTTTTGCCTCCGCATGGAAGGCTAAACCTTTTTGGTTGATTCCTTTGTAATTCCCCATTAAGTTCTGAGGTTTTGTTCAATAAAAGTTTCGATTTTTAATTCTCTATAGCAGTTGTTTTTATTGTCTAATCTCCTGGAAAACTGGTTTTTGTGAGAGGTTGTACTTGAACGCATGATTGAGAGTCTTCCTTATCTTAAACTTTGGTTTCTTAGTTAGTTCGCATTGTTCTAATTAATTTCTTGGGCGCATGATTCAAGAGAGAGGAGGTAAGCATTCCCATGGAGTATACGCATGGAACAAAGTGGGTATTGATTAAACTAGTAGACGCATGTTTTACTAATGAGTTTTAGTTGAATTAGATTGACGCATGTTTAATCTGGTTTAACTCTGTTGGAGGATTGAGAAAAGATTAATCTTTAAAGAACCTGTGAAGAATTCAATGGTGGAAGAACTTGGGATCAACCGCTTTTTATTTGCTATTTTAATCTCTTTTATATTTTCTGCACAGCTATCTCAAACCCCCTTTTTTATCTTTATTGTTATTGCTAACTTTTATTGCTTGCAGATAGATTCTAAATCCTGATCAACTGATTTTACTATTGGATTCGTTGGGAGACGACTTGGGGTCATCTGACCACAATTATACTATCATCTCTCTAGTGTTAGACAAGTCTACGCTAGAATCATATTAATTTGACAGCAAAACGACAGCTATCACACTTGTTTGTTCTTGTAGTACTAATTGATTTAATATCAAACTTGTCCATTCATATGGTGTGTGAAAGTGTTGGATACTTCATTATCGAGAGGATAAACTTTGTGGTTAAAATTCTAAGGTATAAGAGTTTTAACAACCAACAAAGTTTCTAATAATTTTCATATCCCTTACAGGTGGTGTATGATTAGCAACATAAACTTGATGAAATCACCTATATGAGTGTTAAGTGGGGTCGCTTGCATGAAATCTTGGAAACATTTTTATAACACTAATGAATATCGGGCACACACATGGCCTAATAAGCGCAACACAGTAATAACATCAAGAATTGTGGGTGTGTATTGTGTTTGATAAACCTCTAACACATACTAAGTTTCTTAGTTCATATAGCTTGCTATACCAACTACACTGTGTGTTAAGTTCATCAATCTAAGATAGGTTTATATAACTTCTATACTAGCTCTTATGTCTTACATCTTATGTGAACCCATGATTTTCTTCTTTCTTTCCTTCTATCTTTTGCAATATGAGGGGGTTGTTGTAAATCGAACGCAAACGAATATATTGCAGAAGAACGTCGTAGAAGAATCTGCGGTTTTTCCATTGACATTGGTTTTCTGTTTCCCTTCATATTAGGTTCCAAATCTGGTGTCATTGAGATCAAAACAAATCTCTGGAACGTTGCAAGTCCATGTTCCATATTCCTTTTTTGATTCCAGAAGTCCCCCCCTTTTTCTGACGGTCTCCTCTGATTTTGGCAGACAGTCCCATGGAACGATTTTGTTTTGGCTGTTGGGTTGGGTTATTTTCCCTCTATAAATTGGGTTTCAAGCTTACTCCTAAAACACATTGACTTTCACGTTTTCTCTTTTCTACTCCTCTCAAAATATAATTTATTTTGTTCTTTTCTTTTCTAATATTTTTGATATCCTGAGTTCTCTTACTTTTAAGAGTTTACTTGCTAGTTTTGATCCTCAACTTTATCCGACAAGTTCATGTTGTATGTTGTGAGACTTGCACAATGCACCGCGAATAAATCCTTACAGATAATGACACCGACATCTCAGAAAACCGTTTTTAACTAGTTAGTTCGTAGTTAAAATTTTTATAGTTAATTATATATTAATATTTAATTAGTCTCTAAAATAATATTTAATTTAATTAATATAGTGATTAATTATTATTTATTTTTTAAATTAATTTTTATTTAATGATTTCGCATATTATAGTTTAAGGATGTGTGGCTGAATCAATGACATCTTACAATACTATCCATTTGAATATTATATCTTTCCTATATGGATTAGGACAACCTAAATGTCCTCTAATATTTAAGCCGGGTATTTCTATTCAATTGTTAGAAAAAGAATTTAATGAGGATTGGTGTTATAGTTAGATGAGACTAACCAATATCTAATTATTTAAAAAAAAAACTAAATAAGTTAAACGTTAAAAAAAAGTTGATTTTATTAATTAAAATAACTAATAATAATGATAAAAATATTATAATTAAAATTTTAATGATGTCTAACTTCAATTAATATCATACTTAAAAAAAACTAAAATTACATTTTTTTATTAAAATATTGTCTTTTTATTATTTTTTAAATTACTCTTGTTATTTTGATTGATTTTTTTTAAGTTTATGTAGTTATTTTAAATCTTATAACACATATATAAAGGATCTTATTAAAATTTCAAACTCTTATTATATGAAATCAATCTAAACTTACAAAAACTTTTGATTATAAAAATATGATAAGTTATAGTGTTTATATATATTTTTGAAATTCATACAATTTTTTTTGTGATAAAATACTCTCTTAAAATTTCATTTTGATTCACTTGTGACTATATGCCTAAAGCAACAACTCGGGCACACGGGTGTGATTTCTTATCTCTGGAATGACATATTAGATTACTGTGAAAAGGAAATACAGAGAATTTGACCTAAATTTAATATTTTTCTACACAAATCATGTTAGTTTGGTCCCCACTAATTAGTAGTGTCCTCAACTCAATTATGTTAATGTTTTTGACATTGAGATTAGTCTAATTAATTATTTTTTTCTTTACGAAATTACAACTAAACCATATAAAGGATATAATTAGTGTCACGTCAGTGATGATAACATCCCACAGTGTTGCTCCCACAAGAATCATAGGGCCTTTTGTGTTATGTATGTAAGGTATCCATCATATTTATTTTATTCAATAATGTGTTCTAAACAATACAGTACTTTAACCGTTAAGTAAATTATGTAATATATTTATAAAATATATAATATATTAAATTCTAAATATATTATTATAAGTATGTAATTTTATAGGCATGTTAAGCATTCTTTTACGGAAAATCTTTATAAGCATGTTATATGTGTTTAATTAGAAGAATTGATCACTTTTCCATTGATAATTTATCATCATCTAAAAGTTCAAAAATTCTAACCATTAATTATGTACTTTCAAAATGTATATATCTAATCAATTTTCATTGATTTAAATAACCAATATGTGAATTTAGTTTTAATGCTTATTTTATTACTTCTAAATTAATAGTATTGACAAATCTTGATAAGTCCAACAAACACTCAATATTATAGACTCTAAAATTTGATACCATATGAAGAGAATTAGAGTAAAACTCAAAGAAAACAATATTATCATTAACAAATTTGGAAACACTTAACAAATTTTTATTCAGCGTAGGAACATGCAACGTATTTTGTAAAGAAAGAACACTGACAGGAGAAACACAAGATGCAGAGCCAATATGAGAGATAGTCATACCTACACCATTACTAAGCTTAACATTTGCAGAAACTTGATATTCTTGATTATCACTAAAAAGAGTTGGGTCATGTGTCATATGGTGAGAGACCCCACTGTCCGGATACTAGAAAGGGTCTTCGATAGTTGAGGGTGTGCCAAGAATAGTGACAGGTTGCACTTTGTTTATCGTTGTTTATTTTAAGTAGAATATGGTGAAAAACCCAAAGAAGATTCTCACTGGAGACGAACTTAACCAAGTGGTTAAGTAAGTGTGAAGGTTCACTTATAGAGGGTAAAGAGAAACCACAATTATATGATGATTTAGACGATGATGGGCGGAAATGAAGAACATAAAAGATGAAAGGAAGCAAGCTATGGTAAAGAGAAATACAAGAACATGAAAGGATTGGAAAAAGGCACTGAGGAGAAATTAAAAGATGAAAAGGAAAGAGATGTTTATGATGATGAAAGTGCGGTCATGCCACTTGGAAGGGAAAGAGACTCCAAGATGAGTGGTGAAGAGCCGCCACTTGAGGTGTTGTGCACTCAAGATAAGACCCAAAATACTAAGATACTAAACTCACTAAGCATTCCTACAAAGTTTCCTTTCTATTTCAAAATTCAATGTGTCACACATGAGGCAAGACACCCTTTATATAGGAGAGAATGACTTGGAGAGCAAGATTGAAGGGTAGGGGCGTCATTTTTTAGAAACCTTCTAGAAGGTAGGTCAAAGAGGAGTGCCTTCCAAGCTAGCCTACATCTTATGGAAACTAGGTTAAGTGCAGTTTTGGAAATGGTTTCTAGAAGCTAGATTTTTTTGGTGGGTTTGGCACAAGCCCAATATTATACTAAGTACACCCTAATCTAGTTTATTCTTTTATTTGGCACCTCTAAAGTGAGCCCGATTTATTTTATATAAACTTGTCTTGTGGAAAGACTAGAAAGAAGAACAACTGATATTCTGCTCTATATATGGTTCTTCTTCTGTTGAGCCTTTTCTAAGACCTGGTGGGGTCTGCTCTTGTATGCTAAGATGACTGACCTAGTTGTTAAGTGTTTGATATGTCCTTGGTCATCTACTTGTCGAGTTGGGTTATTTCATACTGAGAGTGAACATAAGTAGCATTAGCTTGAAAGGGTGAGTGAGCAAGTTTATACCTATGAAAACGTTTTTCTTGGACAAGTAAGAGAGATTCAATCTCATTGATGGAGTAAGGATCAATGGAACACGTAACAACAACAATAAACACATTGTACTCTTTTGGTAACCCTTCAAGAATATTCTCAATGTGATCAGTAGTGACTTGGGCACCGATTGCAACAAGCATGTTGACAACCTTTATAATATCATGAAGATAAATAGAAATCATTTTGTAATTCTTTGGAGTCTTTAGCAGCAATTTCATCTATGAACTTGAGCACGCGTATGAGCATGCCAGAGAATGAAGTTATCTTCATCAAGTTTGAGGCTTATTGGAGTGGTGAATTGTTGAACAGATGACATTGTGGAAGAAGAGGAAAGAAATTCAACAGAGGAAGATGAAGAGGTTGGGGACGAAGACATGAGTCAAAAAAGTTGGCTCATGATACCATGTTAATAGGAGAGAGAATGAGTGGAAGGCTTAGAGAGAGAAAATATTAAAAACTCCTATATTGAAAAGTGAATTAAAATAGATACAAAAAATGTGAAATATAAAGGCAGAGATAAACTGAGAATAATAACTAAATTGGGAATAATAATCAACCACTACAAAAAATCGTGTATAAAGTGGTGGTTATTTTCATATAAACTGACGTTTATAAACGCCACAATATACGCGTGTGGCAGTTTTCCAAACCGCCATAGAACTGGCTGCTACAAATTTTAATTTGGTCGTCTTACGCTAACCGCCGCAACACCTGTCACTTTAACACTTTGTTTAAAGTGGTAGTTTTTATATGTAAGTAGTGTCAGTCATAACTGTCGCAATTTAACTCGTCGAAAAAGATTTTCAGCACCATCATGTAGGGTATAATGTGATGTTTTTAACTATCAGAATTATAATAAAATTGTAAAAATAATATGTCAGTTTCAATTGACGTAATTTTAATTCTAAATAATTAATGAAATTTAGCCACCACTTTTCTATAATCTAGTTTGCACACTTAAACTAAACATGATATATTTTCATAATAAAAAAATAAAGTACTAACAAAACAAAATAATATATAAAATTATAAACATCCATTCATTGCATTGAAAATTAAAACACACATAATATTGTTCAAAATTTGATACATAACTGAAAAATTAAACCACAAATAATTGTTCAAAAGTTGATACATAACTGAAAATTAAAATACATAATTGTTCAAAAGTTCATACATAATTTAAAATTAAAACACACATCCCTAATCAGTTTTGCTTTCAGCACTTGATCCTATTATTTGATTAGGTGATGGAGCACCATTTTTAGTATTTGATGCCTGAAATAAATAATTTTAAGTTAATGAATTTGAATGTTTATAATTATAAAATAAAAGACACCAATAAATATTTAAATATATTAATACCTCATTGATTGCATGAACCAAATTAGCTGTCATTGCAGCAAAATGTTCTGGAACATCTTTTCTCGAAGCAATATATGCAAGCAAAGTGTTCATTTGAATTTTCACAATTGCAAACTCAGTTTCCATTTGAATTATCTTGTCATCCACATTTGATGAAGTTGAACTAGAGGAAGCATTCATACCACTTAGCCTTGTTGTGGATCCTTTAAAAGCAAGGTTTGGACAAGCTCCATATGATAGCCCTCTAACTCGACTCGAATGCTCCTTACCAAATATGACACCAATGGGATCTTCTGGAGATATATCTGAAGTAGCTTTTGGATTTGTCAACATTAGCTCATCAATTTTTCCCTAGATAAAATTAAAAATAATCAAAAGAACAACATATACTTGTTAGAATATATTAGGTAATTTGTTTAACAAATATGAACTTTTAAGAATAATTAAACCATATAAAAGCAACTCATGAGTTGAGGTTTGCACCCACTTATATATTATGAAATTTATGAAATGTGTTTATCTCTAGTTGATGTAGGATCTCCAACCTCCTAAATTTATATTTTTATTAAATATTGAGTATATCAAAATTTATATCAATTTCAATATGAACCAACTTTAAAGATATCAAAATACTTATTTCATGTTACCATTAATATTATGATAGATAGTGATGATTCATATTAAATAAGTATTCTTGTATATATACATGATTGGACATATATATATATATATATATATATATATATATATATATATATATATATATATATATATATATATTATATATATATATATGAAAGCTAGATTGCTACGTGCTGAATGCATTTGTTATCTGGAGACTTCAAAGGGTGAAGTGGCTTTTAATAAGTCAATATATTCGTGAGGTTTAGCATAACTCACGTATGAGGGTGGTGGAAGACAAATCTACATTGCCACTGAGACGAAAAGTTCAACGACACAGAGACATCGTGGTATAGGCTCATGTGTGTTTTGTCCTGAAAAAATAGTCACCCAGGTTGAACTTTTTCAAATTTTGCATGTGTTGTGTGGTCCATATACATCTTTTTCGGTCAAATCGTTTTCTCCTTTTTCTTGAACTGGTGTATCATTAGTTAAGTTTAATTAGATCAAGATTTTTTCCATTTTATCAAAGGTTCCGTGTCATTGGATCCTTTTATAGCCATGTACCACTACTTTCATTTTGTCAGAGAAATAGTACTTCTGCAGTTGAAGGAAAAAAAATATTTAGAAATTAAAAATCCTCTTTAAATTCCTATGACTTTTCTTTTATATTTTAAAATAATACATATATATATATATATATTTAGTTTAAAAATATAATAAAGTTTTCAATTTTTTATTGAGTTATACTGAATAGTCACACCATAAAGAAAATCATTAAATAGAAACCAATGTTTAGAAACTAAAATAATTAGTTGCAATAGAAACTAAATTAGAGACCATTTTAGAAACTAAAAAAAAATTGATTTCTAAAATTAGTTTCTATTATTGTTAAATAGTTTCTAAATTGGTATCTAAATAGCAACCAAGGTTTTAACTACCAATTATTTAGATTCTAAATTTGGTAGCAAAAACCTTGGTTGCTAATTAGATACCAATTTAGAAACCATTTAACAATAATAGAAACTAATTTAGAAACCAAAAATTTATTTAGTACCTAAAATGGTCTCTAATTTAGTCACTATAGCAACTAATTATTTTTTGTCTCTAAAATTAATTTCTATTTCATGATTTTCTTGTAATGTCAATACAATAATAAGGACAATTTTCTATTATAATATAATATCATAACAACACAAAAGTGATACAACAATAAATGTAAAATATAGTATCATTTAACACTATAAATTTTTAGAAAAAAAGTAAGAAAAAATATAAGCATAAACTTTTGGAAGACACAATTATAATAAATAATAATATGAAAATAACAGAATGAGGGCAACAGAAACCACCAGAAATGACTACGGTAAGGCTCGTAGGCCACAACAATCTTCAAGTGCTATGAGGCTCAGACACTTCTCTTAAATGGCGTATTCGTGTCGGGCACATGTATTGGTGCCGACACTCGTACGATACTCGTAGGACACTTATCAGTGAAGGTGTTCAATTCAAAAAATATTTGTTGGATTTTTGAAAATTTTAGCACGGTTCTAACACAATTTTAAAAGATATAAATACAATAATTTTCTAAAAATTCAAATTTATTGTATAAATTTTTATTATGATTATAAAAATAAGGAACAAATTCTTTTAAACCAGTCATGAAAAATATCTTCATGCTCCCAAAAGAATTTCAAGTATACTTTTGCACATAAATATTTATTTTCAATTTATATAATTCAAAAATTATATAATATATAGATTCGTATCCCCGTGTCCTACATTTTAGAGATTATATGTATTTCCGTATCCGTATCTATGTCGTGTTATTGCCCGTATCCGTATTTGTGCTACATAGTTCAAGTGCCTACACAACCTTCTTCTTCTTAAATTTTCCTTGTAACTATGGGGAATATGATATGAACAAGGTGTTTCAGAGATGGTCTAAGATAAAAAAAAAGTGTTCATATCTTGAAGGCTTAATAGGTGGGGGAGAATATTTGGGTTTGTGAGGTTTTTTGAAGTGGGTAATCTAAGCAAGTTGGAGAAGGAGTTGGATCAAATTCATGTAAGGAATATGAATATCTACGTCAATATCCCAAAAAATAGAAGAGTAGAGCTTGATCAACTGGTGAGATATACAAAAGTTGAGTTGGATTCGTTGTTATGTTCAAACAGAGATGTAAGGGAACATGAATTCTTTGATCATAGGAAGAAGAAGAGTAAGGATGTATGGAGGGTAAAGAAAGGGAAGGATAAGAAGAAATGGAGAGTAAGGAAAGGGAAAAATGCACAATGAAAATTTCATCACAAGGAATATGGAATGGACTCGTTGTTGAAACAATGCAACATGTTCTCCCTTGGATGTCTAATAGTGTGGTGGGTCGTATGGTAGTTGACTTAAGCTACGACCATTTGTGTGAAGAGTTCATAAATGGGGGGATGAATATGATTAAAGTGATGTTCTTGGGTGATAACCTAGTGCTCCTAACACCAAGAGAAGGGGAACGGGTGGAAGATTTAATAAAGCTTAACAAAGAGTGGTTTGATAGTGTTGTTGAGGTCATTGATCCATGGTCAAAATCTTATGTTGCAAGCCTTAAGATAGTCTGGGTTAGATGCTATGGGTTCCCCATATCTTTGTGGAATAGAGATCGTTTCTCTAAAGTGGTGGGTGAGGTGGCTTTCTTGGTGTCCATTGATAAGGCAACGAAAGCTTGGAAAAACCTTGAATTTGCTAGACTTCAAGTTTGCCTACTCAAATCCTGTTATGCCCGTTTATCAAAGGGTATGCAGATTAATGGCCAAGTTTACAACATTAGCATTGAATATGAGGTCCCTAGTATTTACAATGGCAAATGTAAGTGCATTTTTAATCACGATGCTTCGTTCGACAACATATCCTCCTCGGATTCCTTCGTTGAGGAAACCCAGTTATCAGTGAAGAGTTGTGATGAGGATGAGAGGGCGTCCCAACAGTCGGAAGATTCTCTAGGGGATAGCAAAGGCAGTCACATGCATGAGTCTAATCTTTTGCACTTGGAGGAACATTTTGTGCACGAAAAATGAGGTAATGGTGGGGCAGACAGAATGTGCAGAGAACACAGCTTTTTCAGCATCTGGTAAGGTCAACTCTGCTTGCAAAAGTAATCCTATCCAAATTCCACTAGCCAATCTTTTAGTAGTTGTGGAGGCCTTTTTTTACAACAATCCCAACAAGGACTCAACCCTTTTGGGGTGTTGGGATGAGGCCTAATTGGGGGAGGTGTAGTGGCTCATCTAAGGGATAGTGTAGGGGGTGGCATCGTGGAGTTGTTGAACAATCCAGAACGAGCATGAGAGGAGAGTAGTGGGATCAGTGAGATAAAAGACGTGGCTAAGGTACCTATCGGCGTGGCGGAAAAGGAAGAATCACATTCAACCCCTTTCAATTTAGATGAAAGTTGTAACCAAGTGAGTATCGTGAACATAGAAGAAAGTCCACAAAATAGTCTCATAAACAAGGGCAGTGGGGAAGGAGAAGGTGGAAGGGGCGTTGATGACCAGGCAATGCGCCCAACGTTGGTTGGAGATGAGGGAATCTCTATAGGGGATAGCCTTGTCACAACTCCTCGGATCTGGCGGCGGAAGGGTACATGGGAATTGAGTGAATCAAGTATGCAACCTAGATATAAATCCTGTGATGGAGAAGGGAACTTACAACCAGGGATATGTTCTTCATCAAGGGTTAGTACCAATTCTAATTCCTTTTCTGATGGCGATATTGTTAATTGTAACAATCATTTTTAGAGTGCTGAGATTTCTGAAGAATCTATCAAATTGTGGGAGCTAAGTAAGCAATTACGGTTATCTTGTTGTGGGGATGAGGAAGTTGTGGTTAAGGAACTTGAACGAATGGAAGAAAAAGACATGGAGGTTATGAAAAGGTTTAAGGAGGGTAACAAGAGGGTTTTATATGATAATTGTAAATTTGAATATAAGAGGTCCGAGGGGAGGCACTAAGGCTAGATATCTGGAAAATTTTATAGCTAAGGAGGGAGCGGATTTGTTGTGCTTACAAGAAACAAAATCTGTTTTATTTTCGGACGTTAGATGTTTTTCTCTTTAGGGGGGGATAACAATGTGGGTTGGATACATAATGAAGGGTTAAATGGTGTTCAGAGTTTGCTTATTACGTGACACAAAGAAGAGTTCTACTGTGAAACCATGTGGAGGGTAGGGGCTTAATAGCAATTTTTGGGCAGCATCTCAAATCTAAAATAAAATGTGCAATCGTAAATGTGTATGCAACGTGCAATATGAAAGACGAGGTGGCTTTATGGGAGGAACTGACAACTATGAAAAGTGCAACCCAGAATGTGGCATGGTCTTTTTGTGGTGATTTCAACGCAATGAGAAGTTCTAATGAAAGGAAAGGTGCTAGAGAAAGTGGCAGCCAAAAGAGTGAGATCATAGGCTTTAACAATTTCATCGATAGGAATTTTATGGTGAAATTGCCTATTGTGGGTAAGAAGTATATGTGGTATAAGGCAAACGGTTCAGCTAAAAGTAGGATTGATAAAGTTCTCGTATCTGATGAATGGTTACAATAATGGCCTATGGGAAAACAATATATCCTGCTGAGAGAGATGTTGAATCATAGTGTTATAGTGGTCAAATCCTTGGTCAAAGATTGGGGGCCAAGACTTTTCAGGACTATTGATGCTTAGCATTTGGAACCTGGGTTCAAGGAAATGGTGAGGGATAAATGGAATTCTTACTCTATTCAGGAAAACAGTATTTATATCTTCATAGATAAGCTGAAGAGTCTGAAAGCTAACCTTAAGGTGTGGAATCGGGATGTGTTTGGGCATATGGAATCAGAAAAGAAGATAATTCCAAAGGAGAGAGAAAAGTGAAGTTCATGACCTAGTAGAGAGTGTAAGGTTGAGAAAAATGGCCCTCATAAGTCATTTAAGGGTGATTAACAAAAAGCTAGAGTCTCTCTTCAGGAAAAAAGCTAGAGCTAACTGGCTTACGTGTGGGGATTCTAAGTCCAAGTTTTATCACTCTGTAATCAGATGGAGGAGACTTAGGAATGAGGTTAAGGGTGTTGAAGTGGGAAACCAATGGATTGAGGAACGTGAGGTTGTTCATAGGGAAGCAAAGAAATTGTTTGAAGTTAGATTCTCGGTTGCTCATGGTTTTGGAGTGAGACTTGGCCTTATTGAGTTCAAGTCCCTATCCGCGAAGGCTAGCTTAAGTATGATATCCAATTTCACAGAGGAAGAAGTAAAGGAAGTCGTTTGGATGTGTGAAGGGTCAAAAAGTCCTAGCCCATATGGTTTTAATTTTAACTTCATTAAGAATAGTTGGGAAGTGCTTATGCATGATGTTGTAGCAACTGTACACCATTTTCAGGAGACAGTCTGTATTTCAAAGGGTTGTAACACATCCTTTATAGCTCTTATCCCTAAAGTGAGAGACTCCACAAAACAGGACCAATATAGATCAATTTCTCTAGTGGGATCACTGTATAAAATTATTTCGAAGGTGTTATCATGCTACATCAAGTGTGTGCTCCCTAAGGTTATTGATGACTGTCAATCAGCCTTCTTGAAGGATAAAGTGATGCTAGATAGTTTCCTAGTGGCTAATGAGGGTTTTGAAGAGCTCAAGAGGAAAGGGAAGAGGGATTGTGTTTGAAGGTTTACTATGAAAAGGCGTATGACTTGGTTAGTTGGGTATTTCTACTTGATATGCTTCAGAGGTAGGGGTTCCACAGGCGATGGATTATGTGGATCAGAGGTTGTCTAGAGTCTACTTCGGTATTAGTTCTGGTTAATGGAAGCCCTACCATGGAGTTTAAACCGACAAGAGGATTGAGACAGGGTGACCCCTTAACAACATTGCTCTTTCTTGTGGTTGTTGAAGGCTTGGCTGGGCTTGTAAGACCAAGCGATCAAAGTGAATGTGCTTAAAGGTGTGAAGGTGGGTAGGAGGGAGGTTGAGTCAAGTGTGTTACAATTTCCAAGTGATACTTTTTCATGTGTGAAGAGTCATACGTTAATGTTTTCACTATGAAAGTTATTCTCAAATGTTATGAGCTTGCGTCTGGGCTCAAAATAAACTTCCACAAATCTATGTTGGCAAGTATTAATGTTGATAAAGCTTCCCTATACGTTTATGCTAAAAATCTTCATTGTATTATAATGAGGGTACCGTTTAAATACTTGGGGTTAGAAGATTCCCTATACATTTATGCTAAAACTCTTCACTGTATTATAATGAGGGTACCGTTTAAATACCTAGGGTTAGAAGCTAGTGGTAATCCTAGGAAGAAGCGGTTATGAGAATCCATTTTGAGTAAAGTAAGGGCTAAACTAAGTTCTTAGAAGAGGATATTTTTGTCTTTGTCAGGAAGAATTTGCTTAATCAAGTCGGTCTTCACATCCTTACGCATCTTCTATTTGTCCTTCTTTAAGGCTCCAAAATCGGTGTGATAGAATCATTAGCATCCAAAGAAGCTTCTTATGGGGTTGGGGAAAGGATAACATGTCTATTTTGTGAGTAAGCTAAGAGAATTTGTGCAAACCTCGGGAGGAGGAAGGGATGGGTATTAAAGATGTCAGAACTTTCAATGGTGCTCTTTTGGCCAAATGGAAATGGAGGCTTTTGAGCGAAGGAAAGGGGAATGGAAAGATATTTTTTTTATCACAATATGATCCGGAGTTGGGTCATAGTCAGATAAATATGAAATCTCAATCATGGTGGTGGAGAGATTTGTCTAAAAGTTGTGGTGAGGGAGAAGATGGAGGATGATTTCAAGGAGCAGTAGGATGGAGAGTGGGAAGTGGGGACAAGGTCAAATTCTGGGAGGATGCCTGGTTTAGTGGTAGCCCCCTTCGTAATCTGTATCCTAGGTTGTTTTCCTTATCCTTGGATCAGGGACTGACAGTGGCAGAGGTAGGGGAGTGGGAAGATTTTGTATGGCTTTGGAGGTTCAGGTGTATGAGGGTTAGATTAAAATGGGAATCAACACAAGAAGAAGAATTACTAAGGCTTTTATCCAGCGTCAAGTTGTTGAGGGAGGTCAAGGATAGGCAAGTCTGGGAAGGTGACGCTTCTGGGGAGTTCTCGGTGAAATTTGCTTATGATCGTTTAGAACAACATGTAAAAGGATCTCATCATGATATATTCAAAGCATTTT
This sequence comes from Phaseolus vulgaris, assembly GCF_000499845.2. Taxonomy (NCBI): domain Eukaryota; kingdom Viridiplantae; phylum Streptophyta; class Magnoliopsida; order Fabales; family Fabaceae; genus Phaseolus; species Phaseolus vulgaris. The sequence goes on along the minus strand of NC_023755.2, from coordinate 28,917,349 downwards.
CAGTAGGTTAAAGCCTTGCTTAATGTCTTTACAACTGCATGGAGGGCCTTGTTGGATAGAATCCCAACAAGAGTTAATCTATTTAGGATAAGGTTGGTGGTGTCCTCACTATCGTGTGTGATGTGCCAAGTTGTGAATGAATCCTCACAACATCATTTCGTAGAATATGATGTTTCCCAATGAGTGTGGGTTCGCTACTTTAGATGGATTGGTATTTTGTATGTCCAACATATGGATTTGAAGTGTCATTTTGAGCACTTTTGCTTACCACACAACTCTCATAATTAGAATTTGGTGTGGAAAGGTATGTGGGTGGTTGTGGTTTGGTGTATTTGGGAGCAAAAAAACTTCAATATTTTCAAGCACGGGGTTCTTGTTGAGAAAAAAAAATTCAAATGGCACAACTTAAATGTTGGTTGTGGATGAAACATAGATTATGTTCCTTTAATTATTCTTTTTCTGAATGGTGCTTGAATATGATCTTGTGTATTAAGAGCTAGTTGTGAGGGGAAAGGCAGAGCAAAGGTGTATGTTTAGAGGAGATGTAGCCTTGGCAAGTGAGCATGTTGTGTGGAAACTCTATGTGTGAGCAGTAAGGAACACATGTGAGGAGGAGGAGAAACAAGGCATGTGCTAATATCAGAGACACCGAATTAGTTGTTTGTGCAATGTACAAATGATGAGAGGTTCTGGATCTGATGGGTATGGAAGGGTTCTGGAAATGAGGGAACTATCTTTGTGCTTGGAACGTTATTGAGGGGGTGCTGAAGTGGTTTTTGGTGTCGCATAATTATGCAACAATAACTAGAAAGGTTTTGGTGGAAGAGGATGTTTACATGTTGCTCTAGACCGAGATGTTGGTAAGGATTTGTTGGGAAGGATGTTGTAATGGTCTTAAGATAAAGCTTGTAAGTGATATGTAGCACAATAAATCCAAATAGGCAAGACAACAATACCCGTGAAGTTTGTAGCAGTACCCTTAGTGTGCATTCAGATTTGGGGTGCTTTGGTGTACTTTTAGAAAGCTGTCGGGAGTGACTTCACAATTCTGGAGTGTTGTTATACAAGATGGAGCTAGTCACGGTGGACTTTGATTGGATTATGGTAAGTAGCTGCCATGAGTGGAAGCAACATATGTAGTTGATGGGTATGCAATAGGAGTCATAGTCTTCTGCTCAAGCGTCTCTAGAGTTGAAACAGAACTCCCAATCTTGAAGACGAAGGTACTTTAATTCTGTAGTTGAAGTTGTTGGTCATTATGCAGGTGAAGGTTATACTCAATGGTTCAATGTAGAAGTTGTTCAATGCAAGAGTGGTGTTCCTGACTTAATGAAGTTGTTCAAACCCACTTCTGCTTTAGTCCATTGGTCCTGTGCAAAATTCAAAGCTGTATATGGTCTTTCAGATATGCTGAGACGCTGCCCAGTAGGGTTAATAACCGATTGGATTGCTAAGTTTATGTTTATTTTTGTTGTTCTTAATTCTATTTTTGGTATGAAATTGTGTAAAAGAAAATAAGAATGAGTCTCAAAGCAAAAGGGAGTGAGAAGCAAAACAGAACAGAAACTGAGAATATGACCAAGGTCCTCAACAAATCAACTTGTCCGCGTAGGTGCAAAGCCTTTTTTAGGTGCAAAAGTTGTCTCTTACAGCGCAATAACCAACCAAGTTGATGGTGTTGGCCCAGGTGCAAGGACTTCTCTTCAAGTGATGCTAAATTATGCAATAGTTACCCATATTCATGCAGGGTTTTTAAGCTTTCATGCACAGGGATCCGATGCTGGTTTTTTTCCCCATGTATACTGCATAATTTCCCCCCATGTATTCTGCACATTGCAACTATGTGCCATCAAATAGTGTTGGAATGAATTACCTAAGGTTAGGCTTATGCTGTTATCAAGATTCTACAATATTTGAGGGTTGCATAGTTTTAGGGTGTATGGGTCTCCTATGAATTTTTTGTAAGGGATTTAGTCACATTTTGTAGAGTTTGATCTAATTATAATTGGAAGCCTAAGCTTGTTATTTGTTATGTTATAACTGTTAGCTTAAGCTAGCTGGTAGACTTTGTTCTTGGTACTTGTAAAAGGGTTGGGGCACCCCTGAAGTATCCCCTTTAATCCAATTATTCTTTACTTATAAAAATCACAACGTCAGTTTGATCAACGAAGTAGTTTAAAGTAAAAAATTAAGAATTAAAATCATTTTTGATAAAGTATTGTATGGACTAAGTCGACATAAGGAAATTAATATTTAATAGTTGAAGATGTAGTGTCAGTTTAACCAATGCTTGATGATGAGATTTAATAAAAAAATAAGAATTAAAATAAATTTTGATGAATCTTTGTGTGGGCTAAGTCAATGCAAGAAAATGAATTTTTAATTGTTGAAGATGTTGTGTCAGTTTGGCCGACGCTTAATGAGAACATTTAATCAAAAAAATAAACTTAAAGAATTTTAGTTTATATATAAAAGTTAACTAGACACTGACTTTCTCCATTTTCTCCTCCTTTCCCTTTGTTATATAGAGTAATCCTCATCTTGAGGTCTCTAATCTTGGATTCTCGGTGTTGTTGCTTACCTCTGAAGTTTGATATGTAGAAATTTGGTAGGTGCTATCTTCCAAAATCACCACACCATTTTTTACTTTAGACAACACTAAACTAGGTCACATGTAGAAAAGGTAATGGGTTTACAAGTGTAGTTTAAGGACTACCAAAGACTATATTTATAAAAATGTTGATATACTACATTTTTTTAGTGTTACCTTTAGAATGTATGGACTAAACAATAAAATCATGACCTAAAAGTAGTCATGGACATAAAAGTGACCTAAAAGTAGAAAAGACAATACTTTTATAAATGTGGTTTATTAATCACTATAGACCATGCTTTTTAGGTCATGGATGCTTAAATCACATTTTTGTGGCAATGATCTTTAGAAAAAAGAATAAACCACTTTTAAAAAGTGTGGCTTAATATAATAAAAATGTGGTATTTCAAATCATATTTAATTAAAATCACCTTCAATATTCACAATGATTATTAAAATATGATTATTTTAGCCCACCTTTATGAAATTGTGTATTTTAAATCAAATTTAATTAATCCATTGATAAAATTAAAAGTAAAAGTAAAGCAACAAATTATAGTTTTAGATTCTAAATATACAATACATTTTGCGTTATTTCATTATCCAACATGTTCTTCTAAGATTATTATTATTACTATTATTATTATTATTATTATTATTATTAATAACATTATTATTATTCTTATTATTAATACTATTATTATTATTAAGAATATTAATAATAATATTAATATTTTTATTATTATTAACAATAATAATATTAATAATATTATTATATTATTATTAATAACGATTATAATAATAATAATAACACAAACAATAATAATAATTATATGACAAAAAAATTAACTAGTAGTATAATGATTATAAGTTTTATGATTACTCATGAGACCTATTAAATAATTGTAGTCTAAATGTAAATGGCAACACTTAAAAAAATTATAGTCCTCTAAGTATTGTCTATTGTCATATTTTAAGGAACGATTTTTAAAAATTTGTTGCCTAAACGAAAAATTCGTTGCTTATTAGTATAGTGCATGACCAGCTAAACAACTATTAGAAATTTATTACTTAAAGCTTAGGCAACAGGTTTTACTATTTAGGCCATGGTTTTTATTATTGTCTAAAATCATTTTTATTGTAGTGAATTGTCTTTGTTTGCATGTGTAAGTTCCATATCCTAATACTTTGTGAAAAACCCTAATGCATTGAAGGTGGTTGTTGGGCCAAAGATTCTCGGATGGAGATCAAACTATTTATCGTGATTGTGCTAAAGGTGAGTTGTGTTTATAACTTGCAATTGACTTAACTTCTCTTAATTTCTTTATCACTTTATATTACTATTAGTAGTTCTTTATTGTCTCTATTAAGGTGTTAAATAGTAAGTATCAATGTTATTTGATAATATCAAATTGTTGTTGCCTTTGATAATATATAGACTTTGTGTATGAGTTTTTATGATGGAATGCAATGTATCATGGTTTTTTTTTAATGTAAATTATATATACTACACCAATAGAACTGATATTTGATCCTAACCAAGAAAATATATTATTTATAGTTTATGTGTGTTACCTTGACAAGACAAATTTATCATGCTCATTTATATTAAAATATATAAGTGGGTGTAAAGCTTATTTTATAAGCCGGTTTCATAAGGTTGAGTTAAGCTTAAAGTTCAATTCTTAATATAGTATCAGAGTTATATAGAGTCTATCCTAAAGAGAGTTTGTTGGATTTATCAGATCACACGCTATCGAGCCGCTATCGGACCACCTATAATATATAGTCTTACGTACGAGTTGTCAGGTATCGACGTGAGGAGAATGTGTTGGAGATCACATATCAACTAGAGATTAAAAACATTTCATACTATATACGTGGGTTTAAACCTCACGTTGTAAGTAAATTTTATAAATTAAATTAAGTTTAAAGTTTACTTCTTAATAATCTACGAAAAATCGACTTAAAAATGTGTTTTTTTTATAATAATAAAAAAATATAAATGAGAGTACTTAAACCCTAAACCCAAATCCTCAATCAATTATAATTCTACACCCATAACTATACCAAAACTTTTGGCCAAAATCTTAAACCAAATCCAGAATAAAATTAAGAAAAAGTAGTTTATAGACTCATATAAAGTATAAAATAGCTTTATGTATTATTATTATACACTATCCTCTTTGTATATATCCTTACAATAATTAACTAAAAATTAATAATTAATTATGATTTGTTGATAGTATCAAATTGTTAAACTAGTTTACTAAATAATTAATATTTGATAAATTTATTTGCTGGAGTAGTTGAAGATATAAAATAAAAAATATATACATATTTATATAATATTTTTACATCATTTTCATTTTATTTATGGATAAAAAGTTTCATGATAGTTTTTTTTTAATTTTGTTAACTTGTGAATGGTTTTATTTGTAGATGGATTAGTTTAATTACATTCTTTAGTTTCAATTTTTTTTTTCATGGTATACATTTCACTATTAATCTTATCACAAGAAAAAATGGTTTTAATGTAATTTATTTTTACATTATCTAGGGTTAAAACCTCTATTAAGTCATTTATCCAAGATTGTAGTTTCCCCTGCTAAACCATCAGGAAAAACCTTATGGGTTTAAGAACCTACGTAGGGTTTCAAGATCTCCGTAAAATATCATGGGTTTAAGAACCTCTGTAAAATACCATGATTTTCAAAATTTCCGTAAAATGACTTGTCATTTGAAATAACCTTCAACCCCATTTTCCACCGTCTCTAATGATCCTCCTGACTTATCTCTTTCACCATAGACACACTGCTCTCCGACACAGACTTAATGGCTGTCGACGACAATCCTAGTAAGGAATCACAATTCAACCACACTTATGTGTATTATATTTAATGAGAAGAAACACTAAATAAGGCATTATCTTCTTCTTATTCCAATATTGCTTCTTCCATCACCTTATTGCCCCAACTTGGGTCACAAGTCACTGTTACCTAACTCGGCAACAACCGGTTGTTTATCACTACTTTATATATCTTAAATAATTGCATTATTTGTGTGTTCTTGGCTAAAGATTACAAGAACATATTGCAAGATAAAATTAACTTTATTACTTCTCACTTTTATAGTGAATTAATTATTAGATGCATTTTTAAAATAAAGACCTTAATTTAAAATATTTCAAAATTACGAGAATTAAGTATTAACAGTTATAACTAAAACTAAAATTGCACATAAAATATACGTACATCAAAATCTAAAACAAAATAAGTCAGGTTTTTTAAAGTATTAGCTCGTAACAAAAAAAACTAAGAATTGTATAAACCAACTACCATCAATCATAAGAAATGCAAATACTGTTGAAATACTTATTATCCAATATTAGTTGTTGAAATACTTATTATCCAAGGTTATTTTGCTAAGTTTTTAAATAAATTTTTGAAACTTTAGAAAACTTATTTGTAATGTAAAGTTGCACTTTCAAAACTTTAGAGAATTTAGTTATGAAATATATAAAGTATATTAAAACTATATAGTTTTTAATTAATTATTTATAAATAAACTTAATAATATTTATTTATTAAAGTTTGAAAAATATGGAGTGTTTTATTAAGGTTTTACAATAAATTTTTGGAACTTAAAGAAGGTTAAAAAAAACCTCTGTTATTTTATTGAAATTTTAGAATAAACCTTTGAAACTTAACAAAGGTTAAAAAGACTTTCATTAATTTGTTGAGGTTGTAGAATAAACTTTTGGAAGTTAAAAAAAAACCTTTGTTATTTTGCTCAGGTTTTAGAATAAACCTTTGAAATTTAATGAAGGTTAAAAAAACCTCCATTATTTAATTGAGGTTTTAAAATAAACCTTTGGAATTTAACTAAGGTTAAAAAATTCATACTATTTTACTGGAATTTTAAAATTAATCTTTGAAATTTAACGAATGTTAAAAAAACTTCTATTAATTTGTTGTTACACTATTTATTTTTCACATTTTTTTTTTCAAATCCAAGAGTGTTAATTTGGATATAATCGGATAAAGAGTGTGTTTTTCGTTTCTAGTTATAAGATGAAATTAGTTTTTTTCTTTAATAAAAAATTTAGACATTTTATAGTAAGAAAACTACTATATAGTATTTTTTTTTTAATTAGGTAATAAACGAATTTTTAATATAAACATTATCATATAGTGACAACAATTTTTTTAATATAAGAAATCTAAAGTTTAAATTAAGGATAAAAATTAATTTTTATTATTTTAATTTACAATTTTGAAGTAAGTTTTGTGGGTGCAGGGCAATGGTAAACTCTTTAAAAATTAAAATCAATATCCTTTGATAGGATCTTTGATGACGTAGTTTCAGAGGTGAAGAAGATAAAACAATTATGAAGCAACATCATCAAAAAATTTAGAAAAAAAAAGTGCTTAAACAAATGGGCAACAACAAACGCCAAAGTCATCATCTATCTTTATTCTTTTCAAAACAATCGTGTGTTTGTTTATGGTTTAAGTCAACAAAATTAAATTCTCAATACATCATTCCACCCAATCATGATGCCTTACTTGTTTATCTTTTTCAACGGATCACTTCCTTTAAATTATGAAATCAAGAAACTTAATTAAAGTCACCATTAAAAAATATGCAAACCCTCTTCATTCTCTTTACCTCCCCAATTCTCGTGACATTTTCAAGGTTCTATGCCAAGAAGATATGGAGAATATGCCCACATTTTTTTACAATAAGGGTGAAACTATAGTTTTTATTAAAGTATTATATTTATTAACCAATAAAATTGAATTAGATAAAGTATATTTTTTTTAGTTACTCTTTTCTACCTCTATTTCTTAACAATATATTTATTTAAAATATTTGTGAACACCTATTTTCCTAATTATTTTTCATCTACTCTACGAATATGAGATATACTATATATTTCATTTTTTCATCATCGCATCCCACAGGTTGATGGTGTACAGTGGGATGGCTTTTTTTTAGCACTTGTATGTTTTTTTAAATAATAATAATGTCAAAAGAATTTTTCAGACTTGTTTTGTGAGACTGGTTATGTTATTTTTATTATGTGTTTTTTTTAGTGATAATATATATATATATATATATATATATATATATATATTACTAGAGTTATTCTTCTAAATTATTATTTTTTTCTATTCCTTGTAGTTGGATGAAATTGAAATAAAAATGATAACTATATAAGGTCTTTAGTACCGAGTCTTCATATATATTCAATTAATATTTAATTAATAAATAACCATTATCACATTTTTCCACAATAAATAATTACACACTTCCTCACCATAGGTGCCATCTTGCATTCTTTCTCAATCTACATCTTGTTTTTTATTTGTTCGAGTTTTTTTTTCATTTTTTTTTTGTTCTTTGTAACATTCTTATTCCGTAAGTGAGAGAGTGATGATTAATAGATATAGATTAACTCAAGCTTTCACAACCAACTACATAGGTATATTTATAATTGGATGTGAACGTTTGAATTGATTATATCCGTTAATTTGTTTTTCTCAAATATTTATTATATTTACAACTAAAACACTATTCTATTGATAGAGAGCATCATGATTTATGAGAAAGACATTCTATCTAACCATCTTTATATACAAGTCATTTTGAAATATTACATATACAAAATCATTAAAATAATAATATTTCATAATTCAACGAAGTCAATTTGCATTGCAAAGAAGTTAAGTGAACTATGCATATAAAACCAGCAAAAAGAGAAGCCCTTTCAGGAGAAATTGATTATGATATATATAACCAAATTATTAGAAAGATGAGAGTAATTTTTGTGGTGAGACTTTGAAGAGATTAGGGAAATATTAAGCCGAAAGAAGATTTGCAAGCTTCTCTAGCTAGGGCGAAGCAATGACTAATTCAAAGCAATGGTGGAAAGTTAACTCCGCCATGAAGAAAATTTTGCCAAATCTCTTCCAACATACCACAAAGGTCAAACACTCACACACATACAGACATATAGCTAACATTAACTTCCCCAACTCTGTGTCCCACCTCAAGATTCCAAAGTCCTCTATATTTAATCATCTTTATGCCCATTTCTTCATTGTTTATTGCTTCTTTAAAACTATACTCTTCATTGCTTCTTTAAAGCTGCTCACCACCCAACCCCACTAATATTTCATCGTTTCTTCATCTTATTTTGTTGGGTTTCAGATAAAAAACCAAGGTGGCTTCTATGAGTACTGCCATAACCAAAGCTCCTTCTCCCAAGAATGAGACAAAAAGTGAGTGTGACTCCTCTGAGGAGAGTGGTTGGACTAAGTACTTTGAGGATTTCCTTAACAACCATTTTGATGATCAGAAATGTTGTTCTTCTGTGTCTTTCTCTGGTGTTGATAGATACTCCACTTCCTTTGTGTCTGCTGCTAAGAAAATGTTAACTGATGATGACAGCACACAACCTGAGGAATCAAGCTTCAAGAAGAGAAAGAAGATCAAAACTGCTTTACTGGTTGATGATGCTTTAGAAGATACAGCAAGTTCTCCTGTCAAAGGCTGCAAGGTTCATTATTTTTCTTCTTCCTTTCTTCTTCCTATGTATGCATTAATGCCTTTTCTTTCATTTAGTGTGAGTTAAGGTATATATAACATGCTAGTAAATTTTATAATTATTTAATTTATTGAAAATATTCTGGGAGAACCAGTTTTACAAAAGCAAAAGGGAAAGAAAAAATGGACAATTTCCATGTTAATTTGATAAACTCAGTGTACATATTATTGATAATATATAATATGTATAATTATTTTTTACATTTGGAAGGAAAGATAATATATATGAAAAAAAAACCCGAATTTTGTGCTTGAGTAATTGAAAGTTGGAACCTTTTACTTCAAATTTTATTTCTATCTTAGGTGAGTAGATGTTTTGGTGAAATCATGTTAATCACACTTGTCCTGTAATTGAAAAATGGGATTAGTATGGACTTTTTATTTACGTAAGTATGCAGCTTTTGAGTAGTAATTGGATTTTTGTTGTGGTTTGCATAACTATTCTGTACTTAGTTAGAGTTTTCTGATTTTATATTTGAACTTTTAGGTGACTAAAGTGTTCTTATGTAAGGATAAGGATTAGTATATCTGAAAGTGCTTTAATATTTAGTTATTGTTATTGCTAATAAAGAAAATTACCTTTTTCATTCTACATTTCCCTAGACTGAAATTATGTCCTTCTTCAAACCCAGAAGCTTGCAATCCATACATGCATGTTGATTGAGGAACTAAATTAACGAACGAGTTAAGTATATTTTTTAAGCTAACAAAAGTTGTTCTTTTGTTTTTGTAGGAAAAAAGAAATACCCAAAGAGAAAGAGATGAAAGTCAAGAACTGGTTTTTAATAGAAGGGACAATGACCACACAGAATTGAAGAAGAAAGGTCTTTGCTTAGTTCCTTTGTCGATGATAACGAAATATATAGGTTGATTAGTTCCATGATAAACCACCCAATATATATGCATTTGGGAAAATATCGATTGACACCCACAGAAAAAAATATGGAATATGAGATCCAATGCAACAAGAAAGAGGAAAATGAGAAAATTATGAATGCTTTAGTGTCGAAAATACTTATGAATTTCTCTCTCTTAATTACTGCACATAATGGATAATCTTTTTTTAAGTCAATAGAGAATCATGGCAGACAGCTAGAACATGTTTTATGTATATAATGAATCAATCATTGTTTCCAAATTTCTCTCTTCGGAGCAAAATATATATATATATATATATATATATATATATATATATATATATATATTATGGCATGGTTGTACATTTAATAGCACTTATATATTTATATATGTAACATAATCCATTATGAAGTAAAGACTATGCATAAGAAATTATTTGAATTCTAAAAGAATTAAAAATAAATATTTTTTGTTTTTACTATAATTTTTATTTGAGAGAGCTTAATTATTATCAATGATTATTATTCTTAAATAGATATTCATTAAAGTTTCAAATTAAGTATGATAGACTTGATTTAACTACTTTCAAGAATTACATGCTAGAGACATTGTTTACATCATTTCCTTCTTTTAAATAGATGTAAAAATTCTGATTTCTATATATTACATACCATCTCTACTTCAAAACCTTAAAATAAAAGTTTATAGGTCTCATTTTTTATATCTTATCTAACTTTTTCATTTTTACTAAATATCGAGACACACTTTTATATTTAGATTTTTTTATATTTAGATTTTTAATAATATAAAGTTCATTTCATACCATGTTAATAAGTTGATTTTTATATTACCCGCATTTATGTCAAATATGAAAGTCACTTAATTTAAACCAATTAACTAAAGTAAGAAATCAATTTATGCACTATTCAGATAAATTAACTCGAGATTTGAATATAAGAAAAATAAAAAAACTTGAATAATAACACATATCTTGAAAAGAAAAAAGTCAAGATATTATGTAAATAAGAGAACCTATCTCAAGGTAAGCTTATAAATAAAATTCAAAATCCATAAGAGAAAAATAACTCAAAAAAATATAAAATAAAATATCGTTGAAGTAATTATTGGAAGAGGGAGGGAATAGTAAGATAGGGAATAGTAAGATAATTGTGAGAACATTACATTTATGTTTTGTTTGGGTTAGAAAGTGCAAAGTTGAGGGTGTGAGGAGTGGAAGTGTGATAATTTGAGAAGAAATTGTAGAGAAAGTTTGGTGTGTTTGAATTGGGGTGTGTTAGGCTCTCTTTGCTTTAACGGTTGTACTCTTCAAGAGGAAGGATGTGAATGAATATCCATGATTTGAATCAAGGGATGTGCAGGGAAGGGAGAGAGTGGATATGCATGGAGAGTGATTCCTCTCATCCTCTTCATATGCAAAGATTTGAGGGGAAAACCACCTAGGGTTGTGGTGTTTTCCCTTGTTGGCCTTCCTTTTTGTTTTGTCATTCATACAATAATATATATAATAACACCTTTTATTTTTATTATTTTTCCATCACAATTATCATATTATGATATTTCATATTTTATTCTATATATTTTCTTTTCTTTATAAATAAATTTGTTGTACAATTTAATATATATATATAATATTTTTTATTATAAAATATCTACACAGTTATGTATCTACATGGTTATGTATCTACATACAATCTAAATCAATGAATATAAAAATCTTTCAAAATGTATAAATAAATGTAACAAAAAAATTGTATATGCTTAGATAATATTATTTTTATGATTATTTTCATGTTTCAATAATATTAAGTAACTCGTATTTTTTACCAAATAATTATTTAATGATATCGAAATAACTTATTCAATTGTACCAAAAATAATTTAAAATATTTTAATTAACTTAAATTTACATAAAAATACATCATATTTCATTAATTAAATATTTTTAAATACAAGGATAAATTTGTAAAGTTACATTTTACACTTAAAAAAAATTAAAAAAACCTCAACCATTTCATTACTTACAAACTCCCATAAACTTTCCTCACACATCCACCCTAACATACCATAATCCAAATAACCTCACTTTTTTCACACTTTCTTCTAACATCCTCACACATCCACTCTCTCAAATCCTCACACATCCTCTCCTCAATCCAAACACACACTTAGCCAATGTTCGCTTCTGGGGGTGCACTGTAGTTGACGACAAATGTCCTAGTGACCCTCGTTTGGTTCCATAGTTGCATGCGGGTGAGGGAGGAGATGGTGAGAAAGTAGAGGGGGTAGTGGTTCTTGTGAGGAATGAAGAGAAAGTAGAAAGGAGGGAAGGGAAAGCCACGTCACAGATCATTAGTTACCAATGTACCCTTCGTTATTTTCATTTCTTCTTCACGTGGGTGCCTTCATGCAACGAAAAAAATGCCACTGTCATGCACCTTTGCATTGTTTACTTATGGCATGAGATTCCTGACTTTGGTTCAGGAATCCTTTGACCAAACAATTCATTTGAATGACATGAATGCAGTGGGTGAAGTAGCTGGTTGCCTATTAATTGTTGTTTGAGTTGTATATAAAACCAGTGCTTTGAAACTTCGTAATTTAGTGAAAGAAACTCAAAGTAAAGTGAGCTTGGAGAGGTTCCTGAGGCATCATAGTAGTAGGGGGTGACTTTCGCAGTGGTTGTTTGATCTGAGGTAAGCATTGGCTTGGTTTTTATTTTCATATAATCGATTATGAGTGAAAAAGGAGGGAGTGAATAATCGATTATGGTGTAAAATATAGTGGATAATCAATTATTTTCGTTGCATAATCGATTATCTGGTCTTTGTTTTTGGAGCATAATCGATTATGTCATATGTGTAAAACGTTGGGTAATTGATTATGTGTTACAATAGTCGATTATGTTGGTTTTTTAGGTGTATCAATAATCGATTATGTATCTGAAATGCTTGGATAATCGATTATCCTGTTTTAATAACGCATTGCTTAATCGGTTATGTTAAAGTATTTTCCAAAATTTTAATTTTTGTGTTGCTTAATTTTTTTTTTCAGACACAGCTTTGTAGTCTCTTCCTGTGCTGATGTTCTTCATCTTAGTTCAATTGATCTTCCTGTACTGGTGTTCAAGTTTTTTTTATTTGTATTTTTTGTATGTGGTTTAAATTTATCGTTCAGATCTATATTATTTTTTTAAAGATTATGGTTTTGTAATTCATTTTTTTAAGGTTTATAGTAGTGATTCATGTTAATAAGTTAGTGTTCCTGCCGGTTGACCGGGATCGTCTTTACACGTGGCTTGTCCTCGCGAGCTAGGGCACCTTCGTCCTGCTCCGTCTGTGAGTACCTGAAAGAAGTGAACAAAGGGGTGTCCTCGCGGCCGTTTGCACTCCGACGATCAAGTCAGCTAGCGAGAAACACCAAAGTGACTGGAAACTGTATGATAATCTCAATGACTGAAACTGTGTGGCTAACACTGTGTTGCCCTAATTGCCTTGTGCTCCCTGCAGGGTGCTGCGAAGACAACTAGGGTTTTTGCTCTGTGTGACTTATGAGAAATAGGTTAAAACTCGTGTAGCTGTGAAAAACGTACCTTACTAGGGTTCTTTGTGCCCTTTATATAGGTGAAAACTAGGGTTTACCTTTGCGCTGCTGCTATTATCTAGGGTTCCTTGGAGAAGGTCCTTGCGTCGCTATCCCTAGGATCTGAGCGTATCTGGCACATGGACTTTCCTTATCTGGAGTGCAATGATTAACCTTGTGGCCGCTTGGGTTCTAACTTGAGCGCCGTATCTCTCGCGCCATCATACTTCGTGTGTGCCCTAATTAATCACGTGTCAGGCATGCAGCCTTCCTTGGAGATCTTTAATGAGCACGTGGGCATTGTCACGTGCCCCTTTGACTTGATCGTTTATTCTGTGCGGAGGGTCCCACAGCGCCACCACCCAACTTAGGGTTATTCCATCGTGTGGGCCCTCTTCTCTGCGAAATGCTTCAGTCACGCGGGTTGACTCTTCGGGCGATGTCTTACTTGGGCGACGTCTCGCTTGGGCGACGTCTTGCTTAGGCGATGTCCTTCTTTTGGGCGATGACTCATCTTGGCAGTGACACATCTCGGTGATAACCGATTATGTATACTGCAGAACGCCGCTTCTACATATGGCGACTATGTTGACTTCTTGACCACCTACCTTTCTCTTGTCCACGTCATCACACCCGATGACCTGGTCGGTACAGTTAGTAAATTAATTTTGCATGTTAAGTTGTTTATGTAATTTATTCTTGTATTTTTAAAGATTTTAATTTTTTGGTGAATTTTTTAATTTTAAATAATATGTGTAGATAGTAATTATTTTTATAAGATTGAATTTTGTATAAGAAAAATATTTATTTATTTATTTAAAATAAATATTTTTACAAAATGAAAATAGAAATTTGTAATGTGTAGGGTTTTTATTTTTATATTTGACATAAATTATTAATCTTATAAATTACAAAATGAAAATAAATGTTTTAGCAGAAAAATTTTAGATAAGAAATTTCAATTTATAGTAATAAATGTAGATAGTTATTATTTTTTCAACATTTAATAGTTTATCAAAAAAATATATTTATTTATTTAAAATGAATATGTTTACAGAATGGAAATAAAAATTTGTAATTTGTAGGGTTTTTTTATATTTTACATAAATTGTTAATGTTATAATTAAAAACATTATAAAAAATGTTGTGGTAATTAAAAAAAAGCAGTAAAAGTTTAGACAAGAAATTTGATTTTTTAATAATAAATGTAGAAAGTCATTATTTATTGAAAATTGAATTGTTTATAAAAAATAGAATTTTTTATTTAAAAGTAAAATTTTGACAGAATGGAATAAAAATTTATAATGTTTAGGGTTTTAAATTTTTTTAGATTTAACATTATTTATTAATGTTATAATTAAAAACATTATAAAAAATGTTGTAGTAATAAAAAAAAAAAACAGTAAAAGTTTAGAGAAGAAATTTGATTTTTTAATAATAAATGTAGAAAGTTATTATTTATTGAAAAATGAATTGTTTATAAAAAATAGAATTTTTTATTTAAAAATAAAATTTTGGCAGAATGGAAATAAAAATTTATAATGTTTAGGGTTTTAATTTTTTTAGATTTAACATAATTTATTAATGTTATAATTAAAAACATTATAAAAAATGTTGTAGTAATTAAAAAAACAGTAAAAGTTTAGAGAAGAAATATGATTTTTTAATAATAAATCTAGATAGTTATTATTTTTTGAAATTTGAATTCTTTTTAAAAATAGAATTTTTTATTTAAAAATAAAATTTTGACAGAATGGAAAAAAAATAATTCTAATGTTTAGGATTTTTTTTATATTTGAGTTAATGTTATAATTTAAAAAATTATACAAAATAATATAGTAATTAAAAAAAAGGGTAAAAGTTTAGACAAGAAATGTGATTTTTTAATAATAAATGTAGATAGTTATTATTTATTGAAATTTTAATTGTTTATAAAAATAGAATTTGTTATTTTAAATTAGTGTTTTGACAAAAATGAAATATAATTTTTAAATTTTTAGGTTTTTTTTATACATTTGACATAAATATTTGACATTTGAATATTTGTATATACTTATACTTGTTATGATAGTTTATTAATTTTATTTTATTTTATTTTTCGTTTGTTTATATTTATTTGTTGTTTGATTAAATTATAATATTCAAAAAATATAATTTTTGTATATATTTATATAATTTTTGTTATATTACAAAAATTAATTGATATAGTAATTTATAATAAAATTTTGATTGAAGTTAGTTAAAATAGGTTTTAGGGTCATTGTATTGGGGTAGTTTTACACCGAAACGGTAACCGCGTTCGGTATGAATTCGAAAAGGCATTATGACGAGGCATAGATGATACATTTTGAGAAATTGTTAACCGAACTGTTAATCCAAATTTTGTCTGGGATACAAAACATGAATACCCGCATTGACACGGTTGATCAAAGGATGAACCGATTTGAGGATAATCTGAATGACATTCGACGTCATCAAGGTCATTGATTGTGTTATCATTATGTTATTGTCATTGTTATTTTTATTTCTAATTTTCATGTTGAACATTAATGAATTGTTATTGTTATTTAATATTAAGGTTTTATGCTACTTTTCATGCTACTTATTTACATAATCATATTGTTTTGAATGCAACTTTTTTAACCGTTTGCATAAATCATATTATGCATAAATCATATTTGCGTTCCATTACCTAATACGGAACTTCGACAACATTGGTTAAGTGGCCTTCAATGTTTGCGTATTAGAACACATCGTCATCTAGTTGTATTGGTTGTAGTGTGCAAAAAACGTGGTACTTTTACCCATGCTACTAGGCGCACAAGTGCTTTCGTTGCTCCTATGTGTGATTGTGGACAATTTGTTGTTCTAAGAATAGCAACAACAGAAAAAAAAAATGCTGGAATTTTTTTTTGGAGATGTCTCAACTACAAGGTAAAATTTATTCATTTAGGTTTGATACAAACTTAACAATGCTATTTTAAACTTATTCATTATTCAATTTTATTCTTTTCTTCAAAACAGATTAGAAGTGGCATGATTCTAGGCTGTAATTTTTTCAAATGGTGCATTGAAGACGTTGCCGATGAAAACGATGCAATCATACAATGGAATAGATATATCTTCTAGAAAACCATTTGAAGGTCTCCACAGGATTAAAATGTTATTACTGGGGATGTGTTTTCTTTTTCTAATTAACATTATTATGTTCTAAATACATTAATTTAACTAAAAAAATTAAAATAAATTAATAAATTGAAAAATAATATAGTTATATTTACATTTTATATTTTATTTATTTATTTAAATTTTACATTATTATATTCTTTTATTTATAATTGAAATTTTAAATTATTTTAATTGAATAAAATGTGCACAAAATTAATTATCATTTATTTTTATTTTTTATACACAAGGGTAAATTTGTAATCTTATCATTTACACAATTAAAAATAATTCAAAATATCCTTCCAACCATCACATCACTCGCATATTTCAATAAACTTTCCTTACACATCCACTCTAACATACCCCAATCCAAACACCCTCAACTTTCCACTCCCCCACACCCTCTAATCCAAACAAAACCTTAGAGTGGATGTGTGGGAAAAGTTTATTGAAGTTTGTAAGTGAAATGATGATTATGAGAAAATTTTAATTTTTTTAAATATATAAAATGAAAGTTTACAAATTTACCTTTGTCTTTAAAAATATTTAAATAATAAAATATAAATATTTTGTATAGATTTAATTTAACTAAAATTTTATAAATTATTCACAGTAATAATACCTTTGAATACCTAGGGTTAGAAGCTTCCCTATACGTTTATGCTAAAACTCTTCATTGTATTATAATGAGGGTACCGTTTAAATACTTGGGGTTAGAAGCCGGTGGTAATCCTAGGAAGAAGCGGGTTTGAGAATCCATTTTTAGTAATGTAAGGGCTAAACTAAGTGTTTGGTAGAGGATATTTTTTTCTTTTGCAGGAAGAATTTTCTTAATCAATTCGGTCTTCACACCCTTACCCATCTTCTATTTGTCCTTCTTTAAGGCTCCAGAATCGGTGTGTGATAGAATCATTAGCATCCAAAGAAGCTTCTTATGGGGCTGGGGAAAGGATAACAGGTCTATTTTGTGGGTAAGCTAAGAGAATTTATGCAAACCTCAGGAGGAGGAAGGGATGAGTATTAAAGATGTCAGAACATTCAATGGTGCTCTTCTGGCCAAATGGAAGTAGAGGCTTTTGAGCGAAGAAAGGGGGAATGGAAAGATATTCTTTTATCACAATATGATATGGAGTTAGGTCATAGTTAGATAAATATGAAATCTCAATCATGGTGGTGGAGAGATTTGTCTAAAAATTATGGTGAGAGAGAAGATGGAGGATGATTTCAAGGAGCAGTAGGGTGGAGAGTGGGAAGTGGGGATAAAGTCAAATTTTGGGAGTATGCCTGGTTTGGTGGTAGCCCCCTCCATAATTTGTTGAGGGGAGGTCAAGGATAGGCATGTCTGGGAAGGTGATGCTTCTAGGGAGTTCTCGATAAAATCTACTTATGATCGTTTAGTAAAACATGTAAGAGGATCTCATCATGATATATACAAAGTATCTTTAGTATGTTAAAGCCTTCTCCAATGTCTTTACAACCGCATGGAGGGCCTTGTTGGATAGAATCCCAACAAGAGTTAATCTATTTAGGAGAGGGGGTGGTGTCCTCATTATCGTGTGTGATGTGCCAAGCTGTGAATGAATCTTCACAACATCATTTCGTAGAATATGATGTTTCCCAACGAGTGTGGGTTCACTGCTTTAAATGGATTGGTATTTTGTATGTGCAGCATATGGATTTGAAGTGTCATTTTGAGCACTTTTGATTACCACACGACTCTCATAATCAGAATTTGGTGTGGAAAGGTATGTGAGTGGTTGTGGTTTGGTGTATTTGGGAGCAAAGGAACCTCAATATTTTCAAGCATGGGGTTGTTGTTAAGAAAAAAAATTCAAATGGCACAACTTAAATGTTAGTTGTGGATGAAACATAGATTATGTTCCTTTAATTATTCTTTTCTGAATGGTGCTTGAATCTGATCATGTGTATTAAGAGCTAGTTGTGAGGGGAAAGGTAGAGCAAAGGTGTATGTTCAAAGGAGATGTAGCCTTGGCAAGTGAGCATATGGTGTGGAAACTATGTGTGAGCAGTAAGAAACACCTGTGAGGAGGAGGATAAAAAAGGTGTGTGTGCTAATATCAGATACACCAAATTAACTGTTTGTGCAATGTACAAATGATGAGAGGTTCTGCGTCTGATGGGTATGGAAGGGTTCTGGAAATGGAGGAACTATCTTTGTGCTTGGAACGTTATTGAGTGGGTGCTGAAGTGGTTTTTGGTGTCGCATAATTATGCAACAATAACTAGAAAGGTTATGGTGGAAGAGGATGTTTACATGTTGCTCTAGACCGAGTTGTTGGTAAGGATTTATTGGGAAGGTTGTTGTCATGGTCTTAAGATAAAGCCTGTAAGTGATATGTAGCACAACAGATCCAAATAGGCAAGACAACTATACCCCTGAAGTTTGCAGCAGTACCCTTAATGTGCATTCAGATTTGGGGTGCTTTGGTGTGCTATTAAAAGTTGTCGGAAGTGACTTCACAATTCTGGAGTGTTGTTATACAAGATGGAGCTAGTCACGATGGACTTTGATTGGATTATGGTAAGTAGCTGCCATGAGTGGAAGCAACATATGTAGTTGATGGGTATGCAATAGGAGTCGTAGCCTTCTGCTCAAGTGTCTTTGGAGTTGAAACAGAACTCCTAATTATTTACATAATCATATTGTTTTGAATGCAACTTTTTTAACATTTTATTTCTATTATGCATAAATCATATTTGGGTTCCATTACCTAATACAGAACTTCGACAACATTGGTTAAGTGGCATTCAATGTCTGTGTATCAGAACACATCGTCATCTAGTTATACTAGTTGTAGTGTGCAAAAACGTGGTACTTTTACCCATGCTACTGGGAGCACAAGTGCCTTCGTTGCTCCCATTTGTGATTGTTGACAATTTGCTCTTTTGAGAATAGCAACAATAAAAACAAATGCTGGAATTTTTTTTTAAGGTTGTCCCAACTACAAGGTAAAATTTATTCAATTAGGTTTGTTACAAACTTAACAATGTTATTTTAAACTTATTCATTGTTCAATTTTATTCTTTTCTTCAAAACATATTAGAATTGGCATGGTTCTAGGCTGTAATTTTTTCAAATGGTGCATTGAAGATATTGTTGATGAAAAAGATGCAATCATACAACAGAATAAAATATATCTTCTAGAAAACCATTTGTACGTCTCCACAAGAAGGATTAAAATGTTATTACTGGGGATATATTTTCTTTTTCTAATTAACATTATTATGTTCTTCATTTATCTTAATTTCTAAATTAGAAAAAAATTAATATGTGTTTATCTCTTTTCGGATCAAATTTAATGACTTTATATTATAAATTTTGACAACTACTTAATATTCATGTTATGTTCTTGTACCGACCCGTCCTCGGGCCCAAAGTCAAACATACGATGGGACCCTCCAAGGGGCTCCAAGGAGGAAAGTTAGTGTGTTGACTGCCTTGGGCGTCGACAGGTATGGGCGTCGCCAGGTATGGGCGTCGCCAACTTTGGGCGTCGACAGGTTTAAGCGTCGCCCACCTTAATGCGCGACCCGTTGTCCTAAGAGCGTGCTTTGGCCCAGATGGTGACACCCCCTGATACCCACAGGTAGGGAAGACCGTGGAGGGGACGGTACAGTAAGAGGCCACGATACGGGCGTGGAGGCCTCAGGCCTCGGTACCTCAGAACAGTAATAAAGAGAAGAGAAAGGTGGCTTCAAGGCCATATTCCCAGTACTAGTAGGGAGTGACCTGACTCGTAGTACCCATGCATGAGGTGTAGGGACGTGGCAATCCACGCCACCTTTGGAGATTCGCTGGGATAGATACGACCCGAGAGAGGGCCACGTCCTAGGGGTAATCTACGTGCATGGTGCGAGAGGAAGGCTGAGATATTCCCAGGGCAATGACTAGAGGCTGGGGCGCATGAGTTGGCACTCAGATAGTCATCCCCTGCCCCGGATGCACTTCGGGGAGGGAAGACTTACGCGCTAGGATTTCCCTAAGTTGGGTTACAACGTCGTAAGGCCTTCCATGTGGAGTTGCGCTTAAGTCATAAGTGGCACGTGGCAGTAGCACTGAAACCCAAGGTATATAAGCTTTTCTGAAGTTCAGTATAGCTTTGACCAGCTTCATGGAGTCTTTCGTTGGCGACATCTTTCGCTTTTTAAGCCTCCTTCAAAGTCTCTTTGTAGGAGACTTCTTGGTGAAGCCAGCGACGCTCTTGGGCCCGAGTTTGCTCTTTCAGCGAGACCAGCTCCTCCTTAAGAGCCAGGCAGCGGTTGGCTTTTGCCTCAGCTTGTTCCCTCCAAGAGCGAGCATTAGAGAAGTATTCCCCAATAGGCAACACCTTCTTCTGTGGTCTGGTCAGTCGAGCCTTCAGGCGTCGCCTAGTGCATGAAGCCTCTTATAAAGCCTTGGACTGGTTGGGGAAGCTCTAGGGCCGGCGCAGGAGTAGGTGTGGGCTCAAACTCGACCCCACCCCCCAAGGCCAGTTGATGGGGCAGTGAGGTAGCACTTGGTGGATGCTCCCTCAGGAACTCAGCACCATGGTTGGAGGAAGAGTGGGAGGTGATGACCTTGTTGGTCCTCCTCCTCTTGAAGACTTGCCCGTCCTCGGTGTCCTCATCATCCTCGGAAGGGATCACCACCACCCGTTTGCCTTTGTCCAGGGGGGCTGGTGTGGTTGCAGTCTCGACCATGGTGATGGGCACGACTGCGATGGGAGGTGGAGAGCTAGGGTTATGAGCGGCATGGGCTGAATGAGAGGTTTGGTTAGGTGCTGAGGCTCGGAGAGTTTGAGAGTGGGATGTTGGAGAGGTTGGAGGAATAGGCTCAGGGGCTGGGTGTGGGGAAGCATCAGCTCCTTTGGATGTAGCTTTGCCCCGGGCTGTCAAAGCCTTGACAAGCCTCATCCTCTTGTTCATGTCCATTTTTGAATCTGCACCAAGGAAGCAAACAAAGCAGAGGTTAGGCACATGCTAAGTCAAAGCATGAAAGCATAATCAGGAGTACTATGGAGACCTAAAGCAAACAAGCAGTTCACACACGAACAAGACTAAACGTTGGCATAAGCAGAAATCAAAGAAGACAAGTGGGAAATGGTTCTCATACTGAGGTATTGAGTGAGAGCTTCAGAGTTGTATTCACGTGCTATCAACTCAGCAGTGTCTAAGACCCTCACGCTGGCCAAAATCAAGCAGACCTCTCGATCTGTTGAGGGTAGTTCGTCTAAGGTTTTGGGTTTGGTCAGCTTTACTTTTTGTACCCAGTATAAAGGGAACCCATCCAGCGTTGTGCGGTCGTGATCAGTGTAGCACACCCTGAAGAACTTGCCCCTCCATCCCTTGTAGGATTGCTGGAACAGAGATAGAAGGATCCTCCCAGCGATGCCGCTGAAGCTGACCCAGAGGCTTTTCCCTTGTTTCTTGACCTCGAAGAAGTGAAGGAATATGTCCACGGAGGGGGGTTGGCCAAAGTGTCCACAAAGAATTCCAAACGCCTTGACGAAGGCCCAGCTATTGGGGTGTAGCTGGGCAGGGGTGACGTTGATTTCGGTTAAGAGTTCTCTCTCGAACCAAGGGCAAACGCAGGCCTATGCGTTTGAACACGGTCTGATAGAAGAAGAAGAAGGCCTCCCCATTGTTTGACCGTTCGTTCACGCAAACGGGCTCCCCCGGTGTGCAAGGGCGAACGGAGATGTAGGCATCATGCCTCTTGGTGAAGGCACTGCCTTCGTAAGCGCCTGGTTCGCCCACATGGGCCCTCCAATCAGCTAAGGTGGTTAAGGTTGAAGTCACAGCAAGCAGCTCATCAGAAGCCCAAGGGTACAAAGACTTGTAGTTGACGCTGGGAGGTGGAGGGTTGGCGGTGGTTTTGGTACGCGCCATTGCACAACAAAGAAAGCTGAGAAGAAGAAATAGGAAAGGTTCAACAAACAAGGGTTATGGCGCAAAAGGGGAAGAAACTTGAGAAAAACCCTACCCACGCGAGAAGCTCAGAAACAGGGGAACGAAGAAAAGCGAGAAGGGGAGGATAAAATGCGAGAAATATAAACAGGCCCAGGCAGTTACATCAGTACAAAAGTTCAAGAGGAAGGGCTATCGATGAAGAAAAACCATACCTTTGAATGATCGGAGGAAGGAAGATTTTAGGTGCGAAGAGAGTGTCTAGAGAAAAGCTTCGAGAAGGAAGACGAAGAATCAGTTGCAATTACAAGTGATGGAACAGTAACTGAAGCGCGCGATTTCGAAAGCCATAACGTAAACCTGAGGAGCGCAAAAGACGTTAAGTGGTGGCCGTGCGATTGGGCCACGTGTCGAAAGATGATCGCGTGACTTAAGTTATCACATCACAGCGCAAAGAGCGTCACGTCACTAGAGTGCCACGTGGGACGGTAGGGCGAGGCCTTAGTCTTTTCGCTAAAAACAAGTTATCAGCTCAAGACTGGGGGACTTGTGTACCGACCCGTCCTCCGTCCTTGTGCACTTCGGGGAGGGAAGACTTACGCGCTAGGATTTCCCTAAGTTGGGTTACAGCGTCATAAAACCTTCCACATGGAGTTGCGCTTAAGTCATAAGTGGCACGTGGCAGTAGCACTGAAACCCAAGGTATATAAGCTTTTCTGAAAGCTTAGTGAGGTACGTTCTGACATTTTACGCATTACACACCTTCAGAACACCTGAGTGACAGTGTTCCGATACGAAGGTGCACGGTGTTTACTGCCTTACTGACTTGAGCGTCGGAGTGCAAACGGCCGTAAGGACGCCCTTTGTTCTCTCTGTTTCAGGTACTCACCGCGGCGAAGGGTGGTGATCTGGAACAAAGACGAAGCAGTCCTAGATACACGAGTCTTAGCTGCGCATGAAGCACGATCTGGTCAACCGGCAGGAACAGTTCTAAATAACCATTTACTTTTTAAAATATATTTATTTTTTAATGATAATAATGGAAATCCTTATTAATAATAATTTTGTATATAAATATATATATATATATATAACATAATACTCTTGTCAGTTGACTGCACTACTAGTTGACCTAAGGTGAATGCACCTTCTTCAATATCTCTCTGGATTGCTTTTAGTATGGCTCCGTTGGGACAGAGGGCGTCCTACCTGTTGATGACACTCTAACGATTAAGTCAGCTAGGGCTCACCGAAAAGTAACAGTTTAGTAATATGTGCGAAAAACAGTGTACCTTTTCCTGGAGACCTATTCTCCTTTTTATCACTGCCCATGCAACATGCAACCACTCTCCTTGGAGCTCAGCAAATCTTAACTGAAAATAATTACAATAAACTTTTATTGGTAATAGAAAACCACCTGCGACGGGCACCAATGATCTTCAGGTGCCATCCGTAGGCTCATTTTCTATTACCCAAGCGCCTCCCTATATTACTAGGGTTAATAGCAACTAGCCACGTGTAACAGATATGCAACAAAAACATGCAACAGATACGTAACAGAGAAAATATTGCCACATATTAACAATAATAACAAAATTATATCTATCATCCAAATATATCTTTTAAGGGGGTGCATTAGTGAAATTACTTTGTGTACCCATCATGCGATCTAGGCCCAACCTGACCAGGGTCGTTGGCCCAGGTTTGCTTAGGTCCAAGCACCGAGCATGCCCCTCGTGGTACAAAAGAATCGAGCAGGCCTCGCGTAGTGCTAAAGAACCGAGTATACGAACATACTACCGAGAATCGGGCACTGTTAGTACACAAGCCCCCCATGCTCGAGCTGAGTTTGGCTAAGCGAAGAGTCTCCCGAGCCCCGTTGATCTTTAACGTGACAGTTTCTCAGAGGAAGGTGAACGCGGTTTTCAAAGCGTTTTTTAAGCATCGTTTCACTGTTCGCGGTCCCCACCTGTACACGTGTTCCAGTGCTAGTGGTAGCGAAACTCAACCATTTTTTATTTCCTTTTTCAGAAATTCTAAAATCCCTAAAACCCTTTGTCTTTCATCATTAGTTAATCAAAGCTTTCTCCTTAATCCCTTACCTCATTCAACAATCTTCTACTCACTTCTTCAAGCTTCCCTTTATGAATCACGAAAGGTACTCCTTCTTTCCCTCCCGTTTATTCATCCTTTGCCTGCTCTGCCTGGGATTACTCTGCTTTTATCTATGTGTGATTTATGCTCACTACCTCTTGTTATCGTGTTATCGTATGATCTTCGAAATGTGTAGCTAGATTTTACTTTCCGGTTCTTTTGTTTGAATTCATACTTGTTTTGCATTGTGCTGGGTCTGAACTGTTTTTCTTTCTTCGTGTGACTGTCCTTAGCTGTGAACCCCTATGGATTATAAAACCTTGTATCCTTGGGCTCCCTCAAAACTTATTTCTGAAACCTCCTCCTACACCTCTCACGAAAAAATAGCGGCCCTTAGGAAGAAGAAATGTCATTTTGGTAGAGAGGACAATTGGATTTTCCTAAAACCTTGCTCATCCGACGAACTTGTATGTTGCGATGAGACCTTATCCCCGGGCAACCCATTTTGCTATATCTATGCTGCCGTTTTTCAAAGAGTCCACCTCCGTCTCCCCTTGTCCATTTTTGAAAAAGAACTCCTGACCGAGTTGAACGTAGCCTCAGCTCAGCTTCATCCTAACAGCTGCGCATTTGTTCGTGCCTTTGCCATTCTATGTGATCAGCTCACTGTCTAACCTTCCCTTGATGTGTTTCTTTACCTCTTTGAGGTGAAGAAACTACAGCGTCAACTTTGGGTTTCGGTAAACAGTATCCCTGGAAGGGGGATTCTTACCCTATTCCAATCCTCTTATAAGAATTTCAAAGGCCATTTTCTAAAATTCCGAGCTAACAAAATACACCCTGACCTCTTGGACGGGTTTCCCTTATATTGGACTGAAAAGCCTAACTCAAAGCTTACCCAGGTTTTAGACAAATTAGCCCATGTCGATCAGGAGGTTTGCAAATTCTTCACGAGCCTTTCCATTGCCTTCGATACAACATACTTGTTGGACCATGAGTATGACCCATACCTTCTAAAGAGTTACACTGGTATACCTTTTTCCTCTAACTTCAGGGATTAGGATTGTTTTCTGTGAAATGTAACGTTCCTGTTTGTATCTTTTTTGCAGATAGCATGTTGGCCTGTTTGAACAAGGAGGACCTGTTGAGGCTGGCTGCAAAGGAGAAAATGGTCAGTCGTGTTCCACCGAAGGTGGTGGTTGCGCCCACCTCCTCTAAAGATGACGAAGACATTGCTTTCGGCTTCATCTTTACCAGAAAGAGGGGGAGGGCTCAAGCCACTAGCCCGATGCCCTCACCCTCCCGAGGCCAGGTGGCCCAAAACGCTGCGCCCCTTCACAACCTCCGCACACCCCCATTGCCACGTCGTGCCCTCTTGAGGCGAGTGCGGAGAGCTCGAGGCTAAAAGGCCTTTGGGACCAAGGGGTTGATGTTACTTCCCTTCTAGAGGATGCCCTCTTGCGCCCTGAGGAGGAGGAGACGATGGATGCCCATAGCAGCCAACACTTGCTATAAGAGGTTATGAAGCAGCTAGGACAGGCTCTGGCCACGAGTTGCCTGGTTGTGAAGAAAATGCGGCGTCGAGAGGATGTTAAGACAAAGAAGACTCCCAGCAGAGAATGGCGGACCTGGAACAAGAAATCCAAAACTCCGAGCCCTTCACTAGAAAACCCAGCAACTCTTGGAGGCCAAGACTAAGGAGGCCGCTCTCGCCTAGTTGAGCAAGATGATTGTTTGTCACGATTGCAACAAGAGATTGTCTAGAAGGATAAGTTCTTTGCTGATAAGGTCGAAGTCTATAAGGGTGAGGCTGCTCAAGCTCTCTTGGTGGGCTTTGAGGTTGCTATTGAGCAAGCCTCCAACCTCCACCCGAGCTTGGACTTCTCTCAGCTAGCACCAAACAAAAAGGTCGTGGACGGACAACTAGTAGAGGAGTAGGAATTTTAATCTTATCATGTTAATGTAACTATAAACTATATTGTACTTTATCTTTGTTACTATTAAGGAACCGTTTTATTTCATCATGTGTCGTATAACAAACCTACCGAACTTTGCCCATGCATTCCTTATTTAACTTTAACTAGTTCAAATAGCTTATGATAACGTATTACTCAATCAATTTCGTCGTTAGTGTTGACTCTTCCCAACACGGGACAACAAGCATAATCAAAGTTTAACAAAACTAACCTTTGGTTGGACTATTTATCATAGTCTCAACGGGCTAGCGTTCAAAGTAGTGTGTTCAAAGGCGTCTTACATCAAATCCAACAGGTGTCGCCTTGCCTGGCGCATGCTCAAATGACTGAGCTATACAATCAAAAATCATTCTCACAGAGCACTTGCACTTGGGAGACTGGCAACTCCTGAGTTGTCCTACACTAATCGTACCATTCACCTATGCCACCAGCTCCTTCCACACAGCGTCTATACTCGGGTGTCTCTCACACACCAGACTAGCTCATCCTACTCTATGACAATTGGATGGCCTCTCTATGCAACTTCACCTACCTCACAGAGCGCCTAGACTCGGGTGATTTCTTTCACTCCGAGCTAGCCCATCTTACCCCACGCTGGGTCAGGTGACCTATTTGTGCAACTTTACTCATCCCACAGAGCATGTAGACCCGAGTGATCACTTTCACACCAGGCTGGCCTGACTCGTGCTGGTACGGATGAGTCATCTACGTAACTTTTACTCGCAGTGTAACTTCACAAGGAAGGTCAATTTGTCTGCCAACGGTAATTAATCGCTCACACAACCCTTTCTCAGAGAACCTCTCTGAGAGGGGTCGTCGCACCGTGCATCACAATCAAACAACAGGGATTAAGAGAAAACAACAATGCATAAACAACTTATTTATTAGGTGACCTCGTTAAAAAACCCTCTTTAAGGGAAAAAAAGCGTTACCCTGTAGCACCATATTCTTTAACAATAATTAACTAAAGTAAAATTTGAGATTAGCAGCGTTCCACGTTCGGGGGATGGGTCCTCCCTCCAAGGTTTCTAACCTGTATGCACCATTCCCGAGCACTTCTACTACGCGAAACGACCCTGTCCATTTGGGAGACAAGGTTGTGCGGTGATTTGGGCAACAGGCTCGACTTCAATCCACTTGGTGAAGTATTCGATGGCCACCACAAGGTACTTCATTTGTCGTATAGCCAGAGGGAAATGACCTAAGATGTTTATCCCCCAGGTATGGAATGACCATGGACTGTAAACTGACCGTAGCTCCTCTGCTGGTGCGTGGTGCCAGTCGGCGTGTTTCTGGCACTGCTCACACCACTGTACGTAACTCCCGCAGTCTTCTTTCATCAGTGGCGAATAATACCCAGCACGTATGACTTTTAACACCAGCGCTCGGCCCCAACATGGCTTCCACAAATGCCTCATGTAGCTCACTCATCACACAGGCGCACTGCTCGCCTTAAATGCAAATAAGAACAGGGCGAGTGTACCCATGGCGAAACAAATTACCATCAATCATCGTGTATTTCCCCGAATTTCTTTTCACCGCTTTGGCCTCTGCGGGTTCATCAGGGAGTAGGTCGTCACCTAGATAGCGTTGGTAAGGGGTGATCCAAGTGTTAGCAATTCTCCCCGCGGAGAAGGTCACCACCTCCTCCCCGAGCACCTCGCATGCTCCAACCCATGGTACCTTTAACATTTCCTGATTCAACAAACGGTGGCTCCTCTCTACCCAGGTGTTTACTAGCAAGACTTCCCTGGTCGGTTCCTCTTCCGCCGTCCTAGGATTTTTCAGCGTTTCTTGGATCACCGATCTTTGCCTATTCCCTTTTCTCGAGCTGGCTAGCTTAGCCAGGAGATATGCTCGGAAGTTCTGCTCTCTTGGAACGTGCACCAGTTCGAACTCAGCAAAGGCGTCTTCCAACAATGTTACGTATCTAAGGTACGCCACTAATTGCGGGTCCTTGGCTTGATATCGGCCCGTAACCTGCTCGGTGACGAGTAACGATTCGCTCTTTACCAGCAAGTTCTGAGCTCCCAACTCCTGGGCCAAAACCATCCCGGCTATCAGTGTTTCGTACTTGGCTTGATTGTTACTGGCTTTGAATGCAAACTTCAAAGATTTTTCAATCACCAGGCTGCTGGGACCTTCTAAAATGACCCCAGCTCCGTTGCCCTGTTGATTGGTGTTAGAACTGATGGCTTAAACAAGAGGGGGAGTGCATTGTTTTATCAAAGATTTTCGCAAATACTTGCTTCTGAATGAACTCTTAACAAACAACTTAGATAAGCACTTAAGGAAGGCAATCAAACAATCTAACAAAAACAGTTATCATAATTTCAACCGGTTAAAGTTACAATTTAATCGATTGTTTATAGCAGCGAAATATCAAACAGTTAGAGAGTTTGAGGGAAAGAGAGATTTACACACAGGAGATTATACTGGTTCACTAAACCCTGAGCTACATCTAGTCCTTAGTCAAACCATTGAGTATTCCACTATGTAACCAATCACAGATTACAAAAACCACACCATAAAGAGGTGACTTTGAATCCCACAAAGCCTACTCACCTCCTTTGCACACACCACACCTCTAGACAGAACACCCTCTGTCTTTACAGGTTTTCAAATACAAACAGTATGTAATATGAACAATTACAAGATACTAAACAAGATAGAAAGCACCTGGATTTACAAAACCAAAGATCCTATGATCAGTACTTGTTACCACACAACAAAGCTTGACAACAATCTTGCTTTCTAAAATCCTTTCTTAGAATCAAATCTCTTTCTCAAATCTGAATCAGTACTTGTTGTATTTCTTGTGTATTTTGATATGAAAACGAAGCTATATTTATAGCCTTTGAAAAGCTACTGTTTAAGGCAGATTTGAACAACTGAATTAGTTTAAAATAGGTTTTCAAAATATTGGTATGAAAACACACATTTAACCGGTTGAAACCACGATTCAATCAGTTGAATGAGTCAAACAGTTACACAACTGATTCAAAAAGCAGTTTCACAACTTCCAGCCATCTAAGTGACAAACAATCGATTGTTTTCCTTTTACTTGGAAAAACACTTAGTTTCTTAAAACAGTTTTAATCAAGCTTTGTGCAGGCTTCAAGAACTTATCTTACAAAGATTCTAAACACCATACTCTTAAACCCAAACCTAGAAAGCAGCATAGCTCCAGGCTTCATGTGAATTTGATACATCAAAGCTTCCATCTTCAACAATCTCCCCTTATTTGATGGAGACAAATCCTTGGGATGCTTTTAGGAATGTTCTTCGTTTAGAATTTGTTGAATCTTGCATTTATTGAACAAACACAGAGTAATCTAATCCGAAACAGATATACACCATACACCAGTTCTCACTAGGTGATTTCCAGAAGGAACATCAGCCACAATCAGAGTAGCAATCATACAAGAATGTATAATAACAGTCAGTTATTTTGCAAAGATAACCGGTTAAAATTCTGTAAACCAGAGTTTTCAGCAATTTAAAAATTCAAATTTAAAACAGTTAAAACAGTTTATTATAGTAATGTTCAAAAGCAGTAGAAGCAAAAGCACAATTAAGAACATTACAAATCCCAACAACATTTCTCCCCCTATTTGTCTCATCAAATAGACAAATGGTAGGTTAAAAACAACATAAGGAAAAGAAAAAATTTAAAAGCAATTAAGCTAGAATGAAGGGCTATCCTCCTGTACCGTCCCGTACCCGGGCGTTGACAAAGTCAAGGGCAAAGTCAGCGTCGAGGTCAAAGTCAGCGTCGAGGTCGAAGTCAACATAAGGCGCCGCCTAGGTGAGGCGACGCCAAGGGCAAGCGTCGCCAAGGCAAGGCGTCGCCAAGAGGCAAGGCGTCGCCAAGAGGAAGCGTCGCCAAGATGAGAATAGAGCAGGTGTCGCCAAGGTAGGGTGTCGCTAAGGTAAATGTCACAAGAGCAAGGCAACCACAGTGTTGCTCCCCGATACCCATGGGTAGGAAAGACCATGGAGGGAGTGACGCCATGGGAAGGCCTCAAACCCCGATAACTCGGGGTAGCAATAAAGGGAAGATAAAGGTGGCTTCAAGGCCATAGTACTAGTGCCAGTGGAGAGCAATCTGACTCATGAAGTGCCCATGTCGCCCTAGAGAAGCCCTTGGGATAGTTACGACTCATGAGAAGGGTCACGCCCAGGGGCAGCCAGGTGCAAGGTACGAGAGGAAGGTAGATACGCTCTCAAAGTGAGTGACTAGAGGTTTGGGGGCATGAGTTGGCACCCAAAGAGTCACCCCTTGCGCAGATGCACTCCTAGGAAGGAGGGCTCACACGAGGGAATACCCCCAAGTGGGGTCATGGTGCTGTGAGGCCCTCCACGTGTAATAGCAGCCAAGTCAGAATAGAAACGTCAATTTTTCAGGTATAAGGTAATTAAAGCAATTTAATAAAGTTTACGTTTCAAGCGTTTAAGGTACTTTAAATGCTCCAAGTGATTTAAACGTCTTAAAGGCGCTGAACGTTTCATAACCTTAAATGTGCTTTAAGACGCTTTAAATGCTAGAGTAGTTTAAATAGAACCTTGGACGTGGGAAACAGGGTTGGAACTTTTGGCATACTTTCCCAGAATACACTCTAGTTGCTTGCTCGAGTCTTGAGGCTACGCGCAAGGGACTAGAGAGAGGTCGTTTTCCAGAGGGAGAAAAGATACACAACACACAGTTCTTTCGTCCACCTTCAGAGTGCCATTCACGGTGCTCCGATACGGAGGTGTAGAGTTTTTGGTGTTTCTCGCTAGCTGACTTGAGCGTCGGAGTGCAAATGGCCGCTAGGGCGCCCTTTTGTCCTTCTTTGCAAGTATCCACATGTAGCCAGAGGGAAGGTGTCCCTAGCTGACGGGCAAGGTTGCGAACAAAGACGTCCCAGGTCAACCGGCCGGAACATTTGGCGCCCACCGTGGGGCCGATTTAAAACATCAGTTCCATCACAAGCAACGAAGATCTATCGGAGCTACCATAACGTTAGCAAAGTTCGAGGAAACAGTGAAGAATGAGGGGTACGAGACAAGGTTCCGCACGCGCTGCGAGTGAGGAAATGTCCATGCAGCAGGTTATGGAAATGATGCGGGGGCTGTAGGATGAGATGGCGGAATCGAGGGTAGAACAAGAACGCATGCAGGCGGATCTCGCAGACTCGCGTGCGAGAAACGAAGAGCTTCATCGTGTAAATGAAGAGTTGCGCCGGGGTTTGAGCAATACCCAAGGGCAACGTGAAAAAGATGAGACCGAGCGTCTCACCCCACCAAGGGAGTTTTCCACACCCTTCTCGCAGGAGATCCTGGATGCAGTAATCCCCAACACGTTTGCGGGACCCAAGGTGATCTTCACTGGGATGGAGGATCCTGAGGCGCATCTCACTGCATTCCACACGTAGATGGTGTTGGTAGGCGGCTCCGATGCCGCGAGATGCAAGCTCTTTATGAGCACCTTGACGGGGATGGCAATGGATTGGTTCATCAGCCTTCCAAACGGCGATATCAACTCCTTTCAGCAGTTGTCGCAGTTGTTTAGAGAGCAGTACTTGGCGAACAGGGCTCCGCCGCCAGTTTCCTACGACCTGTTTGATGTAAAGCAGTATCAAGGGGAGACCTTGAAGGAATACATCAACCGTTTCGGGGCCCAAGTAGTAAAAGTTGGTACTTCAGAGGAGCCTATGATCGTGTATGCATTCAGAAAAGGCGTATGTCCCGGCCCTTTTTGCGAGTCCATTATTCGCAATCGTCCTAGGACCTTCGCTGAAATACGGCGTCGAGCGGTGGAGCATATCGCCTCCGAGGGAGAGGTGTGTGAGAAGCGCACCAGCGTCGTACCCTCACGCCCGAGAGCGCAGACGTGGGCTCAACCCGTCAGGGTCAACGAGACCACGACGGGGAGAAAGAAGCCAGAGGGGAGACGCCCCTATGAGACCAGAAAACCCCAGCCCAGGGGTCCAGCAGGAGGGGATCGCCCGACCAGGGAAAGGGCAAGGCCAGTGAGGTACAATTTTGTGGTGGAATTGAAGGATCTGACTGCCGTGCCCAATATAGCTGAAAGGTTGAGGCAACCGGCGAAGACTGACAAGGTGTTAGGGCCTCGCAAGGACTCTTGGTGCGAGTTCCACGAAGCTTTCGGTCATCACATCGACAACTGCCTGTCGCTGGGTTACCAGCTAGATGAGTTGGTGAGAAGCGGGTTTCTGAAGGATTATGTCGGAAAGCCCGCCACGACCGCGACCCTGCCAGCACCAGTGGAAGAACAATCGCACGAGATATCTGTCCTTGGCGAAGTCCACACCATCGCTGGTGGCTTCTCAAGGGGAGGACCCACTGCCTCCCAACGGAAAAAATATGCGAGGGGGGTCAATTCCATTGAAGAAAGAATCTCAGGTGACCCGTGGGAGTCAGACCTCGTGTTCAGGAGGGCAGATCTACTGGATGTTGTTCCGCACGACAATGACCCCGTGGTCATTTCGGTCGTCACGGCTGGCAGAAAGGTGCACCGGGTTCTAGTCGACCAAGGAAGCTCCGCAGATGTTATGTTCTGGTCGACATTCAACAAGTTGCGGTTGTCTCCCGACCTTTTGAGACCCTACACAGGGTGCTTATATGGGTTTGTTGACAACCAGGTGGAAGTACGAGGCTACTTGGAATTGAGGACAACGTTCACAGATGGAACGACCTTGCGTACCGAAAGCATCCGGTACTTGGTCGTAAACGCCAGTTCCGCCTACAACATCTTGTTGGGCAGACCGGCGTTGAACAGGATGAACACAGTAGCCTCCACGCGCCATATGAAGATGAAGCTGCCGGATCTCAGTGGCAAAGTGATTGTCATCAAGTCGGATCAGGAGGAAGCGCGAAAATGTTATGAGAATAGCCTGAAAACGAAGAGAGGCGTGTTTATGGTGTTCGAGCGTCCGCCAAGTGCAGAAACGACTATGGAGATAGAACCCTCGAATGGGGCGACGCCCGCGAGGGCGATGCCCGAAGCGGACACACACATGGAGGAGGGGCCTGACGACATAACGCCCGTAGAAGAGTCGACGCCTGGAAAGTACTACCGGGCGACGACCCTTAGGGAAGATAGCAGGGATCAGCCGCCGGCCAACGTGGTGGAGAGGCAGATTGGCGGCAAAACGTTTAAGCTGGGGCATTTGTTGAGCCAAGAAGAGCAGGATGACGTGGCGGAGGTGATTTCACGTCATTTAGATGCTTTCGCATGGTCCGCCTCAGATATGCCGGGCATCGACCTTGACTTTCTATGCCATCACCTTAGCATGGACGCCACGGTCCGCCCCGTGCGACAAAGAAGGAGAAAGTTTAATGAAGAGAGGCAACTTGTGATAAGGGAAGAGACACAAAAGCTGCTGAGTGCTGGTCACATCAGGGAGATCCAATACCCTGAGTGGTTGGCCAACGTCGTCCTGGTGAAAAAGGCGAATGGGAAGTGGAGGATGTGCGTGGACTTCACGGACTTGAACAAAGCGTGCCCGAAAGACTCGTACCCACTACCCAGCATTGACACACTCGTGGACAGTGCCTCCGGTTGCAAGGTTCTTAGCTTTTTGGATGCATTCTCGGGGTACAACCATATCAAAATGCACCCAAGAGACGAGAGTAAAACTGCGTTCATGACAGAGACTTGCAGTTACTGTTACAAGGTAATGCCCTTTGGGCTAAAAAACGCAGGCGCCATCTACCAAAGGCTGATGGACAAGGTCCTAGCACCCATGTTAGGAAGGAATGTGTATGCCTACGTGGATGATATGGTAGTGGCGTCGAAGGGAAGGACGCAGCACGTGACGGACCTAGAGGAGTTGTTTGTCACCATATCAAAATACCGCCTCAAACTGAACCCCGAGAAGTGTGTCTTCGGGGTGGAAGCTGGTAAGTTCCTAGGATTCATGCTCACGGAGCGGGGAATAGAGGCGAACCCTGACAAATGCGCAGCAATTATTGCCATGCGGAGCCCGACATTAGTAAAGGAAGTGCAGCAGCTGACGGGGCGAATGGCAGCTTTATCAAGGTTCGTTTCTGCGGGAGGAGAAAAGGGGCACCCCTATTTCCAGTGCCTTAAAAGAAATAGTCGCTTTGCATGGACTGACAATGCGAAGCGGCTTTCATCAAGTTGAAAGAGTATTTGGCGACGCCACCGGTCCTTTGCAAACCAGTAGCAGGTGTGCCCCTCCGGCTATACTTCGCAGTAACAGAGCGATTTATCAGTTCTGTGCTGGTCCAGGAGCAGGACCAAATTCAAAAGCCCATCTATTTTGTGAGCAAGGCTTTACAAGGGTCAGAGACGAGATACCAGTCGCTGGAGAAGGCAGCGTTGGCCGTGGTATTTTCGGCCAGGAGGCTCCGCCACTACTTCCACAGTTTTACAGTAGTGGTGATGACGAACCTCCCTATACAGAAGGTATTGCAGAAACCTGATGTAGCGGGAAGGATGGTGCGCTGGGCGGTGGAGTTGTCAGAGTTTGACATCCAGTATGAGCCCAAAGGATCCATCAAGGGGCAGGTATATGGAGATTTTGTGGCAGAACTCTCGCCCAGAGGTGAACAAGAGGTGGAGAAGGGTTCGCAGTGGTTGCTCTCGGTCGACGGCTCTTCCAATCGGCAAGGAAGTGGTGCAGGGATAGTGTTGGAGGGACCCAATGGGATGCTGATTGAGCAAACTCTGCGTTTCGCCTTTAAAGCAAGTAACAATCAGGCTGAGTACGAAGCACTGATTGCAGGGATGCTCCTGGCTAAGGAGATGGGCGCGCAGAACCTCTTGGTGAAAAGTGATTCCCAGCTAATTACAGGAAAAGTATCGGGTGAGTTCCAAGCAAAAGACCCACAGATGGCGGCGTATTTAAGGTACGTCCAACTGCTGAAGGGAGCATTTAGCGCTCTTGAGTTAATACATGTTCCACGAGAACAAAATGCCAGAGCTGACCTACTAGCCAAGCTGGCCAGCTCAGGCAAGGGGGGCAGGCAGAGGACAGTAATCCAAGAGACGCTCAAAGCTCCGAGAAAATTCATAGAAGACAGCAGGGTGGATGTCCTCCATATTAGCACTGCGAGAGGGAGGCCAAGGAGTCATCGTTCCTTGACTCAAGATACGGTAAAGACGCCCCATATTAGCACATACGCGGACACGCCCGTAGGAGGAAGGCATGCGTAGATATGTGCTTTAGCCGAAGGAGACACCTGGATGACGCCATACAGACGGTATCTGGCGGATGGGGTTCTCCCAGCGGAACCAGAGGAGGGCAAGAAGGTTCAGAGGAATGCCGCAAGATACACCCTAGTGGATGGAGTATTGTTCAGACACGGGTTCACCCACCCTATCCTAACATGCGTAAGCGGCGACGAGTGCACCAGAATAATGGCGGAGCTACACGAAGGCATTTGTGGGAGTCACGTAGGGGGAAGGTCTTTAGCTTCTAAGGTGATACGCGCAGGGTTCTACTAGCCAACAGTAAAAGAGGATTGCGTGCGCCATGCCCAGCGTTGTAAGCAGTGTCAGAAACACGCAGATTGGCACAAGGCGCCGCCAGAGGAGCTGAGATCCATATACAGCCCGTGGCCTTTCCATACGTGGGGGATTGACATCCTAGGTCCATTCCCATTGGCGATAAGGCAGATGAAGTATTTGATCGTCGCCATTGAATACTTCACCAAGTGGATAGAGGCGGAGCCCGTGGCCCAGATTACTGCGCACAAGGTGCAACACTTTGTTTGGAAGAACATTGTGTCGCTTTGGCATGCCTAGGCGGCTGGTATTCGACAATGGAAACCAGTTCACCAGCCAACAGTTGAGAAACCTGTGCGCAAAGGTAGGCATCAAGCAAGTGTTCGCATCAGTCGAACACCCCCAGACTAACGGGCAAGTGGAGTCAGCGAATAGAGTTTTGCTGAGAGGACTAAAGAGAAGGCTAAAGGAGCGTGGGCAGAGGAAGTGCCAAGGATTGTATGGGCATACCACACCACGCCCCAATCTTCCACCATGGAGACGCCTTTCAGCTTAGTATAAGGGTCGGATGCGATGATCCCGGTTGAGATTCACGAAAGCTCGCCACGTTACCAGAATTTCGTGGCTGAAGAATCCAACGAAGAAAGGCGGGTGAACCTGGACCTCCTGGACGAAGCCAGGGAAGAAGCAAGAATAAGGGCCGAGGTAGTGAAGAGAAGAGTAGAGCGACAATATAGCTCTAAGGTGAAGCCACGACAGTTTCACGTTGGCGACTTAGTTATGAGGAAGGCTCACCCTTATGAGCTAGAAAATAAATTGTCTCCCAAGTGGACCGGACCCTTCAGAATTACCGAGGCTAAGGAGAATGGTTCGTACAACTTAGAGACTTTGGAGGGGGGCTCCATTCCGCGCAGCTGGAACGCGGCCAATTTGAAGTTTTATTTTAGTTGAATTATGTAAGTGAGCAGCCATGTAACAATCTTATCGTAGGGGACACTCTTTTTCTCTCTCGGGGGTTTTTTAACGAGGTCACCCAAATAAAAAGAAAAAGAAGTTCAAGAAAAACCTTGCCTCAGTTTTTATCTTCTTTCCACTCGAAGTGCAACACCAAGGGATAAAGAGATAAAAGACAAAGACTCGAAGTGGCGACAGGCGTCGCCGAGCGTACGCGTCGCCAAGAAAGGGGCGTCGCCAGACGCGGGCGTCGTCAAGAAACATAACGAAGAAAACGCGTACAGTATGTTAGAAGAAGCGAATGCAGACGAGGGTGCACAAAAATAAAGGAGCGGCTTTACAGAAATCAAAACATGGCACCAGAGAGTTAAGATTACAAATAGAGTTTGAGATAAAGACGAATAAGACAAATGAGGCAAACAGGTACATGCCCTATGCTCGTGCGAAAAGTGCAAACAGACCACTTTTCAGTGGCCTCCGGAGTCTGGACGGGAGGAGGACAAAGCTCCGTTCTCAGCCCTCAGCGCCTGAGTAAGTTGTGACCTCTGTTGCCGGTTTATCTTCGAACCTGCACCGAAGAAAACAAGCATGGTGAAGACACCACAAGACAGGACACGTAAAGACCTAGTAAAGATGAAAAGCGGGAATTTCTAAGATAATCTCTCATACATATATACTTCTCCAAGGCTTCGGCGTTGTACTCCAAGCTAATCAAAGCGGCAACGTCAAAGCCTCCCGCCTCAGCCAAGATCCGGCATGCCACCTGGTCGTTCAAGGGTAGCCTCTTGAAAGGCTTGGACTTCAAGGCTTTCATCTCCCTTACCCAGTATAGTGGAAAACCATCCAGGGTGGAAGGCACGAGATCGGAACAGCAGACTTTGAAAAATCTACCCTTCCACCCTGTGAAGGAGTTCTGGAAGGGAGTTAGGAGAACCCTGCCGGGAACGTTGCTGAGGGTCACCCAGAGGTTGTTCCTTTGCCTCTTCACCTCAAAGAAGTGAAGAAAGATGTCAACCGAGGGTGCGCACCCCAGAAAGCCAAAGACTATGTCGAAGGCTTTGACGAAAGCCCAGCTATTAGGGTACAACTGGGCTGGAGCAGCGTTAATCTCTGTCAGTAGTTCCCTCTCAAACCTGGAGAAGGGCAGGCGCACGCCGATGCTTTTGAAGACCACCTGGTAGAAGTAGAAGAAGGGGACCCCGTCGTTGGCCTGTTCGTCTCCGCACACCGGCTCCCCTAAGGAGCACGGTGATATCCTCATCATGCCTCTTCGCGTAGGCACGATGATCGTAGGAGCACGGATCCCCCATGTGTTCCCTTACGGCCCTGGTGGAAAGTAAGCTGGAGCATTAGTCGAGGAGCTCGCGCGAGGCCCATGCATAAAGGCCCTTGGGGTTAACCCTAGGGGGAGGAGCATGGGAAGACATGTCAGCGCAAAGTATCAGCAAAAGAGCTGGGAGATCAAAGGAGAATAACGCGTCAGGAGTGCGGGAGGAAAAACGCCAACTAGAAAGAACGCAGAAGGAACTCTTTGTGTAGCGGTGCAAGGAGGGTGCGAAAACACAGAGATGATGGACGCAGGTACAAGATTTCGAAGATCTAAATATTGCAGTTGGAGCGCCAAGTGACGCAAATGGGAGCACCGTACGATCGAGCCACGTGTCAGAGGATGGGAGGATGATCCTGGCGTCACTGGTTAACATTCAGAAAACGTCGTGTCGACAGAATGCCCAAGGGTACGATGCGCCGTCGAGAATGGGAGCATCTTGTCAGAAGCTCAGAAAATGTCAAGATCAATTCAAGTGAGGGAACATCCCATCAGCCATACGGGAAATGCCATGTGGATGGCGCGGGCGAGACCTTAAGCTCTCCGCTACCCCTGCGTTGACCAGAGTCGAAGTCAAAGTCAATGCCAAGGTCAAGTCAACAGGTTGATCGCATCAGGCATCGCCAAGACGCTGAAGGCGTCGCCAGTATAAGACGCTGAAGGCGTCGCCAGTATAAGACGCTGGAGGCATCGCCAGTATAAGGCATCAGCGGCATCGCCTCCCCGATACCCACAGAAAGGAAAAACTATGGAGGGAGATGAGATCTCCAGAAGTAACGGCGTCGCCTCCCCGATACCCACAGGTAGGAAAGACTGTGGAGGGAGATGAGATTGCCAGAAGCTAAGTAAGCCACCGGCAGGGGTGCTCCCCGATACCCATGGGAGAGAAAGACCATGGAGGGAGCGACCCCATGGGGGGCTTCGAGCCTTCCGGTGCTTGGCGTTTCTTGACACGCTGAGGACGATACGGCACTGCGGTAGTAGGCCTCTCCTTAGGCGTGGGCGCTAAGCACCCAGAATCAAGGGACAAATCGCCTTGGTGTTTGAGACACTCCATGGACGATACGGCGCTGTTAGACAGGCCTCTCCATGGGTGTGGGCACTGAAGCGCGACCTTGTCCCAAGTGTTTAGGACCCAGAGCAGGTCTCGACTTTTGCGTTTGCAGCAAGGGCGGAGTGACTAGCGCCTTCACGAGGTAGAGGCCTCATAGATACGAAGGCTGAACAGGTTTGAGGTGCGCGCTAGAAGTGAGGCGTGATCACCCGACACAGCGAAAGAAACAGGTAAAAGTACAGGTAAAGCAATTGAAGCATACAAAAATAAAGAGCGAAGGTGAAAATATCTGCAAAATAGCGCTCAACGCCTCAGAAGTATGCAAGCGTTACACAAGTGCAAATGTTTCAAAAGATTTACAAGTTTATCAAAGGTTGGCTAGAACGAATATAAAGCACAAAAGGTAAAGGTGGCGGCTGAAAGTTGGCGTTTCAGTCATCCATTTCAAGGGGCACGACACGGCCGTCGACGACATGGTGGGTGGGATCGCAATTAGAAACATTGATCCCCGGGTTCTCGCAGGCGGCTTGGGCCAAAGCCTCCTTGAATCTCTCCTCGAAGGTGCGGGCCATGTCATCGATGAGTGCCTTCTTGGCCTTCTCCAACTCCTCGATGGTAGAGTCCCCGGAGGCCACCTGCTTCTCCAGAGCCTCCTTCTCCACTCGGAGCCTGTTGACCTCAGTTTGCAGCTTGTCATGGTCAACCTGGAGAAGGCCCAATGCCTTGGCCTGGGTAGCCGTTTCCTCCTCCATCCACTCCAGTCTTTCCGCCTGCCCATAGCACTGATCCTCCAAGTCCTTCTGAAGCTCTTCGGAGGCCTCAGCCATGTCCTGGAGATCCGTTATTTGAACTTGGAGAGACACTTCCCGGACGTAGAAGTGAGCCTGAAGTTCCATCGCCTCGCCCAGTTGCCTGTCAGCCTCCTCTTTGGCCTCTTGGGCCAACTTCAGAGAGGCTTGATAGGCCTCATTTTGGCGTCCTAAAGCTTCCTTCTCCTCCTCAAGAGCGGCCACTTTTTCTTTCAGGGCCTGGAGGGCTTGTGTGCTTGAAGCGGCATTTCTAGCTTGGGCGCGCCAATCAAGGGCCACGGCCAAGAAGGCTCCCAAGTAGAAGGGCATTCCTTCTTTCCTGTCGGAGCCTTCTGGCATCAATCCTCCGTTGAAGCCCCTCATCAGATGCATGATTGGAGGAGGAATGGCAATAAGATCGGGGGCAGCAGAAACGGAGGCAGGAACAGCAGAAGCCTCTGCTGGTGGTGGAGGTGGAGGGCCGTGTTGATCTCTGATCCTGCCGGTTGACTTGGCACAAGTGCGTTGCCTCGTCACGATCTTCCTCACCAGCTTGACACCACGTGCCCTCCAAGTCCTCACCACAGATAGTCTCTCTGAGAACCTGAAAAACACAAGGTGGGGCCTCTGCGGCCGGTGGCGCTCCGACGCTCAAGTCAGTGACAAGAACACCCAAAAACTGAGAGAAAATATGCTCTGTAGGACCGTACTAAAGGCACAAAACCCTAGCAGAATGAGTCGTAATGAAAAACGTACCTCTGCAAATTCTGTTAAGGTTACCTTTATAGCTAGGTTTCTTCTCTCTCCAGGTCGTTATGCTTTTGGACGCGTGGCTCGCATCCAGCCCTGCACGTGTCGCCATCTGGGCTGGGATAGCAGGTAGTACCCAGCCCTACACGTGTCATCATCTAGGCGGGGGTAACTCGAGCGTCACTTCTATGTAGCATCCAACCCTACAGGTGTCATCATCTGGGCTGGAGTAGCAGGCAGCATCCAACCCTACACGTGTTGTCATCTAGGTTGGGGCAATTTGAGCGTCTTTCCTGTGTGGTAACCAGTCGTGCGGCTAAGTCCCCTAATCAAGGAGTAACCTAGCACGTAATGCGCTGTGAAACACCACCCGACAAGGCGAGTATCGGATGCAACAAAGTGCATCATCTCTGTGATATCGCTCGTCGCAAGTGGAACCCTCCTTATTGCTACGCCATGCATGTTCTAGCTGGGGAAACCTTGCCACCAACAAATGTCCACTCTGGGAATCCTGTCGCTGATGAGCAAGGTGTTCCCCCCAACCTCCTCGACCTTCATGCCCCATGCTGGCGCAACAATCATCTTACTGAACTTACACGCTTGAAATTACTCTTCTGAGCCTCTAACAGCTTTAACTAAGTTTACTAGGAGATCTGGCGATGTGCTTCTTGTGGTGGTGTGTAAACCACCCGATCTCCTAGCATTCCCCGAC
Source organism: Phaseolus vulgaris (assembly GCF_000499845.2). Classification (NCBI taxonomy): domain Eukaryota; kingdom Viridiplantae; phylum Streptophyta; class Magnoliopsida; order Fabales; family Fabaceae; genus Phaseolus; species Phaseolus vulgaris. The sequence goes on along the minus strand of NC_023755.2, from coordinate 28,875,478 downwards.
GATCTCCCACCATCTGATGTCCTAGCACTCTCATACGGCGACTATGACGTAACTCTGGTGACCGCCAGTTACGCACACTAGAGATCGGAGAACGCCAATTCAGCGATCGACGACTATGCTCACTTCTGAACCATTCATCTTTTCTAGCCTACGTGTTCCACTAAGCACGCCCCACCCGGTCACGCGCGAGACACGTCATCACACCCGATGACCTGGTCGGTACACAAGCCCCCCAGTCTCGAGCTGCGACTTGTTCAGCGAGGAGACTAAAGAGGTTTAAACCCAGCGGCTTACGTGGCTTTGCGCGTTGGCGCTCAAACTGTTCACTGACTTGACATTTCACCAACTCCTTCGATCATTCGACACGTGGACCCATCAACGGCCATTGCTCACTGTCGTTTGCCCTTCCTACAACGTTCAAAACCCTTAAACCCTTCGCGCTATTCACTGTTTCATTATCTTTCTTCGTCTTCAAGCATTCTCAACGCTCTCTCTGCGAACTACGAAACCTACGTCTCCCTCAATCTTCAACTTCCTTCAACACTCATCCGATCATCGAAAGGTAACTCTTTTACTCCTTCCACCGATACTTGTTGCATTTTAATCGGTTTGCATCATCCATTAACTGTCTGAAGCATACGTTGTGGGTTGTTTTTTCTTTTTCTCGTAACTTAAGGGTTCGTTCCTGATAACGTCCACCCTAGTGAATTCTCACTCGTTCGTTCTATCTTCTTCGTCTTCAATCGAGTCATTCTCTCGCTATCCTCATTTCCTCCCTTTCCTTTCCTTTGCAGTTCCTGCGATGGCTCAGACAAAGTCCACCGCTAATCCTCCTTCCTCATCGCGAAACCCTCATCCCAAAACTCGTAGGGTTATCACTGGGACGAACCCTCCACCAACACGCAACCCCCCACGAGCCTCTGGTGCTCATTCCACACAGGCTGAGAGGCCTGCTTCTTCTCGCGCCAATCTTACCCAAGCAACTCCACCACAAGCCGAGGGAGTCTCCCTTCCTTCGCAAGATTACAAAGAGCTCTATCCTTGGGCTTCCCCGATTCTACTGAAGGAAACCTCATCGATAAATACTGAGGTGGGGGTGCTTCGACTGAGGAAAGGGGATCAATTTGACCTTTCATTTCACAAGGAGCATGATAACAAAGTGACAGTGCTGCCTTGCCTCCCTGGAGAACCAATCTGTGCGGACGATAAGGGGAACAACGGCGAGTTGTTATGCTTCATCTACGCCACGCTGTTCAAGAAAGTGAAACTTAGGTTTCCTTTCACTCGCTTCGAGAGGGAGCTGTTGACCGAGCTCAACATCGCCCCTGCCCAGCTCCATCCCAATAGCTGGGCATTCGTGAGGGCATTCCAAATCCTCTGCACGCAGCTGGGGCTACCGGTTTCGGTTGACATCTTCCTCTTCCTATTTGAGGCAAAGAATCCCAGAGATCGCCCCTGGGTCAGCTTGAATGGGATTGCTGGGAGGTCAATCCTCTCCATCTTCCAGCAATCCTACAAAGATTGGAAAGGGAAATTCGTCAAGGTGTGCCAGAACGATCAATATCCTTCGTTGCTTGACGGCTTCCCCTTGTATTGGGTGAACAAGGGGAATAAGGATTCCAAGGACAACTTCAGGAGACCAAGAAGTCCTGACAACATGGGGGAGTTGGACAAAAGACCTTTGTCTCTTCTGGAAGAGTGTGGCTTCTGCCAACATCACCCTTCCCACTGCTCAGATAATCTCCTTTGAATTCCTTGAGGGCCAACTCGAAATGTACATAGGTTAGCCCCTTTCCCAACACCAAAACTCTCACTTCGCGTTAAAACTGACTTAACATTTTTACCATTCTGTCTTTGGCATTCCATTATTCTGTATTGGCCTTGATCATTCATCCATGTGCTATTCGCTTATGTTATCTCTGTATGTATATACTTGCACGTCTTGCTTCCGCTTTGGTTACTCATCTGTTTTTACCTTGTGCAGACGCAATGTTGGGCAAAGGAAAACTGGTTGAATTGAGGGCGATCGCCCGATCCCACAAACTCGCGACGGGCTCCCAAACTGTGCCCAATTCGGTCGTGGAGATCGCCATCTCTCAAGGGAAACCCCCTCCCCGAGGTCCAACTCCTTCTGGGCCCTACCCGCCCCAGAAAGGAAAAAACTGGCGCTGAAAAGACCGAAGAGGAAGACTCCTCAGGTGGTGTCGGAAGAAGAAGTCGACGACGAAGCCATTGAGGATGGTCTTATCACCAAGAGAAAAAGGGTAACCACCTCCACTCCACCCGCACTTCCAACGCCAACACCGCCATCACCTCCCGTTCCGTTGGAAACAGTCCAAGCAACATCACTGGCCGCCGCGCCCATAGTGATCGAGAGTGGGAGCCCTGATAATGCAGAGGACCCTCCGAGCGCCTCTACACCGTTCGTATCTGTTGGAGAGGGTCCTCCTTCCACCATATCCATCGCTGGGGCTGTACTGGGAGAAGATGAGGGTGCTCAAGTTTCTCCAGCGCCTGTAGCGGAAGTTCCAGCCTCACCACCACGCCTGAAAACCCCCCTTGCTGCACAAACTCAAGAGGGTGGTGGTGAAAGGCAACATCAAACTCCACCAGCACCTCCAACACCAGCCTCAAGCCTCCCAGATCCCTTTAAAGAGACCTTGGGACCCTTCGCAGCTCAACTGAAGATCATGGCGGAAGATCTCCCTTCGCTGGTATCAAGAGCTGTGAAGGACTCACTCAAGAAGCTTCAAGAGGAAAACTCCGAGCTCAAGGAGTCGAAACTTATGATAAGGGCTGAGGCCGAAAAGCTCACTTGCAATCTGCTAATGACGGAAATGGAACATTCAAGGCTGGAGGATGCACTGGATGCTGAGCTAAGGAATACACGCAAGGAAGCCTCTGATCTGCGCTAAAAACTGCACCTCCAACTCCAAGAGAAAATTGACTTGGAGAGCAAGTTGGTCCCACTCAGGGTCAAGGTGGCAGACTTGGAGGCTGCACGAAAGGCTGAAGCTTCCAAGGTGGAAAGAATCGAGAAGAGATCAGCAGATAGGGAGATCCTCTTGGGGAAGGTCGAGGCAGAGAGAGATAAGGCTCTCGCTGAGCTCTCCCAAGCTCGTGAGGAAGCTACAAAAGTTGTTGCAGAGCTTGCCCAAGCTCGAGGTGAGAGCAAGAAAGCCATTGAAGAACTTACTCGAGCTCATGAGGAGAAAGAAGGACGAAAGAAGGACTGAAGAACCAAATACATGAGCTCGAGCAGAGTGCTGCTCAAATCCTTACCTCTGGGTTCAAAGCCGCTCTGGAGCAAATGTCATGCCAATATCCCGAGCTCGACCTTTCCATGTTGTCAATCTGCAACGAAGTGGTGGATGGGAAGATTGTACCTTCTAAAGACTAACTGCCTTTCCCCATCACCTCTTCTTTGAGAACTTGTTGCTTATCTTTTGTTTGTAATGACCAATCTGTGTAAAACATGAATTGACACTGCTTATATAACTCTTATTGCTTGAATATCGTCTTTCTATTCACCTTGTATGCCTTTGCCTCTATTTCCTGTGGGGTTAACTAACATAACTGGTGAAACTTACTCAACTGCATTAACTCAGCAATACTTGAACTTAACCCTTCACATACTGATTTTAACTCGAGCAAATTGTTAACCTTATAACAAACTTAGCAAACTGTTACCTCAAAGTAAATTTGGGCAACTAACAACTCTTCGGCGATGGCATTCAATAAAATTTGTGAACTTAAGGCAACAAACCTTGACATAAAATCACTTACTAGGCAGCAGGCTTTGACTCAAACTAGTATTAAAATACAGTTTACCTGGTCTGCCAAGTGAAGTGCCCCCTACTTCTGTCATCGCCTGGAGCTCTTCTGATGTGGCACTCGCCGTACAACCCCTTCACTGCCTCAACCTTCACGCCATAGGGTTCTGGTGATGTTACCTTCTTTGCATAACTTGATCATTGTTCCCTCATCTGGGGGTAAAGGCGCCTTTCGGATCCTTCTCTACCTCCCTGAGTTTTAGAACAATGATCTGGATAGTGAGGTGTTCTCTTCGAACCTACCTCAGTTATCCTTTATCTTCTTCCACCCTTCACGCCGTACCTGAACTCGTTCAAGACGAGAAGGATTTTATCTATCTTCACACCGCCCGCAAGCGTGGAAGCTTTATCTGGTCTTACTGGGTCAATATTGATGTTTCACTTAAAGGGGAAAAGGCGTTTTCCATCAACCTTCCCTTCCCGCCGTTTAAGGTCACGACACCTGTGACTTTTCAGTTTCATCTTGCCTGAACTCACTCTGAGGTGAGAAGGACTTTCTCTGGTGCCTCAACTTGCCGAGGGTGTACATCTCCTCCCCCCTGGATGCACTGAGGACTTTTAATCTTCCCTCAATCTGCTTATGCAAAGAGGTCTTTCAATCTGTTCTTGCCTTCACTCGCTCAAAGGCGAGGAGGGCTTCTTCTCTTTCTCGCCTGCATTCGCTCAAGGGCGAGGAAGACTTCTTCTTTTGCCTCAAAATGCACGAGAGCGCTGAGGGCTTTTCACACTACTGGTGCCTCCGATCGCCGAAAAACGATGAGGTCTTTAAAACTTTTAACTATTGCCACCGATCGCCGAAAAACGACGGGGACTTCAAAACTTTTAACTATTGCCACCGATCGCCAAAAAATGACGGGGACTTCAAAACCTTGAACTATTGCCACCGATCGCCGAAAAACGACGGGGACTTCAAAACTTTTAACTATTGCCACCGATCGCCGAAAAACGACGGGGACTTCAAAACCTTTAACTATGAAGCATGCAATATAACTTTACTGTTGCCCTAGATCACGTACAAGTGATAAGGTCCTTTTTCTAAAGACTTTCAAAACAATAAGCATGCAAAACTTAGAAGCTTTAAACTTGAAAAACTCTTCTTTATTGGGTGGCCTCATTAAAAACCCTCCTTAGGGAAAAAAGAGTGCCCCCTTGAAATTGTTTTAACAGAAACTATACAAATCTCTTCATGTTCGTCTTTACTTACAAGGCTTTAACTGTAATACAATTTGAGATGTGTGGCGTTCCAAGTGCGAGGAATCGCCCCTCCTTCTAACGTCTCCAAGCGGTAGGCGCCGTTCCCGAGCACCTCGGTTATTCTGAACGGTCCCGTCCACTTAGGCGATAACTTGTTCTACATCTCATACTGATGGGCCTTCCTCATCACCAGATCGCCACTTCTAAACTGCCTTGACATTACCTTAGAGTTAAACCTTCGCTCAATCCTTCTCTTTACTGCTTCAGCCTTCACTCTCGCCTCCTCCCTGACCTCATCCAGCAAATCCAGATTCATTCTTCTTTCTTCGTTCGAGTCTTCCGCCACAAAGTTCTGGAATCTCGGCGAGCTTTCCTGGATTTCGACTGGAATCATCGCATCACATCCATAAACCAAACTAAACGGGGTCTCGTGGGTTCCTGACTGCTCAGTGGTATGGTACGCCCAAACTATGCGGGGTACCTCTTCAGCCCACGATCCCTTAGCTTTCTCTAGTCTTCTCTTTAAACCTCTCAGCAACACCCGATTGGCAGACTCCACTTGGCCATTCGTTTGTGGGTGCTCAACGGATGCAAACACCTGTTGTATTCCTACCTCTTCGCACAGCTTTTTCAATAGGTGACTTGCAAACTGAGTCCCATTGTCAGACACCAAGCGTTTAGGCACACCAAACCGGCACACTATGTTCTTCCATACAAAGCTCTCGATCTTGTGTGCGGTGATCTGGGCCACTGGCTCCGCTTCGATCCACTTGGTGAAGTATTCAATCGCCACTACCAAGTACTTCATCTGCCTGACCGCCAATGGGAAGGGTCCCAGAATGTCAATTCCCCAAGTATGAAACGGCCAGGGGCTGTAAATTGACTTCAGCTCTTCTGGGGGTGCCTTGTGCTAATCGGCGTGCTGCTGGAATTGCTTGCAACGCTGGGCGTATCTCTTGCAATCTTCTCTCATCGTGGGCCAGTAATAGCCTGCACGGATAGTCCTTGTCCCCAGGGATCGACCTCCAATGTGGCTCCCGCAAATTCCCTCATGGAGCTCAGCCATAATCCTCGTGCACTTCTCTCCGTGTATACATACAAGAAGAGGGTGTGTAAATCCAAACCTGTACAGCTCACCGTCAATAAGGGTAAACTTGTTGGAGCTCTTCTTTATTTTTCTGGCCTCAGTTGAGTCAACTGGAAGCACACCATCCGCTAAATAGCGTTGGTATGGCGTTATCCACGTGTCTGGTTCGTGGACAGCGCAAACCTGCATCGACCTTGCCCCTTCCGCTGGGCGCGCTTTGACCCTCGGCATCCTCAGAGTTTCCTGCGTTAGGGATCTATGACTTCTCGCCGCCGGTCTTTCCATTGATCTGCGAACATGGAGAACCTGGTGGTCTGCCATGAATGCTCGAGGCGCTTTCAAGGTTTCTTAAATGACAGTCCTCTGCCTGCCCCCCTTGCCCGAACTGGCGAGCTTGGCTAGCAAGTCAGCTCGGGCATTCTGTTCTCTTGGCACGTGCACCACTTCGAATGAAGCGAAAGATCTTCTTAGCTCTTGCACGTATTCCAAGTAGGCTGCCATCTGCGGGTCCTTGGCTTGGAACTCGCCAGTTACTTGTCCGGTGACCAACAGCGAATCACTCTTGGCCATCAGCACTTTCGCCCCCATTTCCTTCGCCAGCAGGATTCCGGCGATCAAAGCCTCATACTCTGCTTGATTGTTGCTTACTTTGAAAGCAAACCTCAATGATTGCTCTATCAACACTCCGTTGGGCCCTTCCAAAATGATCCCAGCCCCGCTGCCCAGCTGGTTGGACGACTCATCAACTGAGAGTACCCAGCGAAAGTCATCCTCGGCGTTCTGTGCCACCTCGGAGGACAACTCGACCACAAAATCGGCGAAGACTTGCCCTTTGATCGATCCCCGAGGTTCATATTTGATGTCGAACTCCGAAAGCTCGACTGCCCACTTCACCATCCTTCCAGCCACATCGGGCTTCTTCAAAACCTTCTGGATTGGCAGATCAGTCATCACCAATACCGTGAAGCTCTGGAAGTAATGGCGCAGTCTCCTCGCCGAGAATACAACCGCCAGTGCTGCCTTTTCTAGGGCCTGGTACCTTACCTTTGGGCCTTGCAGCACCTTGCTAACGAAATATTTAGGCCTTTGGATCTGATCCTGATCCTGCACTAGCACTGCGCTGATCGCCCTCTCAGTTATGGCAAAGTACAGCCTAAGCGGTGTTACGACTTGGGGCTTGCGCAGAACTGGAGGGCTCGCCAAATCGAAGGGTGTAAATGGAAGGCGCACACCAACGCGTTTGTATACAGTTTGGTACATGAAGAAAAAGGGGGCCCTACCCCTGGGTCTGTCATCCACACAAACGGGTTCCCCCGATGTGCCGGGGCGGACGGAGATGTGAGCATCATTGGTGCGGCAGAAGGCATTGAAGTTGTATAAATGAGGGTCACCCCGATGGTTCTCCAGATCCTCGAAGGTTGTCAAGGTGGTGCATTCGTTTAAGAGATCGTCAGAGGCCCATTTATAGAAGGCCTTGTAGTTGGTCTTGGGGGGAGAACTGGACTTCGGTTTCGAGCGCACTATGATGCGGATAAATAGTTGAAGAAAGAAGAAAGGAAAAGGGTTTTAACAAGCGATGCCAAGGCAGAAAGGGGAAGAGAAACCCTAGAAAATGCCACCCACGCGAAGAAACCCAGAAAGGGGGAGAAGAGAGCGTAGAAGAACGAAGGAGCGAAAAGAATACAGAAATGCAGAAACACAAACAGTCCCAAGCAGTTCATACACAGCAATGTAACGCAATGAAGAAGAAGAGCCATGGAGGTAGAAAAATCATACCTTTGAGCGTGTGGGTCGGTGGTGGTCGAGGAAAAGTAGAGGGAGCAGCGATCGCTAGAATTTCAGAGAAAGAGAGACGAAAAGTAGCACATAATGCGAAAGAGTGAATAGAACAATGTTTGGGGCGCGGGATTTCGAAGTCTTAAACGTTACATTTGCAACCCAAGAGGCGCTAATTTGGGACCGTGCGATTGAGCCGCGTGTCAAAGGATTAGGCGCTCAATGGGAGCGCAAGAGACTCTTGAGGCTGACCGCGTGATGAACCACGTGGCGAGCGATTAAGCGTGGCCCCAAAAGGTGCCTTTCCCTGTTTCAGAGGATGTCCAATCAGCCATTAAGAGCACCCCAATGGTTCAGAGAATGTCACGTCAGCAACAATGACACGTCACCAGGATGCCACGTGGATGGCGTGGACGAGGCCTTAGTCTTCTCGCTGAAAACAAGTCATCAACTTAAGACTGGGGGGCTTGTGTAGTGTCCCATACTCGGGCGTTGACAAAGTCAAGGTCAAAGTCAGCGTCGAGGTCAAAGTCAACATAAGGCGCCGCCTAGGTGAGGCGACGCCAAGGGCAAGCGTCGCCAAGAGGAAGCGTCGCCAAGATGAGACGTCGTCTAGAGCAGGTGTCGCCAAGGTAGGGCGTCGCTAAGGTAAATGTCACAAGAGCAAGGCTACCAAAGTGTTGCTCCCCGATACCCATGGGTAGGAAAGACCATGGAGGGAGTGACGCCATGGGAAGGCCTCAAACCCCGATAACTCGGGGTAGCAATAAAGGGAAGATAAAGGTGGCTTCAAGGCCATAGTACTAGCACCAGTGGAGAGCAATCTGACTCATGAAGTGCCCATGTCGCCCTAGAGAAGCCCTTGGGATAGTTACGACTCATGAGAAGGGTCACGCCCAGGGGCAGCCAGGTGCAGGGTACGAGAGGAAGGTAGATACGCTCTCAAAGAGAGTGACTAGAGGTTTGGGGGCATGAGTTGGCACCCAAAGAGTCACCCCTTGCGCAGATGCACTCCTAGGAAGGAGGGCTCACACGAGGGAATACCCCCAAGTGGGGTCATGGTGCTGTGAGGCCCTCCACGTGTAATAGCAGCCAAGTCAGAATAGAAACGTCAATTTGTCAGGTATAAGGTAATTAAAGCTATTTAATAAAGTTTACATTTCGAGCGTTTAAGGTACTTTAAATGCTCCAAGCGGTTTAAACGTCTTAAAGGCGCTGAACGTTTCATAACCTTAAATGCGCTTTAAGACGCTTTAAATGCTAGAGTAGTTTAAGTAGAACCTTGGACGTGGGAAACAGGGTTGGAACTTTTGGCATACTTTCCCATAATACACTCTAGTTGCTTGCTCGAGTCTTGAGGCTACGCGCAAGGGACTAGAGAGAGGTTGTTTGCCCGAGGGAGAAAAGATACACAACACACAGTTCTTTCGTCCACCTTCAGAGTGCCATTCACGGTGCTCCGATACGGAGGTGTAGAGTTTTTGGTGTTTCTCGCTAGCTGACTTGAGCGTCGGAGTGCAAACGGCCGCTAGGGTGCCCTTTTGTCCTTCTTTGCAGGTATCCACAGGTAGCCAGAGGGAAGGTGTCCCTAGCTGACGGGCAAGGTTGCGCACAAAGACGTCCCAGGTCAACCGGACGGAACACCTCCCTTTAAAATTGTAGTTCCAAAATCTGTCTTTGGACTTCCTCAATTTGCTCATCCAGTGTTGAAAAGCGTATATTCATGTTGTTGAACCTTGACTCACACATATCGTGAAGATTCCTTTGATTGTCAACAAAGGTGATGTGAGTTGATTAGGAGAAAACCCATTAGATGACACTTTCAAGAATTGGATCAAGATTCTACAAGCAATTCAAGAACACAAATGAAGAAACTCATTTCAAGAACACAAATCAATAAACCCATGGGAAACCCATTTCAAGAACATGAACCGAATAGAACATCAACAAGTAATTCCAACCGATTAAAACAAGAACCAATGACAAACTATTGATTATAAACATTCAATAGCAACGCGCATTCGTTGGTTTTCTTGCTGGGTACAAGATCGAAAAGAATGCATTGGATGGATGCCCGGGCATTGAGAAGGAAGGACGCTTTCGCGAAAGGCCATGGGGAGATACCGTCTGTGATCCATGGATCTCCGATCGGTAAACCGTATCCAAGCTCCGCGGCTAGTCTGCGCTCTTTGGACTTTGAAAACTTAGCGAACTGAAACATCTTAGTAGCTAAAGGAAGGGAAATCAACTTTTCGATTGTATACCAGAGAAATCTCCATCTTTTTTATTAATGATTGAGTGAGAACACAAAGAGTAAAGCCTAGATTGACCACTTCACTTAGCGTACTTCAATCTCTCGATATCATATTCATTCCACAGTCATTCATCCCTACGATCCTCCTGCTTGGTTGGAACCCATAACAAACTTAAAAAGCACTTCTGCCGGTCGACAAATGCGTGCTCCGGTTGTAGCAGTGTTGAATGAACGGCAGGTTTGGAACCAGACCGGGTAACTTGAAAGGTGGTCCCGATGTTCGATTCTCAAGAACCGACGGTTCTATTGGTGACCCATTCAAAACAAAATAAGCTGGCCGCTTTGACTTTGATTAGCCAATCGAGCATTTGACCGATTGAAAATCAAGAAAAAGAAACAAAACATATTTTAGAGTTTTTGATATAGAATGGGTATGGAAGAAGAAGATGAAGAGTTGAAGAAACTTATGTAGTTGAAGACAATGGGAGTGATCACGCCACTTGGATGGTGGAAGGCTCCAAGATGAGTGAGAGTGCCGCCACTTGAGGATTCCTAAGACCCACAAGATAAGACAAAGAGAAAGAGAGCAAGTCTCACAAAGAAACCACTCAAATTCTAGAGAGTAACCTCACTTTCAATTTCAATATTCAACTTTCAACTTATGTTTACAAAACAAGGCTCCTCTTTGTATAGGCATAGAGGACTGGTCATGAAAAGGTAAAAATACATGAAGAGTCACTTGTAAATGAAAAGGCAAGGCATATGAAAAGACAAGGTAAATGCCACCCCTTTTCAAGTTACTTCCTAATTCTAGAAAGTGACTTTTCCTACTACTTCCCTTTCTAATGTTCTATTTAGAATCTACTCTAAAGATATTACAAAGAGATATTAATTGGGCTTGGGCCTCATTTTGAGAAGACTAATAAGAAGAACTTAAAATGCTTTGGACCTTGTCCATTTCTTCTCTTGATAAAGTCTTTATTTTCTTGTTGAGATGACCCTTCAAGTATAGCATCCTTGGTCATCTTCATGTATTTTTTATTCTCATCAAAAGGTGTCCATCCTATTGATCATTAGCCTTTCAAAGGGTAACATGGTAGTCATCCTTTCACCCATATTGATGTCATTGTGATCATCCTCTTGAGTTTCAGCTGTTGGTTCATCTTGCATTGCTGCCTCCTCAGGTTCATCATCTTCATTTGTTCTACTTGGGCCAGCTTGGTCACCATCCTTGCTTACCCATCTTCCACCAATCTTAGTAAATTCCATCTTACTAAGGGATCCACTGTTGATTTCACTGGAGGGCTTGATTACCTCAGCTAGCTCTCCTTCTATGTTCACTTCAAAATAATGAAGAAAGTTAGAAATCAAAATGGTATAGGGATAATGAAAGTCACATAACCTCATGGCTTTTTGCATGTGCTCTTTGATTGTGTGAATTTAGTTGATCTTTACTTTGTTCATGATACAGTAGATCAAAAGGAGATCTTCTTCAGATAGGGTCGAATGGTTGCTCCCCCTAGGTGTAAGAATCCAAGAAACAATGAAAGCCACAGGCCTTTCATCAAGCTATAGTCCACCAACAGAGAAATTCCTCACTTTGGAGTGGGGATTCTTGAGACAAACTTTGTAAAACTGGATTTTGTTGAACTCTTCCACTACTTCAAGATTTCCCCTATTGATTCTTAGTCTAGAGAATTTCAGCCCAGTCACAGTAGACCATACATCACTTGTGATGACCATATCTACACCCTTTACATGTGAAATAAGTGAGTCATTGCTAAATTGGAGATTAGTGTAAAATATCTTCACTAGATCAGGATATATGTTTCCCGTGAGCTTTAGAAATCTCTTCAGCTTCTTTTCTTTGAGAATGTTTCTCACATAATCTAGCTTCTGTTCTTTCATCCATGTGAAGGAAACAACTTTTGGTGTGTTCATATTCTTTCTACTTGTCTCAAGTAGATACTTGTTGATAAGGTTAGTATCACCCGAAAACCATCCTTCCAGCTTTCTAGTGCTCTTAACACCCCTTGATTTCATTTTTTGCTGAGGGAGGAGTTCTAGCCATTTTTCAAATCAAAACAAGATTTGACACACTGTAGAGAAAGCTTAAAAATATAGAATAGAGAAAAAAAACATATTGTTTATGTGAGAGGTTGTAACTAATTGCGTTGTCTTATATAGCTAAAGTTCATCGTCAAAGATGGCACGGGGAGAGATGTTTTCAAACTGAAAAACGAATCAAATCTGAACAATAAAGCTTTTACATAGTCAGTCAAATAAAAAAGATACAGATTCACATGTGATTTTGACTAAGCATTAAAGGCAGTTTTGATTTTCAAGATTTGAAGGAATCTGATCTATTAATAGCAGATGCAACAGAGTTAAACTGTATTCAAACATTCAATTAATACAATTTTGATCATACACATCACTGGGTTAAACAGAATCACAAACCAGAATTTAAAATTTAAAAACAGATTTGCCCAGAGTTTATCAGATAGAAAATAATCGGTTGTTTCTGTTCTGAAAAAAAAATTCAATTTCATACACTGCATACAATCATTATTTCTTACCATGTTAACAAGATATCAAAAGTATGAGGAATAGATGGAGCACACAATAATTACGTATTGAGACATAGAGTATAACATTGGATTGAATTTAATAACAATTGTTCTCAACAAGGAATAAGAATTTTATTCTCAGATTTCAGATTTCCTAATTACAGAAAGTTCAAGAAACCAGCACTAGATTTTGGCATGTTGGCATGTACAGAAAACCAATCTTTGTTGAACCTTTCCAGAAAAGTCAGAAATCTGCAAAAGAGAACTTTGTCAAATTACAAGATTTGATCCCTTGAAGAATTTGGGACCTTCAGTGTTAGATTTATCTTTTGAACCAATAACACATCTAGGAATTCACTTAAAGATGCCTTTAGGTACAAGAGATTTACGAAACCTACAGTGCTTGACAGAATGACCTTTCTTCATGCAATAAATGCATGTAACAACCGGTTGAAACGATTTTTTAACCGATTATTTTTCTGATACATTAGAAAAAGGTTATGTAATTTTATTTTCTTTGCTTTGAGGGTAAAAACCCAAACCTGCTTTTCCAAAAACATATTTCTGAGATGCTAAAACATATTCAAAATTGGACTTTCCAGTTGTAAGCTTGTCCAAGGTTTTCAAAAGATAGTAAATCTTCTTTTCAAGAAGTTCACAATTTTCACAAGCTTTTATCTCACAACTGCAAGAAGAATTTTTGTAAATTAACTCCAGATTTTCAAAATCTTCTTTTGTCTCGCTTAGCTCTTCCTCTAGAGACTTAACTCTATTTTCCAACCAGTTATTTAATCCTTTCAACCGGTTGAGAGAAAGTTCCAATCAGTTGGCTTCATCATGAGTTTCATAAAAAGCATTAAGCAATTGATAGTAGGTGGTACCTTTACTTGATGAAGTAGAATTCACACTACTTGTTACTGATACTAGAAGACAAAGATTAGCTTCCTCATCATCTAAAGAACTTGAGGATGAGACATCATTGTCATCCCATGCTACATAAGCTTTCTTAGCTTTTCCCTTTTTTTTCCTTTTTGAAGTCACCCTTTTCTTTAACTTCATTCGTTTGGACATTCAGCTTTGATATGACCTTGTTCTCCACTGCCATAGCTCTGTATACTTGTTAGAATTGAATTCACTAGGTTTCTTTGAATCATACCTTTTAGAAGCTTGTCTCTTTCTCAAGAATTTGCTGAATTTTCTTGATAACAGACTTATGATCTCTTCTTCATTTTCATTGGAAATTGGTTGCTACTTACTAGCTTTAAGAGTTATGCTCTTGTTGTGCTTGTCTTCACTTTCTTGAACAACAAGCCTATGAATCTCAATCTCATGCTCTCTGGGTTTACCAAACAGAGATGCCACAGTCATTGAGGTGAGATCCTTTGATTCAGAGATGGCAGTGACCTTTGGCTGCCATGTTCTATTAAGACACTTCAGTATCTTGATGTTAAGCTCCTCTTCATCAAACTTCTTACCAAGACTCATAAGATGATTCACAATATGAGAAAACCTCTTCTACACATCACAGATAGTTTCTCCCTTTTGCATTCTGAAGAGTTCATACTTTTGAATCAGAGCATGCTTCCTAACTCTCTTAACATTAGTTGTGCCTTCATGTGTGACCTCCAAGATGTCCCCCATTTCTTTAGCAAAAATGCATTGTGAAACCCTGAAAAACTCATCACAGCTTAGAGCAGATGTTATAATATTTTTAGCTATCCAATCAAACTTAACTTTCTTACTTTCTGCCTCAGTCCACTCGAATGAAGGTTTATCAACTGAAACATCATCTTTCTTAACTTGAGGTACGAAGGGACCATTTTCAATTGATTCCAAATGCCCTTATCGGTTGAGTGTATGACAATTTTCATTATGACTTTCCAAAACTGGTAGTTAACCCCACAAAACAGTGGTGGCCTGTTTATAGAAGCACCTTCCCCAGAAGGCATTTTATTAGCCATCAGAAAAAAAAAACAGAAAACAGAAACAAGGACTTGAGTAATTTTCAAGAACCTAGCTCTTGATGCCAATTGTTAGAAATGATGGCTTAAACAAGAGAGGGAGTGAATTTTTTTATCAAAGATTTTCACAAATACTTGCTTCTGAATGAATTCTTAACAAACAACTCAGATAAGCACTTAAGGAAGACAATCAAACAATCTAACAAAAACAGTTATCATATTTCAACCGGTTAAAGTTACGATTTAATCGGTTGTTTATAGCAGCGAAATATCAAACAGTTTGAGAGTTTGAGGGAAAGAGAGATTTACCCACAAGAGATTATACTGGTTCACTCAACCCTAAGCTACATCCAGTCCAACCATTGAGTATTCCACTATGTAACCAATCACATATTACAAAAACCACACCATAAAGAGGTGACTTTGAATCCCACAAAGCCTACTCACCCCCTTTGCACACACCACACCTCTAGACAAAACACCCTATGTTTTTACAAGTTTTCAAATACAAACAATATGTAATATGAATAATTACAAGATACTAAACAGGATAGAAAGCACCTGGATTTACAAAACCAGAGATTCTATGATCAGTACTTGTTACCACACAGCAAAGCTTGACAACAATCTTGCTTTTTAAAATCCTTTCTTAAAATCAAATCTCTTTCTCAAATCTGAATTAGTACTTGTTGTATTTCTTGTGTATTTTGATATGAAAACGAAGCTATATTTATAGCCTTTCAAAAGCTACAGTTTAAGGCAAATTTGAACAACTGAATCAGTTTAAAACAGGTTTTCAAAATACTGTTATGAAAACACACATTTAACCAGTTGAAACCACGATTCAATCGGTTGAATGAGTCAAACAGTTACACAACAGATTCAAAAAGCAGTTTCACAACTTCCAGCCAGCTAAGTGACAAACAACCGGTTATTTCGATAAATCAATCGGTTGTTTTCCTTTTGCTTGGAAAAAACACTTAGTTTCTTAAAACAGTTTTAATCAAGCTTTGTGTAGGCATCAAGAACTAATCTTACAAAGATTCTAAACACCCTACTCTTAAACCCAAACCTAAGAAAGCAGCACAACTCCAGCCTTCATGCGGATTTGATACATCAAAGCTCTCATTTTCAACAATTGGAAGAACCATCTACCAACAATATCCATTGGAAGCCTTTGGGGTCCGGGTTTGGCCCCCCAGATGACAATTCAACTACGAAATCAGCGTATACCTGACCCTTGATCGGGCCTCTGGGCTCGTACTGAATGTCGAACTCGGATAGCTCGACTTACCATCGCATCAAGCGCCCTACTATGTTGGGTTTCTGCAGAACCTTGCGAATAGGGAGGTCAGTCATTACAATGACGATGGAGCTGTGAAAATAATGTGGTAGCCTCCTAGCCGTGAACACAACTGCTAGTGCGGGCTTCTCAAATGCCTGGTAGCGCTCCTCGGGTCCCTGTAACACCTTACTAACAAAGTAGATCAGTTTCTGACTTTGGTCCTGATCCTGTACTTTCACTGATATGATATCAAAAACATGATGGAGATATGATATGAACATGTTATGGATTCAACAAGAGTTGGAATATGATTAGGCACTTTCTAAGAATTGGATCAATGTTCTTAACATTCAAGAACTCACCAAAACACAAGTAACCAAGCCAAACTCACTTAGAAACCCATTTTGAACAACAAACCCATGGATAGAAACTAAAGAACACAACATATAGCATTTATACCCATGAAGGACGTGACCAAAACAGCAAGAACAACCAATTTGCACCGATTAAAATTGAATAGAAGTGCAGCAAATGAAAGAGGACATCATAAGGAAGAGATTGCACCAATTGAAAGTGAAAACAAACAAGTAGAACAAAAATGGGTAATTTGGAATGAAGGGAAAATGGACTTATGTGGATGAAGCTCTTGGAATGTGCACGCCACTTGAAGGATGGTTGGCTTCAAGATGGAGGACTTATGTGGATGAAGCTCTTTAAGGTTTCCCTCTTTAGCACATCCTAAAGTTATTCTATATTATTTTACAAATTTATACAAAAGAAACTATAAAGAGAGATATTAATTGGAGTCTATTCTTGAATGCTTGTAGTCTTCTTTTGGCTTTAGGCTTGATCCTCTCTTTATTAATTCTTCTTTAATTTTTTAGAAGACTAGAAAGAAGAACTTTAAATGTTTGGGTGGATGGCCTCTTCCTCCATTAGTAAAATCCTCTCTTATTTGATCTCTATCATGCTCCCCGAGTTGGAGAGAATTCGACCACGAATTATGAATCCCTGCATATAACAAAGTCAGTTTACTTTTAAAATTAACAGTTGAATAAGAAAAAGGCAAACATGACTTAGAATTTGTAAGTAGTGGGAGTTCAGAAAAGGAGGTCCTATAAACAAACCAAGTTGGAAAAAATTGTTTGGGAATGATGATATTTTTTGGAAAAAGTCCTCTTAAATGGTGAAAACCATTAGGAGGTATGAAAAAATCATCCCTAACATTCTTTAACCAAGTTGGTGTTGAAATAGGAACCTTGGGTAATGAAAAAGATAAAGAAGAAGAATACCTTTGAGGTTCAACTTGGCATAGCACGAGTCAACATGATTGATTTAGTGGATAAAGTGATGTGACTCGGTTTAGTACTTACTTCTTTTGCTTTCTCATTTTCTCTTTTAGTTTTCATTTTTATTTGGTCCTCGTGAACCTCTTTGGGAGAGAGGGATTTTAAGATAAACTTGCGCCCTTTGAAGGAAAAATACATTGTATTGGATAGACCATCATGTAAAACATGTCTATCATATTGCCAAGGCCTTCCTAAAAGAAGATGAGTTGCTTCCATGGGCACAACATCACATAAAACTTCATATTTATACTTTCCTATTGCAAAGTTAATAAGGACTTGTTTGTTAACCATGATTTCACCTTTGGTACTAAGCCATTGCAATTTATAAGGCTTGGTATGAGAGATACACTACAAAAAAAAATGTATATTGTGGCGGTTATTTTCGTATAAACTGACGTTTATAACCGCCACAATATACGCTTGTGGCGGTTTCTCAAACCGCCATAGAACTGGCCGCCACAAAGTTTAATGTGGCGGTTTTACACTACCCGCCGCAACACCCGTCACTTTAAACATAGTGTAAGTAGTGGCGATTTTTATATGTAAGTAGTGTCAGTTATAACTGTCGCAATTTACATTCATTGAAGAAGATTCTGGCACCATAATATACGTAAGTAGTGACGTTTTTAACTGACGTAATTTTAATTCTGAATAAATAAAATTTAACCACCACTTTTTTATAATTTTTTTTATAATCTGTTTTATAAATTATAAAATTTAACCACCACCTTTTCATAATAAAATAAAATAATGTATAAAGTTATAATCATCCATTCATTTCATTGAAATTTAAAGCACACATACTAATGTTCAAAAGTTTATATGTAATTGAAAATTAAAACACATAAAAAGTTCATATATCCCTAATCAAGTTTAAAATTAAAACACATCCCTAATCAGTTTAGCTTCCAACACTTGATCCTACTACTTGATTAGGTGATGTGTGACCATGTGTAGATTCAGTGAAACAACTCTCTCACCCTTGGAACCATTGGCAAAATCCTCTTTCTCCTTAATTAGAGTCTCCTCAGGTTCAATTGGTTGAGGAGAACTTTCAGCATTCAAATTCTCACATGAAGCTTCGACTGATTTGCACTCCCCATTATGTTCCCCACTTTCTTTTTCTGTTGAGAAATTAGTCTGCTCATGAAAATCTCCATCATCCAATAAACGTGTCCCATGTTTCAATTGTGGGGTTGAAGGAGACGGATATTTATCACATACAGATTTCTCTTTGTCATCATCACCAAACCTGGACACATTCTCTAAATCAATTGACATCGTCCTTTTATGAGTTTTATCTTGTTCATTGCCTGTTTGGAGCTGCAGCACCGATTCTAAAGATTCTACAGATTCTTTGCCCCAGCATTAAATGCCTGCATGAAATTTAACCACATTAAAAACTACTTTATTCATTGTATTCTAACAATAATTTTCCTTCTTTTAGGAATTAAATTTGAGTTGACTTCAGATTAAACGGTTGACTATAAACACCATAAAAATGGAATTGTTGATGATAAAAAATACAAGAAATTAACCAGCAAAGTCAGGCTTGTATTTGTGCTTACTAATAGTAGGCAAGTCCTTTGCATTCTCAAGAAATTTGAAACCTCCAAGGCTACTGCTTGTACTCACCTACAATTCAGATCGATGCCAGTGGTTACAGCTCAACTACAATTCAGATCCAAGGCTACTGCTTGTACTCACCTATAATCAGAGTCTATCAAATAATGTCATCCATTTCTGTTCTATGACTTAAATGCACTATATTTTTATAAAGAATAAATGATAGAATTGAAACACTGATAAGTAAAGCTCCTTGCCAAGTACTGCGTAGAAAATGAGCTTGTATAATTTCAGTCATTAGTGTGTTCTCAATTTATACCACGTTCCTCAAACTATAATTTTAACAAATGCATTTTGAGTATGTTTCAATTTAGCTTCTGAAATTGTTCTTAAAAGAAAATAATTGTTTCTGCAAATTTTGAAAAATTATGAATTTCATAGCATTCGTTTTGATCAAAGTAAATTTGACTACATTGATCTTTGTTTAAAAACATTTATTTGAAACGTGATTATGACCAACTTTTACTACGAGGTGAGAAGTTGGCAATTAGAAGAACAGTTCTAAATCTTTTTACATCATTCCCTTGCTATTTCTATTATTAATTTTCTTGCAGATAACTAGCATTTTAGAGTGAGGTGCCCAAAACCAGAATGCAGAAACGACTCATAATCTTTTTGACGTCAAATTAAGG
This sequence comes from Phaseolus vulgaris, assembly GCF_000499845.2. NCBI lineage: Eukaryota > Viridiplantae > Streptophyta > Magnoliopsida > Fabales > Fabaceae > Phaseolus > Phaseolus vulgaris. The sequence goes on along the minus strand of NC_023755.2, from coordinate 28,855,911 downwards.
AGGGTCCGATGAACTAGCCACATAGTTGGATTCGTCTTAAAGATAATACTAACATGATCCCAAAAGGAAAGGCAAAAAGAAAATAAAAACCAGCCGTATTACTAAATATGAATCCCCAAAATCCAAAGCAAAACCTGATCTTCATCAACAGCAGTCAGAATCACACATCCTGCACACTTAAACCTGCAAAAGATACATGTAAAATCATCACTTAAACAAAGCACTTCATCCAAAATTAAGAAAAAAACAAGACCCCATAACATGCAATGTAACTTAGTTTCATTTTCTTAGCCATAACACAATTTTATCCTTTTACTTTTCCCATCTTGAAAAATCATTCCAACTAAATCCAAAAAACATAAACATAACACAATTTTATCCTTTTACTTTTCCCATCTTGAAAAATCATTCCAACTAAATCCAAAAAACATAAATAGACCATATACCCAAAACAGAACACCTAATGTTTACATATACAGATACTAACATGTAGCATTATAGAAGCATGAAACATAACAACAGAAATAGTTGAGTAACAAACCTGGAGGAATTGATTGCTTCAACTTATTAGCCTTCTCAGAGTCAAACACACAGAGGGTGTAAAGGTACTTGGATCAGCGGACCTTGAACTTCACCACATCTTTGCTCCTCTTGATTTTCACAGAGCGTGCATCCTTCCTCCTAGCGGTGAGGAGGAAGTCTTTAATCTCATGAATCTGCTTCGGCTGCACAAAACACCAAACACACTACACGTCAACATCAACTACCAAAATACGATAGAAAACCATAGAGGCACATCCCGAACAATGATAGTAAAATTCACAATACTTACAAATCATCACAAGCTACACAAAACAGTAACAACAAGGCCTTATACAACTAGAGCTTCCCACAAGGAACAGAGGATCCAGAAAAATCCTAAATCGATCCAACATTTGGCAATAAAATTTTCTATGTTGTGTGCGTCCGTAGGAACCCTAAAACAGCGAAACTAGAGTTTAGGAGTGTGAGAAGCATAATACAAAGAAAAAACATGGAGCGTGTTGGTGGAGTGAGAAATTGAATCGCACCTCTTGACTTCGAGAAGGATGACGAAATCTTGAATCACAGCTATGGTAGTAGTCGGTCGATGCGGTGGAGAAGACGGTGATGCACGAGGATTCAAAGAGAGATAGATGGTAACAGAGAAGCGAAGAAACGAGGGATTGAAATGTTTTAGAGAGTTTGTTTGGGAAATAAAATTTAGCTTTTCATTTTCAAAATTTACGAAAAATACTTATGGAGGCAATGAAAACATGGCGGGAAAAAAGATATAATATTATAAAATGACAGTTATAATCGTCATTTTTTAATAAAAATTATGACAGTTGTAAAAATGTCGTATTATAAAGATAATTACGACAGTTTTTAATAACCGTCATATTAAAATTGTCACAATTTACATTATTTTTTGTAGTGATAGTGGGTAAGGTTAACTTCTCCACAACTCTTGTACTAGTCACATTAGTGCAACTACCCCCATCAATAATCAAGGAACATAACTTGTTGGTGATAAGACAGCGGGTGTGAAAAATATTTTCTCTTTGAGTATCATCCAAAGATTTTGGAATTGTTCCCAACATTTGCCTTATCATCAATAAGTCACCTTCACAAGGACTTTCGCTCTTAATCTCACTTGATGGCGTAGAAGGAGAAGAATGCCTAGATGAATTGGAATCATGCTCACTAACTACTACCCCATTATGCACAAACATATTCCTTTTAGAAGGGCAATTAGAAGCTATGTGACCATATCCCAAACATTTAAAACATTTCTTACTAGACGATTTGATTGGTGATTTATGAGTAGAAGTAGAAGGCTTAGACTCCGTAGGGATGAAAGAAGAATCTTTGGAAGGAAGGTTTGAAAAAGCTTTTTTATTTTTCCAAGAGTTGTTGTAGTAGCCATCATTGGGAGAATTTTTGAAAGCATTTTTCTTTGCAAGTTGGGATTCAACCTTCATTGCAAGGTGAACCAAAGATCCCAAAGATGAATACTCTTGAAGTTCAACAACATCTTGAATATCCCTTCTTAGACCACTCACAAACCTAGCTATCTTAGCTTCCTTACTCTCATCCATGTCTACTTTAAGTAAAAGCGTTTCTAACTCCTTAAAATAAGCATCCACACTTAGCGTGCCTTGTTGAAACCGTTGGAGTTTCAACAATAGGTCTTTCCTGAAGTGTGGTGGCACGAATCTAAGGCACATATACTCTTTTAAATCGTTCCAAGAAACCACGGGAGGTCTCTTGTTATATCCAATGTCCATTACAATGTTATGCCACCATTTCATGGCATAATCTATGCATTCTAAAGAGGCCACTTTCACCTTTTGGTCTTCATGGACCTCATAGGCTTTAAAAATTTGTTCACATTTAGCCTCCCAATCTAAATACACATTAGGATCACTATCACCACTAAAGCTAGGTACTTTTACAAAAGGAAGTTGAGGCTTTCACTACAAGAAAATCATGAAATAGAAACCAATTTTTAGAGACCAAAATAATTAGTTGCAATAGTAACTAAATAATTAGAGACCAATTTTTTATTTAGTCTCTAATTTAGTTACTATTGCAACTAATTATTTTGGTCTCTAAAAATTGGTTTCTATTTCATGATTTTCTTGTAGTGTTTGCTTCTTGGTGATGTCTTTGGTCACGTTGATAGCTCTCTCCATGAGAATGATGGTGATGCCTCCTTCTCCATGGCCGTGAGCATTGGAAGAACTTTTGGAAGAATGTCTAGGAGAATGATGTCTTGCATGGATGGAATGTGAGGATCTTTCTTACTTCAATTCAAGTTTTGCTAATCTTTCTTCAAATTTTAACATAACATCATCTTTGATTGCTAATCTATCTTCCAACTTTTGCATAGCTTCATCTTTGAGAGCAAAGGCTCGTTTTGCTTTTATTAACTCATTAAGAACATAAGCTTTATGAGTACGTAGAATGTGGTTTGGAAGATTCAGCACTTGAATATGTATCCATTGGACAAAGAAAACAGCAAACACAATATCAAACAATATTAAGAAAAACAAGGTTAGCAAATAGAACAATTATAGTGATGTACTGAAAATTAAAAGTCACTCAAGTCACTCCAAGAAAGAATACTTCCCTCAACCAATCTGCTCTTGAGGTCTTGGTAACTCTCAAATGAAATATGTCAAAGCAAAAGCACTCTTTCTCAAAGCCAAAACACCATAAAACTTAAAGAACAATAAAAGACAATCAAGAAAAGGTGTAAACAAGAAAAGGCTATAGCAAAAGGAAAACAAGATATATGACACACTCAAAGAATAATGAAGAAAAGACAATCAAGAAAAATAAGGTACTCAATGAAAAGAAGACACACAAAGGAAACCTAGAGAAAAGCACTAGAATAGATGAAGAAAACAAAAACACAACTACTAGAATTTTTTTTTTATAAACGTGACTTTACAGATTTATCTGGAACTGTATAATGAAAACTGGATTATGAAATTTAAACCACAGAAATTTCAAGATCTTATCTCAGCAATGGCACTGGAATTACACACAAAAAGTAAGCCAATTAATTGTGATAAAGTTTGCAAAATCACTGCCAGATTACCGTATTTTTTTCGCCAAAATTACACACTGGACGTATTTCATTTATCATTTTTTTTGTACTTGGAATTTTGATGTACTTCTTTTTTCTACTTTTTTATAACACTTTGAAGAACTCAAATCCAGAATTTCAAAAATTTCCAGTAAGCAAAGAAAATGCAATAAATCGAAACAGTCAGCACGTTTTCAAGAAAACAGAAGAAACCTAACTGGAAAGACATAATAGAAGTAATGTTTAAGAACTTGTATAGGTCTATTACACAAGTATGAACTCAAAACTAAAATGAAAAAGCACCAAAGGATCAAGAAAACAAACACATAAAACTGTACTCAAAACAAAATCAAGAAACAAAAACTATCAACAAAAGGACAACATAGAATTGATAACATTTTTTAAGAAACATGACTTTGACAAAACTTATAAGGATTCAAAAACAAAATGACACAAACACAATGTATTAAGAACAAGAACACAGCAAGAAATACTTAAAAATAAACCTAAAACAGAAAGGTAACAACAAGAATGTAAAGTTCTTGAATTAAAAGTGCCCAGACAATTCAAGCACAAACAAGAACAAACCTAAGACTCTGATACCACATGATATGATATCAAAAACATGATGGAGATATGATATGAACATGTTATGGATTCAACAAGAGTTGGAATATGATTAGGCACTTTCTAAGAATTGGATCAATGTTCTTAACATTCAAGAACTCACCAAAACACAAGTAACCAAGCCAAACTCACTTAGAAACCCATTTTGAACAACAAACCCATGGATAGAAACTAAAGAACACAACATATAGCATTTATACCCATGGAGGACGTGACCAAAACAGCAAGAACAACCAATTTGCACCGATTAAAATTGAATATAAGTGCAGCAAATGAAAGAGGACATCATAAGGAAGAGATTGCACCGATTGAAAGTGAAAACAAACAAGTAGAACAAAAATGGGTAATTTGGAATGAAGGGAAAATGGACTTATGTGGATGAAGCTCTTGGAATGTGCACGCCACTTGAAGGATGGTTGGCTTCAAGATGAGTGTGGTTGCCGCCACTTGAGAGCCCAAGAATTCACTCAAGATAAGACTAGAAGAGAAGAAGACACAAGTCTCTCTCACTCACTCACCAAATTGGTAGAGGTTCTTTATTCTCAAAAATCAATCTTATTATTTCAAAGACTCAAGCCCTCCTTTTATGGGGGAAGGACCGGTCACCAATTACAAAGAAGCTTACAAGAGAAGCTTTCCAAGGTAGCCTATAACTCTTCCACTTCTAGCGCCTAAAATGGACAGTGAAGGGGCACCTTCTAGACTTTTCCTAAAGCTAACGCCTATAGATGTTATACACAAGAGGTGTCTTTAAGGTTTCCCTCTTTAGCACATCCTAAAGCTATTCTATATTATTTTACAAATTTATACAAAAGAAACTATAAAGAGAAATATTAATTAGAGCCTATTCTTGAATGCTTGTAGTCTTCTTTTGGCTTTAGGCTTGATCCTCTCTTTATTTAATTCTTCTTTAATTTTTGAGAAGACTAGAAGGAAGAACTTTTTAAATGTTTGGGTGGATGGCCTCTTCCTCCATTAGTAAAATCCTCTCCTATTTGATCTCTATCAATCACTGAGCTGATTGCCCGATCGGTGATGGAGAAGTATAGGCGGAGAGGAACGTCATGCACAGGTTTACCGAGCACTAGTGGGCTAGCCAAGTACGCCTTTAACTTGATTATTGCTTCCTCGCACTCGGGGGTCCATACGAAGCGATTGTTTTGCTTCAGACATTGGAAGTGCGGGTAACCACAAGAAATGGGGCAAAACTGCCATTTGCCCAGTCAGCTGTTGAACCTCCTTGACAGTAGCAAGACTCCTCATCCTAATGAGGGCGCCACACTTATCCGGATTGGCCTATATGCCTCTCTCGGTCAGCATGCATCCCAGGAATTTGCCTACCTCGACCCTAAACAAACTGTTTTCGGGGTTTAACTTCAGCTTCTACTTACCCATAGTCTCAAGCAATTCCTCCAAATCCGCAACATGTTGTTTTTTCCTCCTCAGAAGTAACAACCACGTCGTCCACGTAAGCTTGCACGTTTCGCCCGAGCATAGGGGCGTGGATCCTGTTCATCAGGCATTGATAAGTAGCGCCAACATTTTTTAGGCCGAATGGCATGACCTTGTAGCAATAGATGGTGTGTTCCGGCATGAAAACAGTCTTATCTTCATCGTTTGGATGCATCCGAATCTGATTCTACCCCGAGAAGGCGTCTAGAAAGCTCAAGAGTCGGCATCTCGAGGCGCTATCCACCAAGGAATCAATGCTCGGCAGGGGGGAGGAGTCCTTCGAGCAGGCCTTGTTTAGGTTTGTGAAGTCCACGCACATCCTTCATTTGTCGTTGGTCTTTCGGACCAACACCACGTTTCCCAACCATTCGGGGTTTTGAATCTCCCTGATATAGCCGACATTCAGCAACTTTTACGACTCGATCTTGATAACTAGGCGCCTTTCCTCATTAAACTTTCTCCTTCTCTGGACCACCGGTCCAACCCTGTTGTCCTTAGTAAGCCTATGGCACAGGAAATCGGGATTTATCTCAGGCATGTCGGTTGAAGTCCATGCTAACGCATCCAGGTGTCTAGCTATCACCCTGGCTATCTGCTCTTGCAGCTCTTTCCCCATAGAGACACCAAGCTTGAACAACCTTCCTTCAATCTCCCTTTCTTGGACGTCGCTGGCTGGTCCTGATCGAGGTCGGTGACTGAGCTCAGTCTCGAAGACTTCGGCTACCTTTCCTCCCTGGAAGATAGTGGCAGCGTTGTAGCTCCTCTTGTTCTTTAGGCTGCTCTCGTAACATTTCTGAGCGTCCTTTTGGTTGGACCGTATTGTGATCACCCATCCCTCGAAGGATGACAACTTCATCTTCATATGTTTTGTGGATGCAACTGCTTCTAACTTGTTCAGTTGATGAATGTGGACCAGAACAGCATGTCTATCGAGCTTCCTTGATCAATGAGGGCTCAATGCACCTTTCTTCCTACCATGACGACGGATATTACCACCGGGTCGTTGTCATGAGGGACCACACCCACCAAGTCTGCCTTGGTGAAATAGAGATTCGGGTCCGGGGTGTCGTCGTGACTTTTTATCTCTAACGTCATTATTGCCCTCGCATACCTTTTGCTTGGTTGCCATGCTTCCTCCACCCGAGAACCCACTCGAGATCGTGTTGAGCTCTGCATGTACGAGTATGTCATGCGGTGGGTCCCCCAGAACAGCTTCCCCATGTTGGTCTTAGTCGTTAACCTCGAGGTATTCTTTCAAGAGGTCTTCCTTCAAAAGCTCGGCTAACTGATAGCCTAAAGCCATGCACCGCTCGACACCATGTTTGGACCCCTTATGGAACTCACACCAGATGTCTTTCCTTCCCCTGAAATTCCTGTCAGCCTTCTGGGGGAACCTCAACTTCTCGACTACTGCGGGTATGGCTATCAATTCCTTGTATGATACACGAAATTTGGGGCGGACCTCCTCATCCTTGTTTCTTTCTTTGAACCCTCCCTTCTGGTAGGGATGTTGTCTTGATTTTGGTTTCTTCCCGACCGAGGTTTCGTTGACTGTCATAGGCCGAGAAAGCTTGCTTGCCTCTCTCAGTTTAGACAACCGAGAATAAGAATCGTTGTTTCTGGCTAACACCACTTCCTTAGTGTTGATGTGAGCAACTGCTCTTCGCCAGATTTCAGAAAAGGTTTCGGTCGGGTTCCTTATAAGGGAATCGCAAAATGGCCCCAAGGCAACCCCCTCCTCGAAAGTTGACACCATGACATTCTCATCGTGGGTCCGAAGTGTCACAGTGAGAGCCCATAACCGATTTAGGTAATCCTTCAATGTCTCTCCTTCCCTCTGACGCACATTGAAGAGATCATACAGAACGGGGGGTTTGACCCAGTTTGCATGAAATTGTTCTCGGAATAGGTTGGAGAACTGGGCGAAAGAGGAAATATGGCCATCGGGGAGTCCACTGAACCATTGTATGGTCGTGCCTGTGAAAGTTCCCATGAGCATCTTGCATCGCACGACATCTGAACCTCCCGAGATTATCATCTGGGCATTGAACGCAGTGAGATGACTCTCGGGATCTTCCACCCCTGTGAAAGCAATCTTGGGCACTACATAATGCCCAGGCATTGGCTCGTCCATGATGACCCACGAGAAAGGATCGAGGCAGTCTCTCTCAGGCAGGTTCGTCTCTCGCTGTCCCGGGATACGTCGATCACATCGCAGATCCTCGTTGGTTTTGTGTAGCTCTTCTCGTAATTTCTCTTTCTCCTGTCTAGATTGTTCGTTGGCTTCTTAGAGGGTCCTAATGGTCTCCATAAGCTGCTACAAAGTGGGGGCCTCGCCTGTACCTTCTTGCACCGTTGGTACTTGCCTTGCGTTCCTCATCTCCGTCTACGAGTTTGAACAAAGTGTGGATGGCATCAGGTTTTAGCGGGCACCACGGTGGACGCCAAATGTTCTTGTCGATTGACTGCACTGCTAGTTTTCATAGGGTTAATGCACCTTCTTCAATATCTCTCTGAATTGCTTATAGTATGGCTCCGTTGGGACAGAGGGCGCTTTACCTGTTGATGACACTCCGACGATCAAGTCAGCTAAGGCTCACCGAAAAGTAACAGTTTAGTAAAATGTGCGAAAAATAGCGTACCTTTTCCTGGAGACCTATTCTCCTTTTTATCACTGCCCATGCAACATGCAACCACTCTCCCTGGAGCTCAACAAATCTTAACTAAAAATAATTACATTAAACTTTTATTGGTAATAGAAAACCACCTGCCACCAGCACTAATGATCTTCAGGTGTCATCCGCAAGCTCACTTTCTGTTACCCAAGCGCCTCCCTATTGTACCGACCAATCCTCAGACGTCGTTGACTGCTAGTAAAGGTGGGCCATGTAAGCTGGGTCCCACAAGCGGTACGCCTAGAGGGCCTCGCAAACGGTACGCCCAGAGTGTCGAGGAGTGGTCAGGCGTCAGTCACCAGGATGTGCTGACGTGTCCTCGAACATCGGCGAGTTAAACAGCGGAGCTAGGCCACAAGAGGTGGATCCCAGACAACACACCAGTTATCAGTAGGGAGAAGCCTAGATCATGAAGGGCCCATAGCGCATTCAGGCGTAGCACAAGTAAAGAGCCACTAGAAGAGCTAAGGCCCATAAGGGTTACATTCCAGGGGCAAGCTGCATGCATGGCACGTGAACAGCTAGGGCACTCCCAGGACGAATGGCCCCAGAGATTAGGTGCACAAGTTGGTACCTAGGTGGTCATCCCGTCAGAGGTTGCACTCCAGAAAGGGAGCCTTACGCGCTAGATTGCCCTCAGAGTGGGTGATAGTGGTGCTAAGGCAAACCCCCAAAAACCCTAATACGGGTAGCGGAACCTTAGAGTATATAAAGGGAAGTAATAAACCTAATAAGGGATGCAACATTTACGCGATACACACACAGTTTTACACAGAGCTTTTACGGCTAAGAGTTTTGGTGTTTCATAGCCCCAGTATTGACTTGAGCGTCAGAACGCAAACGGCCTCTAGGGCGCCCCTTTGCCTTTGCAAGTTCAGGTGTTTGATCGAAGAAAGGCATGAACGAAGGCAGAGAGAATTGGGTGTGTGATCGTCGTAGACGTACGAAGGCAATCGAGTCAACCGGTAGGAACATATTACTAGGGTTAATAGCAACTAGCCACGTGTAACAGATATGCAACAGAAACATGCAACAGATACGTAACAGGGAAAATATTGCCACATATTAACAATAATAACAAAATTATATCTATCACCCAAATATATCTTTTAAGGATCGTTGGCCAAGGTTTGCTTAGGCCCAAGCACCGAGCAAGCCCCTCGTGGTACGAAAGAACCGAGCAGGCCTCGCGTAGTGCTAAAGAACCGAGTATACGAAGGTACTACTGAGAATCGGACACTATCAGTACACATAACATAATTTAAAGAAACATAAATAATATTAAAATTATCTAAATAAATGAACTTAACTAACAAAATTAATTTAAATTAATAAAATGGAAAATTATAAAATTATATTTAAATATAAAAAATTATTTATTTATTTCTTTGAATTTTAAATTATTTTTTCTTTTGTTTATAATTAAAACATTAATTTCTTTTAATTAAATATAATGTGCACAAAATTAATTATCATTTATTTCTCCTTTATTTATATACAAGGGTAAATTTGTAATCTTACAATTTACACAATTAAAAATAATTCAAAATATCTTTACAACCATCACATCACTCACATATTTCAATAAATTCTCTTCACACATCCACTCTAACATACCTCAATCCAAACACCCTCAACTTTCTTCATACTTTCTTCACACTTCCACTCCCCCACACCTTCAACTTTCCACTCTCACGCACCCTCTAATCCAAACAAAGCCTTAGCCAGTGTTTGGATCTGGGAGTGGTACTGTTGTCGACGACAGATGTTGAGTGCCACCCCTGTTTGCTTCCAGAGTTGCATGCGGGGGAGGGAGGTGATGGAGAGAAAGGGAAGGGGTTACGCGATCAGCTGAAGAATGAAGAGAAAGGAGATAGTAGTGAAGGGAAAGCCACGTCACACATAAGAACTTACGAATCTACCCTTCCTTTTCTTCATTCATTCTTCACGAGCTCTCTTCCATGCACTTGCACTTTTTACGCATGGCATGTGAAACTTCAGAATTCACTCAAAGAAACTCAAACTATCTTTACAGACTTATGAATTGGTTCACTAGGGTTGGAGAGGTTCGTGAGGCATCAGAGTGGTAGGGGAGTGAGTTTCGTAGTGGTTGTTTGGTCTCAGGTTAGCATTGCCTTGATTTTGTATAGCACATAATCGATTATGAGTGAAAAAAAAGAGAGTACATAATTGATTATGCTGTTAAAAACAGTGGATAATTGATTATGCTCTTAGGATAATCGATTATCTCTTTTTTTTCAACCATAATCGATTATGCACTCTGCGTAAAAGTGAGGGTAATCGATTATGTATTTGATAATTGATTATGTTAGTTTTTTAACTGATTATGTTAATTTTTTTTTCAGATTTGTGAATTTTTGTGTTGGTTGATTTTTTTTTGTTTTATAATAATTTGTATTGTTTTGAAAATATTATTAGTAATAAAAATAATATAATTATTTTCATAAAAATTAATTATATACATTAATTTAAAATAGAAATATTAAGATAGTAATGAAATTTATATTATATTTTTTAAAATTAAATAAATAAATTACATATTTTTGCTATTGAGAATCCATCTTAATGAATTTGTCTTAATTAAAATCCATTTTAAATCTAGACCAAATTAATATAATTATTGTTTTTTATTGATTAATAGGAGTTTTTTTTTCATAAAACATTGAATTTTCTTTTCTGTTTTTAGAATATTTCTTTATTTTTTAGATTCTTTTATTTATAAAAGTACTTTTTAACATTTATTTCTTTATTAAAAAAGATTTGTTTTTATTTGAAATTAGTATTTTGACAGTAGGAAAATATAAACTGCATTTTTTTTCTCTATCCAATCATTGTGTATTAAAATAATACAATTCATGTATTAATTTATATATGCTTTATTAAGAGATATTATATACAATCATTCAATATTTAGGTGTATTAAAATAATACAATTCATGTCTTAATTTAAATATATTTTATTATTTTAAGATATTATATACAGTTGAATGATGGATAGAGAAAAAAAATGTGATCAAAATTGAATGTAACGATTGAATTATTATTATTAATATAAATTAAGTTTGTCAAAATTAATTATATGCATTATTTAAAATGAAAAATATTAATATAGTAATGGAATTGATGTTATATTATTTATAATTGGCCTCATTACATTATACAACACATGATTAAATAACAACATACATCTGCCGTATGCAATTTCGATAACACGTATTTTGAAGGTGTATGGCTCCGACTTGTCAAATGAGGCACCAATAGTACTAGTATGGAATCATTACTTTGGGAAAAAGAGTATGACAAAATTAAATATATTCCAGGTCAAAGGTGTATGCCAGCTTGGTAGGCCTCACCAGGTAAACGAAGAAGATGATGAAGAGGATCAATTGGCACAAGAAGATGTTCAAGGTGGTGAACCTGAGCCTGCAATCCCCAATCAAACCGAATTGTTACCCCAAATTTTGACCGGCATAGAAAACATGAATACCCGGATTGACAGGGTTGATCAAAGAATGAACCGAATTGAGGATACTCTGGATTCGACGTCATCAAGGCCATTGATCATTATGTTATTGTCATTACTATTTTTATTTATATTTATATTTTTTCATGTTGAACATTGATGAATTGTTATTGTTATTTTTCACGTTGAACATTGAGATGTTATTTAATATTAAAGTTTTCATGGTACTTATTTAGATAATGATATTGTTTTGAATGCAACTTTTTTAACATTTAATTTATATTATGCATAAATCAAATTTAGGCTCCATTACCTTTATTGGAGCATTACTTTTTATATATATATATATATATATATATATATATATAATTTAAAGAATCATAAATAATATTAAAATTATCTAAAAACATTAATTTAACTAAATAAATTAATAAATTGAAAAATAATATAATTATATTTATATTTTATATTTTATTTATTTATTTGAATTTTACATTATTATATTATTTTATTTATAATTGAAATTTTAAATTATTTTAATTGAATAAAATGTGCACAAAATTAATTATCATTTATTTTTCTTTTTTATACACAAGGGTAAATTTGTAATCTTATCATTTACACAATTAAAAATAATTCAAAATATCCTTACAACCATCACATCACTTCATATTTTATTCAATCAACTTTTCTCACACATCCACTCTAACATACCCTTATCCAAACACCCTCAATTTTCTTCACACTTTCTTCTCAAATCTTCACACTTCCACTCCCCCACACCCTCAACTTTCCACTCCCCCACACCCTCTAATCCAAACAAAGCCTTAGAGTGATGTGTGAGAAAAGTTTATTGAAGTTTGTGAGTGAAATAATGATTGTGAATTTTTTTTAATTTTTTTAAATATATACAATGAAAGTTTACAAATTTACCTTTATCTTTAAAAATATTTAAATAATAAAATATAAATATTTTGTATAGATTTAATTTAACTAAAGTTTTATAAATTATTTCCAGTAATAATACCTTTGAATAGTTATTTTTAAAAAATAGTCCCTTATCGTTTTTGGAACATAAAATTTTTCATCAAAAGATTTATAAGTAATATAATGTATGTGATTGAAATTTATTTTTTAATAAAAAATAATTAAATTAAAAATTATTTAATATTTTAAAATATTAATTAATTATTTTATATAACTTTTTATAATTATATGATTTATTTTTATATAAATTTATTTTTTATATTTATTATATTATATAATTATATTATATTATTAAAATTAATTTATATTATAAAATTTATATACATCGATTATATATAAAATGATTACATATATAAATTTTATAATTCGATTAGGCTAACATATATAATAAATTATGCTATAAAATTTATATACATAGTCAATTGATGTTTCTTTTTAATAATACAAGGAACACAAAATCACTCATTTTTTTTTTCTTTTTCACCTCTTCATCCTTATACATTTATACATCCGTTTGCGTGAATAATGCAACTTTTATAAATAAAATAAAATAAAATTGTGACACGTCTAAAACTGTTAAATAACTTTGAATGCAATTAGAAGTTTATATTTTTTGAAATTCAAAAGTGTAATAGGATTGTTCTCAAAGGTTTAGGACTGAAAGAATGATTACCTTTCTCCTCGGTTGGTTGATTTGTTTTTATCTCCTCTATTCTCGGAACAATATCACAACTCTCCCATCACCATTTTCCTCCTCGTCCTTGTAAACTCCAAGCTCAGATGGTACCTGTAAAAGACACTCTGACACTCAAGTGAGATCTCAGTATTCGGTGTTTGGTACAATTAATGTGTGATGATGACGTACCTTTTTCTCGAAATGTGTAACTATTTATATAATTATCATCGGCCCTTTGTTATTGGACCAGATTAGGATTTTGGATCATGATTAAGAATGTATTACCTAATGCTTAATCATTGTTTGGTCTTATTAATCTCCTGTAAGGCTTAATGAATATGGTTGTGTCTGTCAACTCTAACCGTATTGCGAGACTTTCACCTGTCGTCTGGCCCCGACTAGTACATTTGCCCCACAAGCTCGAGGAGCTTGAATCCGAAGAGTCTACTTGTGACGATTGTGCTGTTTGAGGTGAGATGTGACGTTGGCGGCATCAGATGCTTGACGAGATGTGTGTAATCATTACTTAAGTTTTTTGGCGCCAATCGATGGGAACTATTGGATCAAGGAAGATCTAGTGGTTGAGATTAAAGGGACGTTTAGTATTCCTCTCTCCTCGAAGGCTATAAATAGTGGTCCCCCATAGCCTCGTCAAATGCTTGCTTGCTCCGACTTCCGAAACCAAATCATCCTGACGAGGTGTTTTCCATTTATTCTAAGAGGTTAGTGATGTCTTCTTTCAGCTCTTCCACTTCTACTTCGTCTCCCTCTTCTTCCTCTTCTTCTGGGTCATCCTCGATCGAGACTTTGTTGGTCGGGATGCTTCAAACCTTACCCTCCGTGACTCATGAGATGGATTCTCTTATATCTGACTCGGTCAGGGGTAATGATCTAGATGCGACTGTAGATCGATTAAACCCTACCAAGGAGTCGTCCCACGGCGTGGGATTTTATTAGGTTGACTCTAAAGTAGCTGGGTATACTACTTGGTTGGAGCCAGAATACGCATCTAGGAAGCTGAGAATTCTATGACTGACTGCTCCATCGACTAGTCGGTCTATATTGGGTAAAGGGTGGGAGTCTTTTGGACAGGCCTTGTGTTGAACCAAGTGGTGTTCAAGCTTTGAAGAATCCAAACCCTTTGAAGGATGTTGAAGCCTTGGTTGTGCTTGTTGTTGTTGTGCTGTCCTAGATAGGTTCTGGGGTAGATTGTGTATTGTAATCCACCTCTTCATTGAATCCAAAGCATAGGCATTATCAATCTTTTTGAAAGAAATTTTTTTTTTCAAACTAAGTTAAAAACAACCGATTGGTTTGTCGAAACAACCGATTGTTTATACTTAGATGTTTTTAGAAAAGATTGAAAACTGTTTTTCAAATGGTTGAGCTGTTAAAACCAAAACAACCAATTGATTCGAGGAAACAACCGATTGTTTGTTTTGGTACCATAACAGAAAAATTGTTTTATATTTCACTGAGCTTTAAATGAATTAACTGCATACGCTCCAGTTTTTAAATGCTTTGACCAATCCTTTAAATGCAATTAATAGTTTGTTAAGATTTGATAACAAACAATATCTTTGACTAAATTCAGAAAAACAGATTTGAGTAACAAGTTTTTGAATAGAGATTTTGAGATTTTTCAAAGAGTTGAGATTGCTTAGAGTTTGTGATTGATCAAAGTGTGTGGAATAGGATTTTGGCTTGTATTGATTTCAGATTATCTTCTGTAAAAAGTGTAATCCTTGTACTCTGTTAAACAAGTTTCGTTTGTGTGTTTGCTGAGATTTACTGTGTGTTCTTGAGGGGATCAAGATCAGCAATCTTAGTGTTGGTGTGTTGGCCAAGACAAGTGTGTCTTGAGGGGATCAAGGTCACTTTCTTGGTTGTGGTGTAAGTGATCAAGGTGTGGTTGCTTAGTGGATTTCCTCAGTTGTTTCTGAGAAGACTGGATGTAGCTCTGGGTTTAGAGTGAACGAGTATAAACATCTGTGTGCAATCTCTCTATCCTTAATCTCTTTAAATTCAGTTTTGATTTTGTATGCTGGTATAAACAACTGATTGTTTCTGCGAAACAACCGATTGTTTTTCTGGTACTGTTGTTTTTGCTTGCTGTTTTGGCAAACTGGATTCCTTATCAATTGTTTCTTGAGATAATTTCATTCTTGACTTAAAAGTTTGCGAAAACCCTCTTTAAACAATTCACCCCCCCCTCTAGTTTAAAGCCATCCATTCTAACAATTGGTATCAGAGCTTGGTTCTTGAAAGTTATTCAAGTTGATCCTAAAATTGTTTTTAAAATGACTGATAGACTACCTTTTGGGGAAGGTGCTTCAATCAACAGACCACCTCTGTTTTGTGGTTTGAATTACCAGTTTTGGAAAGTAAGAATGAAAATATTTATGGAATCTCTTGACAAAGGAATTTGGGATGCAATTGAAAATGGTCCTTTTGTCCCAAAGTTTGAAAAAGATGGATCTGTCATTGAAAAGCCTTGGTCTCAATGGACTGATTCAGAAAGCAAGAAGGCCAAATTTGATTGCATTGCCAAAAATATGAGTTTTTCAGGGTCTCTCAATGCAAATCATCAAAAGAAATGTGGGACACCTTGGAAGTCACTCATGCAGGTACAAATGAGTTAAAGAGAGCTAGGAAGCATACTCTAATCCAAGAGTATGAGATGTTCAGAATGCTTAAAGGTGAAACAATTGCTGAGGTGCAGAAAAGATTCACTCACATCATCAATCATCTCATGAGCCTTGACAAGACCTTTGAAAAGGAAGAGCTGAACATCAGGATCTTGAAATGTCTTGATAGAGCATGGCAACCAAAGGTAACTACTATTTCTGAATCTAAAGATATAACATCATTAAGTATGGCTTTTTTGTTTGGTAAGCTTAGGGAACATGAGTTAGAGATGAATAGACTCAATGTTCAAGAAAGTGAAGACAAGCACATAAGGAGCATAGCCTTAAAAGCTTCCAAGCACAAAGGAAAACAAGAATCCAGTGATGATAGTGATGATGAAAACCTTAGCTTGCTGTCAAGAAAGTTCAGCAAATTCTTGAAGAGAAACCGCAACAAGGACAACAACAAAGATAGGTATGGAAACAAGAAATCCAATGATTTTAATTCCAATAACTATACTTGTTTTGGTTGTGGTGAGCAAGGTCATATAAAGACAGATTGTCCAAACAAGAGCAAGGAGAAAAAGCCTAGCTACAAGGAAAAGAAAGGCAATACAAAGAGAGCCTACATAGCTTGGGATGAAAATGAGGTATCATCATCAAGCTCTTCATCAAGTGAAGATGAAAAAGCAAGCATCTGCTTGATTGCTAAAGATGATGATGAATCTTGCAGCTCAAGTGAGGTTAGTTCATGTGCTTCTTTAAATGAACAAAATTTTAGTGAATTGCTTGAAGCTTTTCAAGAAACTCATGATGAAGTTAATCGATTGGTTCTTTCAAACAACCGATTGAAAGAACTTAACAGCTGGCGGGAAAAGAGAGTGAAATCACTTGAAGATGAGATTGAAAAATCTAAAAATGATTTCAAAAATTCTTCTTGCAAGTGTGACACTCTCATTTGCGAAAATTGTGAAAAGCTTGAGAAAAAGGTTCATTATCTAGTTGACACTGTGGACAAGCTTTCAAAAGGGAAATCTAACTTTGAGAATGTCTTGGCATCTCAAAGCTGTGTTTTTGGAAAGGCTAGTTAAGGTTTCAATCCATAGAATCAACAAGATAAGTTTTCAAAAAAAAATTCAAGAAAGCCAGTAAAACAACCGATTGTTAAATCGAAACAACCGGTTGTTACATGCTTTTATTGCATGAAAAAGGGCCATTCGGTTAGATTCTGCAAAATAAGAAAATTTTATGTTCCTAGAGGCTACATGAAATGGATTCCTAAAGGGTGTGAGGTTCCAAATGAGAAAAAGAAATCTATTGGATCCACATTTGTGAAGGGACCAAATCTTGTTGCTTGAAATCATGCTTGTGCAGGAATTCTAAAGAATTGTGAAGGACTAAGTCATGTGATCAAGTTCTTGGAAGAAAAAGGCCACCATTGAAGCTGAATCAATGCTCTGCATCTGTCCAAAGGCCCTCAACAGTGAAAAGAGGCTTCTTGATCATAAAGCACATGGCTCATTGAAGGAATAACATAAGGATAAGACTTTCCTTTCTCTGTTCTTAATTTCTATTTTAAAGTTCTTTCTCATGGTTAAAAATCTTCTTCAAAATGCTTAATGTCATTTGCTTTGAACTTTCTCTGCTCATGGTTAAAATTCAAAATCAGTTTTAACTGCTGCAGAAAAACAACCGATTGTTTCTTCGAAACAACCGATTGTTTTGAGTCTGACAGCACTGTGAAGAAATCAATTTAATTTCTATTTTGAATTTCTATCCGTTGCAGATATTTTTAAAGAGAGAATCCTTGGTCAAAGTACCTGTGTTGAAAGTTGATCACATTCAGAGAGAAGTTACAACAGTCATAAAGGAATATATTCCAAAATCTTGGAAATTCAAGAGCCTTAATGACTAGTCAAAGATCACATGTGAAGACCATGTGATTTTCAGCTTTTTATGACGTTTTCTGTGCAGGGCAGGGTCAAGTCCTCTCTCTCTGAAAATCTGATACCCACTCATATCATTGAATGTTATTTGATTCTTTTACTGCTATAAATTTTGTTGCAGCTGATCTCTTCCTCAAGAACAACCAATTGCAACATCTATTGCAACATCTCTTGCAAAATATGTGAAGTGAGCTTTTCTCTGTTTTCTTCTTTGCCATCATGGAATCAACTCCTCCCACCTCAGAGAGAGTCAAAACCAGAGGTGTAAGGTCTGGAGGAAGGCTAGAAGGCTGGTTTTCTGGAGACAATGATCTTATTGAGAGGTATAGGTATGAAACAAGTATAAAAAAGATAAACAACCCCAAGGTTGTGTGCTTTGATTGGCTGAAAAGTCAAAAGCTTGATAATGTAAGGAGGTTGTTCAAAGATCAATCTCTCAGAAAGTTCCTGGAGATGAAAGGAAACATCTACCCAAATTTGATAAGGGTGTTCTACACAAATCTCAAATTTGAGGGAAACAATCTAGTTTCTCATGTAAAAGGTGTAGAAATGGAGATAACTCATGAGGTATGGGCTGTTGTTGCTGGTCTCAAGTTCTCTGGCCTTAGAATCAACAAGGGAAACCTTGGAGTAGTGGAGGATTTCAACAAAATCTAATACTACAAGAGTTGCTTGAAGAATCAACATGCTCAAGTTAGAACATGCTCGGTTGGAGGTCTAAAGCTTGATGAAAGGTTGCTAGCCCTCATTGTGACTTGGATTCTAACTCCAAGGGGGAGCAATCATTCTGTGCTTACTGAGGAAGATCTAGTGTATATCTTCTGCATCATGAAGAAGATCAAAATCAATTGGATTCACATCATCAAAGAGCACATGCAAAAGGCTATGAGGTTAAGTGACTATCACTATCCATATGTTGTTTTGGTGTCTAAATTTCTACTCTATTTTGAAGTGAACCTTGAAGATGAAACATCTGAGTTGGTCAAGTCAACTCAAGAGTTGAACAATGGATCACTCAGCAAAATGGGTTTTACCAAAGTAGGTGGCAAATGAATTAGCAAAGATGGTGACCTTGGTGCCTCATCTAGTGATGCTGCTGATCTTGAACAAGAAGAACCTGCTGATATGGATGTTCAACATGAAGATCCACCTAAAGATTATCAAGATGTTGGACCTAGTGCCGGTGCTGGAAATCAAGAAGAAAGGATGCAAACCATGTCTCCTTTTGAGAGACTCATGGTAAATAGGCTTGATAGCTTTGCGGAGAATCAAAGGAACCTCCATGATCTCTGTGTCAGTAATTTCCAGAGGATTGACAACAGGTTTGACAGCATGGATGCACGCTTCATGACTTTAGATGAACAGATCGAAGCTGTCCAGAACTAAATCTTTGATCTTCAGTTTGTTGATGATGATGAATGAAGAAAATCAACCGGTTGATGTATCGAAACAACCGATTGTTTTTTATGGTTATATCAGTTTATCAATTTTCTTTCTTTCTGTTGTTGCTGTTTTAATTCTGATGTAATCAAAACAATTATCTCTTGTTTTATCTCTTCTTTTTGTCTGTTTGTGAAGACAAATAGGGGGAGATTTATATGTTGTGTTTGATTTCAGTTTTTATGTTTTTCTGTAAAACAGTTTGCTATATTTTGAATGTTGTTTATCCTGATATTATGCTCTGAATTTTTGTATTTGTTTCTGTGCTAACCAAATATCAGAAGTTCTATGCTTTGCTTAAAACTATATCTTGCAGGAACTGCTTCAGATTCAATCAGGTACAACACAAGCATCAGGGATTTGTCTTCATCAAATAGGGGGAGATTGTTGAACCAAATGGTGTTCAAGCTTTGAAGAATCCAAACCCTTTGAAGGATGTTGAAGCCTTGGTTGTGCTTGTTGTTGTTGTGCTGTCCTAGATAGGTTCTGGGGTAGATTGTGTATTGTAATCCACCTCTTCATTGAATCCAAAGCATAGGCATTCTCAATCTTTTTGAAAGAAAAATGTTTTTCAAACTAAGTTAGAAACAACCGATTGGTTTGTCGAAACAACCGATTGTTTATACTTAGATGTTTTTAGAAAAGATTGAAAACTGTTTTTCAAATGGTTGAGCTGTTAAAACCAAAACAACCGATTGATTCGAGGAAACAACCGATTGTTTGTTTTGGTACCATAACAAAAAAACTGTTTTATCTTTCACTGAGCTTTAAATGAATTAATTGCTTACGCTCCAGTTTTTAAATGCTTTGACCAATCCTTTAAATGCAATTAATAGTTTGTTAAGATTTGATAACAAACAATATCTTTGAATAAATTCAGAAAAACAGATTTGAGTAACAAGTTTTTGAATAGAGATTTTGAGATTTTTCAAAGAGTTGAGATTGCTTAGAGTTTGTGATTGATCAAAGTGTGTGGAATAGGATTTTGGCTTGTATTGATTTCAGATTATCTTCTGTAACAAGTGTAATCCTTGTACTCTGTTAAACAAGTTTCGTTTGTGTGTTTGCTGAGATTTGTTGTGTGTTCTTGAGGGGATCAAGATCAGCAATCTTAGTGTTGGTGTGTTGGACAAGAGAAATGTGTGTCTTGAGGGGATAAAGGTCACTTTCTTGGTTGTGGTGTAAGTGATCAAGGTGTGGTTGCTTAGTGGATTTTCTCAGTGGTTTCTGAGAAGACTGGATGTAGCTCTGGGTTTAGAGTGAACCAATATAAACATTTGTGTGCAATCTCTCTATCCTTAATCTCTTTAAATTCAGTTTTGATTTTGTTTGCTGGTATAAACAACCGATTGTTTCTGCGAAACAACCGATTGTTTTTCTGGTACTGCTGTTTTTGCTTGCTGTTTTGGCAAACTAGATTCCTTATCAATTGTTTCTTGAGATAATTTCATTCTTGACTTAAAAGTTTGCGAAAACCCTCTTTAAACAATTCACTCCCCCTCTAGTTTAAAGCCATCCATTCTAACACCTTGTTGAGGTTTGTGTAGTCGACGCACATCCTCTACTTGTCGTCGGTCTTCGTCACCATTATTGCGTTGGCTAACCAAGTAGTTTAGTGGGCTTCCCAGATATAGTCGACCATACGAGCTCTTCTGCTTCATTCTTCGTTGCCAACCTTTTTTCTTCACCTAACTTCCACTTCTTTTGGGCGACTGACCAAGCCTCCTTATATATCGAGAGCTTGTGTATTATGATATCCGGACTCACCCTTGGCATATCATATGTTGTCTATGTGAAGAGGTCGACATTTTTCTTTAATGCTTGGTGGATGATCTCGGCTTCGGCGACCGCCAAAGATGTTCCCATGCTAGTGATGTGTTCCTCATATGATAGAGAGACCTGGTGTAAATCCTCCCCAGCCTCGAGTCTTGGCTCGGTTACCTGGGGATCCAGATCAATCAAAGCAACTGTATGCTCTCTACACTCCGACATGGTCTCCTAAGAGGCTTCATCTTCAGACTCGCCGCATAACATTCTCGTGTGTGAGAATATCCTTAGAAACCAAGGGGAATTTCATGGCTAAATGGGGGGTAGAAACGATCGCCTCCAACCGATTAATAGACAGTTTACCTAACAAGATGTTATAGGAGGTGTTAGCTTGAACTTAGTTTATTTTAGGATTGCACATTTGATGGGTTGCACTTTGTTTATGGCTTTTGTATTTAAGCAGAATATGGTGAGAAAATATTTTGGTAAAAGAGGACTCACTTAACATGGTTCTAGCAAGTTCCTCAAGAGATCTGTTTTTTCTTTCTGCAACCCCATTTTGTTTGGGAGTTCTAGGAGCATAAAAGTTATGGAAAATGCCAAATTTTTCACAAAATGAACTGAATTTTTCATTTTGAAATTCCCCTCCATGATCACTACGTATGGCACAAATGTTACTGTAGTTTATGTTTTGTAATCTCTTAACAAGCTTTTTGAATGCAGAAAATGCATCACTCTTGGATTCCAAGAACAATGTCCATGTGAATCTAGAGAAATCATCAACTATAACAAGAGCATAGTAATTACCACCAAGACTCATGGTTCTTGAAGGACCAAATAAATCCATGTGTAGTAGTTCAAGGGGTTTTGAAGTAGAAACTACATTTTTCAGTTTGAAAGAATGTTTAATTTGCTTCCCCTTTTGACATGCTTCACATATATGGTCTTTCTCAAACTTGAGTTTCGGTAAACCCACAACAAGATCCTTAAAGATCGGCTTGTTTAGATGATGCATGTGAATATGTGTTATCCTTTTATGCCATAACCATGATTCCTCATGTTAGGTGAGAAGGCAGCCAATAGATGCAGAATGTGAGATATAAAAAAGATAAACATTGTTGATTCTTTTACCAATCAACAATACTTCAAGTGATTTGGGCAACCGTATCTCACACATGTTGAGTTTGAAGGTTACTTGATAACCTTTATCACACAACTGGCTTATGCTAAGGAGATTGTGCTTAAGTCCTTCCACAAACAACACATCATGAATTAAGAATGAGTTCTTATCACCAATGGTTCCTCTTCCAAGAATTTTCCCTTTGTTGTTATCACCATAAGTCACATGCTTGAGGAGAAGATTGACAAATTTAGTTTTATCCCCTGACATATGCTTTGAACAACCATTGTCCAGGTACCACATGTGCTTATTTTCCATCAACGAGCCCTGCAAGAGATAAGATCAAGTAGCAAGGTTTGGTCCCCTAACAAATTTGGGTTCATTAGAATTAACTGGATCATTAAAAGCCTTAGGATCCTTAGGAATCCACTTCATAACACCATTAGAAACAAAAAAAAAATCTAATTTTACAGAATGACCCTTTTTCATATAGTAGAAGCATTAAACAATCGGTTGTTTCGACTTTTCAATCGGTTGTTTTTGCCTAATGGTTGAATAAGGCTTTGAAACACCACTTTTCTTACTCTGTGGATTAAAACTCAGTCCAGATTTTCCAAAAACACAATTTTTAGATGTCAGAACAGTCTCAAAGTTTGACTTTCCTTTTGAAAGCTTATCCACAATTTTCACAAGATAGTCAACCTTCTTTTCAAAAGATTCACAATTTTCACAAACACTTGAGTCACATGTGCAAGAAGAGATTTTTTAAATCAATTTTAGATTTTCAAGTTTTCTAGCTCTTCTTCCAAAGCTTTGACTCTATTTTCCAGCCAATTATTCAAGCCTTTCAACCGGTTATTTGAAAGGGCCAGCTTGTTAGCTTTTTCATGAGTTTCTTTAAAAGCATTGAGAAGATGGATATAGTTTTCAAAATTAATTGAAGTGCTGGAACTTACACTGCTTGATTCGAATTCATCCTTTTCCATAAAACAAAAATTGGCTTCTTCATCTTCCTTTGATGATGAGCTTGAGGATGAATTATCATTGTATGCTCTTCTTGATTTGCCTTTCTTCTCATACTTCTTGTGACCCTTTTTCTCTGTGCTCTTTTTATTGGGGCAATCAACTTTAATATGTCCCTGTTCACCACATCCAAAGCAGGTATATTTGTTAGAATTAAAATCATTAAGTTTCTTGCTATTATACATGTTGGAAGATTGATTCTTGTTGTTGGTTTTCTTTAGGAATTTGCTGAATTTCCTGGTCAGCAGGCTTAGAGTTTCTCCTTCACTGTCATCACTTGAATCTTGACAGTTTTTGTGTCCAGCAGCCTTCAAGTTAATGTTCCTCACATGCTTATCCTCACTTTCTTGAACATTCAGCCTATTCATCTCTAACTCATGTTCTCTGAGCTTTCCAAACAGTGAGACAATGGTCCTAGATGTTAAATCCTTAGACTCAGAGATGGAATGACCTTGGGCTGCCAAGATTTGTCTAGGCACTTAAGGATTTTGATGTTGAGTTCCTCATTTTCAAACATCTTCCCAAGACTCATGAGGTGGTTGACAATATGAGTAAACCTCTTTTGTACCTCAGCAATTGTCTCTCCTTTCTGCATCCTAAGCATCTCGTATTATAGGATGAGAGCATGCTTCCTTGCTCTCTTCAAATCATTTTTTCCTTCATGAGTGACTTCTAAGGTATCCCACATTTCCTTTGCTGATTCACATTGAGACATCCTGAAAAACTCATCAAAACTTAAAGCAAATGTAACAATATTCTTTACAATACAATCATATTAAGCCTTTTTGCTTTCATGTTCATTCCATTAGGACAAAGGTTTTTCATAAATCACTTTATCATTTTCAAGCACAGGGAAAAAAAGACCATTTTTAATAGCACCCCAAATTCCTTTATCAATTTGTTCCGGCCGGTTGACCTGGGTCGTCTCTACGAGTGGCTTGTACTCACGAGCTAGAGCACCTTCGTTCCCTCTTGTGTATGAGTACCTGAAAAAGAAGAACAAAGGGGCGCCCTCGCAGCCGTTTGCACTCCGACGCTCAAGTCAGCCAGCGAGAAACATCAAAGGTGACGCACCCCCGTATCGGAGCACTTGAACGAATGCTCTGAGGGTGGTCAAAAACTGTACTCAAGGACTAAAACTGTGTTGCCCTAATTGCCTTGTGCTCACAGTTGGGTGCGCCGTCAAGAACAACTAGGGTTTAGTGCTCTGTGTAATTATGAAAGCGTACCTCTGCAGACTCTGTTAAGGTTACCTTTATAGCTAGGTTTCTTCTCTCTCCAGGTTGTTATGCTTTTGGACGCGTGGCTCGCATCCAGCCCTGCACGTGTCATCATCGGGATTGGGGCAACTTAAACGTCATTCTTTGTGTAGTAACCAGCCGCACAGCTAAGTCTTCAACTCAAGGGGCAACCTAGCACGTAATGCGCTGTGAAACACCACCCGACAAGGCGAGTATCGGATGCAACAAGGTGCATCATCTCTATGATATCGCTCGACGCGAATGGCACCCTTCTTACTGCTACGCCATGCAAGTTCTAGCTGGGGAAACAATGCCACCAACGGATGTCCACTTTGGGAATCTTGTCGCTGATGTGCAAGGTGTTTCCCCCAACCCACTCGACTTTCATGCCCCAAGCTGGTGCCACCATCGTCTTACTGAACTTACACGCTTGGAATTACCCTTCCGAGCCTTCGACAGCCTTAACTAAGTTCGCTGGGAGACCCGGCGACATGCTCCTTGTGGTGGTGTGTAAACCACCCGATCTCCTAGCATTCTCATACGGCGACTGCGACGCAACTTTGGTGACCGCCGGTTACGCACACTAGAGATCGGAGAACGCCAATCCACCGATCGGCGACTATGCCCACTTTCGAGCCATTCATCTTTTCTAGCCTACGCGTTCCATTGAGCACGCCCCACTCGAGCACGTGCAAGACGCGTCATCACGCCTGATGACCTGGTCGGTACACGGCCCATGGGCTTCCCTTATCTGGAGTGCAATGTATAACCTTATGGCCACTTGGGCTCTAACTTGAGCGTTGTATCTCTCGCGCCATCATACTCCGTGGGTGCCCCTTTGACTCGACCATTTATTCTGTGCGGAGGGTCCCACAGTGCCGCCACCCAACTTTAGGGCGATGTCTACACTCGGCGACGTCTTACTCAGCGACGTCTTACTTCTGCGCGATGCTTCTCTTGGGCGATGGGCGATGATCCATCTTGGCGGTGACACATCTCGGCGATAACCGATTATTTATACTGCAGAACGCCGCTTCTACATACGGCGACTACGTTGACTTATTGACCACCTACCTTTCTCTTGTCCACGTCATCACACCCAATGACCTGGTCGGTACACAAGCCCCCCAGTCTTGAGCTGATAACTTGTTTTCAGCAAAAAGACTAAAAAGTTCACCGTTTCATTTTCTTCTTCAACACATATAAATGTGCACATGGTTTTGCTTTTATCTGCTGTGTAATCATCTGATATAACTGACTAACTCTTGCTTTAAAGAAATCGACTTAGCGCCAACTGGTGCTTAGCTCTGTGAAAATCAACTTAACTAGACAAACTATTAGTTTATAACAATAACATTTAACGCAAAATCACTTACTAGGCAATAGGCGTGGGTCAGTCTTAGTATCTGAAATCCAGCTCGCCTGATCTGCCAAGTGACATGCGCACTTCTATGTCATCACCTCAAAATCTGCTAACTTAGTTCTCGTCGCGTACTTCTTCCTTCGAGCTTCAATCACAAAGTCGTGGGCTTCTTTGGATGCTATTTTCCTTTTTATCTGCTAAGGCGTCCTCCGGGGAGCGGCCTCGTTCCTTGAGCTATCAATTCTACTCATTCTGGGAGGAGAGCTGCCTTTAACGGACCTCCCTCTGCCTTCCCTGAGCCTTTAATCTGAAACAACTTGATCTGGGTAGTGAGGCGTCTTTTACAAACCTACCTCAGCCACCCTGTGACTTCTTCCACCCTGATAACTTATCTGTTGTGCGATCACTGAGCAGTAGGCGGGAGTCATTTTTAGTATCTGAAATCTCGCTTGCTTGATCTGCCAAGTGACATGTGTATTTCTAGGTCATCGCCTAAAACTTTGTTGGCCTGGTTCTGCACTGAAGACTTTCGAACTTGCCTCAATTTGCTTACGCAAAGAGGTCTTGTATTCTGTTCTGGCCTGCACCCGCTCTAGGCGAGGAGAATTTATCTCATAACTATTTAACTGACCTCAGCTTCGCTCGAGGGCGAGGAGGATTTATCTGATATCTGACCTCAGCTTCGCTCAAGGGCGAGGAGGATTTAACTGATAACTATTAACTGACCTCAACTTCGCTTGAGGGCGAGGAGGATTTATCTGATAACTGACCTCAGCTTCGCTCGAGGGCGAGGAGGATTTATCTGATAACTGACCTCAGCTTCGCTCGAGGGTGAGGAGGATTTTCTCTGGTGCCTCAACTTGCCCAGGGGCTACCTTTTCCCTGGATGCACTGAGGACTTTTAAACTTGCCTCAATTTGCTTAGGCAAAGAGGTCTTGTAATCTGTTCTTGCCTGAACTCGCTCAAGGCAAGGAGGACTTTCTCTGGTGCCTCAACTTGCCCAGGGGTTACATCTCCTCTTCCCCTGGATGCACTGAGGACTTTTAAACTTGCCTCAATTTGCTTAAGCAAAGAGGTCTTGTAATCTGTTCTTGCCTGAACTCACTCGAGGGTGAGAAGGACTTTCTCTGGTGCCTCAACTTGCCCAGGGGTTACATCTCCTCTTCCCCTGGATGCACTGAGGACTTTTAATCTCATCACGTACCGGGGCTAGCTATTCATACTTGAGGAGGGGGCGTCCCGAAGGAATCCCTTAACCCCTGCTCAAGGACTAGGCGCCCGGATTTTAACTGTTATCTTGTTCTGAACTCTCGCCTATACTCGCTCTAGGCGAGTAGAACTTCTTAATCTATTCTCGCCTACGCTCGCTGTAGGCGAGGAGGACTTTTAATTTGTTCTCGCCTACGCTGGCTATAGGCGAGGAGGACCTTTAATCTGTTCTCGCCTACGCTCGCTATAGGTGAGGAGGACCTTTAATCTATTCTCGCCTACGCTCGCTATAGGCGAGGAGGACTTTTAATCTGTTCTCGCCTACGCTCGCTATAGGCAATGAGGACTTTTAGTCTGTTCTCGCCTACGCTCTCTCTAACGAGTAGGACTTTTTCTCTTTCTCGCCTGCACTCGCTCAAGGGCGAGGAGGACTTCTTCTCTTGCCTCAAAATGCGCAAGAGCGCTGAGGGCTTTTTGCTCTACTGGTACCTCCGATCGCCAAAAGACGATGAGGTCTCTAAAACTTTTAACTACTGCCACCGATCGCCGTAAAACGACAAGGACTTTAAAACTTTAACCATTGCCACTGATCGCCGGAAAACGATGGGGACTTTAAAACTTTTACTATTGCCACCGATCGCCGAAAAACGATGGGGACTTTAAAACTTTTACTATTGCCACCGATCGCCGAAAAATGATGGGGACTTTAAAACTTTAACTTTCACCTCCGATTGCCAGGTGGCGATGAGGGTTTAAAACTTTGTGCTTGTGCCTCCAATCGCCAGATGGCGATGAGGACTTAAAAACTTTATGCTTGTGCCTGCGATCGCCAAGTGGCGATGAGGACTTAAAAACTTATATTTGTTTTCCTCCGATCGCCAGGTGGCGATGAGGTCTTAAAACTTTATACTAATGCCTCCGATCGCCAGGTGGCGATAAGGTCTTAAAACTTTATACTAGTGCCTCCGATCGCCAGGTGGTGATGAGGTCTTAAAACTTTATACTAGTGCCTCTGATCGCCGAGCGGCGATGAGGACTTGAAAACTTATACTTTAAAACCTTGTACTGAATGCATGCCATAATCTTTAAACTGTTGCCTTAAATCTCATAAAAGCGATAAGGTCTTTTTTCTGAAAACTTAAAACGATAAGCATGCGAACTTAAATAACTTGGAAACTTTGATAAAACTGTTTTAACTGAAACTACTTCTTAACGAGTGCCCCTTGAAAAACTGCTTTAACTGAAATTACTTCTAACTATTACCTTGGCGATCTGGTCTTGTGTCTCGCCGTCTAAAGTTTTCCCCAGCTTAAACGTTTTGTCGTTGATCTTCTTCTCAAGCCACTCCTCGACTGGCTGAGGCCTCTTCTCGTTGGTTAACTCCAATGGTAGACTTTAGCCCTTCTATCTCCGTCTGTTCAAAGGCTCGAACCACAACGGTGGCGAGCTGCGATCTAGGCTGCCCGTGTCCAGATTTTCTCTGAGCCAAGGGTCAGTGCACATGAGTCGTAATGTACCTTTTAGAGGAGTTGTCCTGATGGCTTGACCTTTCACCGACAGGCTTCGTCGTCCAACACTTCTATGACCCTTTTCTAGGCTGACCAACATCTGAGTTGAGCTCACGACTCACCTTTTGTGCCCAATCACCGA
This sequence comes from Phaseolus vulgaris, assembly GCF_000499845.2. NCBI lineage: Eukaryota > Viridiplantae > Streptophyta > Magnoliopsida > Fabales > Fabaceae > Phaseolus > Phaseolus vulgaris. The sequence continues at coordinate 28,827,007 of NC_023755.2, read as the reverse complement.
TGACCTCCCCCGAACCCTTGGGTCGAGCTGACGGGCTCTCCTGCATGGTACTCATGCCCCTGTCTTACCTGGCACTAGGTAACCATTTACTCACGGGGCGGCTATACTCGAGTGGTTGCACTGACACCGAGCTAGGCTGACTTTACTAAAATACAACTTAAGGTTTGCCATATTCCACGCTCAAGGAATGGCCTTAACTGGTCAGCCTTGGCTTCTTCATTCACTGATTGGAGGGCTTCTCCACGATTTGTTGTATGGTCATCTCTTCGCTCTTAGTGCGTGCGGGTCTCATGTTCGTGGTTTCTGGAAGCCCCCCTTGACTATCTGCGATTTGAGGGCTGGAACTAGGTTGGAAACTGCAACTGGAACTGAAAAACTTGTGTGGTGGGACTGATGTTTTATATCGGGCCCCACGGTGGGCGCCAAATGTTTCGGCCGGTTGACCTAGGTCGTCTCTACGAGTGGCTTGTACTCACGAGCTAGAGCACCTTCGTTCCCTCTTGTGTATGAGTACCTGAAAAAGAAGAACAAAGGGGCGCCCTCGCGGCCGTTTGCACTCCGACGCTCAAGTCAGCCAGCGAGAAACATCAAAGGTGACGCACCCCCGTATCGGAGCACTTGAACGAATGCTCTGAGGGTGGTCAAAAACTGTACTCAAGGACTAAAACTGTGTTGCCCTAATTGCCTTGTGCTCACAGTTGGGTGCGCCGTCAAGAACAACTAGGGTTTAGTGCTCTGTGTAATTATGAAAGCGTACCTCTGCAGACTCTGTTAAGGTTACCTTTATAGCTAGGTTTCTTCTCTCTCCAGGTTGTTATGCTTTTGGACGCGTGGCTCGCATCCAGCCCTGCACGTGTCATCATCGGGATTGGGGCAACTTAAACGTCATTCTTTGTGTAGTAACCAGCCGCACAGCTAAGTCTTCAACTCAAGGGGCAACCTAGCACGTAATGCGCTGTGAAACTCCACCCGACAAGGCGAGTATCGGATGCAACAAGGTGCATCATCTCTATGATATCGCTCGCCGCGAATGGCACCCTCCTTACTGCTACGCCATGCAGGTTCTAGCTGGGGAAACCTTGTCACCAACGAATGTCCACTTTGGGAATCTTGTCGCTGATGTGCAAGGTGTTTCCCCCAACCCACTCGACTTTCATGCCCCAAGCTGGTGCCACCATCGTCTTACTGAACTTACACGCTTGGAATTACCCTTCCGAGCCATCGACAGCCTTAACTAAGTACGCTGGGAGACCCGGCGACGTGCTCCTTGTGGCGGTGTGTAAACCACCCGATCTCCTAGCATTCTCATACGGCGACTGCGACGCAACTTTGGTGACCGCCGGTTACGCACACTAGAGATCGAAGAACGCCAATCCACCGATCGGCGACTATGCCCACTTCCGAGCCATTCATCTTTTCTAGCCTACGCGTTCCATTGAGCACGCCCCACTCGAGCACGTGCAAGACGCGTCATCACGCCTGATGACCTGGTCGGTACACGGCCCATGGGCTTCCCTTATCTGGAGTGCAATGTATAACCTTATGGCCACTTGGGCTCTAACTTGAGCGTTGTATCTCTCGCGCCATCATACTCCGTGGGTGCCCCTTTGACTCGACCATTTATTCTGTGCGGAGGGTCCCACAGTGCCGCCACCCAACTTTAGGGCGATGTCTACACTCGGCGACGTCTTACTCAGCGACGTCTTACTTCTGCGCGATGCTTCTCTTGGGCGATGGGCGATGATCCATCTTGGCGGTGACACATCTCGGCGATAACCGATTATTTATACTGCAGAACGCCGCTTCTACATACGGCGACTACGTTGACTTGTTGACCACCTACCTTTCTCTTGTCCACGTCATCACACCCGATGACCTGGTCGGTACACAATTGATTCTACAAATATTTTCATTTTTACCTTCCAAAACTGGTAATTTACACTACAAAACAGAGGTGGTCTAATAATAGAAGCACCTTCCCCCAAAGGTAGTTTACCTGCATGAAAACAGATTTTTGGATCAAAATTTGAATGACTTTCAAGAACCTAACTCTTGATATTAATTGTTGGAATTGTAAGCCTTAAACAAGAGGGGGTGAATTGTTTATAAAAAAAATTCGCAAATACTGAAGGTAGAGTGAAGTTCAATGAAGAATCAATGAATAAGAAACCAAATCAGCCAACAAATAAACTTGTTTTAAGTTTATTCCTGAAAACAACCGATTGTTTATGCGAATCAACCGATTGTTTTTACAAGCAGTGAATAAAAACAAGCTAAAACAGATTTAGAAGAGATACGGGATAGAAAGAGCACGCAACAAATTTATACTGGTTCACTCTTAACCAAGAGCTACATTCAGTTTTCAAAAACCTCTGAGAAATCCACTAAGAATCAAAACCTTGATTACAAACCACACACACCAAAGAGGTGATCTTGAATCCCTCAAGAATACACACCTTCTTTGGCTAACAATACACCACAGATCAGAACACCTTCTAGATTTGCACACACTAGTCTTTACAGATTTATAGAGATTAAGAGAGAAAAGGAATGATCACACCTGATACAATGAATTAAAAATTACAAAGCAATCCTATTCCACTCTTTAAAAGAATCCAAAGCTTGAAGCAATCTTGGAAAAAACTGATTTGAAAGGTACAATTTTATTTTCATAACAACTAGGAGCGTATAACAAATTATTTATACTCCAATAAGCTGTTAAAAACATTTAATGCAAGAGCCAAATCAGTTTTGAATCATTTAAGACAGTTTTAACAAACTTAATAGATTCTATTAAGAATTTTCAAAAAACAATCGGTTGATTTCTCGAAACAACCAATTGAATTGGTTTGACAACAAAGTCAAACAAAGTTAAGCTTTTCAAATCCTTTTCAAAAACCACGAAGTGTAAAACAATCGATTGAAACGATAAAACAACTGGTTGTTTTTCCACTTCTTTAGAAAACACTCTTTTTTTAAAAGATCTTGATTAAAACAAGTTTGGATCATAACAAAGAGTGGATTTACAAATTCAAACTACCCAAAACACACACAAGTAGCACCCAGGCCTTCAAGCAATCCTCATAGATTTGGAGACATCAAAGTCTATCTTCAACATCTTCTTCTCTACATTCTCTTTCTGGAGAACTAATATCTCCTATTCTTTCTTCTTCTTCATCTCAACCATCTCTCTCCGCAAGATATTAATAGTGTCATCTACTCAGCTTCTGACATCCTCTCGTTTACCATATTCCTAGTTGAAAACATTTGATCTTACCATCACAATCAATAGAACTGATATTCTCGTGAGCTTCTATCATTTTTCTTCTTTCGCTTTAAGATTTTCCTTTCTCTTTAATTTCTTGCAATTATTTCATACACTTTCCTCCATAATTATTTAAGTGTGTGCTGAAAACGTATATAATAAAGTTTAATATGATTAAATATATTTATATTAATCGGAGATCAAATCATTCACCTTGATAATTATTTGCTTAAATCCATAAATTTATAAAGTATTGCTAAAAACAATAAAAACATAAAATTATAAATTTAAATTACTAAACTTTTTAAATCCACTTTTCACATCAAATACTAACATAAGCATATTTAAACTAATACTATATAAAAAAAAAACTTTTAGGATAATATTTCAAGATTTAATAAATAAATTTATGTTTTTGTAAAGTTTTATTATTAAGAGGATGGTCATATTTCAAGTATTATTAGTTAGGTATGCTGCTTCCTTGATTGGCAAATATTGTGGTTTGTCAAATCGTGGCATCGAATAAAATTGACACATGCATTACAGAGGAAGAATGAACCCATTAAGGAATAATAACAATGGTTAGATTGACATCTAAATAAATTATTATTATTTTATTATAATATAATATTTTATTTTTAAAAGAAGTTATAAAATAATTACTTTTTATATCAAAATATTAAACAAATTTTATACAAATTATCCCATATCGAGCATCTTTATTTTTTCTAACCCTAATTATTCATTGAGGGGTTTTTTTCGTTTTCTGAAGTGTTTTGAGATTATTAATTATATCAATTATGTCTTGTTAGCCACTGGAAATATTCAATCAATACAAATATAATGAAAGAAATCCTTAACTTTTCAACTACTTCTTTTCTTATTCTTAATACAAGTGGTTCTGCATTAATTACTTTTAACCATATAAAGGTGTATTGTTGAAAAAAATAGCTCAAAAATTAAAATAGCTACTGTTTTTGGAGAAAAAAAAATATAAAAAACTAAAAACCTTATTATATGCGCATCCGGGGAATCGAACCCCGGTCAGTACCGTGGGAGGGTACTATGATACCACTACACCAGATGCGCTTTTATTGTCACAAAACATATAAACATTTAATTAACATTTTCATAGCATGAGTTTATACTTAAGTGTACTTGTATCTTCTTTAGTTTTTATTTTTATATAATAAATTTTATGTAAACAATAACTAAAATTATTATTTTGTAAAGAAAATAATAAAGTGAATGTCACTTTATTTAAGAAAACATAAGAGAAGGAAACCGTTTGTTATTTATTAAAAGATGATGGGATGAATGTTTATTTAAAAAAATATAAGAAACATGAGTGATATTTATTGAAAACACGTAGTGAGTGAATTGTTTAAAACTTATAGAGAACATGAATTTGACTTTATTAACGTATATTTAGTATAATTTCAGTGGATGTAATTAAAATTTTTCCGAATTATGATTTTAAGCCGTATTATACGATAAATTTGTTTCTCTAAACTATTTTGATATGTTTACCTAAAAACAATCTATTTGATCAGTTGAGTATATTTTGTTAATTTTTTTTTTATCTATTTTCCTTTTTACATTAACATTTTTCTTAATTTTGTCAACACACTTGATAGAAGAAAAAGAAAACATTTATGAATATCAGTCATGAAAAAGATTGCAAAATAAAAAAGGCTCTCTCTTCTCTTATTTAAATCTCAATCCTAACAATATTGACTAAAAACATTAATTGACCCTTCATCCATTTTACTTCTGCGCAAATCTTGTCATTTACGATTTTTTTTCTCCCTCGTTATGGTAGATGTTCGTCGCCATAGTTGCTCCGCTTGCACTATTTTAGACCACTGTTAGAACATATTATCGTTGCTAGGAACGACTTTCATCACTCATTATCTTCATCATGTTTGGTGTTATTAGGTTTGGGTTCTTATTTGTTGTTCTTCTTTCATTCTGAATTGAATCTTCTAGAAAGTTTTTAAATTGAATATTTTAGTATTTATTTCTTATAAACTAAATACATTTCAAATTATAATATTTAGAAGATATTTTCGGATCTAAAATTACTTTTTAGATTTTATAATATGAAATATAACTTTCAAAATAATCAATGCACCAATGAATTCAAGATGATTATGACTCCTATATATTATTTTAAAAAATTTACTGTTTTCTATTGTGACTTGGTTTAATCTATAATTTAAAATGACAATTTGTGTGTGAGTATAAGTTAGAGTGATGTATAAATTATTTTTATATTTTTTATATTTATCATCTCTTTCACAACTTAACAACATATATATTTTTTTCTTATTGTCTATTTGTTGTATTAGACCTCAAAATGATAATTACAAAATCAATTTGAAATACTACCACGCGCACACACTCATTCAAGTAAGTTATCTCATATACCAAACACATACACAAATACATTACAACATAAATACATATCTTATGTCACATTATTTTTTACTAATAATATGAAATTTGACTTACCTCCTCTATTGTAAAAGGTCAAATACAAACTCCTCCAACCAATTCATTTTTTATTGCCTCAAACATCACAATATTAGACATCTATGTCAGACAACTTATCCATTTTCATATTATATTTTGCTTCAAAATCGGATTCCATTTTTATATTTCATAATCACTACTAAAGCAATGATAAGAGTGATCACAAAACATTGTAATACTTAATATTGAGGTGCAATTAGAGGATGTAAGCATGAATTTAAAAAAATAAAAATAAATAAAGCAATTGCACAACTAAGGCTTCTGGATTGCACACCCCACAAGGAAAATTTGATTTATTGGATGAACAATCCATAATACATTTGATCTTCCAAAATGTATTACAAAATGTACAATTCAAAAATCAGATTTGTATTTTGGATTGTGCAATCTATAATGACTTCTGAATTATATTTTCTAGAAGACCAAATGTATTTTGGATTCACGGTAAAAACTTACGACAAAAATTCGTAAGTAATGGTAAAAGTTTGTATGTAATGGGAGCATAAATAATTTTGTAAGAAATTTTTTTTGTTAATAAACATTATTCCACGTTTCTCACATGTACTCATCCGTATATAATATTATCATTATTTTTAATATTACTACTTGTTATTATAATTATTTATTATTGTTATTACTAATATTATCAACAATCTAGTGTTGAAATTAATTTAACTCAACTTTCTAGATCTAAACCCTAAATCCAAATTCCATGAGAAAATATAAAATCTATAACCAATATGTCATACAACTTTGTTATCATATTATTATTATTCTTAATATAATTATTATTGTTATTATGATTATAATTATTATTATTAATATTATCTTTTATATTACTGATAATAATAATAATATCATTACAAATAATAATATTATTATGAATAATAATTATAATTATAATAATATTTTTAATAATAATAAAAATATTGATATTGATATTGATATTAATAATATTTATAATATTGTGAATAAGAAAAAAAATACTCATAACAATATTAATAACTATATAATAATAATATTGTTATTATCATTAATATTATTAATTTTAATAATAAAATTATTAATTATAATTTTATTAATATTAATTACTGATATATAGTCGTAGATAATACTTTTATATATATATATAATATTTTTTATCAATATTATTAATATTACCCACAAACGTAGATTCTTAGGTAAATTATTTACGAATCTACTACATTCGTATATAAATCTAACTAATGATCTATATAAATAATATTAATAATAATAATTATAATAATATGAGTATTAATATTATTTTTATGAATAACAATATTAGTTGTAGTATTACTAATATTAATATTAATAATAATATAAATAATATTAATAATAATATTAATAATAATGTTAATAATAATATGAAGAATACTAAAATTAATATTAATTAATATTATTTATTATTATATTATTATTCTTATTACTTTAATAATATTTTAAATAATATTATATTGATAATATTAATAATAATACTAATATTATTATAATAGTAATAATATTATTATTAATACGTGAATAATAATCTTCTGTATATAATATTGAAGTTACTTATAAATACAAATTTGTGGATAATGTATCCACAATTTAATATTTGTATGTAAGGTTAATAAGATTTATAGATAATATTTATATGTAATACCAACAGATAAAGATTAATGTGTAACAATTTGTGTGTAATTTTTAATTTTTTTTTGTAATAATTGAACAGTCCAAAAGTTAAAATTGATTTCCCCATTTTGTAATGCAGAATACTATATTAACTTTCAAAGAATACTATATTAACTTTCAAATGGTACAATTTGAAATTCCAATAATTTTTATATAACATATTGGATTAATCCAATAAGTATAATAGTTAAATTAGAAATCGTTAACCAAAGAAACATCCTTCAAGTAAAAAGAGAAACTTATCTTCCCTCCATATAATATCTTCATTTCACTATAAATCCAACAATATAATACACTCTACACTTCCAACAATACCACCAACACCATTATCAAAGACCCCACAAGCATGAACTATGTAAAAAGTCTCAAAAAAGGCACAACAGCACAATACCAAAACAAACAATACTCTCTAGTGCAATTTGATACCAAAAGGGTCAATTTGAGAATTTAAAATTCATGGAGATATTAGAAAAAAATGATATACTGCAAACCTCCACTCTAAGCATTATTGGCTGAATAAAAAGGAGGCCATTATAGAACAATTACGCTAATATGGCTTTCGTTTGGTAATTTCTTCATGTACGTTCATATTTTCCTTTTGCACCTCATACTTTCAAGAATATCGAAGTTACCTTTGACACTAGTTTGCTTTCACAGTTAGTTTTCAGTTATTCAATTTTATTTTATTTTTAATTTAGAATGTGAAATCTAGAGAACATTTTAAATTATAGAATCTAAAAATTAAAATTTGTGATTTTTTTTTAATTTCAGAATATGTGGAATATAAAGAATGTGCAATTCATAATAGAAAAATTTTAGTATGGAACTGCAATTAAGTATATTCTAAAATACAAATTTTGTAATCTAGATTGTACAATCAGAATGCAAATTTTGTGTTTAGATTGCACTATCAGAATGCAAATTTTGTGTTTAGATTGCACTATCAGAATAAAAATTTTGTAGTTCAGATTATACAATTAAATACAAATTTATATTTTAGATTGTAAAATTGAAAATGAATAATTTTGATATATTTTTTTTATATTTTAGATTGTAAAATTGAAAATGAATAATTTTGATATTTTTAAAAATATGGAGGTGCATGAGAAAATCATGGGTGTAAGAAGAAATTAAACCATCTTTTCCCAATTGGCCACCTTGCCAAATGATAATTACAATACTCATGTGTAATAATTCCACTATCACTAGTTTTAGAAATAAAAATATATAATAAGATATAGTTAAAGTATATATATATATATATATATATATATATATATAAACTTAAAAAATTATGCACACACGAGTATAAATAAATACATGCATATAAAAGTAGTATCTCCTTCTAAATTTTCAACTAGTACACACCATTACTAAAGAAGAAGGAAAGGTATAAGAAATCATTAGCAACATAAACAAATATAAATTTATTTAATTAAACTATATGTTTTAGTAAAAAGAAATAAACGCATTAAGAATAAAACAGTTACTAGACATACAAAATTATAACTTTTTTATTTTTTGTAGAAGCAGATATTAATATTAATTTGAGTGAATAAATGAAAAGAAATACCCGCAGTATATATATTCTTATTTTTTAAAAGTAATTTACAAACAATGATAAGATATTTCTATAAATTTCTTAAATATTTTTACAAACACTTGTGATAAAAGGTAAGTTCAAATAAGTTAGTTACTACAAGTCTTCCAAAATCTAGTCATATTTTATTGTGAGAGTTTTTTATACTTTTTTTGTGAAGGTATTTTCTGATACTATTTTATTTGAGAAAAGTACTGAGCTGTGGTATCATCACAAATTTAAAATAAAAATAAATAAAAAATAATAATTTTTGCGCAAACCGAGTGAGAGAGACAGAGAGCGCGGAGTTTTAGTTAGTATTGAACAAAAACTCAACGGAAAAGCTAACAGTTGAAGAAAAACTCCTTCTCCTTCGATCTATACCATTACATTTTCAATTACACTCTCAAATCTCAATCCTTCGGGATTTGAGCTTTCTCCTATTCTCCCCTTCATCTATCTTCCTCTTTTCTTTACCTTTCCATTTTCCGTGAAATTCCGCTTTCTCGCAACCATGATTTCCTCCAGCAAACTCAAATCCGTGGATTTTTACAGGTAACAATCTTCCTTTCTTCACATCTGTCTCTATTTTCTTTTCTTCCACAATCGTGCATTTCATGTTTTTGGATCACCTTGTTCGTTCAATCCATCTATATATTGAATGCACGCGCCAATCTTCAGTTGCAACGGTGGCTCCGTTAATTTGATCGTAAACGTGTAGTTACGGATTGCTTCATATAATGATTATTTCTCTCTCTGTTATTCGCTTAGTCATCTCTATATGTGGTTTCTTCGTGGCCTGTGACTCTCTGTTTTTGGTGTAGCTGTAAGTCAATTCAATTTGTTTTGCTTCTGTTATGAATTCCGTAAATGTTTAAAAGCGGTTGCAATCGCAGTTTCGTCGTTTTCTGTGATATTTGGAATATTATAGATAAATGTGATATACGGCCTCAATTGTGGCTACGGACACTCCAGAAAACTTGACGTTGTGGCTAACATGGCCGCGGATTAATTTGTGAGTTCTGTGTGATTCGGGGAAATGTGAAGCATAAGAGAACGACGATGTGGTATTTAATCAGTGTGTCTATATGCTAAAATGGAGGCAAGAAAATGGAGGATTTAGTTTTGAATTTTGTTTGGAGTGTGCACTGACCACTTTCTACGTTGAGGATATAGATAATCCAAATGGATATTCGTCTTTCTTAATAAAGACTTTTTCATATGCATGGAACCTTGTCAACATGTTCCACTTCATATACATGTATAAGGAATCAAGTGTTTTTAATTTTTATTAGCAAAGCCTCTGGATTTTATTGGTGAATTTAATTTTGAGATATTATACTATGGACCATGTGCTATCATCTCCGAGAAAATATTTAATGTTTTCACCGGTAGGGAGAAGCCTTTTCAAATACTGTGATATGCTACTTCGTTGTTTACTGAAAGTGCTAAATGTTTTATACTGTCAGTGACAACTAGGCTAATTTAAAATTGCACAAGAAATGGTGGTATATGTAGTCCACTTAGTGTATTTGTTACAATCAATTTAACTTTTAATTGTAAATATCCCGAGCCTTGCACGTTTTTTTCTCGGAATTCATCTAGTATGTGTGGAATCATGGTTTAAAGAGAGAAGATGTTTAAAACTGAAAAGTAGGATATGTTTAATAATATTTAAATAAATTTTTATATTTGAAAAGGAAAAATTAAGGGCCTGCTTGTCAGAAAAAAAAATATTTTGTGTTTTTATTTCTTGCTTTTACAAATATTTAGAAAATAGTCATTTTGTTTTTAAGTTGATTCCTATTTTGAAATAAAAATAAAGTGTTAATGTTGTAATTATTTGTGAAAACTGAAAACCATAAATGGTAGCAATTTTTTTTTTAAAACCTAACAAGAAAGAATGACATGTTATTCTTTGAGGGAGAGTGGAATAAGAAATTAAATTACTTAAGTAAAAGTACTCACATTATATACGGGTGGATTTCTGAATGCACATAAAATTATATTTTTGCTAATAAATGTGTCTACTGGTTGTCTGTCTGCAGAAAAATCCCAAGAGATTTAACTGAGGCATCATTATCCGGAGCAGGGTTATCCATAGTAGCAGCTCTCTGCATGGTGTTTTTGTTTGGAATGGTTTGTAGCTTTTACCACTAATGTTTATGTTTATCACATGTGAAGCCTTGATGCATGTGTTCTTGGATTGATATTAGGTCTCATTGTTAGAATTTACACTCATGCCTCAATTTGGTTGTCAAAATTCATATTGATTTATTACTTGTAACTGTGTTGCAGGAACTTAATAGTTATTTGTCTGTCAGCACCGCTACATCTGTTATTGTTGACAAGAGTAGTGATGGGGACTATTTACGTATAGATTTCAATATGAGGTAAAAGGCTAAATAGGCTTTTTTCTATCTTTGTATATAGCTTCATTGTTTTCTCCACATGGGTTTGATATACAGCGTAGAACTTGTGCTGCATAATATTTGTATACCATCACTCTTGTTATCAAGAAGAAGGCGTGTAACTCTCCACTTGAGAATCTACAAAGGGTACCTCTTAGGGGTTTGATAACTTGAACATTAAACTTTTGGTTAATTTGTTAAAGAAAATGAATTGTAATATGACTTTTTATTAGACAGAAATTATTTCCTTCGAGAGGTTTACTTACCTATTAATTTTCATATATACACCTCTTTCTTCCTTTCAAGCTTCTTTTCAAACTGGAATTGGGATGGGAAGATAAAAAACTGGAACCCTGTTTGAATTATTTTTATATATTTGATATGGCGTGATGGTTCATGAAAGTGACATGAAATCAAGGGTTGCCGCGGTGATTATTGTGTTTTATATGTTTCATTATGATTTTTATGACGGTGATCATTGTGTTCTATTCATACAACAACTATAGCTATTTATCGTATTATTCCTACTGTGTATTACTGTTTATGAACTTTCCTGTCCTGTATATATTGTTTCTTGCTGATGGCTTCAATTTGTACTGTAGTTTTCCTGCCCTCTCATGCGAGTTTGCAGCTGTTGATGTGAGTGACGTGCTGGGCACAGTAAGTTTTAGTTATTTCCTTTCGATCACCTCTTAAATATTTATGCTTTTGGTTTAAGAAATTGTACTTTGGTTTTTGATTAGTTAACTTAATGTGTCATATACTCCCTGAGTTTACCAGCAATAAAATAAATATCTCCATTTATTTATTTGTTCCATTTGTTTAACGTAATAAGTTCATATATATTCATTAACAATGAGTGGCAAAGAATTGGCTAAACATGAGGATACTATTCACGGAAGGTACTTTTTATAATTTTGTGAATTCAGACCTAAGGAACCTGTAGTTATCCACTAGGAACGTTGTTAATTGAATCTTGTAGAAATTTCAGTGTTATTAAATAAACATACGTTTAGCCTTCAGAACATTTGTTCATTAATAGATTTTCAAAATTCTATATGCTATTTTCCCTTTAAATGTGAAGCCAGGGCACTGAAATATAAGTACTTCAAATAGATTTGGTACTTCTTTACACACTATTCCTTACGTTCCAAATGACAAAATCCTCATCTTTTTATGAATTTTATGATTTCCTGTGCTATAATTCCTTCTAGTCTCTGTTTGTTGATATTTCATCCTTGTCCTTAATTTGCGACCTCTTGTTTTCAGAACAGGCTGAATCTAACGAAAACAATTCGGAAGTTTTCTATTGATTCAAATTTAAGATCCACTGGTAACGAGTTCCATTCAGAACCAACTACTACTAACATAAAGCACGATAATGAACAACATGAAGAATCCATTGGAGGTGCTCTTGAACTCACAACAGATAATTTTGATAAATATGCTCACCAGTAAGTGTGTTAATCAAGAAATTCATTCATTTGATGTTGTTTATATTTTTTGAGTTTCAGCTATATGAGAGATGAATAGTTCTTTCTCTCTTATGTCTAGGACTGAACAATATTTTTGTACCATTAACCCCATTTTGGGTAACCTTTTGGCAGGTTTCCAATTACAGTTATTAATTTTTATGCTCCTTGGTGTTATTGGAGTCAACGATTGGTAATTATTTTATCTTCATTTCTTGTTTCCTCATTAGTTCAACAAATAAGGGGTTCCTCGTGTCTTTATTGTTGTCTAAAATACATTAACTTTTCTGTTTCTACTATTAATAACTTTTTATTCCTTAAGAAATAATCGTTCGGTTAGGTAGATACAATACAGTAGAGATAAAGGCTAATTTGAATGCTTACTGCAATGCAACCTCATCAACAAATACACTTTAATGGTGACTAATGCAACTTCATGATGCAGAAGCCTACATGATATGGCATTCGAAGGTTGTAAGTGCTGCACAATGCATGTAATATGCCTATATAAGATGATTGATGAATTACTAAGTTGTGATGAAAGAAATCATGTAGAAGTTGTTCTGTTTAACGTTTAAAGTTTTTTATGACACTTTCATCATCTCTTTTCTTTCAGAGACCTTCATGGGAAAAAGCATCTAAAATAATTAAAGAGAGGTACTTTAAATTTTACAGTGTTTTTCTCATTCCTAGAAATTACACTTTAATAATTTGATGTCTTATTTGTACGATTGCGTTTTTATGTAGATATGATCCAGAAACGGATGGTCGTATTGTTATGGGGAGGGTAGATTGTACTCAAAATGGAGAATTGTGCAGGAGGTACCCCTTTTTTAAGAATTCAGTTTCTTACTTGCAGCTGATAATGTGCTTGATCTTTCTGTGGTATTTATTGATAATTTAGGTTTTCTATCGTTTATAATTTTACTGAAACGTATATATATCATTTTGAAAGTTTTTCCGTGGCTTAAAGTACAGAGATAATATAGTTATAATAAAGGCAGGTACGCAGATGGATTGGTGAAAACAATGACTATAGATTTAAACTTTCTGGCAGTAGAAAATAAGAAGAAATCAGAGAATAACTCCTTATTGTTTTAAATTTCTAGTCAACTAGAGATATAGTAAATTTACAATATATATAAATGTGGATAACTCTCATCTTACAAACTGGTTAGGTAAGATTGAATTAAAATTAAACTTTATATTCTAAGATGATATTAAATATTTTTCTTTCCAGTTTTTGTTGAGAAATTTATTAAAGATTTGATATTAACTAAAAATATATCCAAAATATAGTATATTAAAGGTAGTAATATTCACCTTAGAAGCTGATCTTTTATAGTTAAGTTTAATCTCAAAATTGAAGAATTGACATCCAACACTGTTGGCTAGAGTTTTAGTATTGTGGACGATGTGCAAAAATAATTATGTGTAGGCAATAGAAAATGGACTTTATTTTTCAATTTTACCATTATTAAAAACGTGCTTTTCATCGATTAGTGTCACCTATCATCACTCGTATTAGTTATTACGTAGGGGCAATTCAAGGCAGTGGGATAGATTTTTCAAACTGGATGAAAGAGAGAAAACAATGGAAGGATTTGAAATGTAATATTAAACATTTAAGTGACTCCAAATTAGAACATTCAGAATTGAGTGATTGAGTGAGTTTTGCTCACCCCAACCTTGAATCGGACTTTCAAAAAAAGGTTGTTGTTTGACTTTTGGATGTTCAACTCATCCATGGCGATACACAGTTCTCCAATCTTGAGTCTGACTAAACGAAAAGACTTAATTAGTGTTAGTTCTAGAAGCTTCCATCGGAACTCTCAAACATAGCATCGTTTCAGAGTGGGAAACCCCTTAACTGTCATGTCTTCTACATGGTTAGGCGGGATTGATGCGTTGTGCGAGCGGTTACTTGGAACAAAGGCATGTGTAGTGTTACAAGGCTTTAATAAACCACCGTAAGTAAAATGCCTTGGTCAATTTTGTTTTAAATTAAAAATAGGTTGACCTTTAACCGAGAGATGTGTATATCTTTCAACCAATTGATCGGATAAGATCATGCACTATCCTATCGTTCATCCTTTAGCATTTTATGATTGACTTGAGTCCTCGTAAGGCCGAACTCCAGCTGAGTTAGAGTTGTTTTGTGAAAACATTTTATGGTCAACCTTAGTTTTTCTAAGGCTAGAATCCAGTTGAGTTGGAGCTGATTTGTAACGATATTTTATGGTTGACCTTTGTTCTTCTAAGACCGGACTCCATTTCAACTAGAGTCGTTTCATGAAGATATTTTATGGTCAACCTCAGTCTTTCTAAGCCCGAACTCTAGTTGAGCTAGAGTTGTCAACTAGAGTTGTTTTTGTGGCGATATTTAAAAGTCGACCTAAGTCCTTTTAAAGTCAAATTTCAGTCGAACTGGAGCTGTTTTGTGACGATCCTTCTAAGGTTGGACTTCAACCAAGCTGAAGTTGTTTCATGGAGATACTTTATAGTCGACTTTAGTCCTTCTAAGGTCGAACTCCAGTCGAGCTGGAGCCATTCATGGTTATATTTTATAGTCAACCCTAGTTCTTATAAGGCTAGACTCTAGCTAATCTAAAGTTGGTTTATCATAAACTTGTTAATGAGTTAGTCATGTTTTAAAAAAGAGTATTTATCTTCTAGATATTTAAAATTCTATAATCATTACAACTAAATTTTAAAATATTTTCAAACAAACTATTTTGTTAAAATAAAAAAAATATTTATATTGAACATATATTTAAATTTAAACAATACAGTATATATTCCATAAAATGTTTATTAATTTTTTTATGAAATCAATCATTCGATTATTGTCTTAAAATATAATATTTCTTTTATATCATATGTATAAAAAATAAATTATTTATTAATTATTTTAAGGGTAATGTAATAATTCTAGTATTAGTAAACAATTTTAGAGAATGAAAGAAGAGACAACAAATGTATTTACGAAAACTCTTCATGATTGTGAAATTATGAAATTACTTTCATTGTCCTTCTATGTTGCAAGTTCTACACAATTCTTTCTCTTGAGATCAGAAATAGAGAAACAATTGAAACTTTGGTCTTACATTACTTCTTAGAGGAAAAAAAGAGCTTCATTCTCTCTCTTAAAAGCGATTGCAAATAGGTAAGGACAATGATGAGTTATTTAAGATTGCAAATAGGTAAGGACAATGATGAGTTATTGTTGATTATGAAGCTCAAAAAGTGACAATTATCACAAATGACTCGCATTATTACATTAGGTTTTTTTAAAGAAGAGTGTCGAGAAATATTTCACTGACCTTACGGTGTGCACTAATGTTATGGTTCAAAGCTTAAATGACTTTAATGTTCTAGTTCAAAGATTAAGTGACCTCAAATTAGAGTGTTCAGAATTGAGTAAGTATACTCATAGTTAAAAGTTTATTTTATAAGTCCTAGTTAGTTGTTTTGTTATGTAATCATTAAAGTTTGTATTTTCCTCAACCAATCTCAAGTACCACAAGTAAATATTTTCATGATTTTTGCCTATGAGTAGTTTTATTGAATCCTCCATTTGTGATTAGGCAGACCCTATAACAAACCTGTTAGATAAGTTACATTCTATTTTAATAGGAGATAAGACTTATTAACAATACATAGCCCCCAATCTTAAGTCGGACTTGATGAAAAAGCTTTCAAAAAAGGATTTTGTTTGAGTTTTGGATGTTTGACCCAATTTAGGAAGGGCACATAGAGAAAAGAAACGGGACAATAGTCTCTTTTAAGTCTTAACTATTTGATGTGTAATGTGTTACATGTGTTGATATGATCATAAAACTTAGAGCTCTAACCCTTGTTTATACTAATCATATTCCTACTATATGGGAACCAGTTCTAAAAGAGTATCAAAGATATGATCAGGATAGCCTTGGAGATTTCCATATATTCTAACAAAGATATTCGTTCTCTTGTCATATAATGTAATGTATTATGTCATTGCATCCAGGAGATTAGAATCATGTCAAGTTCATGGATTATGACCAAACAAATTTATGATATAAGTTTATAGATATATGCTTAGTTTACTGTAAAGATGGAGATAAGCTTTGACCATACTTATAAATTGAGTTTGATTGAAAGTAAACGTTTGTCATTTTTGCTAATTTTGCTATTTTTCCTCGTCTTTTTTGCTATTCATTCCAATATCCAGCCATCATGTACAAGGGTATCCTTCAATTCGTATCTTTCGAAAAGGAAGTGATGTAAGGTAACACTACAAGATCTTTTACACTTCTTTTTTGGGAAACATACTTGTATGCATGCGATTTGTGAGGTATTATATGCTTGTTTATTTGCTCAGTTATATTACCTTTTTTTCCATGAGTGTGACATATAGTTTTTTTCCTTCCAAAAATTATGGGAACGGTTCTCAAATCTTGTATAGAACGGGAATAATGATTAAAGACCAATAGTAATGAAAGAAAATTTGGGAGAATGCAAGGATGTCTGTTTGGAATAGGTGGACCAGCTTAATTTTAGAAGGAAGATCATATGGTAATTTGTGATGTTAGTCATGTCCTATATAGTAGTAATGAAAGGTAACTTGGTGCTGCTGCTGATACTTTTCCTTCTTGAACATCGTAGCCGTGAATAGTTCTATCTGGAGGCAATCTCAATTCAACGAAATCAACACGATCAATATCTAGATAGCTATTGTTTATGTACATTCGGAATATTGAACCTCTTTTGTCAGTGATTGGGGTTTTAAAGTTTTAGATTTCTGATCATATCTAATCTTCTTTCCTATTTCAGGACTGACCATGGACATCATGATCACGAGTCCTATTATGGTGATCGCGACACAGATAGCCTAGTCAAGGTAAACATATATGTAGTTTAAAAATTAGCAATATTTGAATCAAGTTTAACTTGAAAGAGTCTACCCAATGCCTTTTAATGTAATCGAACAACACCTCTTTACCATTAGAGTGAAAAATACCTGATATGAAGTATCTCACCTGCAGACAATGGATAATTTAGTGGCGTCTCTCCCTACAGAATCTCAAAAGTCACATTCGGGGGATAAATCCAATCTGGCGTCACACATAAAAAGACCAGCACCATCATCTGGGGGATGTAGAATTGAAGGATATGTGCGTGTCAAGAAGGTATAGTTCTCTATGGATAAATTAACCTTCTACAGTAATGTAAAAAAGACTCCAGTACTTCCTTGTTTTCAGTGCGAGGATGAACAAACATTCACATTGCTCTGGAAATAACTGATACATTTGGTTCCTACCTTGTTTTTAATTTGTCCTTTGCTTTTAATAGAAGCTCTTGTTTTTTAATATTAAAATAACAAAAACAAATTGTACAGGGGATGACCTCCTATTCTTTTAAAAAATATACGTATATTATGCTGAAACAGAAGCTATTTTGCTCTCTGCAGGTTCCTGGAAACTTGATCATCTCAGCTAGATCTGATGCCCATTCCTTTGATGCTTCTCAAATGAACATGTCACATGTCGTAAACCACTTATCTTTTGGAAGGAAAGTGTCACCTAGGGTTATGAGTGATGTGAAGCGCTTGATACCTTATGTTGGTAGCAGCCATGACAGGCTGAATGGCCTGTCATTTATCAACACTCGTGATTTTGGAGCAAATGTTACTGTAAGTTAATATTTAACATAAAAAGCTCTAACTCGTTAACTTTTTTATTCGTGAATGTGACTTTTTATGGTTTGTATCAGCATATTTGATTATGAATGGAGAAGTTATATAGACCTGCATCTGCCAGAGCAAGAGGCAGTAGATATAGGATGCCCAGGGCCCGATGAAGTTCTATTCATTTTTTAGACTATACTACCTATTGTTCTCTATAAATTGCATTCCAGCACTTCTCCTTCACTCATAATCTGGAAATTTTTATACACTACTGAATGCTGCCAGACTTCTAGGATAAAAAATCCAGAAATAAATAAAAGCTATGGTAAAGTTATATGGACTGATTTCTAAAGCTCTCTAATCTTCAACCTTCTTAACTCTTTGTTTTGCTATCTAAAATGTGTGAACTTGTTGAACCTAAAGATGTTTGGGTTTTTGCATGCATCTGTAGTCTCTGTTTGAAGCATCGAAAAGGATAACAAATGAAAAGAAAGCAACATTGAGGTGGAGGCAATAAATCCATTTAGAAGTTCCTTCATTAGGTTTTAATATCCTCTTCAGAGATAACACAACTTCTAATACGATCTAATCTTTTGGTGACTTTAAACATGGTTATTTCTTTCATGGATGTTTGATAACTACAGAAAATATGAGCGCATCTCCGATGCTTGGAGATTTATTTACACGTTTATCTGATATCTGTGGGCTACAGATGGAGCATTACCTTCAGATAGTTAAAACAGAGGTGATAACAAGAAAAGATCATAAATTAGTTGAGGAGTATGAGTACACAGCGCACAGCAGTGTGGCACAGAGTTTACACATTCCTGTTGCTAAGTTCCATCTTGAGCTCTCCCCCATGCAGGTCTGCTAATGGAGATTATGGAATTTGAATAAGTTTCCACTTTCCTTTATAATTTTCAGTTGGTTTACATGTTTATTTTTTTGTGAGCAGGTCTTAATAACGGAAAATCCGAAGTCCTTTTCTCACTTCATTACAAATGTGTGTGCTATTATTGGGGGCGTTTTCACGGTTTGTATCTCATATTGTGGTTCAGTACCTGTATTGTCCTCTATTTGTATGGTTGATGAGTCTTCTTGGTGCTTTTCAGGTTGCTGGAATTTTGGACTCGATTTTGCATAACACTATTAGACTAATGAAAAAAGTTGAGCTTGGCAAAAATTTTTGATAGATAGTTGTTGACAATATATTATAGCATAGGAATGGTGATTTCGCCAGATCCACTTTAGCGAGGAGGTTTTTTGGCAGATTGTTATCTATAGATCCACTATAAAGCATAAAAATATAATATTTTTTTAGTTTTTTATTCAGTTAAATGATCATTACATGGATTGGGAACTCCATAAATTCATCATGTATTTTGCCTCCACTAATTTTTTGTACTGTTATGTTGATAACATAATGTTGCTATTGTATTGGATGATTAATGATTTTGAATGAGATATTGGGACTAAATTGATAAATGTTACCTAAATGGTTAAAATGAACAATTTGATATGCTCCCTTGTGCCACCTAAGGGCGTGTTTGGTTCTACAATGTTAGAATACCTGAAGTTATAAAAAAACGTAATATTTTTATTTAAAAGTTTCGTTCAAGATTAAACGCACACGCACTAGAGGGTAAATAATCGAAAATGCTTGGTTTGAATTTATGTAAATGAGGGAATTTTAAAAAAATTACCTAGGTTTATCATATTGGGAAACACTGTAAATGCATGAGTATGATGGACAAAAAATCAGCTGTTCCTATGTTACAAACTGGTACTCGTTGCTGCATCAATTGAATTTATTTAGAACTATTAGTGCTGAATCTACTTTCTCGATAATAGAAACAATAATAGGAATATTTCTAGTGGAATATTTTTCACAGTCCATTCAGAAAAGACCGAGGAATGAGTAATTGAAAAAAAGTAAAAATATCTTCATAAACCATCAGCATATCTTCCCATAATATACTACTAATAAATTTTTTCCCAGAGTTTGTCAACAACTGTAGCAGATTTCAAAATGAAAAAAAAAAGTCATATTTCAAAACACACTAATACAAAATTTTTCAATAAAGACATCCTTCAAACGGTTTGGAAACAACCAATTATAAAAAACGAAGTGGTGTAATTTTTTTTTGCACTTTTAACAACGGTTCGCGTCAGAACCGTCGTTAAAATGCAACCGCCGTCAACATTACAAGAAAAATTGGAATTGAAAGCAAAGTGCAGTCAGGACACAAAGTCAAGTTCCTCTCAATCACCAGAGAAGTAATAACCACTAAATTGATTATATTCGATTTTTATTATACTTATTATTAATATAATTTTTATTATAAATTATATTAATAATAATAATTATAATAATTATATTAATAATAATAATTATAATAATTATATTAATAATAATAATTATAATAATTATATTAATAATAATAATTATAAAATTATATTAATAATAATTATAAAAATTATATTAATAATAATATAAAAATTATATTAATAATAATAATTATAAAAATTATATTAATAATAATAATTATAAAAATTATATTAATAATAATAATTATAAAAATTATATTAATAATAATAATTATAAAAATTATATTAATAATAATTATAAAAATTATATTAATAATAAAATTATATTAATAATAATAATAATATAAATTATATTAATAATAATAATATAAATATATTAATAATAATAATATAAATTATATTCATATTATTCATATTAATAATATTATTAATATTAGTATTAATATTATTAATAGTATTAACATTCATACTATCCATATTATTCATACTATTCATATTATTAACAATAATAAGTATAATAAAAATCATAATAATACTAAATAATTTGTCTGATGTAGTGGTTAAAGTTTCTTTAGTCACTTAAGGAACTTGTGTTCGAAATTCTTATGTAAAATAAATCAACATAAATAGTGCATAATAATATGAGAGTGATAATCATCACCAACAACATGATAATATAAAATTAAATTAAAATGGTGAAAATAGAAGTTGTAATGTTAACAATTTCTCAAAATGTTGTTATTTACGGTTTTTGAATGCTAAAATCTTGAGTAGAGAAACATTTTTAATATTTTATCATATTATAACAAGTTCAAAATTTTTAAATTTCAATAAATGTTTTCTTTATGTTAAAAAACACAGAAGTGTAAATAACATATTTTACAATGACATATTGGATGAGTTATCTGAGAACCGGTGTAAAAAAAATGTGATGATATTGTTGTAAATATTTGACACATTTACACCGGTTGGATGGACCAATCAGTGTAATGTCATTTCAAAGTAAAATAAAGTTCTAAAATCTTTTAAAGTTGGAGCATGACATATTACACCGGTTAGTCTATCAAACCGATGTAATGTCATTTTAGAGAAAAAAAAGTTTTAGAAAATTTAAAATATGGAGCATGACATATTACATCGGTTGGATGGACCAACCAGTGTGATATGTCATTTCAGAGTAAAATTTTTTTTAAAGAAAATAATATAATTATCTTACGTCGGTTATCACTTTTAACTATTGTAATATATTTATTTACCCTATTTTCTTGTCTTGCGCTCTCACTGCACTTCACGCTTTAACTAAATTTTCTTGCCTCTGAGTTGCTCTCTGCCTGAACTTGCTTCCACCATTGTTGCCACCGTTGTTGTTGTCGCATTGCTTGTATTGTGCATTCGTCGTCTTCATCATCACAACATCCACATCGAAGGGCTCCTTTCACTACCACTGCCACTTTGTCGTCCATTGTTTGTTCCACTGTTGTTGCCCCCACTATCGCCGCCATTACTGCCACAGGTCCATTCCTGCCAAGTTAGTTTTTTATTTTTAAATATTTTGATTTTAATTATAATTTATTATTTGGTTTACATATATATATATATATATATATTATAATGTATTATGTTTTAAATTTTTTTATTTGTTATATGTTGAACGCTTTGGTATTGGGTTTGAGGGTCATGGAGTATGCATGTCCAATGATTTTATATTGTATAGAAAAGAATTTGAATCATTTCACAAGTGTCCAAGATGCAGGGTATCACAATATAAAGTGAAGGATGATGACAGTGAGAAAGATTATGTGAAAAAGGGTTCTCCTGCAAAAGTATTATGGTATCTTCCAATCATACCGCAATTTAAACGTTTGTTTGTCAATGTTAATGATGCAAAAAACCTCACGTGGCATGCAAATGGGAAAAAACTTGATGGGTTGTTACGACATGTTGTCGATTCACCGTAATGGAAGAAAATTGATTCTTTGTATTTTGAGTTTGGGAGTGATCCAAGAAATCTTAGACTTGGTCTTGCAACAGATGGTATGAATCCTTACGGTAATTTAAGTAGCAAACATAGTTTGTGATCCGTTTTAGTCATTATTTATAATTTACTGTATTGGTTGTGTATGAAGAGAAAATATATGATGTTGTCTATGATGATATCGGTACCAAGACAACCTGGAAATGACATATATGTTTACTTAAGTCCATTGATAGAAGGCTTTAGGTTGTTATGAGATCAAGGAGTTGAAGTATTTGATGTATATGAGAAGGTCAATTTCAATTTGTGTGCAATATTAATGATTTTCCAACATATAGGAATTTGAGCGGTTACAGTGTTAAATGACATAATGCTTGTCTGATATGTGAAGAGAACAAAAGTTACCATTAAATTATTACATTGGGCATCAAAGGTTTCTGAAACGTAATCACCATTATCGTAGGTTAAAGAAAGCTTTTAAAGGATCTCGGGATGACAAAATTGCACCTCCACCCTTAACTGGCGAGGAAGTGTACAACCAAGTCTGTCATGTCAATGTGACTTTTGGAAAAACACAGAAGCAAAACATTGAGAAAAACATTTGGAAGAAGAAATCAATATTCTTTGATTTCCATATTGGTCAAAGTTAGATGTTAAGCATTGCATAGATGTAATGCATGTGGAAAAGAATGTTTGTGATAGTATAATTGACACGTTGTTGAATATTAAAAGAAAGACGAATGATGGCATAAATGCTCGTAAAGATCTAATTGAGATGGGTGTTCTTTGGAGTTGCAACCACAACCTCATGGTAAATGAACATATTTGCCTCCAAC
Organism: Phaseolus vulgaris; assembly: GCF_000499845.2. Lineage (NCBI taxonomy): Eukaryota > Viridiplantae > Streptophyta > Magnoliopsida > Fabales > Fabaceae > Phaseolus > Phaseolus vulgaris. The sequence continues at coordinate 28,803,246 of NC_023755.2, read as the reverse complement.
ATGTCATACTTTATCAAAATTTGAAAAATAAGTTTTTGCATGTCATACTTTATCAAAATGATGACTTGGGTTTTACTTTGGTTGATTTTACAAAGATAGTGTGGAAGGAATATCCTTTCATCATGGCTTACCAAGAAAAACAAGTTCTTTATGTGAGAGATCCTTCTAATGAAAGGTGGTTAGTTGTCGTACAAGGGAGAATTGAACATGATGTTCATCCATAGAATGACTCAAGGGTCCAATTTGTAGACAAGTCTTCATTTTGTAGACAAATATCCTTTTTGAATGATGAAAATGATGCACATGAACTACATGTTACATGCCATGATCACAATGAAGGAATATGAGAGAACATTTTAACACCTGCACAGTAGAAATCAAGTTATGTTTTTATTATCTTTTTTATTTAAAAATTGGTTTTATTTAATTTAAATATATTTCTTAAACATATTTTTATTTTTTGTAGGTCGATCACATGGATGACTCATCAAAGAAGACTAGGGAGCCTATACAACTGAGAAATCTTGTCATTAGGCGTGTGGATAATAATAGAGTTCCCGTTCAAATAGACCCATAGACTGGCAGGGCATCAGGCCCTAATCATGCACAATTTATAAGTTATTTAGGTGTCCTAGCTCGATCTAAGTTGTCTATCTTGGTACCTGATTGGGACCATGTAACTGAAGTAGAGAAGAATCTTATTTGGAAGGATATTTGTGTAAGTTATTTATTTAAAGGTCATTAAATAATTTGTGTATAGAAAATGTCATTTACATTTTAATGATTTATTTATTATAATTTTTAGATAAACTTTGAGTTTGAGACTTCGAATTTGTCTTCAATAGCAACAAAATGGATGCAATTCAAGACAAATTTGATATGCTATTACATCTTTGGCAAATACAAGGACAATTATCCTTGTGGGAAATATTTATAGATGAAAAACATGGTCTCAATTTGTTCTGAATTGAATGGATCCCTCATGGCGAGTTCGTGAACATTTCATTATATATTTCATTAAATTTTATCATGAAATTCATAATTTATGTGTATGATGTAGTTACATGAAAAAAAGGAAGAAAACTCAAATCATTTCACAAAATAATGTTACTCCCCACAGACTGTCTTTGGGAGGTAATGATTTGTTAGAGAAAAAGATAATGGAAGAAAAGTTGAAGAGGTAGATAGAATCTGGTTTTAGTGAACTTATTTGTCCTCCATCCCCTCCTAGTCGAAATAAGAATTGGAAGTGGGACAAAACTAAAGCAGGGGGGTCAAATGACATTTGAGAAATCATTAGAGATTTCTCAACGTATTGTAAGTTCATAATTGCATGTCTTATTTTTAGTGTTACACACTTATCATTACATATTATGTAACATATTGTGTTATTCTTTACATGATTCGCTAGTGGAGCAAAGCTCACAGGGAAGTTTTGTTCCTAAAGGTCGAGATGACATCTTGATCGTGGCTATTGCAACTGAAGACCACTCTGGTGGTGTACATACAACTAGTTTTGGTGTTAGGGTGAGATAGTACTTTGGATCAACTTCTCGACCCAACTTTTCTACTGCAAATGTCAGTCAGAAGATGATGGAGCAATTAGTTGCACAATTGACAGAGAGGCTAACACCACAATTAACTCAAAACATAAAAGAAGAAGTAATTAAAGAGATAATAGCTGAATTCAAGCAACGATATAATCCAATTGAACTAGTAGATGTAATTCATGCTCGTGGTTGAGCTAGCACAAAAGGTAGTTGTGATGTTGAGGATTTAGAAGATGAAGACACTGAATCCTCCTATCAGTGCAAGTTGTTTGTTGAAGAAAATCCTCCTCATGTAGTGGCCATTGGGAGAGTGTATTTAGGAGGTTCAACCATGCACATCATGCCCATGCAAGGTGATTTCTCTAGGGTGGTGGTTGAAAAAGTTAGAGATGCATCTGCTGCAACTCTAGTGCCCATAACATAGGTTATTACAGTGGGAGAGACACTTGGAACATTTATTGCATGGTCTACACATCTGATTAAGGTCATTTTGAAAAAATAAGGTATATTTCATTAAGGGCTATTAATGCTATTTAGATTTATAATTTATATTTGTTATTATGTTTTACAGGACTCTGGTACGAGACAAAATGAAAGTCCAACCATGTGTGAATCCAATCTAGGAGTTGGTTAGGGTTTCACATCAAATGTTTCAGGATTTTTGTGTCATTCCTTGGGATCCCACATTATTTGGTGTTGACAATGGTGGTATACCATTGTACATAACCATACATGATGTCTTTGAAATCGTCCAGGGTAATCAATTGTTGAACATCACAGTCATTTCAACTATGGATGATGTAAATACCCTTAATAATTACATGTTATTTAATCAAATGATGTTTCATGAATCATGTCACTGATATTTATATTAACAATGTAGGTATATGTTCGTGCCAGTTGACTCGAGGGTCTTCATATGTCTCACGATACTCCCACGCCCAATTCTCTCTGTGCCTTCGTTCGTGCCTTTCTTTCGATCAAACACCTAAAATCACAAAGACAAAGGGCGCCCTAGAGGCCGTTTGCACTCTGACGCTCAAGTCAGTGTAGGGCTGGGAAACACCAAAGTAAGCTGTAAAAAGCTCTTGTGTAATTTGTGTGTGTGAAGCGGCGCAAATGAATAACGTACCTTGTTAGGTTTATTACTACCCTTTATATAGTCTAGGGTTTCCATTGTTTCCACTACCCAAAATAGGCTTTCTGAGGGTGGGCCCTAGCACCGCTATTACCCACTCTTAGGGCAACCTAGCGTGTAGGGCTTCCTAACTGGAGTGCAACCTCTGACGGGATGATCACCTGGGTGCCACCTCGTGCACCTGATCTCTGGGATCACCCGTCCTGGGAGCGTCTTAGCCGTTCACGTGTCATGCATGCAGCTCACCCCTGGAACGTGACCTTCTCAGGTCATATCTTTTCCAGTGGCTCTTTACTTGTGTTACGCCTGAACACGTCATCCACACCACACGCATGGACTCTCGTGACCTAGGTTTCTCCCTAATTGATAACTGGTGTGTGGTCCGGGATCCACCTCTCGTGGCCCAGCTTTGTTGTTCGAGTCATCGATGTCCGACCTCTCTACACTACCGGGGACACATCAACACATCCTGGTGATCGATGTCTGACCACTCTTCAGTACCTTGGCGCAGGTGCCTCACGAGACACTGACCCATGCCGCTCGTGAGACCCACCTTACGCGGCCCCATCATTACTAGTGGTCAAATGACGCCCGAGGACTGGTCGGTACCCTTAATAATTACAAGTTATTCAACTATGGATAATGTAAATACCCTTAATAATTGCATGTTATTTAATCGAATGATGTTTCATAAATCATGTCACTGATATTTATATTAACAATGTAGGTATATAAATAAGATAATTATCAACATGGGAAATGTTGATATTTATGGTTTTCTTGAGTTGTAATCGATACAAATGTCTAGGAATAAAAATATTGATTGTCAAACTCACATTAAAATATGGATTCAGACATCTAGAAATATGATTTATATGGTTCCTTTTATGAATGGGTAAGTAAAACTTGTTACATTTAGAGTTTACATAATTATAAAAATGAATAATGAAATGTTTTATACTAGGTCTCACTGCATTTGATGCTTATTTGTCTCATGGACAACTATTGTGTGTTTTTGTTCATTGTATAGGAAGTCAAGTCCATATATGAAGATCGTAGTACAAAGGTATTTTTTATTAATTTTATTGTAAATTATATAATTTATTGTCAATTACTACTTATTTTTTTTTATTTTTAATGCAATTAATATATGCAGTGTCTTAGGTGGTAAATCCACTTCATCATCACAAACTATACATTAGATTTATCCTAGTACATTTACCTATTCATTGGAACTATTAAGTTTTATTTTTTTAGTTGTTCATTTAAATTAATTGTTACTTATATTTCACAATAGTGCAATAAGCAACAAGGAAGCTTTGAATGTGGTTATTATGTAATGCATTGGATGTGGACCATAGCCTGTGTGGATATTATAGACTCTTGGGAATAGGTATTATAAGATTTTAAATACTCTAACTTCTTATTATAAATTCATATTTGTTATTATGAACACTAATATACTATTACATTTCTCAGTTTTTTTTGCAGAAATTGAGCCACTGAACATATAAACTCTTGAACAAATCTGTCAAGAATGGTCCAAATATTTTATACAAATTAGGAATCAAAACATGTCATGATTTGTAACTTTCTACATATATGTATATTTTCATTAGTTTTAATTATACTATTTTGATTAGTTTCAATTGCATGTTTTTATATTTCTGAATATAGAAATTGATCTGGCTGGTATCGTGGTTTGATTTAACAATTAGAAGTTGGGAAAAATCACATTTTAATATTTGTTTTAAAAAAATGTGACATATTACATCGATTATGTGAATAACCCATGTAAAAATTGTAATATATTACACCGGTTTTGGGTCATAACCAGTGTAATATGTCCCTTCTAGATGCTATTTTTTTGAATTATATTTTAGTCAAATTTTGGTATTTTTACATCAGTTTTTACAATCTATGCAATATGTGATTGATATTTTACATCGATAAGATTTACATCGATAATAAAATCGGTATAATATATCTCATAAAATCGGTGTAATATGTGTTATTTGTGCTAATAATATTGTCATTATGTTGGCCTTTAAGTTTTTAAAAGAAATCACTCTAACTCTTAAAAAATGTAGAAAGGTGTAAGTCTAATTTGAAAAAAAAAAATCTATAGTAACATTGTAATTTACTCTAATTTTTTTACCGTAATAAAATATTTTTTTTTATTATTTTAAATAAAGTTTAATCTAGGTAATTTTTTTATTTTTCAGTTTTTGTTTTTACAAAATAATAGTATAAATAAGTCTCTTAACTTTTATACTTTATTTATTTAAAATAAAATAATTATAACTTAATAAATAAATTATTGATAAAAATCTAAAGATGTGTTATGTTTTTAGGATCCATTTAAAAATCCAAAGGTATATATTAAAATGGAGAAATGTAGCTTATAAACGTTTTTTAACTTAAAAGGAGTGAGAATAAGTGAAATGTACAAGTGGAGTTCCCTTAAAATTCCAAAATAAATATTTCCATAAGATATATAGACTAATCACGTTAATCTATGATATTAATTACGTTAATCTACCATATTTTGTGACTTTATTACAATTAAAAGTTGTTTTACTTTATTTCAAGATCAACAGGTATACATATAGAATACTTTTGCAATCATCAAATAAGAAGCACACAAAAGGGTACATTTTTTGTCAGATTATTTCTCAAATTTTCACAAACAAATATCAGATAGCATTCCAACTTTGAACCAAAGTCCAGTTTAATAATACTGAACTCAAAGTATAGAAATCCATAAAAAACAAAAAAAAATTGTGGAAGAAAAAGAGCAAAACTAAAAAATGATAATCAACCACTCATACAACATCATACACCCCACTTAGAAAGAAAAAACCAGAACTGAGGCCATGAATAATGCTCCAACAGAACCAGCAAAACTGACCCGGACTGAGGAAGCAGTATTGTGAGGAGGAGAAGGAGGAGAAGGGTGATCACTGACAGGAGCTGGAGCTGGAGCTGGAGTTTGGTTTGAGGGTGGAGATGGTGGAGAAGCAGCCTCTTGCTGAGGAGGTGCTGCCACTGGAGATGGAACCTGTTGCTGAGAAGGTGCTGGGGATGGAGCTAATGATTCTGTTGTAAATTGAGAGGGAGAAGGTGAAGGAGTTGATTGGTTGGTGTGTGTGTTTTTGTTGTTCCTGTCAGCCAGCACAATCACCTCCAGTTTCTCATTTTTGAGACAGTTGTTTTTGTTTCCACTGATGAAGTAGTGATGCCCTGATTGGTTGAGCTTGATCACTGTGTGACCGTCTGAGAATTTTTCACTGTATGCATCAGTATTGCAACTGCCATAGTCTTGGCTACTTACTTCAATCACTGAGTCTTTTCCAGAAGGGTAATTGAACACTGCAATTGGCATGTTTGTAAGTTCAAATATAACTCCACTCTTCTCAATAACCAACTACTTCAGATTCTTTAATTGAAATGATTGATTGTGTCATCTTTCTTGTTACAAAGTTTTAACATTTTAGTGTTGTTGGAAAGGGATATGTACAACACAATGTTTCGATCCTTCTGATTAGTGTAGCACTGTGGTTTGAAAGTTTTCTAAACTTCCACACAAGGTACAAGTACAGCTTTTTTTTATCATAGCAAATATAGGGAGAAAGAAATTTATTGAAAATCATAAATTTTGGTTGGTCTCATCTCATATTTAACAAGTCTCTTAAATTGTAGCTTTCAATAAACTTTAAGCAATGCTAAAGTATGTGTTAATAAGGTAGTGTTACTAATTTATGTCAAAAAAAAAAATTGTGTTACTAATTAAACACCCTTTATACTAAGATATAATAAACTATTTTCTCTCATTATTATTAAATCAATAATATATGATTAGAATAAATTATATATGACAAGAGTTATTGAGAATAAATTATATATGATTAGAATAAATTGTATATTATTAAATTAATTATATATGAATTTTTTATAAATTTGATAAAATTTTACCTTTTAATAAAATAGGTAAAATTTTAAAATAATTACTAAAATGAGTAAATTGTACTAATATGAAGTCATGTCAAGATGTGACAACTTTATTTTATTTGAACTGAATTCAGTACAATTAGATTTTAAATGTTGTATTCTTATGATATGATTTATCCATTTTAATAATTTTTTAAAATTTTATTTATTTTAATAATTAAGAAAAAAAAATTCATCAAATTGGTAAAAAATCCTATATGTATATCTTATAACAAATCTAACTAATTCCACAGATCCTACTTTAAAAAATGCCATTTGATTTAGACTTTGTTAAAGAGTCCCACTTGTTTCCCCTGCCTTGGATTAAAGTTAAAAGCAATGAAGAAGACATGCATAAGGTTGGTGACTTAAGTTTGAATAAAAACTTACCAAGGGAGTCTCCTATTTGAAATCTGCTCTTTTGTGCCCATTGATTATAAGGGTTGGAACTGGAGTCACTTGGGAGACTCCAACCCTTTTGGCCTCCAACTAAAAATTCATAGGCACCACAGTTGGGCAGCATCAGCAAGACAGAGAACAAGACACAGAACAAGACCAAGGCATGAGGCACTTCATTTGACCTTAAAATGATGGTAGCCATTGAGTTGAGAAGAGGCAAGTGGGTATTGCAAAGCAAATGTTGGAGATAGAGGGATGCAATAAACTGGACCAACATCATGGTTTTTGTAGGCATCAGATGCATGTAAACTTTACAAAATGTGGCAGTGAAGCTTTTCAAACTTTTTCTTATTCTCTGCCTCTTTGGGTTACTTTGATTCTGGAGCAAAGCATAAGTTCTCTTTCCTTGTTAGGAGTTATTTCTTTGAATCTTTCATCTTCAATGTAAGAACGTGCATCGGTTTATACTTTGCTTATAGGCATCTTGCTTTTTTATGTATAAAAATTCTAGGAAAGCTCACATTACTTATCTTATTTCAATGTGAAAATATTTCACCACTCCGGAAAAATTATATTACTATGGAGATCTAACATTATTATTCTTAATTTTTAAACATCCAATTCAACTAATAACTCAAAATAACTTGTTTTGTTGATTTGGTTTGACATTTTGTTAAAGATATCACGTTGATTAAAAAAAAAACATTTTATGAGTGGATGAAAATCTTAAAATATATGCTAGTCAAATTTATAAAATTAAGTTAGATTTAAAGTTTACTTTTTAATATTATTATAAAATTGAATTATTAAAAAAATGAATTTAACTCATTTCTTTTATCAGAGTTATTTAGAATATATCTTAACAAAAATTTGTTGAATTTGAGGACACCCATTATCAAGTACCTATTGAACCATAATTTCATAATATATAAATGACTATTTTTTTCTAATTAAGTTAAATTAAATTTAAAATTTACTTTTTAATATGTTTTAGCTTCTTCATTGTGTGGAGAAACACCAATCTTTTCTTAATAATAATACACTTTATTAGAAAATTTTGGTGTTGCTTTTTTAGATATCAATTCAAAATGATGGTTCACTGTTATTCTCCCACAAATATTTGGAGAATCATCTTGAAAATTATAACAATGGTGATTTGTGATTGAATAATTATGTAAAATTATTTATATTGTCTGTACACAATTCTTTTTATTAAAATGAAACTATGATAAAAAAAAAATAACTGAGAGAATGCATTATTATACTTGTATCTACCTAAATCACTATCACCTAAACACTGCACCTAAATCTCAAACCAACTCTTCTTTGAGCTTCCCATCATTAATAGTCATGACCATCTCTCAACACCCTTCACCCATCACCATACATGCCATCATAAGCAATTGAGATTAGATTAAATTTAACAGAAAATAAAATTCCAACCAATCAATTTTCATTGATTTAGATTGGTTCGATTTTTTTATTTGATTTTGATTAGATCTAGTTAATATAAAATTCCAAACCAAGCACAACCATTTTGTTTGACAAAACTTCCAACTTAATTCCTTAAAATTATAATATTACCCTATAAATATTAGAAAAAGATATATTTATTTTTATCATTCAATTTCAAACTATTATGTATGATAATTTATTTTCATTTTATAATTTTAAAAAAATCTTGATACTGAAATATTTTGTAGAAAGATTCTTCTGGTCACCACTTTAATTGTTTTAAGATTTCTTTCCCAAATTATTTTTTTCAAAAAATTAATTTACCATTAATCCATTTTCCGAAGAAAAAAAAACTTTGCCTCCACATTAAGCTTCAATTTTAGAGTGTACATTTTCAATAAGAAAATGAGATTCTCTCAGGATGAAAAAAAAGAGTGATATTTTTATGAAGTTGAGTTTATATCTATGAGGGTTGAGCGTCGAATTGCTGATGAAGTTGAGAGATCCACCTGTAGAAAATTTTCTGAAGAGTCATCAAAATTATACAATATAAGTATAAAAATGAATAAAAGAATTGAGTGAGTAATCCTTATAGGATTAATATGTATTTGTAGGATCCTGAGTCCAAGCCAAAATGATTGAAAGGATATTTAAAATAAATAAAAAATATGAGTGATCACTAAATATTTGAAATTAAATCAATTATAATATACATATCTTAGTTATATATGGGGTCACCTAATCTTATTTGATTTTATATTATTATGTTGATACATCTCCATATATCTCATAGACGAATATGCACATGAGTTCCCAAACTCGAAATCCATGGATGAGGTGCAGGTGTACTGATTTGAGGGATGAAAGTTTTAAAGTTGATTTGAGGGATGAAAGTTTTAATGTTCAATTTTAAGTAACTAGTTTTGAGGTTTTATTTTTACAACCAGGTTGATCTTTGCGACTCTCAAGAGGCTAATTTTGTTATGCTTTTCTAATTGGTATGACATGTCCCATAATGATGTATTTTTCAATGTGTATTAATGAGAGATTTTCTACCCCTTCGAGACATTTCATCTTTTTACAATTGACGTTTCAGTTTTTTTATGTCATCTAAGACATGACCTTTGAGTGTCATTGTTTCGTGTGAAGTGTTTGAAATATTTGAATTGCTTTATATTTAAGCATGACATCCTTTTCAATTTGCATTTTGATAAGTTTCATTATTTAATGAAATTTCATGCAAAAATTTATAATTGCATTTTGATATTGTTATTTTGCAAAAATTTATATATTGAAGTTTCATTATATTGCTTTTAATTGTTGATTAAGCTATGAGTCAACCCTAATTTGAAAATTTATAATTTAATAATATATTTTGAAGTTATGAGTTTAATAGAATTATTTATTCCAAATTTTATGTTATTTTCAAGAATTTAAGGAGAGATGAAGCAAATGAATATATTATGAATAAATATCACTTAACTCAAGTCCAATTAGGTTAAATAAGGGCGTAATACATAGAGAAAGGAAAGGAAGGAAACCTAGGAGGCAGTCTGTTAAGGAGAAAAGTCTTGAATCTTCTTATTTTGCTTTCCACCATCTTTTGGTGCATGTAATGGCTACCATGAATGACTAATTCTTTTCCTCTGGGATTGAATGTAATCATTTCAAACTCTTATATATTAAGGTGATACTTATCTATAACATTTCGCTCTTATTTAATATTGTAATTTTCATTTTATGCTTAAAGCTTGAATTTTTATTCTTGATTTAGATATTTGCAATTGACTGGATAGTATTTATGATGATTTGACCTAAATGAAAATACTTGATGTGTTTTAATCCTAGAAATAAATTATTACATATCAAATGCTTTATAACATTTTTTCTTAATGATAAGAACTTTTGCTAAATAGTTTATGAATCAATGTTTAGGAGATGATCTTAATAATTTCATGTGAGGAATCAATATGAATGATTGTTTTTGTTGCATCTATATCAATTAAGTAAGAATGTTGTATGTTTTTATTTACCAAAATACAAACGAGTAAGAAAGATTAACTTCAATCCCAATTGAATCAATCAACTTTTCATAATCATTTACTTTATTTTTATTCAAATTACAAGTAAACTTTATTTAAACAATGATCATATACCTTGAATCAATTTACTGCACCCATTTCAATATCTAGTGAATGTTACACATTAAGATTTTAAGAGAATTGTTCCTTGTGGGATCAGTATCCGCCTTTTAAGACAAATTATTACTTCTGATTCGGCACACTTGCCGAATTAGGTCAACACATTCATATTCAACAACTAAGTTTTTTAAATATCCATCGAATTACTTTGATCAATGGTGTTTTTAAATATTCATAGGATGGGATGATCACTTATTTTTAAATGAATTGTAGGCATCAAGTTGTTGTGACTTTGTACTAATTTGTTTCGATGTGTTGGTCATTTATTTTCAAATAACTTCAAATTATTTTGATAGTCGCTTATTTTTAAAAAAAATGTATTATGATCCAATGTCATGGTTGTTTATTTTCAAGCAACTTTGAATTATGATGATGGTTTCTTATTTATAAATGACTTCGTATTTTACTTTTCAAATTACTTTGGATTATGATGATGGTAGTTTATTTTCAAATAAATTTGTACTATGATCTAATGTGATGGTTATTTATTTTCAAACAACATCGAATTATGATGATGGCCATTTATTTCCAAAAAACTTTGTAGTATGATCTGTTGTGATGATTGCTTATTTCAAACAACTTTTGATTATGATGATGGTCGCTTATTTTTAAACGACTCATATTATTGTGATCTAATGTGATGATTGTTTATTTTCAAACGGCTTTAAATTATAATGATAGTAATTTATTTTCAAACATCTTGACAAGAATTGATCTGAAAATGATATTTTATTAAAGAATGTGACTCATTAAAACCTTGCTCGGCAAAACCCACCTTAGGGACAAAAACCAAGCTAAGGAAAAAAATACATAATTTGATTACAGCAATTTGAATTAACTATAATATATCTTCAAGTTGTACTATAACTTGTTTAGTGATCATAAAACCAATAAATTTTCTCTGCTTACCATTTTTGCAAGACAAAATCGTGATGGAGTTCCAAACTCTAAAGCAGACAATACCTCAAATGTAATAATTGATCATAATGATGTTATCTCAATACATTTGAGGTCCGAATATTGATGTCTATGGGAATGGAAAAGTGGTTCAAAATGCAATAGTCTCACTAAACTAAACTAAATACACCTTTTTCTCTCAACCCTCTGAGGTGCCTTTTAAGGACATAACAGTGACGAAGTTCCAAACTTCAAACTAGACAATACCCATATGCGATGATTAACCCTAATGACATTATCTCAACGAATTTGAGATCAAAACATTCACATCGTTTGTAAGAATGGAAATGTGGTTCCAAAGACGAACCCTCATTTCCCTTAGACAACAATTGAGGACTTGTTTTGATATGCTGAATAATCACAAATTACTTATGAGTCGAAATCAATGACATACTAAATACATCTTCCTTCCTTAATCTTTTGAGATATCTTTTAAAAATTAAATCATGATATAACTCCAAATTTAAAACAACATAGTATCTCAAATATAATAATTAATTTTAATGATATTTATTTAAATCTTTAACAAACTCACTTTTTTTTCTTCCTCTAATTTTATATTTGACCTAATTCTCCCCAATTTTCTCTCTCTCTCTTGTTATATGTTTATTATTTTTAAATCATGAACTTTATTTGACAGGTAAAACTTTTTTTCCTTCCCAGAAGTTCCTAGAAACTTAGGAGTATTTTCTCGATTAGGACATAAAGAGAAGGGAAAATGATAAGATAAAGGAAGGACGAGTCTCTTTGTCTGAATGTCATTAATTTACTTGAATATGAAAGGGAAGGGAGATTTATTCATATAAGTTACATATATATTTGTCATAAAAATCATATGCATCATTTTTTTTTATATTTAAATGATAATATAAATATTATTCATGCTATTAATGTATAAAAATTAAACTTGTATTATTTAACTAAAAATTAACATCAATCATATATACATATTCATATAATGTTTTACATAATTATACTTGTAAGACAACAATTAAATAATTACGATAGTTTATTTCAAAGTTATAAATTATATAATTGGACAAAATTATAGATTTTCACAGCTTTTAAAACTATAAATAAATATTACGAACAAAGGTTTTAATATTATAAACAAATATTGTAAACTAATATAGTTGATGTAACTATATTAATTATACAGAAAATCATTAAAAAAATTAGTTTTAAAAATAAAAAATAATTAGTCACTATATTGATTAAATTAAATATTATTTTAGAGACTAAAAAAAAATTATTGGTATCTAAATTAGTTTTTATTATTAATAAAATTTATAAACTAGATTTTAAATTGATATCTAATTAGCAATCAAGATTGTAACTATCAACTACTTTAGATTAAAATTGTCTCAATACTTTACTACAAATTGATTTTTTCTTCTAAAAATGGCATGATACATGCATTCAAACCAACGAGAAGATTGATCTAGTTTATATAAATGCTAGCTTATATATTTTCAATTCTTATGCTTTTCACAAATCCACTGTTCAAATAGTTGCTTTTACTTACAATTGTATTGCCTAAATAGTTCCTTCTACTTACAATTATATTGATAAGAACATGAGTCTATGGTGCTATAGAATGGGACATCTTTTAGATGTAATTAAGATTAGGTCTCATTATCCTTATATTTTTGTACTATAAGTCAACTCGACCCACGTACTTAGAAATGGTCAACCCAGTAGTATAAGTCACGCTTAGCTCGATCTGGGCTAGGTATGGGCCCAAAACTCGTTGGTGGGTAGCCCAAATATTTTGTTCGGTATATGTGGAAAAGATAATTAAAAACAACAAGAGGAATAACTGAATTAGTTGAAGCATATTAATAAATACAGGTCAAAGTGGTTAGGAATGTTTGTACCCGAAAAATAATAGATACACGTTAACCGAATATTGTTACTTTTGAATTATGTTGAATTATATTGTGTTGAAGATTATATTTTGAATGTTGAGATTATATTCTCACTTGTGAAAGTTGTTGAAAGAATGTCTATAAAAGATGTTTAAGACCCTGGGTAAAGGTATGTTTCTTTTTCTAAGTGTTACAGTGATATACTTATAGTTTAATGCTCTCACTGACTTGATCGTCGGAGTGTGATCAACAGGTAGAGCCCCCTTTGTCCCAGTGGAACAACATCTCCGAGTGCCGATTGGAAACAGATCAGAAGCGGAGCTCACCCATTCAATCCAATCAAGGTCAACTGGTGAGAACAACTTTTGCTGAAAAACCTTATGTTTGTGACACTAGTCATCGTGCTAAACAAATAAAATTACATTTTATTGAGTAATACGCACACAGACAATGTTTTTGAATTGCTTCACATGGATGTTTGGGAACCTTGTCTTGTGCCTTCTATGCATGGTCATAAATTTTTCCTAACTGTTGTAGAGGATTATTCGGATTATTCTTAGTTTACCTGGCTTTTTCCTATGCATGCTAAATCTGAACTTAGAAATCATATTATTAATTTTGTTACATACATTGAAAATCATTTTAAAACAATTTTTCAAACCATTCAGATTGATAACAAAGCTAAGTTTGCTATGAAAATTTACCTTTTGTCCAAGGGCATCATACATCAAACTACATGTGTTGAAACACCTGAACAAAATGAAATCGTTAAAAGAAAACATCAACACCTCTTAAATGTTACTTGTGCTTTACTTTTCCAAGCCAATCTACCCTTTCTTTTAAGAAATTTTGCTACTCAACATGCCACTTTGTTAATAAATTGTATTCATACTCCTCTACTTAATAATGTTTCTCCATATGAAATTTTTTACAACAAGCTATGTGATATTTCCATTTTACGTGTTTTTGGTTGTTTATGCTATTTTAATTTAATATTATTACTGCAAATAGAGAAAAACTTGACAGTCATATTGTCCATGGTGTTTTTCTTGGCTTCCAATCACATACTAAAGGTTATCTTTTCTTAATCTTAAAAGTCATAGAGTTGAGGTATCAAGACATGTAATCTTTTATGAAAATCAATTTTTATATCAATTGAAAATTGTTGTACATAAGAGTACCAATAATTTATCTTTACCCATTCCCCAAAATTATGAGCAAAACTATGATTTTTTTGTTTTGCAACCTAAACAATGTGATGATAATGTGGAGGCTAATACCTCTTATAAGACTTTAGTCACCCCTCTTAGACGATCCACTAACAAGAAAAGACCACCAACGTACCTTGTTGATTTTCAAACTACAAATGTTGTTTGTGAGTTTCAAATATCCCATAAAACATTTTCTTTCTCATAATGTTTTATCTTCTACTTTTAAAACATCGTTTTATCTATATCTTCACATGTTGGACCAAAAAAATATGAGGAGGCTTCCAAACATTCTTGTTGGACCCAAACTCCCCCAACCTAAAATCTTGTTTGTCCTCAAGAATAGTAAATGAATATAAATAAATCATATTTGAGTTCAAATACGAAAACAACTTTATTTACAAAACAATACATTATATTAGAAACTTATGGTGCATACTGTTCTTTGTTAATAAAAAAAAAAAGTGGTGCATATTGTTGATCAAGAATGATCTTGAAGCTTTGATGTCTCTAAATCCATGGTGTTTGATGGAAGGCTGAAGTTGCTGCTTGTGTGGGTGGGTTCTGGGTAGATTTATGTGTAATCCACTCTTTGTTTGAATCTAAAACTGTTTGGAATCAAAACCTTTTTGAAAAATATTGTTTTATAAAGAAGTGAAAAAACAACCAGTTGTTTTATCGTTTCAGTCGGTTGTTTGACACTTAGTGGTTTTTGAAAAGGCTCTGAAGCCGTTTGACTTGGTTGACTTTGTTGTCAAACCAATTCAATCGGTTGTTTCAAAAATTCAACCGATTGTTTTTTTGAAAAACCCATAACAGAATTTTTGTTAAGTTTGCAAATCAGCTTTAAATGTTTTCTAACTGAATAGGCTCATGCTTTAAATGTTTTTAAGAAACATTTGGAGTATTTAAAAAGGTTGTTTGTTATACGCTCCTAAAAAAGAGATAACAATTTAGACATTTGTGAAAGTGTGAAAACATATTTGAGTTTAAGATTTGCATTCAAGCTTTTGGGTTTTCTCAAAGAAGTGAAATAACATTGTTGTAATCTTTTGATTTGAACCTCATCAGGTGTAATCCTTTCTGTATCTCTTTGTATTTCTGAATACTATTTATAAGTGCAGAATCAGAGGGTGTTCTGATTTCTGTGGTGATTGTGTGCAAAAGGAAGTGTGTGACTTGAGGTGTTCAAGGTCACTTCTTTGGTGGTGTGTTTGTAATCTGGATTTTAATTGCATAGTATATACCCAGTGGTTTTTGGGGACTGGATATAGCTATTAGGATAAGAGTGAATCAATATAAATTGCTTGTGTGCTTTTCTCTTGCCCTGAACTCATTTAAATTTTGCTTTTAAGTTGTTTTTAACTCTGCTAATAAAAACAATCGGTTGAATCGCAAAAACAACCGGTTGATTTTCTGATAATCAACTTAAACAGTTTTGTTAGACTGCTTTATGGATTTTTGTATCTGTGATTCTGCATTGAACTTCATTATACCTTCAAATTTTGCGAAAATATTTCATAAACAATTCACTCCCATTTTGTTTAAGGCCATATATTCTAACAATTGGCATTAAGAGCTTGGTTCTTGAAAAATATTCAAGTTTGATCCTAAAAATCTTTTTCTTATGGTTGAAAAATTAGCCTTTGGGGAGGGTGCTTCTATAAACAAACCACCTTTGTTTTGTGGTTTGAATTACCAATTTTAGAAGGTACGTATGAAGATCTTTGTTGAATTTCTTTATAAAGGAATATGGGATGCAATTGAAAATAGCCATTTTATTCCTAAGCTTGAAAAGGATGGTGTTTTTATTGAAAAGCCTTGGTCCCAATGGAGTGATGCAGAAAACAAAAGAGCAAAGTTTGATTGCATTGCAAAAAACATTATCACCTTTTCCTTAAATTCGGATGATTTTTTCAGGGTTTCTCAATGCGGATCTGCTAAGGAGATGTGGGATATTCTAGAAGTAACTCATGAAGGAACTAACGATGTAAAGAAGGAAAGGAAACATACTATAATCCAAGAGTATGAGATGTTCAAAATGCTTAAAGGAGAATCGATTGCGGATGTGCAAAAGCGGTTCACTCATATTTGTTGAAGATGGTTGCTGCTCCTTCAAGACATGTGTTTGATGAAGCCATTTGTGTAAATTTCCTTAGTATTTACATTTTCTTTAAGAATGTCTTAGGTATAGTTTAGAGGTTGTTTAGAGTAGGCTTTTTGCTAGGTAACTCACCTCTTAACCTCTGACCATGTGATAAGAGCAAGCACGAGTTTTATGAAATATCTCTTACTGCATAGAAAATGAATCTGTTCTTTTCTAAATAAACAGATTGTTTTCTCAAACTGATGCTTTGATAAAGTGCATTTGAAAATCAGGTTTTATGCATCAAGTATTTTGACTAAGTCTTCATTCCATCAAAACGACTGTGTTTCACTTGTTAAAATGTTTTTGTTATCGTTTTGAAAATGAATATGTTCTTCTGTAAATGAATAGATTCATTTTAGTCTGGTGCCATGTTTCTTTTAAAAGGTTTTTCACGTTTTATACTTGCACCAGGTTGTTTGACTAAGTCTCCTACATATAACAAATTTTCTAACTGCCTTTGAAAATAAATCTATTCATTTTATTTTCAATCTGTTCTTTTTGTAACAACTTTAACTGTTTTTTGAAAGTTTGTTATAAAACGTTTTCCTATATAAAGAGAGTTCATTTTGGCTTTTAGCTGTTGATGAAATAATTGAGAAAACAAGTTTTACAACTGAGATTTAAGAATTTTTAGAGGATTAGCATGTGTTCTTGAAAGATTTTCCAAATCACAAAGTGTGTTTGTTCTTGGTTGGTTCTAAGGCTTGGTTAGAGATGTTGTCACTGTGTGAGCAATCTGTTCTACTGGTTTAAGGAAGATTTCTGCATTCTCTATCAGGTGTATTCGTTTCTTTCTTCAATTTCTTGTAAAGTGTGGTTGTAAACTCTTCTTGATAGGGTTTCTTGAAGAGTGGTGTGTGCTGGAATAGTGTTTTTCAGCAAAGTGTGCCATGTTCTTGTAGGGTTCAAGAACAGTGGTTTTTGTAATTTTTTGAATTGTGGTTTAGTGAATTTTACCTTGGATTAGGTGAAGACTGGATGTAGCTCATTGGAGTGAACCGGTATAATTGCTTTGTGTTCATTCTCTCTTAATCCCTACAGTCAATAACTGCTGAATAATCTAAACTGTCAAGAAATAAATCTATTCAATTGTAATTTACTTTGTTCTTTCTGGGCACGTATATACTGCTCTTGATTTTCTGGAAAACTCCCTAAAGAACTTTTACATATGTCTCTATGTGTTGAAACATCAGTGAAATTCATGTTCTGTGAAAGTTAATACAATTTGTTAAGTGCTTTTAAGAACAAGCATTAACATTGCATTCAAAGGTTGTGATCAACTGTTGTAGCTCTCTGTGTTAGTTCTGTGAGAATCAATTTAATCTTTGCCTACATATCATCTAACTCAATTCTTAAATCAAAAGTCATTCAACTGAGATAAACACCTTAAAGTACATAAACAGTATAAAAATAAATTTGTTCATTGCTAAATAAATCGATTTATTTTCTGTGTACTATGATAAAATCTGAATCTGCGTGAAAGTTTTAAAAGCTCAATTCCCCCCCCCCCCCCCCCCCCGAACTTTGACACTATTGAACCCAACAATATTGTCAATCACCTCATGAGTCTTGGAAAGGTCTTTGACAAAGAAGAGTTGAATATCAAGATTCTCAAATGTCTTGATAGATTTTGGCAACCTAAAGTCACGGCTATCTCAAAATCTAAAGACTTGACATCTTTGACCACAACCTCCTTGTTTGGAAAGCTTAAGGAGCATGAGTTGGAGATGAACAAACTTAATGTTCAAGAGAGTGAAGATAAGTATGTGAGAAACATTGCTTTGAAAACTGCTAAGCACAAGAACAACCAAGTTTCACGTGTTGAGAGTGAAGGAGAAACTCTTAGTTTGTTGTCCAAAAAGTTCGACAAATTATTGAAGAAGAACCGCAACAAAGAAAGGTATGGCAACAAGAAAACTAGTGATTTTAATGCCAATTATACTTGTTATGGTTGTGGAGAACAAGGGCACATAAAGGCTGAATGCCCAAATAAAGAGAGCAAAGAGAAAAAGTCAAGCAAGAAGGAAAATAAAGCAAAATAAAAAAGAGCCTACATTGCTTGGGACGAAAATGATGTCTATTCATCAAGCTCCTCATCAAGTGAAGATGAAGAAGCTAATATGTGTTTGATGGCCAAGGAAAAGGATGATGCAAGTAGTGTAAGTTCTTGTACTTCTTTAAATGCTGAAAATTATAGTCAACTTCTTCAAGCTTTTAAAGAAACACATGAGGAAGCTAACCAATTGGCTCTCTTGAACAACCGGTTGAAAGAGTTGAATAATTGGCTTGAAAACAGAGTCAAGGCCCTGGAAGAAGAGTTGGAGAATTCAAAAACTGATTTTGAAAATCTAAAAATGCTTTACAAGAACTCTTCTTGCAAGTGTGACTCACTTGTTTGTGAAAATTGTGAATCTCTTGAAAAGAAGGTTCTACCTTGTGAAAACTGTGGATAGGCTTTCAAAGGGTAAATCCAACTTTGAGACTGTCTTGGCATCTCAAAATTGTGATTTTGGAAAATCAGGTTTAGGATTTAATCCACAAAGCAAGAAAAGTGGGATTTCAAAGCCTTTTTCAAAACTGCCAAAAAAACAACCAATTGAAAAATCGAAACAACCGGTTGTTACATAGTTTTTATTGCATAAAGAGAGGCCACTCAGTTAGATTCTGCAAATATTAGGAAATATTTTGTTCCTAAAGGTGTTATGAGATGGATTCCCAAGAATTATGAGGTTCCTCATGATAAAGTTAATGCCAAAGGATCCACATTTGTAAGGCGACCAAATCTTGTTGCTTGATTTCATGGTTTTGCAGGATTGCTAAGAGATCAAGGAGTCATGAGTCACAAGATCAAGCTTATGAAGGGACTTTATGGACTTCCAACTACTGTTTTGTACAAGCTTAGTCTTCTTGAAGGCCAAGAGAAGTTACTTGATCATGGACAATGACTCATTGAAAGAACTACATTGTCAAAAGGATAAGTCTTTCCTTGTTTTAACTTTCTTGTCTTGAATAGTCTTTAATTTAGGTGTATGAAAAATATGAATTGATGTCTGTATTTTTCATCTATGTGAAGGTGCATGTAAAACTTTCTTTCTAATTCATCTCTGATTGTCTATTCTGAATTTGTGAAATGCTTTAATCTCTGTCACAGAAAAACAACCAATTGTTTCCCTCTGACAACACTACATTAAATTGAGTTAATTTCTCTATGCATTGTTTCTGTTGCAGATTCTCTTCTAAAGCAGTTACAAGTCAAAATTGCTTTTATTGTTGGTCAAATTTCGTGCAGAGAGGGTGTTATTTTGGTCATAAATGGAATATATTCCATATCTTGGAAATTCAAGAGCTTTTATGACTAGTCAAATCCACATGTGTTGACCATATGCTTTCTGGTGTGGGCTGACGTTTTTCTGTGCAATCTTGGACCAGATTCTTCTTCTTGAAGACTGAAACCCACTAAATGCCAAGAATTGAAGCTACTACCTATGCATTTATAAAACCCTATGCAGTTGTTTTTCTTCACAAAAACAACCCATTGCCACATCCTTTGCTACCTCTCAAATCTGTCATATTTCTCTTTTTGGGTTCTATTTTTTTTCTCTCTCTGCCTCCATGGATTTTACACCTCCCTCATAAAAAAGAATCAAAACCAGAGCTATAAGAAGAGGAGGACGTCTTGAATGCTGGTTTTCAGGAGAGGATGAGTTAGTTGAGAAGTATCGTCTTGAGACAAGTAGAAAAGTCATAAACAACCACAACAAGAAAAACATGAAATAAAAACCAATTTTAAAGATAAAAAATAATTAGTTGCTATAGTAACTAAATTAGAGGTCATTTTAGAAACTAAAAAAAAAATTGGTTTCTAAAAAAGAATATATTACATCGGTTCTTACTAACAAACGGTGTAATATTTTTTTTTACTCAGAATGACCCATATTACATCGATTAAGCCATCTAACCGGTGTAATATATGACCCATATTAAAAAAAATTGATTTTTTTTCATGAAGAGTGGGTGGTCATAAACGTCACATAAGTAACCACTTACAGACATACGGGTAACCAGTTTTGCGTGCATCACATAAGTAACCACTTACAGACACACAAATAACCAGTTTTGCGTTGTGGAGGAACTTGTGGCTGGATAACAAGTTCTGGTAGGATTATTACACTGGTTAAGCCATCTAACTGATGTAATATATGATTCTTATTAAAAAAATTGATTTTTTTTTCATGAAGAGTGGGTGGCCATAAACGTCAGATAAGTAACCACTTACCGACACACGGGTAACCAATTTTGCGTTGTGGAGGAACCTGTGACTAAGTAACAAGTTCTGGTAGGGTTATTACACCGGTTAAGTCATCTAACCGATGTAATATATGGTTCTTATTAAAAAAAATTGATTTTTTTTTCATTAAGAGTGGGTGGCCATAAACGTCACATAAGTAACCACTTACAGACACACGGGTAACCAATTTTGCGTTGTGGAGGAACCTGTGGCTGGGTAACCAGTCCTCATGGTGAAGGGCCTTACACCAACGTTTCCAACAACGTTTTGAGAGTTGTGTGGATCTATTTCAACGCCAACCAGTTCCGCGTCATTGTTCACGACAACGCGATTAGCACTGGAGTTGTTCCCAGTACGCCGTCACGTCGAGCGCAACAACAACGATCTCGACGAGGCGCTGAACGTCACCACCGACCTCGGTGTCACCACCAACCTCCCAATTCCAACACCGCCTTCTTCCTCCGCGTGGAGAAAGTTCAACTTCTCATACTGTTTTCAAACCTTACGTTCTCCCTTTCTCTCTCCCAAAACCACATCACCATCATGACATTTACAACAATATCCTTGCCACATCACCTACCGTTTCCACTTTTACAACGTAAGAGAGTGTAACTTGATATAGAGTGTTAACAAAACTTTTTCCTTTTTAATTTCAATGTGTGCATTGAGTATGTGATGAATAAATTTGTCTTCATCTACGAGAAGTTTCTTTCCTCGTTCTTTCCCTCTCGCGCATCAAAATATTAGGATTCTTAATTTCTTTTGTTCTTGTTCTTGCTGTGTGGGATTGCTATTGTTTTTTTTTACAGATTTTGCAGTGGAGATCTTGGATCATCCATCCTCAATTTCGTATTAGTGATTTATAGTGGATATCTTAATTTCTACTTTTATATTTAATTAATTACAAATATTCTTGCAAAAATAATATTGTGTTTCATTATTATTTTTATTTTATTTTTTAATATAGTAATTCTTTTTTAAGAAATCCCGTGCTGTACACGGGTACAGTGCTAGTATGAGTTATATATGCATTAACATTTCAGTTTAAAGATATCACACAAAATTATTTATTTTTTTATGTTTCAAACTTTTGGTTGTAGTAGTTTCTTATATTACCATGTTTTGTTTGTTTGAACATATAGTTTATCAATTTGGTTGGTTTTATTTTTCTTATACCATTTTGCACTAGCTGATAACAAGTGGATTTGATTTAGATTATCTTAAAACCTTTTAGAAAAATGGAACTAATATTTGTTTATATCATTTAATTATAAACTTTTTTTATTATATATATATATATATATATATATATATATATATATTTTTCTAAAGTCATTAGTCAAAAAGGAATATATCAGAATTGTCAAGCATAATTTTCCTTTTTTTTAAATATTTTGTTTGACACAAAAAGTTCATCTACACAAAATCCAATTTTTGACTACTACTTTTCTTGACGTATTAAATCTTAGTGACCAGACTCTCTTCAATTCAAGACCACTTCAACTCATTGCCACCAACTTTCATAATGCACCTCTCACTTTATTTTTAACCCTAAAAAAATCCAATTAAAGCCCTTATATAATTACAACTTGCAATTGCAAAGTCACATCATAAATAATTAACCAAAAACTGTATCTACCAACTAAACAAAAATATAAATTTTGATATAATAATCTTTTACTAGCCTTTTTTATTTATTGGATAAATAAATAAATAATTTTTATGGCAATTTGCTAATGCACGCCAACTCATTTTATGAAAGAAAAAGATTCCATATAGATGGGTTATTTTTGAAAATGAAATTATAACTAGTTAAATATTTTTTTTAAATAAATGAGTGAAAGGTATTAGCATACACTCACTCATTTTTAATTATGCTTTATTAAAATTAAAATATCATATTATAAAACGAGTGATTATACATTGTAAATTGTTTTCTTTCCAAAATTTTAAATCTATTTTATTTTATATATTTTCTTATGATAACATGTTGAGAAAATTAAGTATATGGTAACGCAGGTTACAGAACGTTTCTCAGAAAACATAGAAACAAGAGAGTAAAAGCAAAAATGAACGGTAAAAGATTGTAAAAAATAATGCGAAAAAAAGAAAAAAAAAAGGAAAGATTGATTATATGGTGTAAATTTACGCATTAAACGGGGAGAATGCGGAAAAAGGTTGATGAAACTTTGGGAATCTTCTGTTCTTCCTATTCCACCCTTTTGACAGGGTATTGCTACCTTCCTCCAACACCATGCCCACCACCAACTAACCCAGAATGCCATAACATTCTAACAATTAAATAAACGCAAAAAAATAAAAAAAAGTCAATTTTTTTTGTTCGGTTGAGTTTTTGGAGCTGGATTCTCCTTGAAATCTTCGTTTGACTAGTTTTTGTTTCTGGGTTTGCTTGATCTTTTCAAAGGGTTCCAGTTCCTGCGTGCTGCCAAGAATTGTTCATACAAAAAACTGTTGCCTTTTAGCTGCTCGTGTTTCCCTTTTGCTCGGTTAATTGGGATGTGGAGAGATCCGGGAGTTTCAGCTGATTCTTTCTATGAAATCCGCCCCGAATGTACCGATGTTCCCATTTCTCGATTTAAAATCAAGGTTTGTGTTATTTTTACCCTTTTCTTTTTCCTCCATTATTTGGTTTGGTCTTGTGTATTTTATCAAGGGTATCTTTGTTTGTTGGTGAACTAGAAGTATTTTGTTGACGGGAATTGATGTTGGTCTTATGTGAGCAATGCATATGAATTTGAGGTTTTGTGAATGCTTTTGGTTATTTAAGAATTTCAGGCATACACACACATGCTTGGCTGCCTCTGTAAGCTATTGAACTTGTTAACTGAATAACTGGAAACCAAATTTGTTCATCTGAGGGATGGGGAATTGTTGACCTTTACGAAGTTGTCAACAGTGTTTTTGATGTTGGTATTTTATCAATGGAAAAAGTTTTCTTTTTACAGCTTTCAGGATACTGTATCTTTTGTTTTTATTGTATTTCAAAGCAGTGATGTTGAGTATCCGCTTTAATCAATGAAACTTTGTTCGGTTAGAATAATTTATTGCACATAATTACATATTAATAAATGTTATTGGTTATATTATTGTCCCAATGGATACAATCTTGATTCTTAAACTAGTTGCATGAAAAAGAAGCACTTAATGACCAGATCATGAAATAGAGTTTGATTAAGTGAAACACTCATTCTATTAATATTTCCGTATTGCTTTTGCTGCAATAAACAATGCAGCGTATGGACTGGTTATTAACTGCTTGATTGCTAAGTACACAAATAACTTATATGATAATTAAATTTGAGTAGGGATAAAATACACTTTTATTTTATAACGGATCATGAGTAACGCCGCATGAGTAATTGTGCTTGTTGTCTTTTTTATCATACGAGACATTGAAAAAAATAAATCACTTAGATAGTTCTATATCTCAATGTAAAAGTCATGTGCCTTCTTGTGGTTCTAACTTCTATGGTGTATTTGGTTGAAAAGAAACGCTAGAATCTTTACTGGACATTGTTTGTCTCTACTTCAGTTTGAATCAACTTGTTTTTCTCACTTCTCCATTGTGTTCTGCTCATGGCCATTTTTATTTATTTTTTAGTTTTTTATATGTGGGTGGGGCAATGGTCTCTTTTAGATCTATGGAGAGATTGACATATTTGTGTTGTATATTACTCGTTCTGAGTTTTTGTCTTTTTTCCTTTTATGTTTGATTACGATTTCTTGATCGAAAAAGAAGAAAAAAGGGTAATCATACACCTTCAGCTGAGAACTCGTACAATTACTTGAATTTCTAATCTAGTGATTCTCATACAATGTGCAATTATTTTTAACCTCTTCTTGTTATGTGGTCCAGGCTGGTAAAACACTAAGTGCAAGAAAATGGCAAGCTGCATTTACTCGAGAAGGGTATCTAGATATAGGCAAGACTCTAAGCCGAATCTACCGTGGGGTAATTGTTTTTATAGTTAAAATGCTGGTTCAATATGTTTGAGGATATGGAATTTAGTCTGTCTCCTACTTTCCGTAATGGTGTAGTCAGTGCAACGTGGAACTCTAGCTTGCTGGAAAACATAAGTTATCTGTTTCGTATGGTTGAACTCTCTTGGAATCTAACAGAACCTTTTGATATGGGTATAATTTGGTTCTCTTTTGAGCATGAGATTCCATTATCATGGCTGAGATTAAAGTATGTAAAGACCACTAATTATCAGTAATCAATTAAGCTGGCCAAGCACTGCCAACTGCAGATTTCAAGATGTTGATTGGGATAAAATTTAAATTCCTTTCTCCACATATTTTCAATGCATTCTTTTTGTGAAACATCATCCTCCTCTTTTTCGTTTGCTGTGGGTTGATGGTTGCTTTATTAATTTTTTTGAATCAGGGAGTCCATCCATCTATTAGGAGAGAAGTTTGGGAATTTCTACTTGGTTGCTATGATCCCAAGAGTACATTTGAGGAAAGAGATCAGATAAGACATCGCCGAAGGTTACAAGTTTTCCTGTTGAATGCTTTTTTTATAAGAATCCTCCTTTTGAACCTTATTACTGTCACAGCCACAGGCTTGAGATGAGCCTTAAAAAATTGTGAGAGTAATTTCTTCCTCGTCCTTTATACTGGGACAATAATAATATCAGTACTTTTATGGTATAAAACTTCAGTTGCTGAATTCCAAATCTAATAGATCCAATATCACTTTTATTTTTTATGTTATCAGAATGCAATATGCTACAATTAAAGAAGAATGCCGCCAATTGTTTCCTCTTGTTGGAAGTGGTAGATTTGTCACAGCACCTGTTGTTACTGAAGATGGTCTGCCAATTCAAGATCCATTGGTTCTGAAAGAAACAAATACAGCCAAGGGATTGGCAGTACATAATCAAGATAATAATAATCATTCAAGAATGGTTGCTACAAATAGTTTAAAGAAGGTGACAGACAAGATAGTAGTCCAGTGGCTGTTAACTCTCCATCAAATAGGTTTGTAAATAATTATTTCTTAATGCACTTACATTTCATCTATTATATTTTATCTAATTTTTCTTCATGTAATCTTTAACTTTTAAGTTTTAGGCATAACCCTGCCCCACAATTATTTTCTTCATGTCCATTATGCCTGAAATGATTTGTTGTACAGATTCATTTTGATTTGCATGGCATACAGTTAGAATGTAGACTCTATTATGTGAAAGTTTTCTCATGCAATAATATAAGATCCAATTGCTAAAATTATAATTGACACGGCAAATGACATTTCTTGTACGTACATTTCAGGTCTTGATGTGGTTCGCACTGATAGGACATTAGTTTTTTATGAGAGGCAAGAAAATCTGTCAAAATTATGGGATGTTCTATCTGTTTATGCCTGGATAGATAAAGACGTTGGCTATGGTCAAGGTGGGTCATACATATTTGGCATTCTGTTTTGATCATTTTCTACATAAGAGCTTCCAGAAGATGGAAAAAAATGAAATTGATTTTTCTATAAGTTAAAATTAACTTGTGCATAAATTAATTTGCAAAAGTTTTATCATTATAGCCTTTTAACTCTTTATTTTTAATTTGTGGTGAACTAATTTTAAATTATGGAGAAGTCAATTTCATTTTTTTCTTCATATATTTCTCTTCTAATATTTAGATATTCCTATCTAAGTTCTTACCTTAATGCTCGTATAATAATATGTAACAATCTTGCACTGTTCTATGATATATTCACTAGTTGTTGACAATTATTTTAGCCTCAACAAAGCTGGTCCTGAATGGGAGGCCAACATTCATGGAATATTTAATTAGTATTTAATGCATGGTAATTTCTGTGTTTGTGTATTTTAAGTTTTTGAAATAGCTTAGCACTTCCTCTGAGTATTTAGCCAACTGTTTTTAAGTGGTCGGTCAAATTAAAACCTCTTCATTTTCACTGTAAAACACACCAACATGGTTTATGGAAAGAATTTAATGAATAAATGAGACCTACTGCTTTATATATTAGTTTATTTTCTATTTTTCTTGCGATCTAGCAAGAAATATTTGCTACCACCATTTACAACTATCCTAAGTTTCCAGTTTTAACATTTTACAATTATGGGCAGGAATGTGTGACCTATGCTCCCCTATGATAATTCTTCTTGATGATGAAGCAGACGCATTTTGGTGCTTTGAGCGTTTGATGCGCAGGCTTGTAAGCATCTTACCTGTAGACTCTATTTTATTATTAACTTTCTTCAACACTCTTTTATTCTATTACTTATTGAAAAGATTGGGGGGAGGGTCTAGTATTTGGTTATTGGTTTTTCTTGGAAATGTTATATTTTTAGTTTGCTTTCACCTTTATTGTTCACTTTTATATATTAAATCTTTCTTAAGTTGCACAATGCATATAGAGGCCAGTTAAAATTGGGATTAAGTTCTTCTAGGTTTGACACTAATGTTTAAATTATGCTGTTTCAGAAATCCATTCATTGTAATGTTGAAAACTCTCTGGTTTACTATTTTCTTGTGCATGCATACTTAGTTAGATATTTCTGTTACAAAATTTTGCCAATGTCAGTTTTACTTTTCCTTGCACAGTTGGAACTATCCTAAATTTGTAAGATGTACTTCCGTTAATAAAATTACAATTGAGCTTCCATGTTTGCAGATATACTACTTGAAAGAGAAGAATTGCAATGTATTTGTAATTTTGTACATGATAGAGATGTAAATGTAATGAAACCATTCTCGAGTCTTCACCTAACAGCACAAGCTTTTAGGATAGTTGGTTGCATGGATGGTATTTAAGCTTCAACACATGGTAGGCCCCCATGTATTAGACGTTCTTGAAGTCCTGTGGGATCTTGTTCTATGAGGGTGGGTTAGGGATGAATCATGTAATAAACCATTCTTAAGCATTCACCCAACAGCTTAAACTTTTTGGTGAGTTGGTCATTGACAGTAGCGGCGTAAAATTTTATTAAAGAAGTAGGTGCACAAAGATTCCATGTGATTGGTTAATGCTTTGTGGCTACACAAAAACTACTTTTTATTGGTAGTATTTCATAGGTTGAATCTCAGTTTCTTATTATTTGTGTTCTTGAATTTGTAAAGCGCGGCAATTTTAGATGCACCGAGAGCTCTGTTGGGGTGACATCACAACTAAGTGATTTGGCTTCAGTTACTCAAGTAATTGATCCAAAACTTCATAACCATTTAGGTATTTTCTTGCATATATTCTTTTGTATTTTAGTTATATGGTCAAAGAAGGCTTTTTAACTTTAACTATATTGTTTTTATGTGATCTTTGTTTTTAAGAAATTAAGATTGCAAGAAAATTATTTGTTATGATCAGTTCTTGTATTGTCATTCAAAGTTGTTGAATAAATCTCCTTTGTTCAATTAAGTTTAACTGCACTGCTCTCAACTAATGTTAGACAAACAGAATGTACTAATAATGTGCTGTCTTTTGATTTTGGAGGACAGAGCATCTTGGTGGAGGTGACTATCTGTTTGCTTTTCGAATGCTAATGGTTTTGTTTCGTCGAGAATTCTCTTTTTGTGATTCGTTGTTTCTTTGGGAGGTATGCTTGGCTTCTTTTGTGCTTTGTGATATATTATGTTACATTTATTGAAACAAGGAAGCTTAAGTTTGGTTTGTGAATATAACAGAAGTACCTAAGCATGATCTGATATGTTACATTAATGTTTCCTTTGCGTGTATGCATTGAGATGAGTAAGTAATGACTTAAAATTTGAAAATTTGAACAGATGATGTGGGCCTTGGAATATGATCCTGATTTGTTCTTGATGTATGAAATGCCTGAATCAGCTACTGGACAAGCTGTGGGCTCAAAAGGGAAATCAAAATCAATACGTCAATGTGGAAAGTATGAGAGAGAATTTTTGAAGAGTGGATCAAAGAATGCTTCTGAAGCCCCTCTTCCTATGTCTGTTTTCCTTGTTGCTAGTGTATTGAAAGATAAAAGTGCAAAACTACTCCAAGAAGCACGGGGTTTGGATGATGTTGTCAAGGTTAGTCTTGCCACATCTAACTTTGCATTGAATTAGATGGAGCAATCACATGGATAGAAACTATATATATTAAAATCATTGAAAAACATTTTTCCCTATGTTTTAATTGCAAATTTAATCATTTAGTCTTATAAAATTAAATAATTTTAGTCCACTCTTTTTAATATTTTTTCTCATTTCTAACAGAAAATGTTGACGTGTGTTGGTAATATTAATTATTTACTTACATAAAATATTAATAGTAGTTTTTAATCAGAAATTTTAATATTGTAATTATAAAATTCATGTTAACATGTGTGTGTGTGTGTGTAAAAACTTAAGCACTTTTGTTCTTTAAAATAGAATTTACATTAGTTATCAAAATAAAACATTGATACATAGCATCTAATTCACCTTATTCATTTGTGAAATTAATTTATATTCATTGTAAAACATTTCACATAGATTTGGAATTAGAATTTGCCTCATTGTCACTATTAATAAATATGATAATGTAGTAAAATGATTAAATTTGATCGGATATCTATGTGAACATAATTTACACTAACCTTGGATATAATTACTCATTAATACAATGTGTGTTGGAGAATTCCATCAATTAGAGATAAGGCAAAATTATACTATATAAGTGGAATGCAAAACCTTACTATACAAGTTGATTGAGGTTGCGTCACGCATAACATAACTCACTTAGTGAGATGGTAATAAAGTTTGTTGGGTCTAACATGTCATTTGTTATTGGATTCCTCCTTAGTTCCACGATCAAGATGTTCAACTCTAAATGTGAGGAGATGTGTTGAAGAGTCCACGTTGACTAAAGAAAAAAAATTAAATTATAGTATATAACTGGAGTGTAAATCTCACCATATAAGCTATTATGAGGTTGAGTTAGACATAGCCCATTTACTAAGAAAAGAGTATTGATAGGGTGAATTCCTATTGAAAATCTATGTAAAAAAGTTTTATATTGACAACGTATATAAATTAAACTATTCTCTTTAAGAAATTTTGCTTTACTTTATTGCTCTAGAATTCGGTATGATTCTGAATACAAAAGTTTAATATATTAACTAAGAAATAATTCTTGGAATAACTTTTAAGGTGATTATTATTAAAGTCAACACACTTACTCCTTTTTATAAGACGCAATTCATAATATCCATTTCATTAATTTATTTTAAGACAAAAATACCTCTAATTAAAAGAGAGAAGTTATATGGACAAACAATTAGAAGGGAGGGAAGAATGGTAATGACTAGGGTATTTTTGAAAAGAAAAATACATTGAAGATGTTTATTATTATCAATGAAATTAACCACTTTTTAAATCTTGATGAATAAGTAATTGAGTATTATATGTAAGAAGGGAGGGAGTATTATTTTTCTTGTATAGACTAACTTGCTTTTACTCCTTTGATGTAATTATTCTCAGATTTTGAATGACATAACTGGGAATCTAGATGCCAAAAAAGCTTGCAGTGGGGCTATGAAACTTCACAAGAAATATTTAAAAAAGGTAATGTTTTTCTTTGCAACTCTTCCTTACTTTTCATACCTTAGAGTTTCCTTATTATTATAGGAGGAAATGAAAACTTCATCGCAGGAAATACAATACTGCTAAATGTGAATATCAATTGCCATCAACTCTCTCTACAGTTTTTTATTTATTTTTGCTTAATGCATTAAATCAGTTATTGACTCCCCATCATAATCTCCGACACATTGGACTGGATGTGTAAATCTTCAATCCTAATTCTAGACACTGATCTTTAACCATATTTTCTTTATTTTTTGGTATGTGTTTTCCAACATAATCTTGTTTATTTATCTCCTGACTATTCAAGTAATTTTGTAATTGCTGCAGGCCAAGAAACACTAGCACCAAATACATCCAAATATTCACTGATTTTTGTAATGTATTGTATGATACACTTGTGGCATTCGCCATCCTACCATCTTTGTTCCCTGGGGGGGTAATAATGGAGAACATTAGGAATTTACAGAATTGAAAAAACGGATTCAAAGATCCAACCATCAAAACCCCTGAGCAACTGTTGTATGTGAAATCAATTTGATTTTTCTTTTTCTTGTGTATCCAAAAGAAGTGAGATTGTATATGAAAATAGAGTTGTTCTGTACAACCTTGTATTTGTTGTACTTTGTTATTGCATATGGGAAACAAGGTACATGAAACAACCATCCTTTCTACTTTTATGTGTTTGTATTCTAGACAATTGAAAAAAAATGTATTTATAATCTAGTGAAAAATGATAAACATGGGCATAAAGCCGTCTCTTTAACAAGTTCGGTTGAATCAAAGGAAAAGCTCCATTGTTCAACAGAGGAAAAACTAAAAGCTTGTGAAATAGATATAAACTCATTGAGCAAATAAATAATGTCTTATAGAAAGACTGTGTAACGAGAGTATTTCTTTGTCTATCCGTCATTCTAACTTCTTCCCTGACTCAGATCTGTTGCCTATAGGATCGAGTAATGCTGCATTTCCAATTCTGTTTTGCAGACTCTATTGTTCTACTATAACAATTTTTGCTATCCATAAACCATCATAATATTACAGAATAATGTACATTATTCCCTGATTGAGCTCATTTGGTTTGTTAAATACACAGATTTTTTTATATAATGTGATAGTGTCCCAAATTCTTACAAAGGTGACACCTAATATAAGAAGCATTTACGAGAAGCTTTCAATCTTTGTCCTAACAAAAAAGGTCCACAGAAAACTGTCAATTCTTGTCTAAAAAGAATCTAGAAGGTATTTTGAATTATATAATCTAAAAAGTATTTTTCAAATTATAGAATCTGAAAAATATTTATGGATTTGAAATATTTTCTGGATTATGTAATCTGGAATGTATATTTTTTTAAAAAAATCTGGATGGTATTTTTTCGGAATGCAATCTAGGAGGTGTAAATAGAAAAAATTAAAATCCAAAATGTATTTCTAAGGACAAAATTATTTTTTGCCTGACTTGTGAAGGTGCCCAAAGAAATTATGAAGGTGCAGATCGAAACAGCCCAAAAAGAGAGGTAATAAAGGACAACATGAAAGTATACTTCAAACCATGCGTTGGTTGTGGTCTAAAATGGTGATGTAAAATTTGTATTAAATCAATAAAATTAGTATCAAACCGGTCAAATTTAATAAAAAAATTGTTTAAAAATTAATATAATAAATTTAGTTTAAAACCCCCCGAAAATATAGGTTATTTTATATATAAAATTGTTATAATTAGGAAATATTGATGTTTTTGAAATTTCAATTTAAGTACAATTTTTATATTTTGTTTAAACTTTATATGTATTTTAAACGTTAAGAACTTATTTTTTTTATATTTTATTTCAGTTTTTAACATTTTTTTTATCGGCAATAAAAAATAAATAAATGTAAACCACTTCAGAGGTGGTTCAACCTTTATATAAAATAAAATACCTAAGACACTCCATCTCAACACTCGCACCGTTGGACGTCTAGAAATACAAAACATCCCTAACTTAACCCAAAAATAAACACCCTAAAAACAGACATCTGAGCTAAAAGATAAATCAAGAAACCCTCGTCATACAGACCAAAGGTTCGAGACACCACTCGAAAAAGGAGAATAAACCAGAGAGAGACTTGGACGTAATCCAAGACCAAGCCTTCACTTGAACCAAGGCAACCACTTCTAAACCATCGACAACTCCCCCATTAAAGATTACGTTGTTTCTATGCTTCCACAACTCACTTACCAGTGCAGTCCAAATCACTCCCCACATCTCATTTGCTAAAGCAAACGCATTACACAATCTAAACTGAGAAAAATTTAGCAGTGGATCATTATGGGACACAAACTGAACTCCAAGCCATGCAAAACAACGACTCCACACTAGCCAAACAAATGGCTATTTGATTCCACCTCCACCCTACAAAGACTACATAAAGGACTTTCAACCGCAATCACACGTTTTTCCAAGTTAACCCTAGTAGCTAGCTTATTTTCCAACACCCTCCAAGCAGTAACAAGTGTAGAAGGCAGGGCTTTACATCTCCAAAGCTGTTTAAACACGATGGCATTCTCCCCTTCTCGGCCCCTCCTAAGCCGATTATAGGCAAAAATAACCGTATATGATAACACCTCCCCATCCTTCCAAACCCAGCTATCCTCATTTTCCAAGTCAAAACACACACCTTGGACTACCTGTGAGAACTGGTACTCCAATTGCTTCTCCCATTCAAAAAGACTCCTTCTCCAGGCGAATGTCCAAACCCATAACCCATTATTCCACGCCCCAAGCTCGACCACCTTAGATTCTTTTGACAAACTCAAGGAAAACAGCCTCGGGAAAACGACCTTCAAAGCTCCGCTGCCCACCCAATTGTCTTCCCAGAAAACAATTTCCTTCCTTGTACCAATCCTTCACTTGATAGCGTCTTCAAAATTCTGACCCCAACCCTCCGAACTCCAAACCTCCTTCAAATCTCTCCACCAAAGAGAGTCCTTACTATTTTTCCCTCCCTTTCTTAAAACTCTCCACCCCCGTACTTAGAGTCAAGAATCTCCTTCCACAAACAGTCCTTATCATATCCCAATCGCCAAATCCATTTATCAAGCAACGCCAAATTAAAAACCCTTAAGTCAATGATACCAAGACCATCGTCCTCATGTGGTTCACACACCTTTTTCCAAGAAGCCCATGAAACCTTTCTTCCATCATATTCCCACCCCCATAAAAAATCCCTTTGTAATCTCACTATCTCATTTGCTACCGCAAAGGGTATTTTGAATAAAGACATATAAAACAACAGAATAAAGGAAAGTACCGACTTATTCAGGCAGATCCTCTTTGCCATTAACAAGAACCTACCTTTTCACTTGCTTAGTCTACTCCTCAGCCTGTCAACCACCCCAACCCAAAACGTTCGTCTCTTATGGCAACCCCTACCTGCATTCCCAAGTAAACAAAAGGAGTTACCATCACTTCACAATTTAGAATGGCCGCAAAACGATGAATCCTTATCTGATCGACCCCCACTCCACCAATCCTGCTCTTCGAGAAGTTTGCCTTAAGGTCAGAAGAAAGTTCAAAACAATTCAAAGCCACTTTTATATTAAAGACACTTTCAATGTTTGCTTTACAAAAGAATATGGTATCATCAGCATATTGCAACATGTTTACCTTCACTTTTTTCCCTCCAATTTCCAAGCTATCAATCATATTCTTCTCAACTGCCATCCTTGACACTCCCGTCAAACCTTCAGCCGCAATAAGGAACAAAAAGGGAGCTAGCAGCTCACCCTTCCTTAGTCCCTTCTTTGGCAGAAATTCCTTAGTCTGACTACCATTCACAAGAGCTGACACTGAGGACAATTCTAGACACCCCTTAATCCAATGAATCCATCTACTACAGAATTCGACCCTTTCTAACATATAGTAAATGAACTCCCACCTCACAGAGTCAATGCCTTTTCAAAATCCACCTTAAAAAAATGACCATTTTCTTCTTTCTCTTCACCTCATTCAAAACTTCATTGGCTACTAACATGCTATCCAGCAAACCCCTTCCTTTAAGAAAAGCATACTGCTTGAAATCAATGACCTTACTAATCACCTTTTTCAACCGTAAAGACAACGCTTTCGAAATGATTTTATACAGACATCCAACCGGAGAAATAGGTCTAAATTCAGCAAACTGTTGTGGATTTTCAACTTTAGGAATCAAACATAAGAAATACACATTTGACCCCCTAGGCCATTTACCATTAACCTCGAAATCTTTCACTGCCGCCATAATGTCCATCTTAATGAAATCCCAACAAAACTTTATGAAACCTATATTAAAACCATTTAGCCCAGGACTTTTCGAACTATCACAACTCCACACTGCTTCCCTAATTTCCTTTTCTGAAAAAACATCTACTAACATCTGGTTATCTTCTCCAAAGGTAGATTTAAATATGACGTTGTCCAGCTTGATCGAAAGCTCTTCATTTCTAACAAATCTGGCTTCAAAGAATTCTCTTACCTTTTTTTTGACCTCGTCCTTATTCTCACACCACTGACCATTCTCTAAGACCTCGTGTAACTCATTCTTAGCCCTCCTCCATTTAACTGACGTATGGAAAAACTTTGTATTGAGATCTCCTTGCTTCAACCACTTTTGTCTTGCATTTTTGCTTCCAAATCGCCTCTTGCTTAAAACGATTTTTGTTAAGATATGCTAAGAAAGACCTTCTTTCCTCCCTTTCATACATATCGAGCTCATTTTCTTCATCTTTTATGTCCAACTCACTAATCCTCTTTGCAACCCGTCACCCAGTTGATTCACATTCCCAAATATCTCTTTATTCCAAACTTTTAAATTCGCTTTAAGTTTTTTTTTTTTTTTTTCAGTTTTTCTTTGAAAATATACATTCCACCACCTTGCACCTCATAGTTGGGCCATCTTTCTCTCAGGAACACCTTAAACCCACTGTCACTTTGCCAAACATCCAAACTCCTAAACGGTTGCGGGCCCCAGTCAATATACTCATCTCAAAGAATTATTGCGCAATGATCAGAAACAAATTTACTAAGAACAAACTGTTTACAATGCGGCCAAACATCACACCATTCCTTTGACACTAGAAACCTGTCAATCCTGCTCTTCACTAACCCGTTTGGTTTATACCAAGTAAACTTTCTGCCAGTCAACATTATTTCCCTACTATACTCGGATACCAAGTAAACCTGTCAATTCAACTTTCTCAATAAAGGCATTAAAGCCTTTTATTTCCCTACTATACTCGGATACTGACACCAAACTCTTCCTCTCCTCTTTTCTTCTGATAGAGTTAAAATCCCCCATAACACACCAAGCCTTAGATAATTGTGTCAACCTGTGAACACTAATCTCCTCCCAAACCAATCTTCTCCCACAATGAACCAGGGCAATATACATTCACGATTGTGATAGGAACCCCAGCCCGGCCTTCCAAAGCCCCTCAATAATAGAAAAATTCCTACCATTAATAAACTTGGATATCTGAAAGCGCTTTTTCTCCATACTGTAATAATCCCACCAACATTATTGCTTGCTGCGTTTTCAACCCAATCAACTTCATTAGAGCCGCACAAAAGAAAAACACTTTCTTTACTTAACTTCTTACTAATCAAATTTCTTAGATAATTTCTTTTGATGTTACCTCCTATCCCTCTTATATTTATACTAATTATCTTCATCATCTAAGAAGATTGGACTCCCTTTCATTCCTCAACTTGCAGTCGTCCCGACTCTCCAAAAACAATAGACTACGGATCACAAAGTCTTCCAGATCAGCCGCGTGTACCCCATTTCCTTACCATGACACCAAATTTTAGCTGCCTCAAAACCATCATTTTTCAGCCTAAAAATTTTGTTGCCATTCTCAAAAGCACTATCTGACTTTAAGATAGAAATAGACCTCACCACCGGATTCTGAACCATATAGTCACCCTACTTTACCCTTACTTCAACTAGATTACAATCATCTAAAGGGGGAAACGCTCTTTCCACACCTACCTCACCAAACACCGCTTCTCCGACCAAACCCTCTGTCTCTAACTCACCCCTTCCGTCGACCTCTCCCACCACTCCCGTATGGTGACTACAAGGAAGGAGCCATCCTTTCTTCAGACAACCATCCCTTGCCAAACACCGCACCTCTTCTTCCTCCCCCAAGGTCTCCACTCCAACCCCACACGGTTCGATGAGACCCACTTCCAGCAGGGAATCACTAAGCTGCCGACAAACACCTTGCAGCTCACACTCCACAACTACATCCTGCCACCCCCTTGGAGACTCTTCCATTGCCCCTACTCTTAGACTCACATGTCCACCATGTCCCTCTCGGTCCGCAGCCCCTACACCCCCCACCTCTGAGACACCGACCTGCTCCTTCTCTACTTGAGATGGGTCCAGCCCACCACAAACTCCCACCCCATTCACGCCCGAAAACCCCACGTACCATGCATCATCACTCCAATCCACGTGCGTTTCCTCCTGCATTAATACCAAATTGGCAAGAAGCATGTGGCTCATGATTGCGTGACTCCACTTTTAATCCACTAACCACATGCATTCCTTCAACCACGTTTTGAGATTCCAATTCATGATTAATACCATGCACTTTACGTTCCTCACCATGCTCCATTATTAATGTGCCAACCTCCACATTTAATCCACTAACCGCATGCAATCCGTCAACCACTTTTTGAGAATCCAATACATGATCAAACCCATGCACTTTATGTGCCTCACCATGCTCCATTATTAATGTGCCAACCTCCAACTCCTCCCCACTACCCATTAAAGCATTTAATGCAGGATTAATATCCCACTTTTGTTGTGCCACCTCATGCTCCACATTAATGGTGCCAACCTCTCTCTCCTTCCCACTACCCAATAGAGAGTTTAATGCATAATTTAGGCCCACTTTTGATGTGCCATACCTAGACCCAATTCTGCATGCACCACCGAACCCTGGACCGTCGCCTCTTCACATTCTCTTCCACCATTGCCACCGTCGGAAACTGAACCCACAGAGTCTAAGCACTCCCTTCCACCTCCTACTTCCGAGCAAGCATCAGAATCCGACATTGAGCGGGCTCCCCACTGACTAAAAATGCTTCTCAACTTGCGGTCTGGAATACACGCCTCCTCTTCGAAAGACACCAAGCACACAGTTCTATTAATGCACACTTCCTTCGTCATGTTTACCCCGCCGGGATTCTATCTCGAAAACGAACGTACTCCAAAACCTCCCTAGCAAGAGTTGCTTGATCCACCTCTACCACTTTCCCGACTAAAGCCCTAATACTTTCAAAACACTGATTACTCCAGAGTTGTAGAGGAAGACCTCTACAACGTACCCAAGCATACCTTTCGTTTACTGCAAAAGATTCATCCAAGGAAGAATCGAGACGAACATTCCAGCAAACCAATCTTTATTTTTTTCAATAAGTTTACCAATAAGACCATCCTCGTTGCAGGACAACAGTACATAATTGTCCCCGAAGTATCTTAACCTAACAACACTAAAACCACCCATAATAAAACTCTCTTTAATCAACTGTATATTAGGTGCTTCTGCCAGAAAACCTACAAACCAGGAAGAAGATTCTACCTTAACACTAAAATGAGAAGCGACCCCTACTCCATGAGAACTGCTCGGTTTCTTTCCAGAAACCACCTGATCGAAGGAGAGTTTTTGTTGCTTCAGTTGCTCCTGCTCCCTCGACCTCCACATCTTACGAGTTTGCTCCTCCATCATCTTAGACCCCATTCTTTCCTTGACCCTTCATTCCTACAGTATTTAGGTAAGTTCACCTGTAATTTCCACGTACCAATTCAAATAACGTCCAGACTCCTTTCCAGGAAATAAACATCTGCCACTCCTTGGAATCCGACAAAACCAAACCTCTGCTTCCTGGAATTAAGCTTATTAGAAATGAACACGTCCATACCCTTTTCCACCTCGGAAAAATCTTCCATAGATCCTTCACAAATAAATGATATGAAAAGTTTGTGAAGAAGAACGATGTATCCGCCATTGGCCTAACCCACCCTTCACCGGAAAACTTCCTTCTAATCCTTCTCTCTCTTCTCTCCCTATTACTCCATACTACCCCCATGAAGTATAATTCTACTCTTCCGTTTTTAACATAATAAAATATGATATTATATATTTTTAAATAGTATTATCCTACGAGAAAATCATGAAATAGAAATCAATTTTAGAGACAAAAAATAATTAGTTGTTATTGAGATTAAATTAGAGACAATTTTAGAGACTAAATTTTTTATTTATTTCTAAATTATTTGTACCGACCAGGTCATCGGGTATGATGACGTGGACAAAAGAAAGGTAGGTAGTTAAGAAGTCAACGTAGTCGCCGTATGTAAAAGCAGCGGTCTGCAGTATAAATAATCGGTTATCGCCGAGATGTGTCACCACCGAGACCGTTCATCGCTCATCGCCCAAGAGAAGCATCGCACAGAAGAGACATCACCTAAACGGACATCGCCTGAGTAAGACATCGCCTAAGTAAGACATCGCCCGAAGAGTCAACCCGCATGACGTAAGCATTTCACAGAGGGGGGGCCCACACGATGGGATAACCCTAAGTTGGGTGGCGGCACTGTGGGTCCCTCCGCACAGAATAAACGATAAAGTCAAAAGGGCACGTGACAGTGCCCACGTGCTCATTAAAGATCTTCAAGGAAGGCTGCATGCATGACACGTGTTCAATTAGGACACTCGAACAGTATGATGGCGCGAGAAATACAGTGCTCAAGTTAGAGCCCAAGTGGCCATAAGATTATACATTGCACTCCAGATAAGGGAAGCCCATGTGCCAGATACGCTAAGATCCTAAAGATAGCGGCGCAAGGACCTTCTCCAAGGAATCCTAGATAATAGCAAGCAACACAGAGGTAAACCCTAGTTTTCACCTATATATAGGGCACGAATAAGCCCTAATGAGGTACTTTTTTACAGTTGCATGAGTTTTAACCTAGTTTTCATAAAGTTACTCAGAGTAGTAGTCTCTAGTTGTTCTTGACGGCGCATCCGCTGAGAGCACAAGACAATTAGGGCAGCACAGTTTTAACCATACAGTTTCAGTCATTGAGATAATTATACAGTTTCTAGTTACTTTGGTGTTTCTCGCTAGCTGACTTGATCGTCGGAGTGCAAACGGCCGCGAGGGCGCCCCTTTGTTCTTCCTTTTTCAGGTACTGACAGACGAAGCAAAGCGAAGGTGCCCTAGTTCGTTAGAACAAGCCACACACAAAGACGACCCAGGTCAACCGGCCGGAACATCTGGCGCCCACCGTGGGGCCGATATAAACATCGGTTCCACCACACAAGATTTCAGTTCAAGATTTTCAACACTCAGATAAGTCAAGAGGAACCCCGGAGAGCCATGGCCACCCGACCAGCACGCGCTAGGAGTGAAGAGATGACCCTACAGCAGCTCATGGGGATGGTGCACGGGCTACAAGACGCGGTGGCCGCCTTGAAAGTAGAACAGGAACGCATGCAGGCAGACCTCACAGCTTCTCAAGTAAGAAGTGAGGAACTCCACCGCACCAACGAGGAGTTACGTCATAGATGGCGGGGTAGAGACGAACCGGAGGCTACATCCCCACCCAGGGAATTCACAATACCGTTTTCACAAGCAATCTTGGAGACAGCAATTCCCAACACGTTCACGGGACCTAAAGCGACGTTCACAGGAACGGAGGACCCTAAAGCGCACCTCACGGCGTTCCACACACAGATGTTACTGGTGGGTGGATCGGACGCTGCTAAATGCAAGCTCTTCATGAGCACCCTGACAGGGATGGCCATGGACTGGTTCATCAGCCTCCCAGAGGGCCACGTCACGTCCTTCGCCCAACTTTCGAAACTATTTAGAGAACAGTACCTAGCCAACAGAACTCCCGCCCCAGTCTCATACGACCTCTTTGACGTCAAGCAGTTCCAAGGTGAAACCCTAAAGGAATACATAAGCCGTTTCGGGGCGCAGGTGGTGAAAGTAGGTACCAAGGAGGAACCCATGATTGTGTACGCGTTCAAGAAGGGTGTGCGCCCCGGATCTTTCAGCAAGACGCTTAACCGCAGTCGCCCCAAAACTTTCGCTGAAATAAGGCGACAGGCGGTGGAACATATTGCCTCAGAAGGTGAAACGTATGAAAAATGTACAACCACTATGCCGGCGCGCCCCAAAGCACAGATACGCACGCAACCTATTCGGGTTCACCAAGTCGTCACAGAGAGGAAACACTTTGACATGAAACGCACTTACGAGCCACGAAGGACTCAACCTAAGAGTCGAGTAGAGGAAGGGAGAGAAGTACGCAAACCGCCAAGACACAATTTCGTGATGGAACTCAAAGATCTGATTGTGATACCCAGCATAGCCGACAGGTTGAGGCCGCCGATCAAAGCTGACAAGGTACTAGGGCCTCGCAAGGAGTCGTGGTGCGAATTCCACGAAGCATTCAGCCACCATATCAACAATTGTCTAGCACTTGGCTATCAGTTGGATGAGCTCATGAAGAGTGGTTTCTTGAAGGATTACTTGATGAAGATACAGGCGGGACGACCACCAGGCTCGCAAGCAGGAGGCAGTGAGGGGCAACAGCACGAGACGCCCGTCCTCGGTGAAATCCACACCATAGCTGGTGGGTTCTCGGGTGGCGGATGTACGGCGTCACAGCGTAAGAAGTATGCAAGGACCGTAATGTCAGTAGAAGTTTTCGAGGACCATTCGCCCGATGTGGACATCACGTTCACTAAGGGAGACCTCAGGGATGTGGTGCCGCATGACAACGATCCCATTGTGATCTCGCTCGTCACGGCAGGAAGAACAGTTCATCGGGTCTTGGTCGATCAAGGGAGATCGGCAGACGTGATGTTCTGGCCCACCTTCGAAAGGCTACAACTATCCACAGATCAGTTGAGGCCATATGGGGGCTGCTTATACGGTTTTGCAGGCGATCAAGTCGAAGTCAGGGGATACATTGAGTTGAGAACGACGTTCACAGATGGGACCGCGTCGCGCACGGAGAAAGTCAAATACCTTGTCGTGAACGCCCCTTCAGCGTATAATATCCTACTGGGAAGGCCAACACTCAATAGGATAGGGGCTGTACCCTCCACGAGGCACATGAAGGTCAAATTACCTTCAATGGAAGGGGTAATCGTCACCATCTGATCTGACCAAGAGGAGGCAAAGAGATGTTATGAAAACAGCCTCAAGAAAGGGCGATCAGTATGCCATGTGACCACGACACCGCCTCCTGGTGCGAAGGATACGCAGGAAGGCTGACGGACCATGGATGCGGCGAAAGAAGGAACCACCGAAGGCGACGCGGGTATGGACATGACGTTGGAGGTAGCCATAGACGGCGACGTAACCATGGGAGATGTCGAGTCGGAGCTTGAGAATAACGCTGGAGTAGAAGAAGAGGAAAGCAACCCGGAGGCCGCCAGGGAGTCAAGCATTGTGAGAGCATTGCTCG
Organism: Phaseolus vulgaris; assembly: GCF_000499845.2. Classification (NCBI taxonomy): domain Eukaryota; kingdom Viridiplantae; phylum Streptophyta; class Magnoliopsida; order Fabales; family Fabaceae; genus Phaseolus; species Phaseolus vulgaris. Next base: position 28,760,965 of record NC_023755.2, on the reverse strand, counting down.
CTAGCGAGAGGAGGCCTCGCCCAGTTGGAGATTGGCTCGAGAGGGAGATCAGTGGTAAAATTTTCAAGTTGGGGAAAAATTTAGACGACGGGACACAGGAGCAGATCGCCAAGGTGATAGGCAAGCATCTAGACGCGTTCGCATGGTCTGCCTCGGATATGCCAGGAATCGACCCCGATTTTTTATGTCATCGCCTAGCAATGGACCCCCAGGTCAGACCAGTCCGACAAAGAAGAAGAAAATTCAATGAAGAAAGGAGACAGGCGATCAGGGATGAAACGCAAAAACTCCTCGAGGCAAGCCACATCAAGGAGATACAGTACCCGGAATGGCTAGCCAATGTCGTGTTGGTAAAGAAGAGCAATGAGAAATGGCGAATGTGTGTCGACTTCACAGATCTAAATAAAGCCTGTCCAAAGGATTCCTATCCTTTGCCAAGTATTGACGCCCTAGTGGACAGCGCAGCAGGATGTAAATTGTTGAGTTTCTTGGACGCGTTCTCGGGGTACAACCAAATTAAGATGCACCCCATGGACGAGGAAAAAACTGCCTTCATGACGGAGAAGTCGTGCTATTGCTACAAAGTGATGCCTTTTGGGCTGAAGAACGCGGGAGCCACGTATCAAAGATTGATGGATAAAGTGCTTGCACCTATGCTCGGGAGAAACGTGCAAGCTTACGTCGACGACATGGTCGTAACATCCCTGGAGAAGAACCAGCATATAGCCGACTTGGAGGAGCTGTTCGTTACGATAGCCAAATACAAGCTAAAGCTGAACCCCGAGAAGTGCATTTTCGGTGTAGAAGCGGGAAAGTTCTTGGGGTTCCTCTTGACCGAAAGAGGGATCGAAGCAAACCCTGACAAGTGTGCGGCCATTCTGGCAATGAGGAACCCTGCTACGGTGAAGGAGGTGCAGCAGCTCACGGGCCGGATGGCCGCCCTGTCGCGATTTGTGTCTGCCAGTAAGGGGTCACCCCTATTTCCAATGCTTGAAAAGGAACAATAGATTTGTCTGGACGAAGGAGTGCGAAGAGGCTTTCGTAAAACTCAAAGGGTACTTGGCAAGCCCGTCGGTCCTGTGCAAACCCCAAGTAGGAGCGCCCCTCAGACTATACTTCGCCGTAACCGAGAAGGCGCTGAGTGCGGTGCTCGTCCAGGATCAGGATCAAATTCAGAAGCCCGTTTATTTTGTCAGCAAGGTATTGCGGGGCCCAGAAGTGAGATATCAGGCTTTGGAGAAAGCAGCATTGGCAGTAGTGTTTTCAGCGAGGAGGTTGCGCCACTACTTCCAGAGTTTTACAGTGTTGGTGATGACCGACTTACCTATACAGAAGGTCCTAAAGAAACCAGATGTGGCTGGAAGAATGGTAAAATGGGCGGTAGAGTTGTCGGAGTTCGACATCAAGTATGAGCCCCGGGGACCGATCAAGGGACAAATCTTCGCTGACTTCGTGGTCGAATTATCCTCTGAAACAGTGCAAAGCGCCGGAGATGGTTTTCGTTGGGTACTCTCAGTGGACGGATCCTCTAACCAGTTGGGCAGCGGGGTCGGGGTAATTCTAGAAGGACCCAACGACGTGTTGATAGAACAGTCCCTAAAATTCGCCTTTAAAGCCAGCAACAACCAGGCGGAGTACGAGGCTTTGATCGCTGGCATTTTGTTGGCAAAGGAGATGGGAGCAAGGGTGCTGTTGGCTAAAAGCGATTCATTGCTAATCACAGGCCAAGTGATCGACGAGTTCCAGGCTAAAGATCCGCAGATGGCAGCTTATCTGGAGTATGTGCAGGAGTTGAGGAAGTCTTTTGTTTCGTTCGAAGTAGTGCATGTGCCAAGGGAGCAGAACGCCCGGGCCGACTTACTCGCAAAGCTCGCCAGTTCGGGCAAGGGGGGCCGGCAGAGGACCGTCATACAAGAGACCCTGAAGACACCTTGAGCGTTCGTGGCAGACCACCAAGTTCTCCAAATCTATAAGTCAAAGAAAGGGATGACAAGAAGTCATAAGTCCCTATCTCAGGAGACCTTGAGAACGCCAAAGGTTAGAGCACATCCAATGGGGGAGATAAAAATGACGCAGGTTTGCGCCGTCCACGAACCGGAAACATGGATTACGCCATACCAGCGATACATCGCAGATGGCTTACTCCCAATGGATTCGACGGAAGCTAGGAAGGTAAAAAGGAACTCCAGCAAGTTCACCCTCATCGATGGTGAGTTGTACAAGTTTGGGTTCACACACCCCCTTTTAGTATGTGTGCATGGAGAGAGGTGCACGAGAATTATGGCCGAGCTTCATGAAGGGATTTGCGGGAGTCACGTCGGAGGTCGAGCCTTGGCAACAAGAACCATCCGTGCAGGTTATTATTGGCCAACAATGAGGGAAGACTGCAAGAGATATGCCCAACGTTGCAAGCAGTGCCAGGAGCACGCCGATTGGCACAAGGCGCCTCCGGAAGAGTTAAAATCAATCTATAGTCCTTGGCCTTTCCACACATGGGGAATCGATATCCTGGGACCCTTCCCATTGGCGATTAGGCAGATGAAATATTTGGTCGTGGCAGTCGAATACTTCACGAAGTGGATTGAAGCAGAACCAGTGGCCCAGATCACGGCGCACAAGATACAGAACTTCGTATGGAAGAATATTGTGTGTCGTTTCGGTGTGCCCAAGCGTTTGGTGTCGGATAACGGGACTCAGTTCGCAAGTCACCTGTTAAGGAAGCTATGCGAGGACGTTGGAACTCAACAGGTGTTCGCTTCCGTGGAACACCCGCAAACGAATGGGCAGGTGGAGTCGGCTAATCGGGTTTTACTAAGAGGTTTGAAGAGGAGATTGGAGAAGGCCAAAGGGTCTTGGGCTGAGGAAGTTCCCCGTATAATATGGGCATATCACACCACTGAACAGTCAGGAACCCACGAAACCCCGTTCAGCTTGGTGTACGGGTGCGATGCAATGATCCCGATTGAAATCCAGGAAAGCTCGCCGAGATTCCAAAACTTCGTGGCAGAAGACTCGAATGCAGAAAGGAGGATGAACTTAGACTTGTTGGATGAGGTCAGGGAGGAGGCAAGGGTAAAGGCCGAAGCGATAAAGAGAAGAGTCGAGCGCAAGTACAATTCTAGGGCAAGGCCAAGACAGTTCAGAGATGGCGACCTGGTAATGAGGAAGGCCCACCTATACGAGATGCAGAATAAATTGTCACCCAAATGGATGGGACCATTTAGAATAACTGAAGCACTCGGGAACGGAGCCTATCGTTTGGAAACACTGGAGGGAGGGGCGATTCCTCGCACTTGGAACGCTACCCACCTCAAGTTTTATTACAGTTGAAGCATTGTAAGTAGCAATTAACTCGAACAGTCAAGTGAAAACAGTTTTTCAAAGGTGGCGCTCTTTTTCCCTGAGGAGGGTTTTTTAATGAGGCCACCCAATAAAGAAAGTTCGAGCCTATCAAAGTTTCCCAGTTATTAAGTTTGCATGTTTGTCATTTTAAGTTTTATGTTTGTCGTCCTTGTATAATTTAGGGCAGATTCAGATCGCATGCATTCAGTTCAAGTTTTTAAGTCCTCATCGCCACTCGGCGATTGGAGGCACAAATCAAGTTTTTTAAGTCCCCATCGCCATCCGGCGATCAGAGGCACAAGTATAAAGTTTTTAAGTTCTCATCGCCATCTGGCAATTGGAGGCACAAGCACAAAGTTTTAAACCCTCATCGCCACCTGACAATCGGAGGTGAAAGTTAAGTTTTAAGTCCTACTCGCCTAGAGCGAGTATAGGCGAGAACAGATAAAAAGTCCTACTCGCCTAGAGCGAGTATAGGCGAGAACAGATTAAGAAGTCCTACTCGCCAAGAACGAGTATAGGCGAGAGTTCAGGCGAGGGTTCAGAGCAAGATGACAGGCATGTCTGGTATGAGTTAAAATCCGGGCGCCTAGTCCTTGAGCAGGGGTTAAGGGATTCCTTCAGGACGCCCCCTCCTCAAGTATGAATAGCTAGCCCCGGTACCAGATAACAGTTGAAACCCGGGCGCCTAGTCCTTGAGCAGGGGTTAAGGGATTCCTTCGGGACGTCCCCTCCTCAAGTATGAATAGCTAGCCCCGGTACCAGATAAGGTTAAAAGTCCTCAGTGCATCCAGGGAAAAGATAGCCCCTGGGCAATGTTGAGGCACCAGAGAAAGTCCTCCTCACCCTCGAGTGAGTGCAGGCAAGATAAGGTTAAAAGCCCTCAGTGCATCCAGGGAAAAGGTAGCCCCTGGGCAATGTTGAGGCACCAGAGAAAGTCCTCCTCACCCTCGAGTGAGTGCAGGCAAGATAAGGTTAAAAGCCCTCAGTGCATCCAGGGAAAAGGTAGCCCCTGGGCAATGTTGAGGCACCAGAGAAAGTCCTCCTCACCCCCGAGTGAGTGCAGGCAAGATAAGGTTAAAAGTCCTTAGTGCATCCAGGGAAAAGGTAGCCCCTGGGCAAGCTGAGGCACCAGATAAAGTCTTTCTCGCCGATGAGCGAGTTCAGGCAAGGTAAAGTCCTTCTCGCCATCGAGCGAGTTCAGGCAAGATAAAGTCCTTCTCGCCCTTGAGTGAGTTCAGGCAAGAACAGGATACAAGACCTCTTTGCTTAAGTAAATTGAGGCAAGTTCGAAAGTTTTAGGTGATGACCTAGAAATACACGTGTCACTTGGCAGATCAGGCAAGCGAGATGTCAGATACTAAAAATGAGTCCCGCCTACTGCTCAGTAAGTAATTTTGTGTCAAATGTTATTGCTATAGACTAACTGTTTGTTCAAGATAAGTTGATTTCCAGGAAATTAGGCATCAGTTTACGCTAAGTTAATTGGGTTGAGTAAAAACCAACCAAGTTATCAGGCGATCGCACAACAGGTAACAGATAAATCATGAGCATAAGTTGACACGGTTCGAAGAAAGAAGCCATTACAAACAGATTCGTTGCACATAGACAGAGGTCGAGTATGTAAGTCTTTCAGAGTGTTTCTAAAGAAAATGTCAAATAAGAACAAATGAAAACGCTAGTCTGAGGGTACGATTTTGCCGTCTACCACTTCGTGGCAAATTGAGAACTAAGAGAGGTCCAAGTCGGGGTAAGCACAAGCGAACTGCTCCAAGGCTGCGCCAAACCCGGAAGTCAGAACGTCCGCGACGTTGAGGTCGAGTTCTTCACTTTGTTTCTTCAGCTTTTCACTTTCCTCAAGCGCTTGAGCAAGTTTCGCAGCAGATTCGTTCAGCTCCTTATCTTTCTCGCTCAGTTCCTTGGTTTTTTGGTCCATGTCAGCTTTGATGTTACCCAGCAGATCCTCCCTCTCAATCGAATTGGCCTCGAGCTCATCTGCGTAGTCCCCTTTAGCCTTGAAAGCCTCCTCAAGGCCCGCTATCTTCTCCTGCTGATGCATGAGTCTGCCCTCGAGTTCAGTGACCTCTGAAAGTTTGGCGTTGAGTTTTTGGCCCAGTTCAGCGTTGTTTTTGCGTTCGCTCCGCAACTCCTCCTTCAGAGCATTCTCTAACCGCGAAAACTCCAACCCCTGCATCGTAAGATCACGCTTAAGTTGTTGAACTTGGTCTTTCACAATACCGGCTTCGGATTCATACTGGGTCAAGGAGTCCCTTAAAGCCTCGCCCATCATCTGGTGAAGGCGTTTCTCCACGCACTCGGTAGTCATAGCGCTAAGGTAAGCGGCATGAGCCTTCAAAACCTCTTCAACGGGGGCTGGAAGAGCAGGGATCGGGAGAGGAGTTGGGGGTTGGTTCTTGCCGCCGCCTTCATGAGTGTGGACAACCAAGGGAACATCAAGGCATGGCGGCGACATGTCTGGCTCTACTGCAGGTTGGGAAGACCACTGGATGTTCGCAGCTTGCTCCGGAACGCCCCCAGCAGCTGAGGTGTTTGATGGTAAAGCATCCCCAGCGCTCTCAAAGGGTGTAGAGACGCTGGGGGGATTTTCCGCATAATCTGGGCCCGCACTCTCGGTCGCGGGTAGATCGGTGACGGTTGTCCTGTTCCTTTTGCGGATAAGTCCGTCTTCAGTACTCTCGTCATCATCCTCATCCGACACCATTATAGGATTCTTCCTCTTGGCCCTCTTTGGCGGCAGTTTCTTTTTCGAAGGGACAGGAGGGGCGATGAGGGAGGATGAGCCCATAGGAGGAAGCTCGCCTTGGGCAACAACGGCTTCCGCTACAGAATTCGGGACGGTTTGAGAACCCGCAGCGAGTTTGTGGCGTTTGACTATAGAACGCAGCCTAGCCATATGATCCTTTCCCAGCATTGTGTCTGCACGAAGTGATCGATGTCCACAAATCAATACAATTACAGACACAGATAATTAGCATTGCAAAGGTAAGCGCAGGATATGTAATGCGAACAAACTTAGTAAAGAAGTAAAACAGATTTGGCACAGGAAGAAAAATCCAGGTGGAGTGGGGGAACAGACCTATGTAAAAGTCTAGTTGACTCTCATAGAATTCGAACTTGATGATTGAAGAGGTAGGTAAGGTGGTATTGGTCGAGGCAACTTCCTTCCAGAAGTGGCACAGGTCTCTATCGAGCTCCCCCATCTTCTCTGGACTCCTAGCCTTCCGAAAGTGATCCTGAGAATCCTTTTTTTCCCTTGTCAACCCAGTACAAGGGAAACCCATCGAGAAGTGTGGGACTCTGGTCATTACAGCAAACGCGAACGAACTTACCCTTCGAATCCTTATAAGATTGTTGGAAAATGGAGAGGATGGATCTCCCAGCAATCCCATTAAAACTTACCCACAAGCGGTCCCCGGGGTTTTTGGCCTCAAACAAAAATAGGAACACGTCTACAGAGGCTGGGTGGCCTAAATGTGCGCAAACAATTTGGTATGCCCTGACAAACGCCCAGCCATTGGGATGCAGCTGGGCAGGGGCAATATCAAGCTCAGTAAGAAGCTCCATCTCAAAGCGAGTAAAGGGGAACCTGAGCTTAACCTTCTTGAACACGGTTGCGTAAACAAAGCAGAAAGGGTAACCATCGTTGCCCTCGCTATCAGTACAAACAGGTTCCCCGGGAGGACAAGGACGAATGACAACCTTGTCATCATGCTCCTTATGGAATGTGAGGTGGGTCTTGTCCCTCAGTCGAAGAATGTCAGCCTCAGAGTTAATCGAGGAAGTTTCGTTCAGCAAAGCTGGAGGAGCCCATGAGTACAACAGTTTGTAATCAGGAATGGGGCGGGCAGTGGCGTTAGTTTGTGGGGGAGTTGATTGCGATTGGTTGGGACGAGAGGGCGCAGGCCTCTGAGCCCGATTTGGAAGGATGCCAGGATCTCTAGGTGGGTTACGAGACGTGGAGGGGTTTCCTGACGAAGGTTGTTTACGAGATTTTGAAGGAGGGTTTCGAGAGGGGGCAGGGGTGGCACCTGTACGAGCCATCACGAACTGCAGGAGAGACGAAAGGAAAGTAAGAAAAGGAAAGCGGAGGGTCACTAAAAGGAATGATTCAATTCGAAAAATGGGAAGGGAAAGCAGCATGAACAACAGGGGTCGTAGGAAGGGAAAGAAAACCTAAAAGCACAGGGAAAAAAGCGAAACAGAGAGCAAACAGCCCACAGCGTATGCATCAGACAGTTAAGAGATGATGCAAGTTGATCGAAATGCGATGAGCGCCAACAAAGTGATAAAGGGCTTACCTTTTTTATGGTCGAAGGAGCGTACGAGGAAATGATGAGTGGGGAGATGAAGCGTTCACCAGAGCGTATCAAAGGTTTGAGAGAGAAGCAGGAAGATAATGTAACAGTAGGGGTGGCGCGAGAAGTTAGAGTTTTGAAGGTTATGGGAAGCGCAAACGACACGAAATAACAACCGTCGATGGATCCACGTGTCATTTGATGGGAGAAGGTTGGTGAAGTGTCAAATCAGACACCGGCGTGCGCATTAGCGCGCGAGCCACGTAGATCGCCGAAATTTAAACTCACCTTCCCCGGGTCGCCAGGGGCGATGACGTGATCGGGAAGTGCGAGAGGGGTGGTCTGCAAAATGTACACGACCGCCGACGGGTCGTCGGCAAGCGAAGGGCTAGGCGGTCTGATGTCGCTACGAGCAGTATGTCGCCAACCATCCCAATGAGCTCGGGCGCGATAATGCTGAAGACTCAAACATGAAAGCCCAAACGGAAAGGCATCCGTCACAAAAGCGAAGATCGAGCAGAGCCATAAACAAGGCTACCAGGGACAGGATGTTTAAGGAATGGGAACAAACAAAATCTAAGAAATTCACGCCAAGCGTAAAGGCAATATCGGAGTGACGTGCGCGGCATGACAAAGAACATAAGCATGCAAGATAATTTAAATAGCATTTCAGTGTAAATAAAAGTGCAGAACCAATGTTAGGGTTACAGACCAAAGTTTGTAACATTTGCAAAATGGAATTGTAAACCTATACACGTCCTAAATATCTACACAAAAAGCAAGAGCACATCACTCATCGGTGGTCCCAGGCTTCAAGCAGTGCGACGAAAAGGTCCCGTCTCCAAACCGCAAGGCCCGAGTCAGAAGAGTCCTCTGATGATCGTTTAACTTTGAACCTACGTGAAAGAAAGGAGTAAAGTATAGTAAGAGACATACGTGAAACAAAGTATCTCTGAGTGGAATCATAACAAGAAGCGGGAAGGTCATGAAAAAGCCTCACACACATATATATCTTTTCAGAAGCTCGGCATTATATTCCAAGCTTATTAAAGCAGCCGCATCAAATCCTCCAACACCCGCCAGGATCTTGCAAGCTTCCTGATCCCTTGAAGACAGTTTCTTAAGGGGTTTAGATTTCAAAGCTTTGGCGTTCTTTGTCCAGTACAAAGGAAAGCCGTCCAGGGCAGAAGGCACCAAGCTGGAGCAGCATACCTTAAAAAACCTGCCTTTCCACCCTGTGAAGGCTTGCTGAAAGGGAGTCAAAAGAATCCTACCAGTGATATTGCTAAGAGTTACCCAAAGATTGTTTCTCTGCCTTTTCACCTCGAAGAAGTGAAGAAAAATGTCCACAGAAGGCGCACATCCAAGGAAGCCAAACAAAATGTCAAAGGCCTTCACGAAAGCCCAACTGTTAGGGTACAGTTGGGCTGGAGCGGTGTTCATTTCCGTTAACAACTCCCTCTCGAACCTGGAAAAGGGAAGGCGTACGCCGACGCACTTAAAAACTACTTGATAGAAATAGAAAAAGGGGACCCCGTTATTGGATCGTTCATCCCCGCACACCGGCTCCCCCATGGAACAAGGGAGCACGACGATGTCATCATCGTGCCTCTTTGCGAAGGCACGATGGTCATAGGAACATGCTTCCCCCACGTGTTCCCTCAGGGCCCTCGTAGAAAGTAAGCAAGAGTACTCGTCGAGTAGTTCACTTGAAGCCCAGGGATAGAGATCCTTGTAACTTACTCGGGAGGAAGATGGATTGGTAGACATCCTAGTGTGTACTGGCAGTAAAGAAACTAGGAGTCAAGGGTTCAGTAACGCAACAAAGAGAAGGGTCGCAAAGAAAGAACGTGGGGGAAGAAGTTCTTGGAAAGAAGGTGAATAGTGCAAGAGAGATACGAAAGAAGCAGAGACAATGAGTTGAGATGCGGGGTTCTCAAGATTCGAGCCTCATGATTGAAGCAGTAAAGCAAGCGTTTCGTGAGTGGGCCACGTGTCGCGAGGTAAAGGTACGGATTAAAACGTCATTTATATCACTCAGAGAATGTCACATCGTCAGAGCCCTTGAGGGTACGTTGCGCCGACGAACAGAAATGTCACGTCAATCGGTCGGAAGATGGCATGTCATCAAAACGCCGCAAGGGCAGTAGGGGGCAAGCTTTAGTCTTTTCGCTGAAAACAAGTTATCAGCTCAAGACTGGGGGGCTTGTGTACCGACCAGGTCATCGGGTATGATGACGTGGACAAAAGAAAGGTAGGTAGTCAAGAAGTCAACGTAGTCGCCGTATGTAAAAGCAGCGGATTGCAGTATAAATAATCGGTTATCGCCGAGATGTGTCACCACCGAGACCGTTCATCGCTCATCGCCCAAGAGAAGCATCGCGCAGAAGAGACATCGCCTAAACGGACATCGCCTGAGTAAGACATCGCCTAAGTAAGACATCGCCCGAAGAGTCAACCCGCATGACGTAAGCATTTCACAGAGAGGGGGCCCACACGATGGGATAACCCTAAGTTGGGTGGCGGCACTGTGGGTCCCTCCGCACAGAATAAACGATCAAGTCAAAAGGGCACGTGACAGTGCCCACGTGCTCATTAAAGATCTTCAAGGAAGGCTGTATGCATGACACGTGTTCAATTAGGGCACTCGAACAGTATGATGGCACGAGAAATACAGTGCTCAAGTTAGAGCCCAAGTGGCCATAAGATTATACATTGCACTCCAGATAAGGGAAGCCCATGGGCCAGATACGCTAAGATCCTAAAGATAGCGGCGCAAGGACCTTCTCCAAGGAACCCTAGATAATAGCAAGCAACGCAGAGGTAAACCCTAGTTTTCACCTATATATAGGGCACGAATAAGCCCTAGTGAGGTACTTTTTTACAGTTGCATGAGTTTTAACCTAGTTTTCATAAAGTTACTCAGAGTAGTAGTCTCTAGTTGTTCTTGACGGTGCATCCGCTGAGAGCACAAGACAATTAGGGCAGCACAGTTTTAACCATACAGTTTCAGTCATTGAGATAATTATACAGTTTCTAGTTACTTTGGTGTTTCTCGCTAGCTGACTTGATCGTCGGAGTGCAAACGGCCGCGAGGGCGCCCCTTTGTTCTTCCTTTTTCAGGTACTGACAGACGAAGCAAAGCGAAGGTGCCCTAGTTCGTTAGAACAAGCCACGCACAAAGACGACCCAGGTCAACTGGCCGGAACATGATTCTACTCTTCCGTATTTAACATAATAAAATATGATATTATATATTTTTAAATAGTATTATCCTACGAGAAAATCATGAAATAGAAATCAATTTTAGAGACAAAAAATAATTAGTTGTTATTGGGATTAAATTAGAGACAATTTTAGAGACTAAATTTTTTATTTATTTCTAAATTAGTTTATATTATTGTTAAATAGTTTCTAAATTGGTATCTAATTAGCTACCAAAGTTTTAACTACCAATTATTTAGATTTTAAATTTGATAGAAAAAACTTTGGTAACTTATTAGATACCAATTTAGAAATTATTTAACAATAATATAAATTAATTTAGAAATCAATTTTTTTTATCTTTAAAATGGTCTCTAATTTAATCAATATAATAACTAATTATTGGTAGTCTCTAAAATTAGTTTCTATCTATTGATTTTATTATAGTGTATATTTATTTTGGTTTATTAAAATAATTTTGTTGACATGGGTTTGACTTCTGTTCAACATTAAACTTTGAACCAATGTTTTAATTAGTTATAAATACCTACTAAATGTACCAAGAAAAACATAAATAACCTACTTTATTTCTTTTATACGTATATGTAATAGATTGGTGAAGGCATTAAATAATATCACCATTATACTTGGGAAATCAGAGAAGAGTTTCGAATATATACTCTCAACATTAAGTCATATGATAAGATCAATCACAACAATTTTTCAGAAAGAGAAAAACAATAGTGTTATAGTAAAGAGAGATGTCTCTCAACTAGAGCATTTAGTTTAGTTAGAATCAGTAGTTTTCAGTCGAGTTGTTGTCGATTAAACTCTGAGATGGTCATCGAATCGTATTCTTGTAAGCTTCATGAATTAGTTATAAAGAAATGAAGGAGTTTCACCTGTAGAAGATACTCCGATTCTCAAGTCAGTAAAAACATAAAATTTAGTGTATATAGTGAGTATAGTGTAAATATGAGTTGAAATTTCACCACATGATTGGATTGCGCATGACCTCACAAATAACATTAACTTATTGTTGTTCATTTATTAGAACACCATCGATAATTTTCGATAACTTTTGTATACTCCTTTAAACAAAAGTCTCTATCTTCGTCTATATTGAACAATTTAATAGTAAATTGTTCTAAATTACAATTGTTAAAAATAGAAGAAGAAATAATAAATGTGAATTCACGTAAATAAATGGATTTTTTTTTAAAAAGTTGTAATTTAGTGTATTTGAATATCCAGTTATTAAAATAATATTTTTCTAATATAATAGGATAATAAGATGATAACTTTATTGAAGTTGTTGTAAGCATATTGTATGATAAGCATTCAAAGTCAGAGGAAAATTACTTTTATATGTTATTAAGTCAATTTTCTATGATAATATCCCAATTATCTAGAAGAAGAAAAAATCTATCGAAATTCATAACATTAAGCACAATAAGACAATTTCGACTCTATATTGACGATTTTCAATGACACTTTTATAAACCATATTATTACTGAAATTAAAATGAGTCGTTACTTTCTCAAATTATAACTAACACATTTCTCTTTCTAGGAAAGTAAAATTGGTTCCCTAACTCTTCCAACGGTTCCGAATAACATTTTTTATAAAAAAAAATTCAAACCCCAAAAATAGCTTGGAGAGAGCACAACCCCTATCTTAAAATCACTTTAAAAATAGTAAATAAAACCCAAGATTAGCTCATGATACATGGTTTGAAAGCTTAAGGTATAAATTTAAGAATGTGTAAAATCATTTTAGATCAACGCAAAATTACATAATTGAGAAAAACCATGCGATATATTTATTTGCGTGATTTAGTTTGCCATATATAGAAAGTAATATTTCAATTAACACATACAAACTATGATAAAAAAAAAGTCTTATGTTGCATGTCCGGCTTTTCATTTCACATTTCTCCATTTTTTTTTCTTCAATATTTTTACTTTACAATTAAGAGTACATACTTGAATAGTAGAGTATATTGGTTATTTAATTTTAAAAGCTTAAGCTTTAAATTTTAGAAGTCAATGATAGATAGTGAAAATTCAATCTTATGTTGTCCTTTTTGTACATTAGTTAACGAAACCAAGTTAATAGAAAAAATATATTTTAACAATCTCTATCTAAACCCTAAATCTTAAACTATTTAATAATTTGTTCAATATTACATACAAACTATCGAGTGTGTCCACATTTTTTAAACATCTTTAAAAATTTGTTGCGTGTCCTTTATTTTCTATATATATATTAATATAAATTGATAATAATTATATTTTTAATTAATATATGAGGTAAATTTATAAATATCATTTTAAATTTTACTATATATTTTTATTCACACATGTTATATAGACTAAATAAATAACTATATATAGCTTTCTTTTAAATTTATTTAATTATTTTGAAATAAAAAAATATGTAATTATTTATTTTATTAAATAAATAAATAAATCATGTGAAATAATTTTCAAACAAATGATAATGAAACATCGAAACACCAATATGAATCAACCTAATAATTACAACCACAACACAAACAAATAATCCAATTTTTTCAAAAATTTATGTCCAAAAATTATTGGTTTTCTTTTCAATTTCTAAAATAAGTAACCCTTAAGTTAGTTATATTTAATATTATATATAAAGGGTAAAAGTGAAAAAAAATATGTACACATAATATGTTCACCAAAAATAATAATAATAAAATAAAATATATGAGGATAAAAATTAGTAAAATAAACAGCAGTTACAAAATGGTTATGAAGATAATTCGTTATACATTGTTATGGATAGTAAAAAAAAAATCTTTGAATTATTTATATTTGTTAACTAGTTTTTAAAAAAGGAGTTATCAATGTATTAACTTATGTTAAAAACAAATGCAACCAAAAATATGACGGATGGTTTGAAAAGAAAAAAAGAGTTTACTACCAAATTAGATAGAAACCCTAAGCACACGCATTCTTCCATTTTCCCTCCCAATATAGTGGAATGGTTAGCACGGAAATTTGTTGAAGAGTTATGCATGAAAATGAACTTGAAATAAAGAAGAAAATGATTTGTACGTATAAACCAACACACCACCACGTGTTATTTGGAATGTGTTTTGGTCAACAAAGTTCTTAGTATCTAGTAAAATTCTAAGGATATTGTTCCTGAATTAACGAATGCTGCTCTTCCCATTCCAATTATGGCTTCCAAACATTCTCTGTCCTCCGAAACCCTCGCGAAAACTAACGGAACATAACTCCCTTCTCCATTTTATTACATTATATATACCTTCACTTCTCCACCCTCTCTTATTTTCCCTCTTCTCCCCCGCCGCGTCCACGCGCGGCCACCACCACCATTCTTCCTCATACAGCACATACACACAGAAAAAGAAGCATAAACACACCCCACAAAAAAAACCAGACAAAAACGTAGGAGGAGTTAGCCAGATACACAGAAGAAAAAGAACAAAACTTTCAACAATGGAAGAAACTACTAATTCAATAGCCTCCTCCTCCTACCCAACAAAAAAAACAAAAATAAAATTACTAGCAATCCATCTCTTCCTTTTCTTGAGCCTCCATGTCTCCCATGTCCAAGCGCAGAAAACACTATCGTCATCACCACCATCTGCGATCGAACTCGAGGGCTGCGATGGAGTTTTTCTCTCGTATGCCCTCGTGGCGAGGCAGAAGGAGTACCCGCACGTGAAGAACGCGTCGAAGCAGGCCTGGGCGTTCAAGGCGGAAGCCACGCTGACGAACGTGGGAGATGAGGAGCTGCAGGGGTGGAAGATGTTTGTGGGGTTCCAGCACCACGAGATTCTGGTCTCCGCAGACGGCGCCATTCTCATAGACGCCGGGGACTTTCCTGCGGATGTGGACAATGGGACGACGCTGGTGGGGTCCGCCGTGTCGGACTTGAAAACCGCCATTGAAACCGCCGGGGATCTGAACCAGATGAGTGCGAAGATCGATATTGTTGGGACACAGTTTGGTTTGGGTCCTGGAGCCACGCCCATGCCCAAAACCATTCATCTCGAGAATGATGGATTCAAATGCCCTACACCTACTCGTCGAGGTAATACACATATGCATGCTTTTAACTCTCTCACGTCGTGGATTTCATGCAAAACCAGTGATCATATGCTTCCAATTTATGATACATATTTTGCTCCAATCCAACGTAATTGTCTTCCATATATTCATAAATGTCCATTTATTTATCAAATTAAAAATTTATTGTTTGCTTTTCAAAGTTATTAAATATATATAGTTTGTTTAATTCAGGAGAATAATGTTACTTTCACAACATAAATTAAAATTAGAAGGAATTTGATAAAAATGTTTCTTTTTTTCATAATTGTAATATGGTAAGCAATTTTTAGTTTATTATAAAATTGTAATGATGAAATTTTGAACGATTGATATTGTAGTTTAAGAATTAAATGGGTACCCCTAAATAAATAAATAAACACTTACAAAACGACCTGAATAATAATATTTACTTTATTTTTAATTTAAAATTCTAATATACATTATTATATTATTAAAATGGATTTGTAACTTTTTTGAAAGAGTGTCAAAAGAAACATTTCTAATGAAAAATTATACTTTCTCCGTGATGTGATAGTTTGAATAAGAATATATAATAAAAAGTTAAATTTATAATTAAATGTTGAAAAATAAATTAAAATAATAGTAGTGGGAGTGGTAAGATGTGTAGAAAAAAGATAGATTCTCAATATATCATGGGTCATTCTAATATATAAGGGTAAAAAAGAGGGAGTGTAAATAATATGGAATGGTGTTTCTTCAATTTAACCACACTAGCATTGTTTTAACGAGTAGATCCAAGTGAAAGAGATGGGAAATTGAGAGTATTACTGGCATTAGTTACATGTAATATGAACCAAACAACATAATATTATGGGCCATTATATATATGCATGATGATGGTATTGTATTTGCGAGTCTTTGATAATCCTGAGATGATAGGATTAGGAACAAACAATTTCTGCATATAGAACATGAAAACGATACATTGTAACTTTAATTACACGGTATGGAGAATAATAAGACTGTTTTTATAATGAAACACGATATGTATGAATTGTTTTGACATGCGTGTGAATGAATGGTGCAGCCTCGAGAATGTTCGCATGTTGCAGAAAGGACCCGACAGTGAAGGCAAAGCTAGCGAAGAAAACTAAGTACCCTCCTCGTCGCTATGGAGATCTAACCATAGCATACGACGTGCTTCAAGCTTTCCAGAACAACTACTATGTCCAAGTGACAATGGAGAACAAACACCCTTTGGGCCGTCTTGATCATTGGAACTTGACATGGGAATGGCCAAAGGGAGAGTTCATATATTCCATTAAAGGAGCTTATGCTCGCAGAAAAGACCCTTCTGAGTGCTTATATGGTACAGCTGGAAAATTCTACGGTGACATGGATTTCTCACAAGTTGCAACCTGTCAGAAGAAGCCAATAATCTCTGACCTTCCAGCAGAAAGAAAAGAAGATGAAAAAGTTGGGAAACTCCCTTGGTGCTGCAGGAATGGTACCGTTTTGCCTCCACTGATGGACAAGAACAAAGCTAAATCAATGTTCCAGATGCAAGTGTTCAAAATGCCACCAGACACTGATAACAGAACGTCCATCACACCCCCTATGAGGTGGAACATCGATGGTGTTATCAATCCATATTACAAATGTGGTGCACCGGTTAGGGTTGACCCTGAGGTTTTCCCTGATCCCAGTGGACTAAGTGCAATCAGCACAGCTGTTGCAAGTTGGCAAATAGTTTGCAACATCACCAAACCCAAGCCTCAGCAGAATCGTTGCTGTGTCTCCTTCTCAGCATTCTACAACGAATCTGCAATCCCTTGCAACACGTGTGCATGTGGCTGTGATGACACAAGGAAGTGCAACTCCAGGGCCTCTCCATTGCTTCTTCCACCAGATGCTCTTCTTGTGCCGTTTGCAAACAGGACCCTGAAGGCAAAAGCATGGGCCAAAATGAAGCACTTGCACATGCCTAGCAGGCTCCCTTGTGCAGATAACTGCCCCGTCAGCATCAACTGGCACGTGAGTTCGGATCACAAGGATGGATGGACTGCTAGGATCACACTTTTCAACTGGGAGGATTACTCCTTTGAAGATTGGTTCACTGCAATTCAGTTGACCAAGACTTATGACGATTTTAAAGATGTTTATTCCTTCAACGGGACAAGAATTCCTGGTATCAAAACCATTTTCTTAGAAGGCCTCAAGGGTTTGAATTACTTGGCTGGAGAGATCAATGGAACACACGCTAAAGATCCAAGAGTGCCAGGGAAACAACAATCTGTGCTTTCTTTCAGCAAAAAGCACGTAAAACACTTTGATGTCACAAAAGATGCGTTCCCAGCTAAGGTTTTCTTCAATGGATTGGAGTGTTCACTTCCTCCTATTAGACCAGGAAAAAGCTCGGGGCATAAACCTTCCATCAGAATCATTGCACTCATACTCACAGCGTTTATGACACTCTTTCTGATCTAAACTAAACAAGAGAGAATCAATGGGTTGACATTGGTAATTAAAGATGATCTGCCTCGAAATTAAGGCTTTATTGTTCTTCTCTTCGGGGTTGCTTTTATATATATACATATATGTGTGTCAAGGTCACTCTCATCAACGACGGGGGGCTCATACAAACTGAGCAGAGAGATAACGATACATGTGATGAGGGATGCAGTTTTCTGTGTAAAAGTACATAACAATGTATCTGGTACAAGATTGTGTTTTGGACTTATTATATAAGTTCACTACGTATCTAGCTCATATTAAAATTAGATGGCCTTTTTGTTTGACCTACTTTGCTAGTGTATGGATTGTTAGTTTCATGTAGATACGTTTTTCAAACAGAGTGTTTACCTTCTTGTTCACAGGTTCTTCAATTTTCTAACTTCCTTTAGTTTCATATTACTTTAGGATTTTCTGGGATGGTGGGGACTAAATGCTCCTAAGACTTTCATTTTCAATGTTGCTGTAATGAACATAAATGAACAAGGCTAAATGAAGAAATTTAAAATACAGCTAGCGGGACCAAGTGTGAAAGGGAAATATCAGTATATAACTTTCTCTTATAAAGAGAGAGAGAGAGAAAGAGTAGAAAGGAATGTATATGTTGAATTCCTCTTCTTGAAGTTCTTCTTTTCACTTTTCTAATATACAAA
The DNA here is from genome assembly GCF_000499845.2 of Phaseolus vulgaris. Taxonomy (NCBI): domain Eukaryota; kingdom Viridiplantae; phylum Streptophyta; class Magnoliopsida; order Fabales; family Fabaceae; genus Phaseolus; species Phaseolus vulgaris. The sequence goes on along the minus strand of NC_023755.2, from coordinate 28,742,868 downwards.
TTTCTGTAACTTTTCCTATGCATGACAGTAGAATTGGAAGATAATCAATAATAAGCTTACAGAGTTTTTAAGGTAACTCCTTCTTTTCCATTCTGTTTTTATACCATTACATTGGTGCCTTCATTGAGTATGGCAGAAAACACACGCCTGACAGGTGAGAATGATGGAGACGAAAGAAAAGGAGTATTCTACTCGCTTCGAGATACTGGAATCAGCAATTGATCAACTGTCGCAATGTCCTCTGCATTTGGAATCATGCTTGTCTAACGTGAATTTCCATTCACCTTTCCAGGTGAGGAATGTCAAACGGTTTTTCGAAATTCAGTGATACCAGATGTGCTGCAATGGACTTGAAAGGCTGAACAATATATTTGGATATTACATATGTTCAATTTACTGCAGTTACTAATTGAGTGCAAAAGGATACAAAGGATAAACATGGCGGCTCACATGTTAGACACCATGAACATAAAAATATTTTATAAAATATAAGTGAATGGAATCTTCATCGAATTTTATAAGATTCAATTCGACTTAAATCCACATCTTAATATATAGTATCAGAAACATATCTAACCTATCTTAATATGGTATCAATGTCATCTCGAACCTATTATAATATGATATAAGAGTCATATCGAATCTATAATAGAAAGAGTTTATTGGACTTATCAGGTCACTAGCTATTTACCACCCATAAATGTATAGTTTCACGCATAATTGTCCGTCTTGACATGAGAAAGAGTGGTGGAGATCTCACATCAATATATAAATAACAATATATAAGTAATTGCAAACCTCATCTTATAAGTGGATTTTATAGAGTTGAATTTGGGTTAAAAGTTCACTTCTTACTATCCCAAACCACAAACTCTACCCTACCCTTCACCCAGACATTAAAATCTTCCAATTTAGCAACAATACTTTCGAATAACACGACCTTAAACCAGAGAACTAAATGTTAAAAGAATATCCCCTGTCGAAATGCAACGGCGTAGAGAAAAAGGAATATGCATAGATATCCCAATAAGTAATATTTGTTTCTACAAATGGAAGAGGATGAGATGGATAATTGTACAGGTGACCCTCCCGATATTATTGAAAATATGGAAACCTCAGCATTGGAGGAACATCATTTCTCCTATAATGCATTTAAAGGTTCGTTTGGATTGGGTTCTATGAGATTCCAAGGCACTATCAATGACATGCATGAAATTTCAAATGTTGTTGGACACTGCATAATTCACTATCAAAAGTTACAGATTGAAATGATTGTACAAAATATATTGAATGAGGGTATTATGTCGTAGCACCAGCCCATTCTCTTCACCTTAATCCTTGTAAAGAAGGATGAAACATGGAGGTTTTGCACTGATTATTATTAAAGAAATAATAATTATCAAATTATATGCAATTATTGTATGCAATATTGTATGATATTGTACGATATTGTACTCAATTATATGCAATTAATTTAATAATGATAGAATGTCATGATTAGTATCCCTACCTAATTACATTGTAAATTGGAGAGAGAAACTCCCTATATATTTCCTATACATGAAGTGATTACACATAAGAGAATAAGAAACATCTTTTCTACTTACCATTTTTTATCATTTTCTTATATGGTATCAGAGCACCGACCTTGGTGCCCTGACAGCCTCTCCATTTTTATCCCCTAAATAAAAAAATCATGTCTGACAAAGAAGGCATTAGTAACGAGTCTGATAGAAACCTCGTACAACAATTAGCAAATGCTATTTACTCGCTCAACAATAACGGACTTAGCTACGGAGAGATGATTGGCTCGGGTAAACAACACGCAGATTTATACTACATGTCCCCTCTTCCAAACCAAGCCCACGCATCTCAAATATCGACCGACCCTGATTTATGGTACAAGCGCCTCAGACATCTTTCTCTAGCGTGTCCACAACATGTATCTTCCTTACTACCTATCCCTATTAGTAAAAATCTTATTCCCATTCATAATAATTGTAGTATTTGTCTCAAAGCTAAACAGACAAGGCTACCCTTTCCTTTAAGCACAATAAAATCTCATTCTCCATTTAATCTATTGCATTGTGACATTTGGGGTCCTCATAAAATCCCAACTCATTTTGGAAAACGTTTTTTTCTCACTATAGTCGATGACTATACTAGATGTACTTGGCTATTTCTTATGATTCACAAATCTGAAACCCAACATCTCTTAGAGTCATTACATTTGCACAAAATCAATTTCAGGCATCTATTAAAACCATCCGCGTTGACAACGGATTGGAATTTATTTCAATGTATGATTTTTTTCTCAAAAAAGTATTGAATGTCAACGCACTTGCGTCTACACTCCTCAACAAAATGGTGTAGTAGAACGCAAACATAGACATGTTTTAAACACAGCACATGCCCTCTTATTTCAGTCCAATTTACCATTAGAATTTTGGGGAGAATGCGTTTTAACCGCCACATATATCATTAATCGCTTGCCATCACCTTTACTAAAAATAAATCACCTTTTGAGCTACTATATAATCAACCACCTTCACTTTCTCACCTAAAAACTTTTGGTTGCCTTTGTTATTGTTTCACCTAAGCAAAAATTTGATCCGCGCGCCCGACAATGCATCTTCGTTGGTTATCCTCACAGTAAAAAAACATACAAATTATTTGATATAGATGCATGCACTTTTTTTACAAGTCAGGATGTCATCTTCCATGAAAGTGTTTTCCCATTCTGCCAACAGTCACAGACACAATCCTCACCTCCATTACAAGGTATTTTGCCCACTATTGACATTGACTTACCCACTCCTGTCCAACATTCACTCCATCAACCTTCTTCTCTTACTCATCACAATGCACCTGAACCTCCATCAAACCAACCTTCTTCTCCTACTCGTCACAATACACCTGAATCTCCATCAAACCAACCCTCTTCTCCTACTCGTCACAATGCACCTGAACCTCCATCAAACCAACCTTCTTCTCCTACTCGTCATAATACACCAGAACCTCCAGTAGACCAACCTTCTTCTCCCATGCCAAGAAGTCTAGCACCCATTACCAAACCTTCTCCAACCGACCTTCCTGTTCGATGATCCAGTCGCACATCAATCCCACCTTCCTGGCTTCAAGACTACGTAACGGGATCCCAAGCCAATCCTTCGACCACTGCCCAAGACCGGCCAAATGGAACCAGGTATCCTATGCATCATTTTCTTTCTAATTCACGATTTTCTTCTACACATAGTGCATATCTTGCTAACATCACAGCCACCAAAGAACCTCACACTTATGCTCAAGTTATCCTTGATCCAAATTGGCAAAAAGCAATGGACGAAGAGCTTTCCGCCTTGCAGCTAAATCAAACATGGACCTTGACACCGTTACCCGCTGGGCAGAAACCCATCAGATGCAAATGGGTCTATAAAATAAAGTACAACTCAGATGGTAGCGTCGACAGATATAAGGCGCGCCTTGTCGCAAAGGGGTACACTCAGATTGAAGGTGTCGACTATTCTGAAACTTTTTCACCAACAGCAAAATTAACAACTTTGAGGTGTCTCCTCACCATTGCAGCAGCCAGAAATTGGTTTACTCACCAGCTAGATGTGCAAAATGCCTTCTTCATGGCACATTGCATGAAATTATTTACATGGACTTGCCACCCGGGCATCATCGACAGGGGAGAACATTGTATGTCGACTCAACAAATCCCTTTATGGTCTCAAACAAGCATCTCAAACATGGTTTTCAACATTTTCTCATGTGATTAAATCTGTAGGATTTCAAAAGTCAAAGACAGATTACTCTTTATTCACAAGACAGAATAACTCATCATTTACTACCCTTTTGATTTATGTGGATGATATTCTTTTGACAAGAAATGATTTGACAGAAATTCAACGTGTTAAAGATTGTCTATTAGCGGAAGCAGAATACCGCGCGATGACCAATACTTGTTTGGAGATAGTTTGGTTGCGATATCTGTTGCAGGATTTAAAGGTGCCATGTAACTTGCCAACTCAACTTTTCTGTGACAATCAAGCGGCATTACATATAGCAACAAACTCAGTATTTCATGAACGCACAAAACACATAGACTGTCACATAGTGCGAGAAAAATTACAAGCTGGGATAATTAGTCATGTACCGACACAGTATCACCTCGCAAATATTTTTACAAAGGCACTAGGCAAGGAACGGTTTTTGACGCTACGACACAAGTTGGGGGTTCATGATCTTCACCTACCAACTTGAGGGGAGTATTAAGGAAATAATAATTATCAAATTATATGCAATTATTGTATGCAATATTGTACGATATTGTACCCAATTATATGCAATTAATTTAATAATGATAGAATGTCATGATTAGTATCCCTACCTAATTAGATAGTAAATTGGAGAGAGAAACTCCCTATATATGTCTTATACATGAAGTGATGTAACCATACACATAAGAGAATAAGAAACATCTCTTCTCCTTATCATTTTTCATCATTTTCTTATAAGTATCGCGCTTTGAATACAATAATAATTAAGGATAGTTTCCCTATCCTGTTGTAGATGATAGCTAAGTCTCATGAATGAAGTATTCTCGGACCTATTAAGGAAGTTTTTTTTTTGGTTTCTTTAATGATATTTTAGTATATAATTCCTCGTGGTATGTGGATTTACAACATTTGAAGACAGCCTTAAAACTTTTACAGCAACATAAGTTATTTGCTAGACTATCCAAATGTTCTTTTGGGCTACAACAGGTCAAGTATTTGGGTCACACTTTCTGGTGAAAACGTGGCAATGGACAAAGTCATAATACAAGTCATCTTAGCTTGACCTACTCAAAAGAATCTGAAATAATTAAGAGGATTTTTGGAAATCAGGATATTACAAAGATTTATTAAAGGTTATGCGTCTGTAGTTGCCCCTTGTCGAATTTATTAAAGAAAGACAGCTTCTTATGGGATATACAAGCAGTTGCAGCTTTTGAAACTCTGAAAATAGCTATTATGAAGGCTCATGTGTTGGCTTTACCAGATTTTTTGAAGACATTTATCTTGGAAACAGATGACTCTGGATTAGGTGTGGGTGTTGCACTAAGTCAAAATGGTCATCCTTAACTTTTTCTCAAAAAATTGGGTATTAGGATGCAAAGTCAAATAGTAAGGGAGTTTTGTGCCATTACAAGAGGGGTTGTAGGCATAATTAAAACATCATCAGGCTAATCAAGCCCCAGAGCAACAGAACTGGCTGCATAAGCTCTTGGGTTATGATTTCACCATTGAATATAATCCTACTGATTCTCTTTCAAGATCGTTTTATATGGTGTTACCTAAACCTCAAATACAAATGGTACCCTTACTCAAAGAAGCATTTCTGGGAAATTTGGAATTAAAAAGGATTTTGGATGTTTGAATGCAGAAGCAACCTCCTTTGTCCCTGGATAGTCTTCTGTTTTGGAAAGTCATATTAGTGCTCCTGCTAATCATTCTTTGGTGCAATAGATGTGGCATGATTTCACAATTCCAGTTTGGGACGTCATTCGGGCTATGCTAGGTCCTTGGATAGGATCACCTCCCAGTTTTATTGGCATAACATGCATGTTATTATCAAACACTATGTTCAAAATTGTTTGATATGCCAACAAGATAAGACTTCCCATACTCTACCCTCTGGATTGCTTCAACACCTACTTATACAGAATCAAATGTAGGAAGATTTAGTCATGGACTTCATCACACGACTTCCTTCTTCTCTTGGTTATATAGTAATCATGGTAGTCCCTGATAGATTGTCTAAGTATACACATTTTACTACACTCAGATTTGATTACACCAGAAAACGAGTAGTTGAATGCTTAGGGAACATGGTTGTCAAGCTACACAATTTCCTAAAACCATTGTTTTTTTATAGAGACAAGATCTTCACTAGTCATTTTGGGCAGTAACCATTCAAATTAAGTGGTACTGCTCTCTTAGTATGTTCACTGCTTACCATCAACAATCAAATAGATAGTCTGAGGCTTTGAACAAATGCTTGAAGATGCATTTGAAATGTTTTTTACCTTTGACAATCTAAAAGTACAGGTTAAGTTTCTAGCACGGTAGAAATTTGGTATAACACTTCCTACCAAACCAACATTGGTATGGTGGTGTATGGTCGGGATCCTTTACAATTTGTGAAGTATAATCATGATCCTCAGGATGTGGTTGTTGTTCATGAACAACTATTGCAATGGAATGCTGTTTTGTTGAAATTAAAGTATAATCTCAACCGGGCTCAACAAATAATAGAGAAAAAATGTAGATGGGAACAGAGTCTATGTTGACATTAAGTTGGATGATAAAGTTCTGATGAAGTTACAACCTTACAAACAATATTTTATTGCTATGAGACAAAATCAGAAATTGAGCTTGAGGTATTGTGAAAAAAATTGGATAGATAATGTTCCTGTACCAGTTACTTCTAATGACATACAACCTACTATTCAACTAGAAATAAACTTTTCATTTCATTATCTCAATCTTGGGAGATAGGTTGGTTTTAGTGGGAGAGAAAATGTAATGAACATAAATAACCAAAGTATGGACGAGGAAATTAAAAATACAGCTAGCAGGATCACATGTCAAACAATCTTCATGACATGTTCTGTAGCATGGGTTGCATGAGCTCATGTATAGGTCCCAGTGCTTATTTATACCTTAGTTCTTTCATATGTATTAGTGAACCTTTTCATAATAATAATTTTACTTCTCAAACCCATGCCAAAATGAAGAAATTAAAGACTTAACTGAAAGCTCCAAAACGTGATCGTCTGATATCTACATGTTTTCATGATATCATGAAGACTGTAAACACCCTTGCTACAACCAGATCACTCATCTCTAACAAAGAACATCTTGAAGCAATTCTTGATGTTTGTCTGAAGAATATGAATCTTTCATCACTTCCGTTACTTCTCGTTTGGACTCTTATTCCGTGGAAGATATTGAAGCTTTAGTGTTGGCTTAAGAGGAGCATCTAGAAAAATATAAATCTCAAGATCATCTTCTGGTTCAGATTAATCTTGCTTCTACTCGGTCATTATACATCTCTTTGTCAAGACCTGGTGCCAATCCTTCTTAGAATAGTGGTCCTTGTCCTCCCTTCAGAAACAACAGTAACAATAGACACTATATTGATTCTCGCTCTATAATATCAAGAATTCTTGGACCACTTCTCCTATACCCAGTCTCTTACCGTCTGCTGGTATCCAGTGTCAAATTTGTAACAAGTTTGGTTACGTTGCACTAGACTGTTGTCATCAATTTGACTCTAATATTTCCTCTCATATTACTACTAAGTCTTCTCAACTTTATTTTTCCAAAAATGATTTTGTTGAGCCATCTTTATTTGTAGGACACTCCATCCACTCTTAGTGATCCACGTTGTTATCCGGATAATGGTGCAACTCATTATATAACTCATGATAGTAGTATTTTCTCTATTAAAACTCCTTACACTGAATCTGAAGTGGTACAACTCGATAATGGAACATGTATGAATATTCATCATAATAATTCAACTAAGTTTACTAATTCTCACTCCATGAAATCCATACGACTCATAACTTACTACATGTATCTTCCTTAAAGAAAAATCTCATGAGTGTTTCTCTATTTACTAAGGATAACAATGTATATTTTGAATTTTATCATCATCAATGTTTTGTCAAAACTCAGGACATTAAGGAGATAATCTTCCAAGCAAAAATTAATGTTGGCTTGTATGTGTTTCCCACTATACAACTTTCACTAAAACCTTCCATTTCTAATATGACTTACAACCCTGTTCTTACTACTTTTCGGTTGTGGCACTCTAGACTAGGCCATGTTTCCTCCAAAATTGTTCATCATGTTATGAAAACTGTGTAATATTACCTATAACAAATGTGATTTATTTTCTAAACATGTGTTATAGCTAAGTCTCATCAAATGCCATTTTTAGATTCTAATACTATTTATACTAAACCTCTTCAATTGGTGTTTGTTGACATTTGGGACCTTATCCAGTGCTTGCTTCTAATGATCAAAATACTATATTCCTTTTCTTGATGCTTTTTCACTTTATACATGGCTTTACCTTATGCACTCAAATTATCAAGTTATGAATGTTTTTTTTTTCAAATTTAAGATGTATGCTGAAAATCAAACTAGTCATAGTTTAAAATCTCTTCAAACTGATAATGCTAAGAAATTTTTATCTCTCTGTCATACACCTCATGGGATTTATTATCGTCTTATTTTTCTTTACATGCATGTGCAAAATGACTCTATCGGGCGTAAACATTGGCATGGGTTTGATATGAGTCTTTCCCTTCTTGTTGACGCATCTTGCCTCTTAAGTTTTAGGGTGAATCCTTCTCCACTTTTATTCATATTATTAATAACTTTCCAACACCTATTTTCCATAATAACAATCCTTATGAAACATTGTTTTCGCAAAAACCAGATTATAATTTTTTAAAGGTTTTCAATTGTGCTTGTTATCCGTTATTAAGATCATATAACCAACATAAATTTGACTTTCACTAGTATTTGTGCTTATTCTTAGACTATAGTACACGCCACAAAGGATATATATGTTTAAAACAGTTTGGAAAAACTACTATATCACGTCATGTGTTTGTCAATGAATATTTGTTTCTTTATTCCTTGTCTGATAATCCGTTTCTTGATAATGTCTCTCATCAATATTTTTCTATGGTACTCCTCACACCTTAACTGTGATATCCTCTTCCCCTATTTTGACCGACACTTAGTTTATCTCTCATGATACAACTGTTAGTGATCCTCTTAATAATTATTCTACTAGTACATCACCCATTTCTGCAGAGCTACCGCACGACATCTTTCTGAATGCTACCACCAACGTTTACCCTATGACAACTCGTGATAAGGATGTCATTTTGAAACCCAAAGTCTTTCAGTCTTCATGATGGATTTCTCCTTGGCTTCTTGGGAAATTGTTTGGTTGAAATTGATTTATAGATGAAGTTATGGAAGGAAGCAGATGCATGGTGAAACTTTGAGCAATTAAAGGAGAATAGGGTTAGGAAGGAAGTTAGGCCAACCTTCTAGATATTTTCCTAGGCTTCTCAACTAAGATAGTGAAAGCAAGAGAGAAGAGAGACTAAGAGAGGAATTCAAACACCAATTTGGCAATAATTCAATACTCATTCAAAGTCTCCATATTACAAAGTAAGCACACTTATTTATAATGCTCAATTCTCATAAAATTGACTTTTAAGTTCCTAAATTCTCTCCACTCATAGAATGATATGTGACACTTGTCTTACAGGCTTCTTAAAATCCTCTCCATTTGCGTGATGACATGTGGCAATCCTTACTTCAAGAAACCCTCCAATGAGGAGAGGACACATGGCACCAATGACTTGAAGAGTCAAGGAAGGAGGCGCCTATGAGAAGAAGACAAATGGTAATGGAATTTGGAGAGTCAAAAGTGGAAGAGTGGAAGAGGCGCCTACTTGGAGCTTATGATGTGGCACCATGTGGATTTTTGTATGGAAGACATGTGGACGTCCAACTTAGCCTTAAGATGCAAAACTTAAGGCCTAAAATCCTAGTCTACTTAGCCCTGAATACAAGGCCCAAAAATCTTAGTCTACTTAGTCCAAAATACAAGGCCCAAAAATTATATTATACTTAGTCCAAATACAAAAGCCAAAATAAATTCTATACTACTCTATAATATTTTTATAAATAGAGGTCTTGTATTCTTGATGCTTCCAAAATCTTCTAGAGTGATCTTTTTTTGGAGTTGGAGAGAATTCGTCCACGAATTTTGAATCCTTGCATATAACAAAGTCAGTTTACTATCAAAATTAACAGTTGAATAAGAAAAAGGCAAACATGACTTAGAATTTGTAAGCAGTGGGAGTTCAGAAAAGGAGGTCTTATAGACAGACCAAGTTGGAAAAAATTGTTTAGGAATAATGATATTTTTTGGAAAAAGTCCTCTTAAATGATGAAAACCATTAAGAGGTATGAAAAAATCATCCCTAACATTCTTTAACCAAGATGGTGGTGAAGTAAGAACCTTTGGTAATGAAAAAGATAAGGAAGGAAAACACCTTGGAGATGAAAGGATAAGACCCATGTCAACTTGGCCTTCTTTGTCTTTTTCATTGTCACTTGTGGTAGGTGGTTGAGTTAGGTCTTGTTTTACCTTGTTTATCATTAAGGTTTGTTTTTGTGGACAATGAATAGCTATGTGCCCAAAACCTAAACATTTAAAACATTTTATATTTGAAGTTTTGGTAGGTGACTTAGGACATGTAGAAGAATTTGTAGAAACTTTTTTCGGAGAAGTGGTTTGTTTGGAAAAATTAGAAGGAAGTTGGAAAAAATTGTTTAGGAATAATGATATTTTTTGGAAAAAGTCCTCTTAAATGATGAAAACCATTAGGAGGTATGAAAAAATCATCCCTAACATTCTTTAACCAAGATGGTGGTGAAGTAAGAACCTTTGGTAATGAAAAAGATAAGGAAGGAAAACACCTTGGAGATGAAAGGATAAGACCCATGTCAACTTGGCCTTCTTTGTCTTTTTCATTGTCACTTGTGGTAGGTGGTTGAGTTAGGTCTTGTTTTACCTTGTTTATCATTAAGGTTTGTTTTTGTGGACAATGAATAGCTATGTGCCCAAAACCTAAACATTTAAAACATTTTATATTTGAAGTTTTGGTAGGTGACTTAGGACATGTAGAAGAATTTGTAGAAACTTTTTTCGGAGAAGTGGTTTGTTTGGAAAAATTAGAAGGAAGTTGGAAAAAATTGTTTAGGAATAATGATATTTTTTGGAAAAAGTCCTCTTAAATGATGAAAACCATTAGGAGGTATGAAAAAATCATCCCTAACATTCTTTAACCAAGATGGTGGTGAAGTAAGAACCTTTGGTAATGAAAAAGATAAGGAAGGAAAACACCTTGGAGATGAAAGGATAAGACCCATGTCAACTTGGCCTTCTTTGTCTTTTTCATTGTCACTTGTGGTAGGTGGTTGAGTTAGGTCTTGTTTTACCTTGTTTATCATTAAGGTTTGTTTTTGTGGACAATGAATAGCTATGTGCCCAAAACCTAAACATTTAAAACATTTTATATTTGAAGTTTTGGTAGGTGACTTAGGACATGTAGAAGAATTTGTAGAAACTTTTTTCGGAGAAGTGGTTTGTTTGGAAAAATTAGAAGGAGAAATTTTTGCATCCTTCCTAGAAGAGTTGTGGAAACCATGAGTACTTTTGAAAGTTGTTTTCAAAAGGTATGATTCCACCTTGATGGCTTGGTGAACCACTTTCCTTAAAGAAGAGTACTCATTTAATTCTACAAAATCTCTAATATCTCTTCTCAAACCACGTACAAACCATTTTATATTTGACACTTCATTAGCATGCATATTCATTTTAGTCAAAGTTGTTTCAAAATCTTTAAAGTATAAAGAAACTATCCTAAGTTTATGGTCATCTTGGACCTTATACACATGAAAAATATGGTCAACCTTAGCTTCCCAATCTAAATACACATTACCATCATCAACACCACTAAAAGTAGGAAGGTTTACAATTTTTGAATAAGGCAATGCCCCATGTTGGCGCCTATCTTCAAGTTTATGTATTTTCCATTCTTCCTTTTTTTCAAAGCTCCCATAGTTGTTGGAACTCTTTAAAACATGCCCATGATGATGTTGGCCGTGAGGAATGGATCTTTCATGCTTCATGGCAAGTTTTGACAATGTTTTCCCCATGTGTTTTACGTCTAAGATTTGAAGCTTTGTCTCCATTTGTCTCAATTCCTCATCACGTTGTGCAAGTATTGTTTTAATTTCTTTTAATTCATTAATGAAGTATGCATTTGAATGGGAATGACATTTAGAAGGTGCTGCACTTGATAAGGTAGCCATTGCAAAATCAAAACAGCAAAAAAAAAAAAAAAAACAAACAATATCAAGAAAAAACAAGGTTAGAAAATGGAACAATTATAGTACTGTAATGAAAATTAAAAGACACTCAAATCACTCCAAGAAAGAATACTTGATGTGATTCCAATAGCCACATAGAACAAGATTCTTGACATTTTTAGGAATCACCTTGAGCTGGAAAATATAGAGGCATTTTTCTTAGAGTTGGATCATGGTTCTAAGTCAAGAACTCACCAATAACTAGTACCAAATCCCAAACTCATTTGGATGAACCAAATATTGTCAAATTGAATCAACAAAGGAATTAAAATTGAAAAGACCGAACAGAAATAAACCAATATTCAAATGAACCGAACAGAATTAAGAAACAAAACAGAATATAGGTGCTGGAAAATGGAAGAACCGAAACTAAAAACAACTCAAAACACAAGGCAGCATGAACAATTGAAGAAGAAGAAAGGAAGGAGAAGAGAATGCTCATGAAGATGGAAGGAGGATGGATGATCTCGCCACTAGAAGTGTGGAATGCTCCTAGATGAGAGTGATGCCGCCACTTGAGGACTCCATGGATCCATCAAGATAAGACTAGGAAGAAGGCTCCAAAAGCTCTCCAAAGGTCACTCAAAATTTGAGTATAGTTTTCTTAGATTAATTCCAATCTGAATTTTACAAAGGAAGCACCTCTATTTATAGCCTAAGGTGCTGAAAAATAGGTGGGAAATTTCAAATAAACTCATTTGAAATTCCCACCAAAAACAAGTCACATGGGAGGTGTGACCTTTTTCTACTATGACACCTCCCAAAAACTACACCTACACCACTCTCCTAAGTCACATGGACAATGTGACTTTATTTTACATTTTCACACACCTTTATTTAATAACCACACCTCCTAAAACTATACAAGAGTATTTCAAAGCTTGGCCTTGCCCCTCATGGGATGGACTTGGGCTCTTTGGGCTTTGGCCTTCTTGGGCTTGGGCTTGGGCTTTGGGCTTGGGCCTCATATTTATTTTATGTCTTCTTTTAATTTTGAGAAGACTAGAAGGAAGAACTTCAAATGTGAGGGTGGATGTCCTCTTCCTCCATTAATAAAAGCCTCCTTTATTTGATTCTCATCATACTCCTCGAGTTGGAGAGAATTCGTCCACGAATTCTGAATCCCTGCATATAACAAAGTCAGTTTAGTTTTACAATTAAAAGTGGAAGAAAAATGTAAACATGACTTAGCATTTGCAAATAATGGGATTTCAGAAAAGGAGGTTCTATAAATCGACCAAGTTGGAAAAATGTGTTTGGGAATGATGTGATGTTTTGGAAAAAGACCTCTTAAATGGTGACAACCATTAGGAGGTATGAACAAATCATCCCTAACATTTTTTAACCAAGATGGTGGTGAAATAGGAACCTTGGGTAATGAAAAAGATAAGGAAGGAAAACACCTTGGAGGTGAAAGGATAAGACCCATGTCAACTTGGCCTTCTTTGTCTTTTTTCTTGTTTACTTGTGGTAGGTGGGTGAGTTAGGTCTTGTTTTACCTTGTTGATCTTTAAGATTTGCTTTTGTGGACAATGAAGAGCTATGTGCCCAAAACTTAAACATTTAAAACATTTGGTATTTGAAGTTTTGGTAGGCGACTTAGGAGTAGAAGGTTTTGTAGTAGAAACGTTTTTTGGAAATATGTTTTGTTTGGAAAAATTGGAAGGAGAATTTTGAGTAGACATTTTGTTGGCATCCTTCCTAAAAGAGTTGTAGAAATCATCATCATGAGTATTTTTGAAAGTTGTTTTCAAAAGATAGGATTCCACCTTGATGGCTTGGCGAAACACTTTCTTTAAAGAAGAGTACTCATTTAATTCTACAATTTCTCTAATATCTCTTCTCAAACCACGTACAAACCATTTTATCTTTGACTCTTCATTAGCACGCATATTCATTTTAGTCAAAGTTGTTTCAAAATCTTTAAAGTATTCTTCTACCATCCTATGTCCTTGAGGAAGCCTTTGGAACTTCAACAAGTGTTCCTTCCTAGAAGGAGGAACAAACCTCGCGCGCATACACTCTTTCAAAGCATTCCAAGAAACCACGGGAGGTTTCTTGCGATACATAATGTCCATTACAATTTTATGCCACCATTCTTTGGCATAGGCCAAAAAGGATAAAGAAACTAATCTAAGTTTTTGGTCATCTTGGACCTTATACACATGAAAATAATGGTCAACCTTAGTCTCCCATTCTAAATACACATTAGGATCACTATCACCATTAAAACTAGGGACTTTTTTACAAGCAATGTTGAACACTTGGTGATATCTTTGGTCACGGTTATAGCTCTCTTCATGAGAATGATGGTGATGCCACCTTCTTCTATGTTCTTCTTCACCAAGGACTGAAACTTTGCAAGGAGAATGCTGCTTGTAAAGACAAGCAAGAAGAAAAGACAAGCAAGAAAAATAAGGTACTCAATTGAAGGATGGCACACAAAAGAAACCTAAAGAAAAGCACTAGAATAGATGAAGAAAACAAAAAACAGAACTACTTGAATTTTTTTTTGCAAATTGTCCGTGACTTTACAGATTTATCTGGAACTGTATAATGCAAACTGGATTATGAAATTTAAACCAAATAAAGTTCAAGATCTTATCTCAACAATGACACTGGAATTACACAAAAATATTGCGCCAATTAATAGGGATAAATTTTGCAAAATCACTGCCAGTTTAATGTATTTTTTGTGCCAGAATTACACACTGGACGTATTTCATTTATCATTTTTTTGTACTTGGAAGTTTGATGTACTTCTTTTTTCTACTTTTTTATTACACTTTCAAGAAATCAAATCCAGAATTTCAGAAATTTCCAGTAAGCACAGAAATTGAAATAAATCGAAACAGTCAGTACATTTTCAAGAAAACAGAGAAAAGCTAACTGGAATGAAAAACAGAATTAAGAACTTCAAAAGACATAATAGAATTGATGTTTTAGAACTTGTATAGATCTAATATACAAGTAAGAACTTAAATCTAAAAAGAAAATGCACCAAAGGATCAAGAAAACAAACACATAAAACTGTACTCAAAACAAAATCAGGAAACCAAAATTATCAACAAAAGCACTACATAGAATTGATAACATTTTTTGGAGAAACATGACTTTGACAAAACTTATAAGGATTCAAAAATCAAAATGACACAAACACAATGTAATAAGAACAAGAACACAGCAAGAAATACCCAAAAATAACCTAAAACAAAAAGGTAAAGACAAGAATGTAAAGTTCTTGAATTAAAAGTGCCAAAACAACTCAAACACACACAAGAACAAACCTAAGACTCATGATACCACATGATATGATTCCAATAACATGATAGGGATATGATATGAACATGTTATGGATTCAACAAGAGTTGGAATATGATTAGGCACTTTTTAAGAATTGGATCAATGTTCTTAACACTCAAGAACTCACCAAAACACAAGTAACCAAGCCAAACTCACATAGAAACCCATTTTGAACAACAAACCCATGGATAGAAACTCAAGAACACAACATATAACATTTACACCCATGGAGGACGTGACCAGAAAAACCAATTTGCACCGATTAAAATTGAATATAAGTGCAGCAAATGAAAAAGGACATCATAAGGAAGATGGTGGTGAAGTAAGAACCTTTGGTAATGAAAAAGATAAGGAAGGAAAACAACTTGGATGTGAAAGGATAAGACCCATGTCAACTTGGCCTTCTTTGTCTTTTTCATTTTTACTTGTGGTAGGTGGGTGAGTTAGGTCTTGTTTTACCTTGTTTATCATTAAGGTTTGTTTTTGTGGACAATGAAGAGTTATGTGCCCAAAACCTAAACATTTAAAACATTTTATATTTGAAGTTTTGGTAGGTGACTGAAGAGTAGAAGGATTTGGAGTAGAAACTTTTTTTGGAGAAGTGGTTTGTTTGGAAAAATTGGAAGGAGAAATTTGAGTAGAAATTTTGTTTGCATCCTTCCTGAAAGAGTTGTAGAAACCATTATCATGAGTATTTTTGAAAGTTGTTTTCAAAAGATATGATTCCACCTTGATGGCTATGCGAAACACTTTCTTTAAAGAAGAGTACTCATTTAATTCTACAAATTCTCTAATATCTCTTCTCAAACCACGTACAAACCATTTTATATTTGACTCTTCATTAGCATGCATATTCATTTTAGTCAAAGTTGTTTCAAAATCTTTAAAGTATTCATCTACCATCCTATGTCCTTGAGGAAGCCTTTGGAACTTCAACAAGTGTTCCTTCCTAGAAGGAGGAGGAACAAACCTCGCCTGCATACACTCTTTCAAATCAATCCAAGAAACCACGGGAGGTCTCTTGTTATATCCAATGTCCATTACAATGCTATGCCACCATTTCTTGGCAAAATCTACAAATTCTAAAGAGGCTATTTTCACCTTTTGGTCTTCATGGACCCCATAGGCTTTAAAAATTTGTTCACATTTAGCCTCCCAATCAAAATACACATTAGGATCACTATCACCTCTAAAGCTAGGTACTTTTACAGTTTGAAAATAAGGCAATGTCACATGTTGGCGCCTATCTTCACGTTTATGTATTTTCCATTCTTCCTTTTTTTTTCAAAGCTTCCATAGTTGTTGGAACTCCTTAAAACATGCCCATGATGATGTTGGCCGTGAGGAATGGATCTTTCATGCTTCATGGCAAGTTTTGACAATCTTTTCTCCATGTGTTTTACGTCTAAGATTTGAAGCTTTGTCTCTATTTGTCTCAATTCCTCATCTCGTTGTGCAAGTTTTGTTTTAATTTCTTGTAATTCAGTAATGAAGTATGCATTTGAATGGGAATGACGTTTAGAAGGTGTTGCACTTGATAAGGTAGCCGTTGCAAAATCAAAACAGCAAACACAAGAACAAACAATATCAAGAAAAACAAGGTTAGAAAATGGAACAATTATAGTGCTGTAATGAAAATTAAAAGACACTCAAATCACTCCAAGAAATAATACTTCCCTCAACCAATCTGCTCTTGAGCTTTTGGTAACTCTCAAATGAAATATGTCAAAGCAAACCATTCTTTCTTAAAGCCAATACACCACAAAACTATAAAGAACAATAAAAGACAATCAAGAAAAAAGTGTAAACAATAAAGGCTATAGCAAAAGGAAGACAAGATATATGACAAACTCAAAGAATAGTGAAGAAAAGACAAGCAAGAAAAATAAGGTACTCAATTGAAGGATGGCACACAAAAGAAACCTAAAGAAAAGCACTAGAATAGATGAAGAAAAAAAAAAACAGAACTACTTGAATTTTTTTTTGCAAATTGTCCGTGACTTTACAGATTTATCTGGAACTGTATAATGCAAACTGGATTATGAAATTTAAACCAAAGAAAGTTCAAGATCTTATCTCAACAATGGCACTGGAATTACTCAAAAATATTGCACCAATTAATTGGGATAAATTTTTCAAAATCACTGCTAGATTATCGTATTTTTTGTGCCAGAATTACACACTGGACGTATTTCATTTATCATTTTTTTTGTACTTGGAATTTTGATGTAATTATTTTTTCTAATTTTTTATAACACTTTCAAGAACTCAAATCCAGAATTTCAGAAATTTCCAGTAAGCAAAAAAATTGAAATAAATCGAAACAGTCAGCACGTTTTCAAGAAAACAGAGAAAAGCTAACTGGAATGAAAAACAGAATTAAGAACTTCAAAAGACATAATAGAATTGATGTTTAAGAACTTGTATAGATGTAATACACAAGCATAAAATCAATACTAAAAAGAAAATGCACCAAAGGATGAAGAAAATAAACACATAAAACTGTACTCAAAACAAAATCAAGAAACCAAAATTATCAACAAAAGAACTACATAGAATTGATAACATTTTTGGAGAAACATGACTTTGACAAAACTTATAGAGATTCAAAAATCAAAACGACACAAACACAATGTAATAATAACAAGAAAACAGCAAGAAATACCCAAAAATAAACCTAAAACAGAAAGGTAACAACAAGAATGTAAAGTTCTTGAATTAAAAGTGCCAAAAAAACAACTAAAACACACACAAGAACAAACCTAAGACTCATGATACCACATGATATGATTCCAATAACATGATATGGATATGATATGAACATGTTATGGATTCAACAAGAGTTGGAATATGATTAGGAACTTTTTAAGAATTGGATCAATGTTCTTAAACATTCAAGAACTCACCAAAACACAAGTAACCAAGCCAAACTCACTTAGAAACTCATTTTGAACAACAAACCCATGGATAGAAACTCAAGAACACAACATATAGCATTTATACCCATGGAGGACGTGACCAAAACAACACGAACAACCAATTTGCACCGATTAAAAATGAATATAAGTGCAGCAAAAGAAAGAGGACATCATAAGGAAGAGATTGCACCGATTGAAAGTGAAAACAAACAAGTAGAACAAAAATGGGTAATTTGGAATGAAGGGAAAATGGACTTATGTGGATGAAGCTCTTGGAATGTGCTCGCCACTTGAAGGATGGTTGGCTTCAAGATGAATGTTGTTGCCGCCACTTGAGAGCCCAAGAATTCACTCAAGATAAGACTAGAAGAGAATAGGACACAAGTCTCTCTCATTCACTCACCAATTTGGTAGAGGTTCTTTACTCTCAAAAATCAATCTTATTATTTCAAAGACCTAAGCACCCCTTTTATAATAGAGAGGGTTGGTCACAAAATACAAGAGAAGCTTACAAGAGAAGCTTTTGAAAGGTCACCTTCTAACTCCTTCTATTCTAGCGCCTAAAGGAGTGTGAAGAAACAACTTTCTAGTTTCTTCCAAAAAACTAACGCCTAAGGTACTTACAAAAAGAGGTGTCTTTTTTGTTTCCCTCTTAGTACCTTCCTAAACACTACTCCTATATGTTTTACAAATTTATACAAAAGAAATTACAAAGAAAGATATTAATTGGAGTCCATTCTTGAATGCTTGTAGTCTTCTTGTTGGCTTTGGGCTTGATCCTCCCTTTATTTAATTCTTCTTTAATTTTTTAGAAGACTAGAAGGAAGAACTTTAAATGTTTGGGTGGATGGCCTCTTCCTTTATTAGTAAAATCCTATTCTTTTTTATCTCCATCACAAAAATTCTATTATACTTAGTCCAAATACAAGAGCCAAAATAAATTCTATACTACTCTATAATATTTGTATAAATAGAGGTCTTGTATTCTTGATGCTTCCAAAATATTCTAGAGTGATCTTCTTCTAAGTTGAACTTGGGCCCAATACCTTCTAGAAGACCCAAACAAGCCTAATTAGGTTCAAACTTCTAGTAAACTCTTGATCAAGTTTCTAGCTCTGTGACGTTTGACTACAATCTCTCACATGAGTTTGCATCACTTCAACTTCTCAACATGATTTAGAACCTATAACATACAAACAAGCCAGAAAACAACCTAAGTGGCTACATATCATGCAGTCTGAGTAAGAAGCGTTTTTCTCTAACAAAACCTGAACGCTTACTCTGTTACCTTATTATGTTAATCTTATTGTATGTAAGTGGGTTTTCAAGCGAAAGATTAATAGACATGGCCTTGTCCTATGACATAAATTCATATTGGTTGCCAAAGGTTATCATCAAACCAAAGGTTTTGATTTTAGTAATACGTTTAGTCCTATAGTTAAACAAACTACTATAAAAGTTGTTCTTACCATGGCGTTATCTACACGATGGCCTTTACATCTACTTGATGTTAATAATGCCTTTTTAAATGGAGATCTAAATGAAGATGTCTACATGCAATAGCCATTAGATTTCTCACCTGACTCAACTCTTGTTTGCAAGCTTCATAAGGCAATTTATGGATTAAAGCAAGCCCTTCGTTCATGGTTCCTAAAACTATATAATACTCTTATCTATATGGGTTTTTAGTCAAAAAAAGTAATTCATCTCTTTTTACACATTAAATAAACTATTATACAAATTGTTCTTACCATGGCATTGTCTGCACGATGGTCTTTACATCAACTTGCTGTCAATAATATTTTTTTTTAAATGGAGATCTAGATGAAGATGTCTACATGCAGCAACCATCAAGTTTCTCATCTGACTCAACTTTTGTTTCCAAGATTGATAAGACAATTTATGACTTAAAGCAAACCCCGTTTCTAAAACTATATAATACTCTTATCTATATGGACTTTTAGTCATAAAAAAATGATTCGTCTCTTTTTTACACGTTTTACTATTGATTGCACTCTAATTATTCTGATTTATGTTGATAATGGTAGTTCTTCTTTTCTAATTCAATGTTTTATCAAACAGTTAAGTGACATCTTTTGTTTGAAGGATTTAGGTAAGCTTCACTATTTTTTGGGCATATAGAGGTAACTTCGTGGGCTGGCAACTCTCTTCTTTTATCTCAAATAAAGTATATCAGAGATCTTCTCCAACGTGCCAAGATGATGGACTCCAACCCCCAACTTACACCAATGGTGTCTTCGTCTCGGTTAACCGTTGTTGGCTTTGCTGTTGTTGATGACTCAACCCTTTATCGATCAATGGTTGGAGCTCTTTAGTATATAACCATCACTCGTCCTGAAATTTTGTTCTCTATTAATAAAGTATGTTAGTTCATGGACTTTCCACATATTCATCACTGAAAAGCAGTACAGCAGATCCTTCACTATCTTGCGGGAACCTCACATCATGGTCTTCTTCTTTGTTCTAGCACTGACATCTCTATCGTTTGCTTCAGTGACTCTGTTCTGGCCGGTTGACCTGGGTCGTCTTTATGCGTGGCTTTTTCTAACGAGCTAGGGTACCTTCGTTCTGCCTCGTATGTGTGTACCTGAAAAAGAAGAACAAAGGGGCGCCCTCGCGGCCGTTTGCACTCCGACGATCAAGTCAGCTAGCAAGAAACACCAAAGTAACTAGAAACTGTATAACACTCTCAATGACTGAAACTGTATGGCTAAAACTGTGTTGCCCTAATTGTCTTGTGCTCTCAGCGGATGCGCCGTCAAGAACAATTAGGGTTTTCCCTCTGTATGTCTATCTAAGAACTAGGTTAAGACTCATGCAACTGTGAAAAGCGTACCTCTCTAGGGCTTATTCGTGCCCTATATATAGGTGAAAAACTAGGGTTTACCTCTGCGTTGCTTGCTATCAACTAGGGTTCCTTGGAGAAGGTCCTTGCGCCGCCATCTTTAAGATCTTAGCGTAATTGCGCCATCATACTATTCGAGTGCCCTAATTAAACACGTGTCATGCATGCAACTTTCCCTGGATACCTTTAGAGAGCACGTGGGCATTGCCACGTGCCCCTTTGACTTGACCATTTATTCTGTGCATAGGGACCCACAGTGCCGCCACCCAACTTAGGGTTATCCCATCATGTGGGCCCCCTCTCTGTGAAATGCTTACGTCATGCGGGTTGACTCTTCGGGCGATGTCTTACTTAGGCGACGTCTCTTCTCGGCGACGTCTTACTTCTGCGCGATGCTTCTCTTGGGCGATGGGCGATGATACATCTTGGTGGTGACACATCTCGGCGATAACCGATTATTTATACTGCAGAACGCCGCTTTTACATACGGTGACTACGTTGACTTCTTGACTACCTACCTTTCTTTTGTCCACGTCATCACACCCGATGACCTGGTCGGTACACAAGCCCCCCAGTCTTGAGCTGATAACTTGCTTTCAGCGAAAAGACTAAAGCTTGCCCCCCTACTGCCCTTGCGGCGTTTTGATGACATGTCATCTTCCGATCGATTGACGTGACATTTCTGTATCGCCGACGCAACGTACCCTCAAGGACTCTGACGATGTGATATTCTCAGAGTGAGACAGATGACACTTTAACCCGTACTTTTACCTCGCGACACGTGGCCCACTCATGAGGCGCTTGCTTTACCGCTTCAATCATGAGGCTCGAATCTTGAAAACCCCGCATCTCAACTTATTGTCTCTGCTTCTTTCGTATCTTTCTTGCACTATTCATCTTCTTCCCAAGAACTCCTTGCTCCATGTTCTTTCTTTGCGACCTTTCCCTTTGTTGCGTTACTGAACCCTTGGCCTCCAGTTTCCTTACTACTGCCAGCACACACCAAGATGTCCACCAACCCATCTTCCTCCCGAGTGAGTCACAAGGACCTTTATCCCTGGGCTTCGAGTGAACTTCTCGACGAATACTCTTGCTTACTTTCTATTAGGGCCCTGAGGGAACACGTGGGGGAAGCGTGCTCCTATGACCATCGTTCCTTCGCAAAGAGGCACGATGATGACATCGTCGTGCTTCCTTGTTCCATGGGGGAGTCGGTGTGCGGGGATGAACGATCCAATAACGGGGTCCCCTTTTTCTATTTTTACCAAGTAGTTTTTAAGTGCGTCGGCGTACGCATTCCCTTTTCCAGGTTCGAGAGGGAGCTGTTAACGGAGATGAACACCGCTCCAGCCCAACTGTATCCTAACAGTTGGGCCTTCGTGAAGGCCTTTGACATTTTGTTTGGCTTCCTTGGATATGCGCCTTCTGTGGACATTTTTCTTCACTTCTTTGAGGTGAAGAGGCAGAGAAACAATCTTTGGGTAACTCTTAGCAATGTCCCTGGTAGGATTCTTTTGACTCCTTTTCAGCAAGCCTTCACAGGGTGGAAAGGCAGGTTCTTTAAGGTATGTTGTTCCAGCTTGGTGCCTTCTGCCCTGGACGACTTTCCTTTGTACTGGACAAAGGACGCCAGAGCCTTGAAATCTAAACCCCTTAAGAAACTGTCTTCAAGGGATCAGGAAGCTTGCAAGATCCTGGCGGGTGTTGGAGGATTTGATGCGGCTGCTTTAATAAGCTTGGAGTATAATGCCGAGCTTCTGGAAAGATATATATGTGTGTGAGGCTTTTCTCATGACCTTCCCACTTCTTGTTATGATTTCGCTTAGAAATACTTTGTTTCACGTATGTCTCTTACTATACTTTACTCCTTTCTTTCACGTAGGTTCAAAGATAAACGATCATCAGAGGACGCTTCTGACTCAGGCTTTGCGGTTTGGAGACGGGGCCTTTTCGTCGCATTGCTCGAAGCCTGGGGCCGCTGATGAGTGATGTGTTCTTGCTTTTTGTGCAGATATTTAGGATGTGTATAGGACTACAATTCCATTTTGCAAATGTTACAAACTTCGTCTGTAACCCTAACATTGGTTCTGCACTTTTCTTTATGTCGAATGTTGTTCAAATTATCTTGCATGCTTGCGTTCTTTGCCATGCCGCGCACGTCACTCCGATATTGCCCTTACGCTCGGCGTGAATTTCTTAGATAGCATTTGTTTGTTTCCCATTCCTTAAACATCCTGTTTCTGGTTGCCTTGTTTATGGCTCTGCTCGGCCTTCGCTTTTGTGAGGGATGCCTTTCCGTTTGAGCTTTCTTATTCGAACCTTCAGCATTATCGTGCCCGAGCTCATTGGGATGGTTAGCGACGTACTGCTTGTAGCGATGTCAGACCGCCTAGTCTTTCGTTTGATGACGACCCCGTCGGCGGTCCTGTACATTTTGCAGACCGCCCCTTCGCACTTCCTGATCACGTCATTGCCCTCGGTGACTCGGGGAGGGTGAGTTTAAACTTCGGCGATCTATGTGGCTCCGCGCGCTAATGTGCACGTCGGTTACTGATTTGACACTTCACCAACCCCCTCCCATCAAATGACACGTGGATTCATCGATGGTTGTTATTTTGTGTCGTTTGCGCTTCCCATAACCTTCGAAACTCTAAACTTCTCGCGGCACTCCACTGTTACATTATCTTCCTGCTTCACTTTCAAACTTTCGATACGCTCTGGTGAACGCTTCGTCTCCCTAATCATCATTTCCTCGCACGTTCCCTCGATCATAAAAAAGGTAAGCCCTTTATCACTTTGTTGGTGTTCACCGCATTTTGATCGACTTGCATCATCCCTTAACTGCTTGACCCATACGTTGTGGGCTGTTTGTTCTCTGTTTTGCTTTTTTCCTGTGTTTTTAGGTTTTTCTTTCCCTTCCTACGACCCCTGTTGTTCATGCTGATTTCCCTTCCTATTTTTCGAATCGAATCATTCCTTTTAGCGACCCTCCGCTTTCCTTTTCTTACTTTCCTTTCGTCTTTCCTGCAGTTCTCGATGGCTCGTACAGGTGCCACCCCTGCCCCCTCTCGAAACCCTCCTTCAAAATCTCGCAAACAACCTTCGTCAGGAAACCCCTCCACGTCTCGTAACCCACCTAGATATCCTGGCATCCTTTCAAATCGGGCTCAGAGGCCTGCGCCCTCTCGTCCCAACCAATCGCAATCAACTCCCCCACAAACTAGCACCACCGCCCGCCCCATTCCTGATTACAAACTATTGTATTCATGGGCTCCTCCAGCTCTGCTGAACGAGACTTCCTTGATTAACTCTGAGGCCGATATTCTTCGCTTGAGAGATAAGACCCACCTCACATTCCATAAGGAGCATGACGACAAGGTTGTTATTCGTCCTTGTCCTCCCGGGGAACCTGTTTGTACTGACAGTGATGGCAACGATGGCCACCCTTTCTGCTTTGTTTATGCAACCGTGTTTAAGAAGGTTAAGCTCAGGTTCCCCTTTACTCGCTTTGAGAGGGAGCTCCTTACCGAGCTTGATATTGCCCCTGCTCAGCTGCATCCCAACGGCTGGGCGTTTGTCAGGGCATACCAAATTGTTTGTGCACATTTAAGCCATCCAGCCTCTGTAGACGTGTTCTTATTTCTGTTTGAGGCCAAAAACCCGGGGGACCGCCTATGGGCAAGCTTCAATGGGATTGTTGGGAGATCCATCCTTTCCATCTTCCAACAATCTTATAAAGATTGGAAGGGTAAGTTCGTTCGTGTTTGCTGTAATGATCAGAGTCCCACACTTCTCGATGGGTTCCCCTTGTACTGGGTTGACAAGGGAAAAAAGGATTCCCAGAATCATTTTCGGAAAGCTAGGAGTCCAGAGAAGATGGGGGAGCTCGATAGAGACTTGTGCAACTTTTGGAAGGAAGTTGCCTCCACCAATACTACCTTACCTACCTCCTCAATCATCAAGTTCGAATTCTACGAGGATCAACTAGACTTTTACATAGGTTTGTCCCTCCACTCCACCTGGATTTTTCTTCCTGTGCCAAATCTGTTTTACTTCTTTACCAAGTTTGTTCGCATTACATGTCCTGCGCTTACCCTTGCACTGCTAATTACCTGTATCTGTAATTGGATTGATTTGTGAACATTGATCACTTCGTGCAGACACAATGCTGGGAAAAGATCATATGGCCAGACTGCGTTCTATAGTCAAACGCCACAAACTCGCTGCGGGTTCTCAAACCGTCCCGAATTCTGTAGCGGAAGCCGCTGTTGCCCGAGGCGAGCTTCCTCCCATGGGCTCATCTTCCCTTATCGCTCCTCCTGTCCCTGCGAGAAAGAAGCTGCCGCCAAAGAGGGCCAAGAGGAAGAATCCCATAATGGTGTCGGATGAGGAGGATGACGAGAACACTGAAGATGGACTTATCTGTAAAAGGTGTTGGGTCTATTAGTGTCTAAGTTCAAGAGGGGAGGGGTGAATTGAGCTTATAAAATTTTCGCAAGAACACACAATTTTTCAGTATTCTAGAGGCAAAAAGAACAGATTGTTTTTACATGAAACAGATTGATTTTTCAGAGCAGTATTGGCACAATCTGAATTTTGTTCACTGTAAAATTGTGATCAACAGAGAATCAGAACAGAACCAGATCAGCTTATTATTGTGAGGATAAAGGATATAGCTATGCTTAGAGATCAACCAAAATTACACAACACAAGATCTCAAGAAAAATGTTCCTTTCACAGGTTTTAATGAATGGTCAGTTTGTTCACAATTCACTTAAGCCATTATATGCAGCAACCTTGTTTATGATCAGAAACCTTTAACAAGACAGGAAGAACAATTTTCACTTAACCCAGAAATAACAGATTCAATTTAAAAAGAACAGATTTAGTTCTTGACAGGATTAAGCAAAGACAGAAAAGAGTGCAGGGATGAGAATGCAAGATACACACGTTTTTATACTGGTTCACTCATACAGAGCTACATCCAGTCTCACCTTACCCCAAGGTGGAATTCACTAAAAAAACAGTGCCAATTACTTACAAAACCAGCAGTTCTTGAACCCTACAAGAACACCACATACAATGCTGAAAAAACCCTATTTCAGCACACCTTGCACTCCAAGAAACCCTATCAAGGAGTGACTAACACTTACACCTTTACAAAACAGAATAAAGGAAAGATTACACCTGAAAAGAAGATGCAAGAACTCAAAACCAGTAGTTCAATTTGCTGCAGAAACTGCACCAGCACCTTCACCAAGATTCAAGGTTTCCTAGAACAAGCACACTTGAAAATCTCTTTGGAAACCTTTCAAAACCTCTTTTCAATCCTTCTTCTCACATGGAAATTGTTTAATCTCTGTTAAAAGCGTAATTCCTCGGCACTTTTTCATGTGAGAGAGACTTTTCTTTATATAGAAAACAGTTTCTAACTTCTTTTCAAAAAACAGTTGAAAAGCAGTTAAGAAAACAACAGATTCAGTTTTGAATCTTAACAGATTTATTTGTGAAAACTGCCAACTCAGCTTAACAGAAATAACTGTCTGAGTGGTACCTTTGGAGCCCTAACTAACTTGTGAAAAACCTTTCAACTCACCAAGGAATAAACCTGTTCTTTCACAGTAAAACAGATTGAAGTATCACACACAGGCCAACTCATCTTAACTAAAATAACGAACTGAGCTTTCCCTTGGTGCCTTAACAGAAATTTAGAAAAGCCTTTTAACAGAGAAGAAATAAACAGATTCTTTCTCCATAAAACAGATTTATTTGTGTACTGTTTTAAAACTGTTAAAACCATTTTAAAAAGCTTTTCAAAAACCATTAAACGAAAGCCTTTTTAACAGAGAAGAAATAAACAGATTCTTTCTCCATAAAACAGATTTATTTGTGTACTGTTTTAAAACTGTTAAAAACATTTCAAAAGACTTTTCAAAAACCATTTAACCACACCATGTGCTTGATCTAGACTTGGTTAGGCATCTAGGATAGGTTACACAGCAAAAGGCAATCATACACACTGACAAGCCTAATTACATATGAATCTAAAAACCTATTACAATCTTCAAAGCACCCAAGCCATTTTCTTCATCAAACACACATCAAGCCTTGGTAGGGAAGAAGCTTCCTCCAGCTTCAACAAAAGGAACAGGGCAACCGTCACCGAGCTACCCGCAAATGAGAGTACGGGCCCAGATTATGCAGAGAATCCCCCCAGCGTCTCTACACCCTTTGAGAGTGCTGGGGATGCTCTACCATCAAACACCTCAGCTGCTGGGGGCGTTCTGGAGCAAGTTGCGAACATTCAGTGGTCTCCCCAACCTGTAGTGGAGCCAGACGTGTCGCCACCATGTCCTGATGTTCCCCTGGTCGTCCATACTTATGAAGGCGACGGCGAGAACCAACCCCCGACTCCTCTTCCAATCCCTGCTCTTCCAGCCCCTGTCGAGGAGGTCTTGAAAGCCCACGCCGCTTACCTTAGCGCTATGACTACCGAGTGCGTAGAGAAACGCCTTTACTAGATGATGGGCGAGGCTTTAAGGGACTCCTTGAGCCAGTATGAATCCGAAGCCGGTGTTGCGAAGGACCAAGTCCAACAACTTAAGCATGATCTTACGATGCGGGGATTGGAGTTTTCGCGGTTAGAGAATGCTCTGAAGGAGGAGTTGCGGAGCGAACGTAAAAACAGCGCTGAACTAGACCAAAAGCTCAACGCCAAACTCTTAGAGGTCACTGAACTCGAGGGCAAACTCGTGCATCAGCAGGAGAAGATAGCGGGCCTTGAGGAGACTCTCAAGGCTAAAGGGGCCTACGCGGATGAGCTCGAGGCCAAGTCAATTGAGAGGGAGGATCTACTGGGTAAAATCAAAGCTGACATGGACCAAAAGGCCAAGGAACTGAGCGAGAAAGATAAGGAGCTGAACGAATCTGTAGCAAAACTTGCCCAGGCGCTTGAGGAGAACGAAAAGCTGAAGAAACAAAGTGAAGAACTCGACCTCAACGCCGCATACGTTCTGACTTCCGGGTTTGGCGCGGCCTTGGAGCAGTTCCCTTGTGCTTACCCCGACTTGGACCTCTCCCAGTTCTCGATTTGCCATGAAGTGGTGGACGGCAAAATTGTACCCTCAGATTAACGTTTTCATTTGTTTTCATTTGACGTTTTGTTTAGAAACATTCTGAAAGACTTACATATTCGACCTCTGTCTATGTGCAACGAATCTGTTTGTAATGACTTATTTTCTTCGGACCGTGTTAACTTATGCTCATGGTTTA
This sequence comes from Phaseolus vulgaris, assembly GCF_000499845.2. Classification (NCBI taxonomy): domain Eukaryota; kingdom Viridiplantae; phylum Streptophyta; class Magnoliopsida; order Fabales; family Fabaceae; genus Phaseolus; species Phaseolus vulgaris. Next base: position 28,714,486 of record NC_023755.2, on the reverse strand, counting down.
TCTTTTACCTGTTGTGCGATCACCTGATAATTTGGTAGGCTCTCACTCAACCCAATTAACTTAGCGCAGACTGATGTTAATTTTCTGGCAACCAACTTATTTTAAACAAACGGTTAGTCTATAGCAATAACATTTGACACGAAATTACTTACTGAGCAGTAGGCGAGAGTCATTTTTAGTATCTGAAATCTCGCTTGCCTGATCTGCCAAGTGACATGTGCATTTCCAGGTCATCGCCTAAACTGGGCCGGCCTGATTCTGCACTGAGGACTTTCGAACTTGCCTCAATTTGCTTAAGCAAAGAGGTCTTGTATTCTGTTCTTGCCTGAACTCACACTGAGGTGAGAAGGACTTTATCTGGTGCCTCAACTTGTCCAGGGTCTACCTTTTTCCTGGATGCAGCGAAGACTTTTAATCTCATCTTGCATGAACTCACTCGAGGGTGAGGAGGACTTTCTCTGGTACCGGGGCTAGCTATTCATACTTGAGGAGGGGGCGCCCCGAAGGAATCCTTTAACCCCTGCTCAAGGACTAGGCGCCCAGATTTTAACTCATCTGGTACCGGGGCTAGCTATTCATACATGAGGAGGGGGCGTCTCGAAGGAATCCTTTAACCCCTGCTCAAGGACTAGGCGCCCGGATTTTAACTCATATGGTACCGGTGCTAGCTATTCATACTTGAGGAGGGGGCGCCCCGAAGGAATCCTTTAACCCCTGCTCAAGGACTAGGCGCCCGGATTTTAACTCATCTGGTACCGGCGCTAGCTATTCATACTTGAGGAGGGGGCGTCCCGAAGGAATCCTTTAACCCCTGCTCAAGGACTAGGCGCCCGGATGTTAACTCATCTGGTACCGGTGCTAGCTATTCATACTTGAGGAGGGGGCGTCCCGAAGGAATCCTTTAACCCCTGCTCAAGGACTAGGCGCCCGGATGTTAACTCATCTGGTACCGGGGCTAGCTATTCATACTTGAGGAGGGGGCGTCCCGAAGGAATCCTTTAACCCCTGCTCAAGGACTAGGCGCCCGGATTTTAACTGTTATCTTGTTCTGAACTCTCGCCTATACTCGCTCTAGGCGAGTAGGACTTAAAACTTGACTTTCACCTCCGATCGCCAGGTGGCGATGAGGGTTTAAAACTTTATGCTTGTGCCTCCAATCGCCGGATGGCGATGAGGACTTAAAACTTTATGGTCGTGCCTCCGATCGCCAGATGGCGATGAGGACTTAAAACTCAACTTTCACTTTTGATCGCCAGGTGGCGATGAGAACTTAAAACTTAACTCGTGCCTCCAATCGCCAAGCAGCGATGAGGACTTAAAAAACTTTATACTCAATGCATGCGATCTGAATCTGCCCTAACTTACACAAGGGCGACTAAGTCTTTGTTTTAAAATTTAAAATGATAACCATGCAAACTCAATAACTGGGAAAACTTGATAAACTCGAACTTTTCTTTATTGGGTGGCCTCATTAGAAAACCCTTTCTAGGGAAAAAGAGTGCCACCTTGAAAAAATTGTTTTCACTTAACTGTTCGAGTTAGCTGCTACTTACAATGCTTCAACTGTAATAAAACTTGAGATGGGTAGCGTTCCAAGTGCGAGGAATCGCCCCTCCCTCCAGCGTTTCCAAACGGTAGGCGCCGTTCCCGAGTGCTTCAGTTATTCTAAACGGTCCCGTCCATTTGGGTGACAATTTATTCTGCATCTCATACAGGTGGGCCTTCCTCATTACCAGGTCGCCATCTCTGAACTGTCTTGGCCTTGCCCTAGAATTGTACTTGCGCTCGACTCTTCTCTTTATTGCTTCGGCCTTTACCCTTGCCTCCTCCCTGACCTCATCCAACAAATCTAAGTTCATCCTCCTTTCTGCATTCGAGTCTTCTGCCACGAAGTTCTGGAATCTCGGCGAGCTTTCCTGGATTTCAATTGGGATCATCGCATCGCACCCGTACACCAAGCTAAACGGGGTTTCATGGGTTCCTGACTGTTCAGTGGTGTGATATGCCCATATTATACGGGGAACTTCCTTAGCCCAAGATCTTTTGGCCTTCTCCAATCTCCTCTTCAAACCTCTTAGTAAAACCCGATTAGCCGACTCCACCTGCCCATTCGTTTGTGGATGTTCCACAGAAGCGAACACCTGTTGAGTTCCAACGTCCTCGCACAGCTTATTCAGCAGGTGACTTGTGAACTTAGTCCCGTTATCTGATACCAAACGCTTGGGCACACCGAAACGACACACAATATTCTTCCATACGAAATTCTGAATTTTGTGCGTTGTGATCTGGGCTACTGGTTCTGCTTCAATCCACTTCGTGAAGTATTCGACTGCCACAACCAAATACTTCATCTGCCTAATCGCCAATGGGAAGGGTCCCAGGATATCGATTCCCCATGTGTGGAAAGGCCAGGGACTGTAGATTGATTTTAACTCTTTCGGAGGCGCCTTGTGCCAATCGGCGTGCTCCTGGCACTGCTTGCAACGTTGGGCATATCTCTTGCAGTCTTCCCTCATTGTCGGCCAATAATAACCTGCACGGATGGTTCTTGTCGCCAAGGCTCGACCTCCGATGTGACTCCCGCAAATCCCTTCATGGAGCTTGGCCATAATTCTCGTGCACCTCTCTCCATGCACACATACTAAAAGGGGGTGTGTGAACCCAAACCTGTACAACTCGCCATCGATGAGGGTGAACTTGCTGGAGTTCTTTTTTACCTTCCTAGCTTCCGTCGGGTCCATTGGGAGTACGCCATCTGCCATGTAGCGCTGGTATGGCGTTATCCATGTGTCCGGCTCGTGGACGGCGCAAACTTGTGTCATCTTTATCTCTCCCACTGGATGCGCTCTAACCCTTGGCGTCCTCAAGGTCTCCTGAGATAGAGACTTATAACCCCTTGCCATCCCTTCCTTTGACTTGCAGATTTGGAGAACTTGGTGGTCCGCCACGAACGCTCGAGGTGTCTTCAAGGTTTCTTGTATGACGGTCCTCTGCCTGCCCCCCTTGCCCGAACTGGCGAGCTTTGCTAGCAAGTCGGCTCGGGCGTTCTGCTCTCTTGGCACATGCACTACTTCGAACGAAACAAAAGACTTCCTCAACTCCTGCACATACTCCAGATAAGCTGCCATCTGCGGATCTTTAGCCTGGAACTCGCCAGTTACTTGGCCTGTGATTAGCAATGAATCGCTCTTGGCCAACAACACCCTTGCTCCCATCTCCTTTGCCAACAAAACACCAGCGATCAAAGCCTCATATTCCGCTTGGTTGTTGCTGGCTTTAAAGGCAAACTTTAGGGACTGTTCTATCAACACGCCGTTGGGTCCTTCCAGAATTATCCCGGCCCCACTGCCCAACTGGTTAGAGGACCCATCCACTGAGAGCATCCAACGAAAACCATCTCCGGCGGTTTGCACTGTTTCAGAAGATAGTTCGACCACGAAGTCAGCGAAGATTTGTCCCTTGATCGGTCCCCGGGGCTCATACTTGATGTCGAACTCCGACAACTCTACCGCCCATTTTACCATTCTTCCAGCCACATCTGGTTTCTTTAGAACCTTCTGGATAGGTAAGTCGGTCATCACCAACACTGTAAAACTCTGGAAGTAATGGCACAACCTCCTCGCCGAAAACACTACTGTCAGTGCTGCTTTCTCCAAAGCCTGATATCTCACTTCTGGACCCTGCAACACCTTGCTGACAAAATAAACGGGTTTCTGAATTTGATCTTGGTCCTGGACGAGCACCGCACTCAGCGTCTTCTCGGTTACGACGAAGTATAACCTGAGGGGCGCTCCCACTTGAGGTTTGCACAGAACCGGCAGGCTCGCCAAGTACTCTTTGAGATTCTGATCTTGATGACAGGAAATCAACATCTGGTTGTTGCATAGTAAGAATCTTGTTTCATGGTTATCATGAAAAAAAGAATGTAGTTTCTTGTAGTAGCATTGAATCAGATCACTTGGATATAGTCCTTGTTCATTGAGCTTTATCTTCTCCCTCCCACACCAACGGTATATTTAGACCATGTTGGTGATGTGCTTCTTGCGTCCAATCCTGTTCTGCGATCTAAAAACAAGCATTTTGACCTTGATCTAGTTTTTGTTTGTGGCTGTGTCCAATAGAAACGCCTCTCAATCGTTAATCTTCCTTCTCAATATCAGGTTGCAGATTTGCTAACGAACCCAATGTATGGCGCCACTTTTCCAAACCTTAGACGTAAACTTGTCACTACAAGGAAAATACAAATTAGCTTCTAAAATTTTGCATAGGCCCAAAAATAAAAAATTATTATTGTTGGTCAAACCTACAAAAGTAAATTTTAAAAAATTAGCATCCATTTAATGGACACAAAGTTAAAGAAAAAATAAATATTTGTTACGTTGGCTTAACCCACAAAAAAGTGGACAATAAATGTATATTATTTTAATAGAAATAGATTGTGAAGGTTAAACATACGCAATTAATTTTATAAACTTTAAAATTAAATGTAAAATTATGTGAAAACTTAACGGAGGATTGACGGACGCATTGTAATAAAATAGTTTTAGAATATCAAAAGTTATACGAAGGCAAGATTGACAAAAATTTTTAATCATTCACATAGGCTAGTCCAACGTATAAAGAGATTATTATAATAAAAAAAATATCAGTTAGCACTTAAAGTTTTAGTGTGCTAGATTCTCTCACTTTCCTTCTCTGCTTAAATTTTAATCTCTTTCTTTTTCTACTTAAACCGTAATTTATGAGAAATTTTCTCAAAACCAGTTCCTCAAAATCGTCCTCGGTGAAGCTATAGTGAGGGTCTGTGAAGATGCACGCAGTTGCCTAGTGGTGTCATTGAAGGTGAGCGGTGGTAGATGGTGGTGATCTGAGCTCCGTTGGCCATTTGAAGCTTTGTCGCGCGAGATTCGGAATTAAAAGCGAGATTTGATGACGATGAGCACGATAGCAGGGAGTGCAACGACGACAAGCGTGAACGATTGCCGCAGGAGGCAAGCGCGAACGATGGTTGCAGGAGGCGAGCGCAAAGACAACTACTACAGCAAGCAGTGACGATATCTTCAACAACACAATCTTGAACAAAAGTGGCGCCATTGGCGACGAGGAGAACAACAGACGCGCAGGAGACATAAACAGCAGAGGTGTGAGCGGCTGAGATGCAGCGTAATTTGAGTGGTTGAGGTTTCAACAATTTGGAGCTTTTTTTAGGGTTCTATATTTCAATTTTTTTTGTTTTATTTTTAAACTGGCCCTCTGATCCATCCTCCATAGTATTGGTCTTTTAAATTTGATTTTTTATTTAAATTAATTTCTGCTCAGATTTAATTTTATTTTAGAAATTTTCAAACATTATTATTGAAATTAAATTCTAATTTTAATTTGATGAGGAATTCATATGTGGAGATATAAATGTTATATTTGTAGAGAATTGAAAATTCAATTTTAGTTTGGAATGGAGATCCATTTACATATGCATATTCATATTAGTTAGGTTTGGAGTATTATTTTATAGGTTTGGCAATGAACAATATATATTACTTAATATTTATATATATGGTTGGTTTTGCGTAGGTTTAGCCTACAATAATTGGATTGACAATCGTGGTCTTGTCCGACGAAAATCAGATTTATTATATTATTTTATATTATATTGTCAGTCTTGCGTAGGCTTAACCTACAATAATTGCATTAGCTAAACCTATGCAAAATAGCGTGGGCTTTCAATTGTAACGTAAGTGTATTTGTGTCCATGAGTTTAACTTCCATTAGCTACGGGACGCTAAGTTCACGAAAAAATTTATTTTACGTCGGTATTTTCCTGTTTCTGTTTGTTTTTGACCCATCCAAATTTAGTGATTTTGTGTAGTGTGTGGTACAATAAATTTCCCCCATAAATTTTAAGGGGATGTTACATAGCATGGGTTGAATAGGTTCATGTATAGGTGTCCAGTGCTTATTTAAACCTCAGTTCTTTCATCTATATTAATGAACCTTTTCATAATAATACTTTTACCTTTTTTGTCAGCATGACCACTGTTCACACCCACACTGATACCTTTACATGACACAACAATCAAGCCCAACTCCAGGACCAGAATAACCAATTTTAGGTTGAATGATTATGCATGAAAGGAAAATAATAGTATATAACTTTCTATGAGAGAAAGTAGAATTTAGTGTTTTCTATGTATGAAAATAGAATGAGAAAATAATCAATTATAAAGTTTTCATTCCAGGACATCTTTATTCTTCTTTATTTTCTTTTAATATACACTACAAGAAAATCATGAAATAGAAACCAATTTTTAGAGACCAAAATATTAGTTGCAATAGTAACTAAATTAGAGACAATTTTAGAAACTAAAACAAAAATTGGTTTCTAAATTAGTTTCTATTATAGTTAAATAGTTTCTAAATCGGTATCTAATTAGCAACCAAGGTTTTAGAGACCAAATTTAGAAATTAAATAATGGGTAGTTAGAACCTTGGTTGCTAATTAGATACCAATTTAGAAACTATTTAACAATAATAGAAACTAATTTTTGTTTTAGTTTCTAAAATGGTCTCTAATTTAGTTACTATTGCAACTAATTATTTTGGTCTCTAAAAATTGGTTTCTATTTCATGATTTTCTTATAGTGATAATAACAGATGATTCTATTTATTTATTATTTCTTTAGTTTAAATAGACTTAAAGATAATGCTAGTATCAAATGGCCAAGAATACAACTTAAACAAAAAGAATAGAAGGAAAATTATTCATACATAATCAAAGGGAAATCATCCAGAGAAAAATAAGAAAGCAGATAGTTAATTAATAAGATTACTTAGAGAGAGTATTAAAAATGGAATGATATTTAGAAACCTACTATTCTACACTTTATTAATATTTATTATTTTTTATCATAGTTATTATTGATTATATATCAACTTGTTTAACATGCTGTTAATAACTAAAAGAGATAAAAATAAGAGAACGAATGATATATATTAAGAAATGTACAACAAAAATATTTATTTTGAAATATACATAAATGTATCGTTCGGTCGTGATCGAGTTATGACTCGATCACTTAAAGCATGTCTACTCAGTCAACTTAGTTCATGTCCAATAAACAGAGTTCAATCCAAGTAAAAGCAAGCCCAATGGCCCTGAAAGAGGTTGGCCTTAACAGATGGCGAATACGTTAAAACACTCTAAAACAAGAAGAAACATAAAAACAACTAAATTACAACTAAATCAGTTAATTATATTTAGCCTGAGTTCAGCAAATATAAGCAGTCAGCTACGATACTCTGTATATCAACACCCCTAAAATAAAGGGTATATATTAACAATTTATTATGTGGTTACTAATTCTTGAAGGAGGATCTACGAGTGTTACTAAATGGTTTTAAGACCTCGAATAAAGGTAAACATTATTCCATGCAATATACACTACACTATTTTTATGCTCTCACTGACTTGATCATCAAAGTCTTGTCAATAGGTAGTGCTCCCCTCATTGTGCTCCTTAAGCATCTCAAAACAACAGTGTAGAAAGGTTGACCCAAATCCACCTCCAAGATCTGACTGAAATTTGTTGGCGAGAACATTTGGCGCCCACTAAGGGGCAAGTAAAACTGATCTCGCTAACTACCCATGACACATATACACAAACCTCAATAGTCAGACAGGTAAAGAGATATACACAAATTCATTCCCCAGATATGCCGTCAAGGGAAAGTCCACAATCGACAAAATCGAAAAAAAAAATCTTCTAAATCTCTTTCGGTGATTCCGCTATGAGGAGAACATGTCAAACACCGCCACCACTTCAAATGGTAGAAAGAAACAAAAAGATAAGAGAACAACAAGAGGATAAGGCCAAAGAAGAGAGGAAAAAGAAAAGTGTTTTACTTCTTATGCTCAATTTTAACATCGTCATTTTCATTGAGAATATTGATCTTGTTGCATATAGTACACTCTTTTCAAGTAAAGTTATCTTTTATTTACTCTTTATTACTAACCCTATAGTTTGAGAATTTTGTAAAAATTATATATAATTTGCATATATTTAATTATTAATCCTTAAAATATGAGAGATAATTGTTACTTTTATTTTATTTTAGAGATAAAGTTTGTTGTTATTATTATATTAGAAAATAAAATATGTAACAACAATTCAAACTTATAATATCCTAATAAATAATTTTTTTATTGGTTTATTAGAAAATAAATCATGTAACAATAATTCAAATTTATAATATGATAATAAATTTATTTTTAAATTATACAACCTCTTTATAAAGAAGAAAAAGTGTTAAAGTTAATAATATTTAAGATTTTGAGTATCTTGTTATACATATTGGTAGTGAAGATTATTATTATTATTTATGATGCTGCAAAAAAAATATTTAATTGTAATTGGTGAGATATAATCCAAATAATAAGATTAAAATTTTTTTATCAGAAGTCACTCATAAATTTATGAGATGTTTTTTTTTTTATCTCCCTTTCTAAGTAATAAAAAAACACTTTGATCATAGTACAATATTTCTTCTATTCTTTCACTTTTCTCTAACCATAATATTTATGCTACTCAGTAGAAACTGAGATGTCGCTTCATCATCATCATTATCATGATCTCTCACATCAGAAATAAATTATTCTTGTTACTGGATATAGAGCGTAGTAGTGTAGAAGTGCATGTCTAGAAAAGTTCTGGCAAGGAAAGACTTGGTATTTAAGCGCGTCCATTGGTGACCCACCTCTCTTTCTTGAGAACTTACCTGGTGTACTAGTTCACGATATACAATCATTGTTTCAGTAAACATTATTATTCATAGTGTATAATTCAATTTTAACTCTATGACAAAAAAATGAGATACATACAGTGAAGATCGAACACTTTGAAAAAATTATCATAACTCATGCGTTGAGAATAACGAATGATTATCTCAATGTCCTGTCGTAGCTCGCCACTTGAAGGCATAACAAAACCGAACCTTTATACTATACAAGATCATAGAAGTGTTAGGCAACGAAACATATCGACTGGAAATTCTCAATGGAGTTGTAATCCCGAGGACATGGTACACTATCAGTCTTAAGTTTTATTTTAAATGAATTTTACTACTTTGGTGAACAATTTAACTGCTTTGATGAAAACTTTTATGATGATACTCTTTTACCTGTAATAACGAGGGCGTCCTCATTGAAAAAATTGTGATTATTATTTATGTTCTACATTACCAAAAAAAATTCATATCAGACCAACTTAGTCGACGACATTTCTACAAACGGACTGACTTGGCCAAATCCTATGATCAGACCAACTCGACCATCACGGTTTCTATAAACAGACCAACTTGGTCGAATCCTAAGATCAGACCAACTCGACCATCATGACTTCTACAAACGAACCGACTTGGACGAATCCTATGATAGGACCAACCCGACCGTTTTCTACAAACGAACCAACTTAACTTAATCCTAAGATCGCACCAACTCGACCATCATCACTTCTACAAACGGACCTACTTGGCCGAATCCTATGATCAGACCAATTCGGCCATCATCACTTCTACAAACGGACCGACTTTGCCGAATCCTATGATCGAACAACTCGGCCATCATGATTTCTACAAACAGATCGACTGGGCCAAACCCTAAGGTTGGACCAACTCGGTAATCTCGTTTTCCAAAAATCTACTTGGCTAAACCCTAAGTTCCGACCAACTCGGTAATCTCGTTTTCTACAAATCTACTTGCTCGAACCCTAAGGTTCGACCAACTCGGTAATCTCGTTTTCCACAAATCTACTTGGACGAACCCTGAGGTCGGACCAACTCGGTAATCTTGTTTTCTACAAATCTACTTGGTTGAACCTTAAGGTTTGACCAACTCGGTAATCTCATTTTTCACAAATCTACTTGGACAAACCCTAAGGTCAGACCAACTCGGTAATCTCGTTTTCTACAAATCTACTTGGTTGAACCTTAAGGTTAGACCAACTCGATAATCTCATTTTCCACAAATCTACTTGGCCGAACTCTAAGGTAGGACCAACTCGATAATCTCGTTTTCTACAAATCTACTTGGCCGAACCCTAAGGTCAGACCAACTCAATAATCTTATTTTCCACAAATCTACTTTGTCAAACCCTAAGGCCGGACCAAGTTGGTAATTTCATTTTCTACAAATCTACATGGCCAAACCTTAAGATCAAACCAACTCGATAATTTCTTCTTCTACAAATCAACCTGGTCGAACCCTAAGGTCAGACCAACTCACTGAAACTCATTTTCTACAAGTCGACCTAGTCGAACCCAAGGTGAGTTCGACTTGGTTATCAAGTGCTCTACGAGACAACTTGGCCAAGATTAAAGAGCATTTCAATCCTATCGTTATGATTCCTCGTTGTTTACGACAGAACACATGTGTTCACCATAAACGCTGAGATAAAACCGTCCCATCGTGAACCAAACACCCATTGCGCTAACGTCTTTTCATGTCAAACATAGATAAACATCTTCGCCTTGTTGTTTTCAGCTCGAGGCTGGGGGCCTATGTACCATTCGGTCATGATCGAGTTATGATTTGATCACTTAAAGCATGTCTCATCGGCCCACTTAGCTCATGCTTAATAAATAGAGCTCAACCTAAGTAAAAGCATGCCCAATGGCCCTGAAAGAGGTTGACCTTGACAGATGACGAATATGTTTAAATGCTCTAAAATAAAAAGAAATAGAAAAATATTTGAATGTACAATTGAATCAGTTAATTATATTTATTTATCACGAGTTCAACAAATATAAGCAGTTAGCGACGATACTCTGTATATCAACACCCCTAAAATAAAGGGGATATATTAACAATTTATTATGTGGTTACTAACTTCCGAAGGAGGATCTACGAGTGTTATAAAAGGGCCTTGAGACCCTGAACAAAGGTAAGCATTATTCCGTGCAATATACACTACACTCACATATTTTTATGCTCTCACTGACTTGAAAACTGAATGCATCTCCTTTAAGATAATATAACAAAAGTAGTATAAAGGGAAGTGTGAACATGAAATAATTAAATAGAGACTAATTTTAGAAATAAAAATAATTAATCATTATATTAACTAAATTAAATATTATTATAGAGATTAAAAAATTATTGGTACCTATAGTAGTTTCTATTATTAATAAATAGTTTCTAAATTGGTATCTAAATAGTTACCAAAATTTTAGTTATCAACCTTAGAATTTCATTAGTTAGTAGCCAAAACTTTGGTAAGTAATCATTTACCAATTTAGAAATTATGTTTTAATAATAAAATTACTTTAGACACTAATAATTTTTGTAGTTTCTAAAATAGTATCTAATTTTGTTAATATAATGAATGATTTTACTTTTTAAAATTATTATTTATATAATAATATTTTTGTAGTTAAAACTTGAAAGTAGGAGGAAAGAAGTATTTGAAAGTTGGGTAAACAAAATTTGCAAAATATTTGAAAGTTGAGTGAAGATGTATAATTAATTTCAATGTAACACTAGTTTTGTGTATCACATCAAGAAACATTATTTCTTAATCATTTATATTTAAAATTGACACATTAGGTTTAGGGTTACTTTTTTCGTGAAGAGAATGTGTGTGCTGATAAGTTGTCTAATTTAGACTTTATTCATAGAGAATCATTTCATTGGTATAATAGGCTTCCATCTAGTTTGTTCTTAGAATTTTATGAATAGGTGTAGTCCACCTATGTATCATTTTTGTTAACATATGAGTTTTGGTCTAGTTCCCCATATTTTTGTGTGTATTTTTTTTTTAATAATACGTTTTTCATGTGATGGCAGATGATTGTTTTTACTTGAGGTATCGACCTAGGTGAGATATCAAGTTGCATAATGGTACCTAACATGAAAGTCTTTATATAAAAAAAAATTAACACATTGGATCATATATACGTTGTTGATACAAAATTTACTTCTAATAGATGAAAATTAACTAACATAAATTTTTAAAATCCTTTATAAAATTACGTGAGAAAAAGAGAAAAAGAATCTTGATAGTACAATTATCAATCAAAACTATATTATCCATAAAGTCATTACATAAAGATGATAAATAGAAGTTACAAATTGCACATTAAAAGAAATGACAAGTGGTCTTCAACAATAATTATGTACATACAAGATTTATTAGTTAAAATAACTAGATATAATTGAAAAATGTCCAGGCATAAAAATTGAAAATGGTTTTCTTATCACTTTAATTTTTTTTTCTTTTGTAATTATTTTTATTTTTTTATTTACCCTTTTCTTTCATTTATATTTCTCGTTATTTATTTTTTAATGATTTTATTTATCATGGACTTACAATTACTTTTTTTTTGTCTCATTCCACCATTTGAAATCACAATTCCATCATTTATTCTCGTTAAAACCTTCATCTAACACCTTGTAATTCTTTTCGTTGCATAACCTCATTGGTTCCACTCTATTTTGCTCTGTCTTGTTGTTTTCATCCATTTTTAATTTGTTCAAATTGTGATTTCTTTGTTGTTTCACTATGTAATCTCTCTTTTATACATTTTAAACGGTTAATCTTGTGTTTTTTACGGTTAAAATTTCTTCATTTTGCTTCAAAGTTGTTTTGCATGCAAACCTGCCAAAAACGCATGTCTTGTTGTTTTGATTTGGTTCTTCTTTAATTTTGTTTTCTGTCTTTAATTCATTTTTCCTATGTATTTAGGTGTTGTTTAATGTTTCTAATCCTTACATGTCAATTGTCACGTTCAATTCTTGCTTAATTTTATCCAAATCATTCATGTATTATGTTGTATGCAAACTGTTTGTTGTTTTGCTACTAGTGCATACATAGTGTTTGTGAAAGGTCCTTTGTATCAATATGAGTATAAACTTTGGTGCATTTTTTTTTTCACATCTTGAGTCTCTATACTTGTTATTAGTCCATTAGTAAGTTTCTTGATTCAATTCCATTGCTCGTCTTAATGTTTTTGTTCTTTATTAATTGAATTCTTTAGGTTTCTCACTACAAAAAAACGTGTATAATGTGGCGGTTATTTTCGTAAAAACTGGCGGTTTTAACTGTCGCAGTATACGTCTGTGGCGGTACCGCGTACCACCAGAATTCTTGCCGCCACAAAGTTTAATGTGGCGGCCAATTGAGAACTGTTGTAGCAGACGCCATATTATGCATTGTATAAAGTGGCGGTTTTAAGCGCATAATTAGTGTTAGTTATAAATGTTGTAATTTTAAAACTGGGTAAACCAATTCTAACGTAAATAATTACATTTTTAACCGCCACTTGATACAGTATAGTATGGCATTTATAATACACTTTATAAATGTCATAATTCGAATATTAAATATTTAATTAATTTTTAATATTTATAATAATTTATTTAATTCTATTTTATAATTTGATTTCATAATATTATTTAATTTCATATTATAATTAAACTTTAATTTTATTTTTAACATTTATAATAATTTATTTAATTCTATTTTATAATTTGATTTTATAATATTAATAAATTTGATATTATAATTAAATTTCACTACACAATTATGTTTCATAATATAATTAAGTTAACTTGAGAAGTTAACTTGAAGTTCTTATGTAGGATCTCATACCTAATGCAACTAACTTATAATTTCAACTTTTTCCTCTAATGCTTTTGCCTAGCTACTCTAAGTTCACAAGAAAATTCAATTCAATTCAAGAGAGAATACAAGACAATTATCATACAAGACAAAACAGTATACAAACCAATCATGGGAGTATAATCCAGGAACCTATAGGCCTTTGAATTTGAGGTAAACTTAAGAACTCGGTTCACTCTACAAAGCAAAAGCACATCAAACTTGTAATTTTGTAAGGAGTGTGCATTGCACAATCAATGAACAAGAATCAGAAGTACGATTTCGAACAATTTCAACCTATAACGATTTCAAACAATAGATTCCCAAGACAGAGGTTTAGGGCGCGCGAGCACAAACCTGAAACAACCTTGCGCGGAGGTGGCAATGGCGGACAGAGGAGTGAGCATTAGGGTTTCGTGAAGGTCAGAGGAACAACCTTGCGTGGAGGTAGCAATGGCGGACAGAGAAATGAGTGTTAGGGTTTCAAGGTTTCGTGAAGGTCAGAGGAAGGGTTAGTGAAGGTAGCATAAGGGTTTCGTGAGGGTTTCGTGAAAGTCGCCTGAGGGTTTCACGAAGGTCGCGTAAGGGTCGTGTTAGCAGACAAAGAGGGAAGAGAGTTGGCAGATAGGGGGAAGAGAGGGGGAAGACGTTGGTTTCCAAAGAGTGGGAGGCACCTGATTTCAAAAACAAAATCAGTTTCCAAAAAATTAAAAAAAAAATGAAAATAAAGAAGAATGGTGTAGGGGGGAAAGCAAATGCGGGAATTTTATTTTGTAGGATAATTATGGCAATTAAAAATGTCATATCCTAAAGGATCATTGTGGCGGTTAGTAAAATGTCGTATTTTACGGCATTGTGGCGGTTATTAATAACCGCCATATTAAAACCGCCATTTTATACACGTTTTTTTGTAGTGTTTATTAAGTTTCCAGTTTTGTAATAATTTCACCTAGTTTTGCAAATTTATTCTGAACTCATCCTACATCCAAATATTATAAAAATATTTTTGTGAGAGCTTTAGTATGTTGACAATATTCAATAAAAAAGGTAAGTCCTAATATCAAATACAAAAAAGGGTATAAATCACAAAACCCAAGACATTATGATGGAGAACCATCCCAAGAAAGATGGAGAACCATCCTCGCCACCTAAAACATTAGGCTAAGAAGAGAAGAAGTGTTGAATAAAAGATTTTTTTTTCAATAAGATTCACTTTCTAATGCCTTGTAAACTTTTTATAAAGTAATTAGGAATTTTTATTTCAGTCTTTAAAATTTTGTACAAGACTTTTGGGCATTGTATTTTGGCCAATTATTAGATTAGAATAGAAGAGCTTGAAGGAAAGTCCAAAGGCATCCACATAGGCACCACATGGACACCTACATGGAGCCTTATCCTTCCCTTTCCCAAAGTGATGGAAGAGGGCCCAAGCTCACCACACTATGAAAGCCAAAAGACTAAGACTAGCTTCACAAAGGAGCGTCTAGCCTCTCAAAGGAGCGTCTAGTCTTCCAAATGGAGCGTCTAGCTTCACAAGGGAGCGTCTAGCCATGGCTACATAAGGAGCATCTATGAAGAGTCCTAGACCGTCTAGCTTCACACACACATGAGCCAAGCTACGGTTTAAGAAAAGAAGGCTTTGTTGCATAAAGGCCCATTAGGGGTACTTAGTAGATAGGATAGTGTAGAAAGCACTTTGTGAAGGAAACATTCTAGAAACTAGGTTAGTGTGGCCGGTCATTGCACATGGCACATGGCTTAGGTTTTACATTTAATTTTTGTTTTCTTTTCATTAGAAAGTAGCTTACCTTTTACGTCCAAGATGGCCTATAAATAGGAAGGCTATCTCATTGTATTTTTCAAGTTTAATTGAGTATTGTTATGTTGCCATTTTGTGCACTAGCTTTACTTCTCCTAGAAATCTAGGCTATAAACTTCAATCCTTTCACCTTTCTCCCTTGAGCTGGCCGAACCTCTCAAACCCATACTCATCATGCACCTTCAAAGCCAACACAACTCCTAGGAGGGCTTTGTTTCACTCACCATTGCTTCCGCATCAATTTCACTACTTTGATTCAAGAAGAACACATGAAATGCCATCATTTGGTATCATGAGCTTTTGGTTCTTCAAGATGAGTAGCTTGGTCTTTTAATTTCAGTTCTTCTTTATTTCATCTTTGTCATTTCAATTCCTTACTTGTCTTGCTGTTTTTATATTTTAAATTGTTCTTGGTGTGCTTATGGAAGATCCAACCAAAGCACAATTGTTCAATTGATCTTGAACAAATTATGTGCAGCTTGTGATAGGATTCCTTACACCATTGTGTGGCTGTTTTCTTTTAGGAAATTGAGTCCTTATTGCTTTCTTATAATTGCTTCATTTTATGCTTTGAGTCTTTATTTTCTGAATCTATAAATGTTGTGTCAAGTCATGTGAATCCATATTTGTCAACAATTCTTAGTAGTCCTATTATTGGCTTGATTGTTTCTTGCTTTTGGGTCTCTTTATATTGCTTTAATCTGCTGTTATTTTGATCCTTTGGTGCTTTTTATTTTTAGTTTGAGTTCATAATTGTGTCTTAGTTCTTACACAATTTCCTTTCTTACATTTTCCATTGTGTTAATTTTGGTTATCTTGCTGTTTTCTTCCAGTTTTCCAGATTTCCCCTGTATCATCTCTCTGTTCTGGGCTGTTTTGTTTAAAAAACATTTTCCACCCATAGGAAAATTCTGATTTTCTGGAAAATGCAAGTTTAAGGTGTTATAGAAAAGACAAAAAAAGAATGAGGTCAAAAGAAGCAACAGAAAAAAAATGATAAATCTTACAAAATCAGAGTGCAAATCTTGAGCGCTCCAGCTGGCCTAACTGCACACCAAATTTGCAAAAATTATTAAAACAAAATGGTGCATGCGTTTTAGGTGATTCCAAAGCCAAAATTTAGATAAGATCCTGAATTTTCTTGCATCCAAATTTCAGAAACAAATTTTACAATTACAGCTCAGCATAAATCGGGGAACAAACACGTTTTCTGGCCCACAACATTTTCCAGTGGTGCTGTTTTTTTTATTTGGTCATCTAATCTAGTGCTTTTCTTTAGGAATTCCTTTTGTGTGCCAACTTTTATTGAGTACCTTTAATTGTTTGCTTTAATTTCTTGAATCTCTTTCTAAGTTGTCATATTATAAATCCTTTTGGTGGTACTGTTTTCTTTCAATTAAATTTGTTTCTTGCTTTTGTTTCTTGACCTCTCATTTTGGGTGCTGGAATTTAATTCTCTCTTGGTGCTTATGTGCATGGAAATTGACTTGGTTTAAGGTTAAACCCTTGTGAATAGGTGCTGGAAATTGGAGAATTAAAGCCAACTTTCTAAGGAGGAGTCAAAGCTAAGGCCGAAACAAGCTTCCTTGAAACAAACACTACAAACACCTAGAAGATCAACAATCAAGACAACAAAAAAAGTGCACTAACCAAAAAGAGGAACAACAAAGGGGGTTTTCTTATCTCTTTTACAACTTGGTTTATTGTTAATTACTTTTTTTAAATTACGTTTTAGACGGTGAGTGTGTCTTCAAGGGCTCAAAGTGTCCAAGAAGCCTCACCTAGGGCCGAATAGCATAGTAATTTTGCTTAGTAATTTGTTGCTTGTTTGAACTTGTTTTTCTTTTGTTTCGGTAGAAAACGTTTTGCATGCTTAGTATTGTTTAATTTTGTGCTATACCGACTAGCTTTGATTGCATAGTTAGCTTGCATTGTTTTCTTGCATTTATTTCTCAACTTATTTGTGTTCTAAGTGTTTCACTAAGAGAAAGTCTTGTGTGAAGATATTGGGGGATAATTTTTGGCAAGGAAAAGGCTTGGTACTTAAGTAGTCCTTTGTGACTCACCTCCCTTACCTGGAAAACTACCTTCTCTAACTTTCCTAAACTTTCTCAAAGTAAAACACCTATATACACAAAGTTTTAGCCATGTCTTCTTCTTCTCACTCTCCAAAGTCTATAGAAAGTGAAGTAAAATCTTTGAAAACTCTTTTAAAAGAAGTATCCCAAGCGGTACAATTGATATCTTTTAGACAATTGGAGAATGAGAACAAAATCAATGAGTTGGCTAAAGCTCAAGAAGAGAAATCACAAAAATCACAAAAATCAAAAAAAACTCATGCATCCCATTCTCAAAGTATTGAGTCTCTAGGGGAGGGAAGCCGTAGAATCAATGATTATTACCAACCACCCCCTAGAAGAACTAGGCAAAGGGAACAAGAGGTGCCAAGGGAAACTAGAGTAGACCTACCTCATTTTCATGGAAAGGAAAATGTAGAAATATATCTAGATTGGGAGATGAAGGTAGAGCAACTCTTTGCTTGCCATAGGGTAAGTGAGGAACGTAAGGTACCCTTAGCCACCCTTAGTTTCCAAGGAAATGCTATGTATTGGTGGACCTCTTTAGAGAGAGACCGACGTCTTCATAGGGAACCTCCCATAGAATATTGGAATGACCTTAGGGGAGCCCTAAGACGTCGACATATACCTTCTTACTACCATAGGGAGTTGATGGACAAGCTCCAAAGACTCCAACAAAAGAATATGAGCGTAGAAGAGTATAGACAAAAGATGGAGCTCTACATGATGAGAGCCTCCATTAGAGAAGAGGAGGAAACCACCATATCTAGGTTCCTTAGTGGCCTATCACTTGAGATAAGAGATAGAGTAGAACTATTACCCTATCAAGACTTGAATGATTTGGTTCAACTTTGCATTAAAGTTGAACAACAAAATTTGCGCAAAACTTCAAGTCAAAGGGTAGGTTCTTACTCCAACTCTTATCCCAAGAAAGACTTTAAAAGGGAGGGTAGTACACCTAGAGACGAACCCAAAGAGACTACCAAACCCTTAGTGAAAGATGCCTCCACCCCATACATCCGTGCTAGGGACACCAAATGTTTTAAATGTTTTGGAAGAGGGCATGTGCAAGCACAATGTCCAAACCAAAGAATTTTGTTTTTAAAAGGAAAAGATGAATACACAAGTGGTGAAGATGAACCTAGTACCCAAGAAAAAGGGGAAGGAGAAAGGATAAATCCTTTGGAGGGGGACTTATTGATGATTCAAAGAATCCTCCACAATCAACCTAGTGCACCCATTGAGACACAACGAGAGAACATTTTTCATACTAGATGCAATGTTTTAGAAAATATATGCTCTCTTATTGTGGATGGTGGGTCATGCTGCAATTGTTGTAGTACTAGATTGATTGAAAAATTACAACTACAAGTAGTTCCTCATCCACAACCTTACAATTTACAATGGATCAATGAGGATGGAGAACTACGTGTAGACAAACAAGTGGAAATCGAGTTTTCTATAGGCAACTACAAAGACAATGTTTTATGTGATGTAGTACATATGGAAGCTTGCCACATCTTATTAGGTAGACCATGGCAATTTGATAAGAAAACCTCACATAATGGTCTAACTAACGAGATTTCTTTTATCCACAAGCATAAAAGGTTTGTACTTAGCCCTTTACCACATTTCCAAGTGGTAAAAGACCAAATACAAATGAAACACAAAAGGGATGAAGAAAAAATAGAAAAAGAAAAAAAATTTGGGAAATAAAAGGCGTGGGAGAATAGTGTTCCTTCCCACAAGGTCATTCAACAAGTCAAGCATATTGCAAATACCTTTACAAACATGCTTCTTGTTGAACAACCTAGCCTTTCCTTTTGTAAAGGAACACTTGCAAGCATGAACACAAAAGAAAAGTCCTTACAAGAAGCTTGCATAGATCAAGAAGGAGAACTCATGGGACAAAAGAAAGTTGATCAAACGCTAGAGCTTTTAAGAGGAAAACTTTTGTCACCCATGAGAAAAGAAGTTCAAAGACATTACTTTAAGTACAACTCATGTTTTCAAACTACACCTAAAGTAAAGTCTCATGAACTCTATACTCCTTCACCTTTTGCAAATGATCCTTGGGAAGATACAAATTTCATTTTAAAACTCCCTAGGACAACAAAAGGTTTTAATTCAATCTTCATGGTTATGGATAAACTCTTCTCTAGAGAAGTGATACATCTTCATGGTTTATTTTCAAGCATAGTATTGAATAGAGCTCCAACTTTCGCAAACCATGATTTGAGGATTTCCTTTGGAAAACTTGCAACTAAGTTGCACACTTTAAATGCTTATCATCCTCAAACGCATGGTCAAAATATTTTTGAAAATATAGCTCTTTCTATTATGCCTAGAATAATCATGAAGTGCACACACAATTTTAGAGATGAGCAAACATACCATCAAGTAGTTCACAAAACTACTTCTACTTTTAAAGTTATGTGTGTGCTCAATCATCTTTCTTCTTTTAAGTTGTTACCATCTCCTATAGGATTTATGCCTCAAGAGAAGGTAACCACAAATGACCATTTTAAAATACAAAAGATGATTAGAGGCCACACACAACCCTTAAAAGAGAAATCTTGTCCAAGGTTGCCAACACCAAAAGACAAACAACAATGGCAACCTAGTAAAATTAATTTGCAAACTAACACCTATGCTTTATTTGATTATTTCTATAGGTGGACGTTTGATCCAGGAGGACAAGCTTTGAAGAAACAAGATGCTGCTATCCGAGATCAAGCCTGAAGATCTGAGGATAGATCTTCTCAAAAGAAGGAGGAGATGATGGACACCATCCAGCCACAACCATTCCCCTAAGCAAAAGCATTGGATTTGAGGACAAATCCTTTTCAAGAGGGAGGGGATGATGGAAGAGGGCCCAAGCTCACCACACTATGAAAGCCAAAAGACTAAGACTAGCTTCACAAAGGAGCGTCTAGCCTCTCAAAGGAGCGTCTAGTCTTCCAAATGGAGCGTCTAGCTTCACAAGGGAGCGTCTAGCCATGGCTACATAAGGAGCATCTATGAAGAGTCCTAGACCGTCTAGCTTCACACACACATGAGCCAAGCTACGGTTTAAGAAAAGAAGGCTTTGTTGCATAAAGGCCCATTAGGGGTACTTAGTAGATAGGATAGTGTAGAAAGCACTTTGTGAAGGAAACATTCTAGAAACTAGGTTAGTGTGGCCGGTCATTGCACATGGCACATGGCTTAGGTTTTACATTTAATTTTTGTTTTCTTTTCATTAGAAAGTAGCTTACCTTTTACGTCCAAGATGGCCTATAAATAGGAAGGCTATCTCATTGTATTTTTCAAGTTTAATTGAGTATTGTTATGCTGCCCATTTTGTGCACTAGCTTTACTTCTCCTAGAAATCTAGGCTATAAACTTCAATCCTTTCACCTTTCTCCCTTGAGCTGGCCGAACCTCTCAAACCCATACTCATCATGCACCTTCAAAGCCAACACAACTCCTAGGAGGGCTTTGTTTCACTCACCATTGCTTCCGCATCAATTTCACTACTTTGATTCAAGAAGAACACATGAAATGCCATCACAAAGTGACTAGTCTTCTTCCACATGGAGCAAGGGGCACCTCTCACTTGACTACTCTTCTTTATTGATGCCTTCTCCTCTTTCTTGATTCACATCCTGAATGGAAAGCTTAAGAGGTGCATGGATTTCCACATGGTAACTCATGAATGGAGAGCATTTTAGGTGCCACATGTCACTCCATGATTGGAGAGATTTTAGAGTTCCATTAGTCACTTTTGCCTCTATAAATAAAGAGTTTTTGTATTGTAAAAATAAGACTTCAATTAAGTAATGAATTTTTATCTAGGGTTTAGGGTTTGGTTTCCATAATTTCTCTCAATTATCACTTTTCTGTTGCTCCCACTCTTTAAGTGTAGAAGCCTTAGAAAAAGCTAGAAGGTTGGTCTAACCTCCTTCCTACAAAATTTGAAATGACTCATACATTCAACTCATAGATAATACGCTTTTACGAAGTATTTGTACCTTTATTTGTAGATTGAGGTTGTGTTTAACTCCATGGAGGGTTAAGACTTTGGATGATTTTTGACCAAGTGTTCTGGTACCATGGAGGGTAAAAATCCTTCCATGATTTTTAACAGTGTGTTCTCGATACCATGGAGGGTAAAAACTCTTCCATGATTTTTATCCGAGTGTTCTCAGAACCATGGAGGATAAAAACACTTCCATGGTTTTTAACCGAGTGTTCCCGATTCCATGGAGGGTCAATACCCATTCATTGTTTTGCCTTCAAATGGTTGAGAAACGAATCCTCCCCTTAAGAACTTCCTATAGTCTAAACAATCCATACACAAACCAAATATCTTTCAACCATTTTATTGAATTTTTAATTTAATAAACTTTCTATCAAATTGATTTTCAAAATTTATGAGATTAATTATTATTTTTTGTTGGTCAAAATATATTTAATAATCAAACAACATAATCCATTACTAGTGCAAAATCTTATGGCCCATTAGTGCAACATGCCAACCCATTCTTTTGATTTTGGTATGTGAAATAAAGTGAATAAATAGTGTATGCATTCTCACTCAAGATAAAGAATTATAAAAATTAAAAGAAATAAACTTAACGAAATTTGTACCTCCATCATTATTTTTCTCTCTTTCACTTATTTTTATGCTCTTTCTTTAATAACAACGACATTGTAAGTGATTTTTTATAACAAAATATGACATAATCTTAAAAACTTGAGAAGAAAAAGGTATGGATGAATGGGTAAGTTATATTGGTAAACAAACAAAGAATTTATTTATTTATTGGCACTAAGATGTTATCATAAGCTCTTAATTTTGATAAAAGAGGTTGGGATTCAATTCATATGATCACTTGAATTCTTTGTTTGGAACTAAATCAACTTCTAGTCGAACAAATTTCAAGTTGCTTTTAGTTCTTCACAATTAAAAGCAAAATAAGTATAAAGAATTTAAAGACTCCTAGAACACTAAGAACATAACACTCAAGCAAATGAGGTAAGGAAAAAAGAAATTGACAAAAAACAAATAATTCAAAAGCAGAATTTAAAGTGCTTAATGAATAAAAAATGGAATTGTAAATGACAGGAATTTAAAGGCGGAAAAGAAAGGGGCCGAATCGTAAAGCGAAAATTAAATTTCTTGAAAGTAAAAACAAAAATTGAAATATGTTGAAAAATTAAAGACAAAAATCAACTAAAAAAAGATAAGCACAATTAGAACCATGCTCTGATTACCACATGATGTGAGTTGATTTTAAGATTGCACATTTTAAAGGTTTCACTTTGTTTATGATTTTTGGGTTTAGGAATTTAAGGTGAGAACCCTAAGAAGATTTCCACTGGACACGAACTTAACCAAGTGGTTAAGTAAGTGTGAAGGTTCATTTCAGAAGAGCAAAGAGAAAAGGACAAGTATATGGTGACAATGATGACAAAGATAAGAGGTGGAAAGGGAGATAACAAGACAAGAGAACCAACAATTAGGAGACAAATATGAATGTATATAGAGGAATGGAATGGAAGGCGCAAATAAAAATAAAAGAGGAAGAGTTGAAGAGAACTTATGGAGAAGAAGGAAGTCACTCCACTTGGAGAAGAGAAGGCTCTAAGATGAGTGGTGCAAAGAGCCGCCACTTGAGATGTTACTCACCTAAGATAAGACCCAAATAAACAAAAGTACTCAGACTCACAAAATCACTCTGACAAAGTTTATTTTCGTCAAAATTTCTAATGTTGAAAATAAATTAGGCAAGACACCCTATTTATAGGAAGGGGTGCCTTGATGGGCAAGATGGGTGAAGGGTATAAATGGCAAGGGATAGGGGTTGCCTAGGGTGTTGACCATGCTCAAAACCACACCTTTAGGCATAACTTCTAGAAGGTAGGTTAAAAACCCTAATTCTATGTGCCTTGTCTTGAAAAAATGGGTTTGGTACAAGCCCATTTCGCTAACTACACTCCTTTTTATGCTATGTGAACCTACTCTAGCCTATTTTGCTATTTGGACCGCCAAAGTGAGTCCACTTATTTACAAACATGTTTTTGTTTTTTAAAAAGACCATAAGAAAGAACATTTGGTGTTTTGGTCTATGCAGTTCTTCTTCTGGTGAGGTCCATCTGATTTTTGGTGGGGGTCTTGACTTGATTGTTGAGATGATTGTATCAGGCTAGGAGTAACCTGATCCAAAAAGATACCCATTAACCATAGTGAAACGACAAGCTTTCATCCTTAACTCTTTATCCCTTTGGGGATCATTCGGAAGGCTGCTTCTTCCTGCACCTCCATACCTTCTTCTCTCACCTCCATAGATTTTTGTATTTCCAAAAATGCCCCTCTGTAATATTTCGGATTACATAATCCGGAAGTCATTTTTCAAATTTGTAATTAGCTTCCGGATTATATAATCTGGAAGTCTTTTTTCAGATGCATTATTACTTTCTGGATTACATAATCCGGAAGTCTTTTTTAACTTCTGGATTATGTAATCCGGAAGTCTTTTTTCAAATACGTTTTCGGATTACATAATCCGGAAGTTACTCTATGGGGGTGGCACAAGAAGGACAAAAATGTATTTTCATTGTGTATGGAGGTGCCAAAAGAAGATATGGAGGTGCAGGAAGAAACAGTTCATTCGGAACCACCCTGTTGGCCAAGTATTATACGTATATTATCATCCAGGTGTCACCCTCAGAGGTTTGTAGAATCACAACTTGACCGCCTTCGACTTCGCCAATGGTTACCCTAGGTGCCTTCAGCAGCGTCTCCTATATGACTAGTAGATAATATCTCACTTTCAATGTAGATAATATCCCACTTTCAATGAATTAACAAGCTTAGACAACAAATCAATCATCAAGTTTTTGTTCTCAAGGCACATGCAAGTATAAAAGAATTAAATATTTTTTATAAGGACTTGATGTATTTCAAGTATCAAAGTGGGGATCCTTAGCTTGAAACTCTCTAAAGACCTACCTTGTAAATAACTGAGTCACTCTTAGCGATTAAACTCTTAATGCCATCTCGTAGCTATGAGCATTCCAACAATTAACGCGTTATATTCTTCATTGTTGCTTACTTTGAAGGAGAACCGAAGCGATTGCTCAATAAAGACGCCATCTGGCCCTTCTAAGGTTATACCAGCACCATTGTCTTTGACATTAGACGCCTCATCTAGTGACAAAATCCATATTGAGCCCCCTTCTCGGTTGCGGTCGTGGGCGATGTGAGCTCTGCCACAAAGTCTACTAACACTTGACCCTTGATTGGGCCCCATGGCTTGTATCATATATCAAATTCTAAAAGTTGCACCCATCACTTTACCATCCTCCCAACAATGTTTGTTGCACATGACCCACTACAATTATTTATTGATTTATAACGCTTCATGTGGTCTCATTGCTTCGTCCATCAAATGGCATGACATCTCTCTTTCCCCATGCAAATATTCCTGCTTCACCTAAGTCTCTTCTCGTAGACGTTCTTGTTCTGCTTGGGCTTCTTCCGCACGCCTTCTTACTTCCTCGTTCTTGCATTACAACTCTTGTACCCATGATTTTGTGTAGGTTGAACTGTGATTCTCTTCTTCTGGTTGAACGCCTTGTCTCTGCTTAGTCATGACGTTGTTCTTTATGGCAAATAAATATTATGTTAATGTTTACATGTTAAGGTAGGAACACTTTTTGCCTGACTCCACAATGGACGCCTTTTAATTGAATGTTCTTTGCTTCGAGTTGTTCTCTCTTTTTCTGTTTCTTTAAATCTCTCCAAAAGAAAAACCTACCTTTTTACTATATGTTGTCACTTTATATCAAAATTTTACAATACTTATCATTATTTGCGTATTTTTTTGTTTTAATAACAATGTATTAAAAATATTTACAAACTTATTTTAATCATATCAATACATTTTAAGCATCAAATTGATTTTATTTATAATGACCACTCTAATACTCAAATGTTTTACTTCTCTAAAAAAATAATGAACGAGATTTATATTTTCAAATTTATCAAATATCAAATATGTTTATTCAATTTGGTTTTAGAAATGGATTATGTTGAGTAGTGAGTTTAGTTAACTTTAAGAATTTTAACATATTCAATAATGTTTATTTATTTTAACCTTTGAAAATTTGCAACAATAGATATAACACATTTTCATCTAAAACAGTGTTACATTAGCAATTAAGTAACGTGGTAAATATGTTAATTTTAAAACTTGAGAGGTAAACTATAGAATACACTATGATTTTATTCTGGATAAATGTTAGTTTTTATTAGTGCTCTTTCTTCCACTTTTACAACCAAACCAACCAACCTTATATTTCAAATCATAAGACAAGGGTAACAAATACGCCCTTAAGTATAAAGAAAAATATTTAAAATTAAATATAAAATATAATTACAAATATGTTGTTTTCTTGGATAAAAAATAATAGGAAAAAAAATTATTTCAACAGTAAAATAAAAAAGGAAAATGAAAGTAAATGAAACATAATATATAATTTTGTAATTAAACATTAAACAATAAACTTAACTAAAAGAATTAAACATTTTCTTTAATATAGTTTTCTTAAATGATTCCTTTTATTCAATTTAGTATCTTAAAATAAATAATAAATATTTGATATTTTCAGCATTTATTTATCTCTAGTTAGATACATCCAAATATTGGGTAAAGGGGCATACAGATAAAGTGGCAAATGATAGACTCCTTGAAGATATGGCCTCTCACCGAAACCATTAGAGCAAAGGCAGATGACATGGATGATTTTTTACCTCTAACTATAAGAGATTATAACACCATTTACAAATTAAAAGTTCAAGATAATAAATTTGTGGGTTTTTTCTTTTTTTATGTGTTGAATTTTTTCATTTGGATTCAAACTCGTACTTAAACTCCTGTCAGAAATACCTGACTTGGTGGCCATCTGAGGTAACCATAAATAGCACATTGGTTTGGATAAGTTTTCTATGCTTAGGTAATATTATGATGATCGCGATCCAACATCCAGTTAAGGTTGACATGAAAACCAAATAGATGCGGTAAGGGAGAGGTTTGTTGGTGGCAATTACTTCCTGCACCCAATCATTTGCTTCCTGCATTCGATGAAGTTTTCAAAATCCAACTATGTCCTTGTCTTTTTTAGTTTGAAAAGCTGTAAAGGATGTGGAGAAAGTTGGATTTCCTCTTTGGTTGTGCTTTGAGTTGTGTAGGAGGTGGATTTACGGTGGTGGTGGACGGGGTCGTTTGCACTTTGACATTGTTGTGAGGTAAGAACAGATTTAAGCTTTTTTATCGCATTTTGTTTGAGCTCAGGTAGTGACGGATATCGATATCCAGAAGTCTTCTTTTAACCTTACGGATGCAAGCGTCCGTAAGTCAGTAATATTTTCTGCACCATATCACTGCATTACGGATATAATTATCCGGAATTTCGTTTTGTATTATGGATTTAAATATCCGTAGTTGTTTTTTGAATTATGGATATCCATATCTGTAGTTTTTTTTTAATTATGGATATCCATATCCAGAATAGTTTACTATGTTCTGGATGTGGGAATGCGGAAGTGTATGTCTGGGTAAATACTGGATTAAAAATATCCGCAAGTCAAATATGACTTCCGCACAAAAATATCTAGAAGGCACACACTATGATTACGCATAAATTTATTCACAAGTCAAAATATAATTCCGAACAAAAATATCTGGAAGTCACTTACCTTGTCTTCTCCGACGTTCGCTTTGGGGTTCCTCTTCGTTCAAGGGCTCATTTGCCGTCCCAGTTGCTGCTCTGCCACCGAAATCGATCGGAACGAAGGTGGTTGACGGTTGTGTTGTGGTTCCCTATGAAAACGAAGAGGAAGACGATGCAGATGACTCACTGCGGCTGTGGGTTGGGTGCAGATGACTCTGAGCGGCTGAGGGTTGGGTGCAGGTCTCTAATTGCATTGGGTGCACATACCTCACTTAATCTAATATAAAATTCATTAAGGGTAGTTTTGTCTTTTCAAGCCTACGACCGAGTGCCAGTTTGAATTGATCAGGTGCAGGGAGAATCAACATTTGTTGGTGTATGTGAGTGGAATAGGCCTTAAGCAACGAGTTGTTGGTAGGGTTTGGGGCTTCTTCTTCCTGCACCCCCATAGATTTTTGCACACTCCATAGTAATTACGCAATTATATTTTTATTCTTCAGTTAAAAAATCAATAAACTTCTTTTTCTAATTTTTCTCACGTACCCCAAGCACCCTATCCACTATTGCACCCCAAGGTACCTCAAGAACGTGATTTTCACTACTTGAAGATATTTTAGTAGTAGTTGTATAAAGAGTTTGGAACATTTTACCGAGTGTTTGTGGTTGTATGGTAAAAAATGTTAGTTTTTTTTTTTATGTATTTTACTCTTTTTTTCACTGGTTTCGCTACACTGTTTTTTTTTTCAAAAAATGAATTTTAGATTACATAATATAGAAAAATCCTGAATTAGCTTATAGATTATGTAATTCAAAATACATTTGTTTTCTGAAAAAATACATTATAAATTATATAATTTTAAAGTTAATCTAAATTTAAAAAAACTTTCGATTATGTAAGGTGAAAGTTACAATGTGAAAGGTATATTTAAAACTTTTTTACCTTTTTTCACATAGGATTATTTTTATAATTGTAAAATTTATGGAGGTGTTGCAAGTACGGGTGCAGGAAGAAACAGAGGGTTTGGTTACATTGGTCAATGTTTAATATGACAGGTTGCACTTCATTTGCAAAAAAATGTGATCATTATGGGCACAACAAGAACATGCTCAAGACACAATAATGTTATAGAACAAACAATTAAGGTGTTAGAGGAGTTGATGATCGTAGGACCAGTTTAGTAACATAAAAAATAATATAAAAACATAGTTATTGGTATTAAATCTTTCCAATAAATTTCCCTATAAAAATACCAAACATCAAAATATTACTTTTTTAAATATAAAAAATGTAATATTATAATTTTAAAACTTTAAGACAGAAAGTAAGAGAAGCAACCTGAATATAATATCTTCTCTATATATAACTAGTTCTATATATAACAGTTGAAACAAAAACATCTACATCATTTTTATGATAATAAAAAATATAATTAAAAGGTAATTATTATAACAATTATCAAAATAAAAACTAGTTATTAAAACTTATTTTAAAATTATGAAATAATATATAAAAAAGAAAGTAATTAGAAAAATATTCTATTTTATTAATTATTATAATTACAGTGATTATCTTTCATCGTGGTAATTATTATGGGAATAACTTCTTAAAGATTATAAAATAAAACAAAATATTAAGCATTCAAACAACAACAAGATCCGTTTCAAGACCATCAATTTCTTCAGGCTCAGAATTGTTTCTCTTTTTTCCTGAATTGCATGTAACAAACACAATTGATGCTTATAAAATAAACTAAATAAATGAGATAACAATGAAATAAAAGTCCCGTATCTAGATAACAAAGTAAAGCCATAGAAACATAAGAAGGTGGAGGGACATTAAGCATTTGATAACTGCCACAGTTTCATGAACAAACTGAGCAAGAAGGAAAATGAAACCTTTGTAAGAAAAAAAAATTCCTTATTTGCATCATCGTGGAATAATTATATTCATCAAAGAAGAGAGATAAAATTAATAAAATAATAATAAAAATAAAATCAACTTCTTCATAATTTAAAATTGATTTTTATATAAATTAAAAATAAAAACTAATTTTAATTTATGAAAAAGTAATTTATTTATTTTTATATATTAGTTATCCATCTTGAACCATCCTAATGGTATTATCATATTAACAGCAGTTATGCTTAAAAGGAAAAGAAATGAACAATTAAGAGTAACATTCCCAATTCCCAATTTTAGTATGCATAATTTAATCAGATTAATATATTGATAGTTAACAAAATAACAATTGAACCATGATCAAAAAATTTATTTGCAATTGTTAATAATCCATTTATTATTTAAAAATAAAAATTATGTGCCAATTTATTTACTTTAACACGCGAGCAAATTGTAAAGGTACTTTTAAATTAGATCTTTTTTATGAACAATTGTAGACATTTTGAATTGAGGCTGTTACACGAGTTATTAACCTAAGTCTCCAAAAATTATCAAAGAGAGCCTCCATTCTTCTGATTTTACAATTATTCATAAAACACAAGCATGAAATTCTATGAGAAATTTCAGGCAGACAAGCCAGAGTCTAATCAAGCCAACTACAATATACTATCCCTTCTAGGAGGCAGGGCAGTATACATAGACATTTAAAAGCATCATCTGATTACAGAAAGAAAAATTATAAACAAAATTCAAGGAGCTAAAAAAAACCCTGAATGCAATACGGAAATAAAAAACAAAAAACGCACAAAACTTAAATGTAGAGACCACAAACACATTTTAAATAAAAAAAAATTGCTACACTAAAAATCCCTAAATCCTAAATGAAAAATCAAATAAAAAAATGCTAAACCAATTCAAATTTCAGTCAACATATAGCAAATCAAAACATCTTCAGAAATAGAGAGACCAAAATCTCATTTTCTCACTCCAACCTTAAAACGGAACCCTACATAACCAGTAAAATCAAAACCCAAAACGAAACCCTAAATTATCCCTAAAATCAATACCCAAAACAAAACCCTAAATAACTCCTAAAATCAAAACCCAAATTTGAACCCTAAATAACCCCTAAAATCAAAACCCAAAATGCAAATAAAAAAACAAAAGATGTACACCACAAAATAAGAAATCAATGACACCTAATCATAAAAACGAGAGACCAAAATTGCATTTCCACACATCAATCCTAAAAAACTCAAACATCAAAACCAAAATACAATCAAACAAATCAAACGAAACCAACCTCGGAAATATTTTACGCCCAAAATCGTAATGAAAAGTGAACTGAAATTTGAATTCTCTCTCCAACTCACGCTTCAATAGTGCTCCAAATGTAGAAGAACCCCCAATGTCACCATCATATTGAATCTTAAATTTTGAATTTGTCCACAGTAACATATGGGCCCATAATACAATAAAAAAATATATTTTTCACGTCATGTCAGCGTTGTATTCTGGTGCAGCCACGTTGTGCTTGTTTAAATATCGGTACTCTATTTTAAATGGGAAAATGATTAGTTGACAATTAAAAATAGATTTTCATCGGTATACTACCAATTACATGGGAGAGTTTTATGACATGGTCAAGGATAATTTTGCCATTTATAAGAAAAATCAGATAATAGTGATTTTTTATTTGAAACAGAAACACACGTGAAGGTTTTGTAGGTTTCATTTGAAACACAGTGGGAAGATTTTCGTTTTGGATATTGATTTTAGGGGTTATTTAAGGTTTCGTTATTTGTTTTAATTTTAGAAGTTATTTAGGTTCCGATTTGGGTTTTGATTTAAAGATTATTTAGGATTATAGTTGGCAATATATCAATACTCTTTATTTTTACCTTTACCAGATATTTGTTACCCGCCATTTTCTGTTTCTTCACTATCAAACAACTTCAAACTTTTTCTGTTTTTTTTTCTGAGATCGATCCAAGTTGGTTTGAGACCATTCCTTGTTGCTCCCAACTTCTTTCTCCGCCCATCATGGTATCTGTATCTGTGTTTCCCTTGAATCATATTTTCTTAATTCTTATAAACTTTACTAAAAAAACATATTTTTTTGTACTCAACACCAACTTCAGTGATATTGGGTCACTTGTTACCGTTGTTCTATTAGGCTTCCACTTCCATACGTTTAAAGCTATTGAGGGCAATGATCTGTATCAACAACATATATGGTTGTTGTATTGGGCAGAGTCTAATTATTCTTCAACCTACATTTCCTTGTTGAAGATAATTAAATTGATCACTTGATTTTTTTGTTAGTATTATTTTTCTATTGATTTGATTGGTATTAGAATATTAGTGATGCTTGCTACATTGTAGCCTTAATGACCTGTAGAATACATATATTGAGGTTACAAGTCAATAATTAAGAGGATTGTTCTGGTGTATTTTGATTTGATTTTACCTTGTTAAACTTATAAAATTTTTGTTACCATAGTAAGATGTTATATACACTAAAAAAAAAAAGGTTTTAACGGAGGTTATTTAGTGGAGATTAATATAACCCTAGGAATTGATTTAATTAATGGAGGTTTTTTTAACCTCGTTAAATTTCAAAGGTTTATTCTAAAACCTTAACAAAATCATGGAGATTTGTTTAATCTTCATTAAATTCCAAAGGTTTCTAAAACATCATCACAATAACTGAGGTTTTTTTAACCTTCGTTAAGTCCAAAAGTTTATTCTAAAACCTCAGAGAAATAATGGAGGTTTTTTTAACCTTCGCTAAATTTCAAAAGATTTATCAATAAAACACTATAGATTTTTCAAACTTCAATAAAAAAATATAATTAAATCTATTTATAAATAAATAATTAAAAACTATATTGTTTTAATATATTTTATAACTAAATTCTCTAAAATTTTAAAAGTGTAACTTTACATTACAAATAAGTTTTCTAAAGTTTCAAAAATGTATTTTAAAAACTCAGCAAAATAACCTTGGATAATAAGTATTTCAGCATTATTTGCATATTTATTATGATTGATGGTAGTTGGTTTATATAATTCCTAGTTTTTTTGTTACGAGGTCATAGTTCAAAAAAATCTGACTTCTTTTGTTTTAGCTTTGATGTACGTATATTTTATGTGCAATTTTAGTTTTAGTTATAATTATTGATATTTAATTCTCATAATTTTGAAATGTTTTAAATTAAGGCCTTTATTTTAAAATGCATCCTTATTCACTGTGAAAGTGAGAAGTGATAAAGTTAATTTCTCCTTACAATATGTTCTTACAATCTTTGAAACCCTCGTAACCAAGAACACTCATGGCTTTGAAGCCCACATCTGACAGATAATGCAATTATTTAGGACATATAAAGCAGTGATAAACACTAGTTCCCAAGTTGGGGGCAGTAAGGTGATGGAAGAAGCAATATTGGAATAAGAAGAAAAGAGTGCCTTATTTGCTATTTTTTCTCCTTAGATATAATAGATATAAGTGTGGCTTAATTGTGATTCCTTGTTAGGACTGTCGTCGGTGGCCATTGAGCCTATGCCGGAGAGTAGTGTGTTTATGGTGGAAGAGAGAAGTTAGGAGGATCCTTAGAGATGGTGGAAAACGGGGTTGAAGGTTATTTTAGACGACAAGTCATTTTACGGACATTTTGAAACTCATGGTATTTAATGGAGGTTCTTAACCCATGGTATTTTACGGAGGTTCTTAACCCATGGTATTTTACGGAGGTTTTTAAACCCATGATATTTTACGAAGGTTCTTAAACCCATGGTATTTAACAGAGGCTCTGAAATTTTCCTAAGGTTTAGGAAAATCCTAAGGAACACATTCCCCAGGGATGGTTTAGGGAGAAAACTGTAACCCTGGGTAAATGACTTAATAGAGGTTTTAACCCTGGATAATGTAAAAATAAGCCCCTTTAAAACCATTTTTTCTTGTAGTGATATCGTTGATATTTTTGGGTGATTGCTGATGAATTTGGATGAACATGTTTAAAGAGTTAGTGGGATAAGAGTAACTCCAGGCAACTATTTTTGGTCTTTTATAATCTAGGTTTGTTAATTCTAATGTGCTATTATAGATATTTAGTTTGATGGACTTGCCTGCATGTATTGGCACATATCTCTCTTGTGTTTTTCAGCTTATGGATCTTTTAGTGCCGCAAAAATGTTTACTGAAAAATTACTTTCCTGGTATTAACAAGTTCTCCATGGGTTTTATTGTTTTTAATTTATTGTTATGGTTTTTAATTTTTTTTTTCATGGAAACTTATCTCGTTGCCTCTGATTGTCATTGATAACAATGTTATGTCTATGCTCTATTCATTTATCTTGTGATCCTAGATGCTTGCTATTTATGATGTTCTAAAGGACTGAACCAATAACAATAAATATTTCAGTTATGATTTGTTTATTTGCTTTCACGTTTTACTTAAGGTATTATGATCTAAAAAGGTTTGTTTTCCATATTTATCTAGGATTCCTCTTTATTATCATATAAAGTTTGCATTTCTTATTTGGCTACAACTTCCCACTCTCAATGTAAGCTTAACCAAACTGCTCAACATATTCTCTTTCTGCTATGCTTTCTGAATTTGCTCTGATAATTATCTTGGTGCTTTGTTCTTCTATGTTATTTTAAATTCTTAAGGAAACTTTCTTTTATTATGTTCTTTGACTCCTTTTTCACTTTCTTTTATATTTGATTCAATGTTTGTGTATTTTCTTTTGGAATTCATTACATGTGTTATATTATTAATTGTGTTTTACGGTTGGGAATTACCATGGAATGTACATCATGGAAATTATATGTTAAAGGGAAGGATAGATAATAAATACTTTAGATGTTCATATAACATGCTACAAATTTGATGGAACTGATTGTTGAACAATTAAATTAATTTGCATTTTAACATGTTTTAGTTCATGTTCTTTTATTGAATTAGGACCACTTATAACATTTTTAGATATTTGTGGAAAGCTACTGTTGTTATATTAATTATTGTGATGGATGTTTGCATTTTAATTTGAAAATTGTGTTTTTATCATGAAATTCGTAAAATTTTATAATGAATAGAAGTTGTTATTCATTATAACATAAATTATAATCTTGAAAAAAATATTTTACTAAACATGTATTAGGTAGAAAAGTATTGGATTTCGATTCGTTAAACAAAGTTTTGAATTTGAGTTGTGAATAGAAAGAGGGATGAAAATTGAACTAAACTTATATAAAAAAAAAGAGCATATATGTAAAGTGATGTCATATTGATGTCAAACATATAGGATTGTTTATCCTTGACCTCTACCTTTCATAATTTAGTATGTCATTCGAACCATCTTGCATGTGATTATGAATGTCTAATCCCCTTTCAGCATGTCTTGCTAGCATAACATCATAGTACTCCTTTTCACCAAATAGATTCATCCTATTATAGGCATCACCACCATTAAGACGTGATCTACTCTCCACTTCAAAGATCATGAAGACTTGAAAAGCGCATAAATCCCTGTATTTTTTATATTCATTATAATTTATAAATTCACGTACAAATTATAGGCATATCATGTCTTTATTGTGCTTTTGGGTGTACCTGCATGTGTCTTAGTGGTAAGTCTTGGAATCACACCATCCTTACTGCACTACCATTGTTATTTGGTCTTAGTTAGGTTGTGGTCAGTATCTTAGTTGGTTATATTGGTTTACAAGTATAAATTTTGAAATTCGTGTTTTTTTTTTTTCAGGATATAATGGAGGGAAATGCAAGTGAAGTTGATGATTTGGTCATGAAGCATATGGTCTGATTGAACAAAAACATAATTTGTTCACTACACATCAAGATTTTTATTTTTCATGACTTTCTATTTCCATTTTATATGTAGGTGTTTTGACATTATTATAGGACAAGTTTTCTGGGTGTAGTGAATAAGAGCTTAACTCGTGAACATAAGAGTTTAATTCAATCAACCCCATTTCCATGGCTAATATTGTTGGGTGACAAGGTAAAACTGAGTCGAACGCTACTTAGGAAGTTGTGTTCTAGGTGAGTGGAGAGGAGACAAAGTTTCTTCATAAGGTCTAAAGTTGTCCAATTGTCCTTGTTAGATGTTTGTTTAGGTTTGGGGTTGAAAGTTGTTGGAGATAAAATAGAGTTGCACAAAACAGCAGACGACACTCATATTATGACTTTATTTGAAACTAATAACGTAAATGTGAAGATGATTTTTTATGAAATTATGAAGTTTGACAATGATGGTTATGTTGAGGACTTCTCTAGATTGTACATATTGTTAGAGCTTTCAGATTATTTACTACCAAATAAAATGGGTATTGTTCATTCTGGGTTGTTTAGCGCTTTGGACGATTTAGGGCAACTAAACAGGTTTAATTGGGGTATTGTAGTTTATGAGTACTTGGTACATAGTTTGTGTTCAACTTTGATGTCTATTAGGAACGAATCAAATCCATCAAATATCCACATTGTTGGATGTGTGTACTTATTACAAATACTTTGAAATGTTTATGGTTATATAATTTAGTTGATATGCGTAATATATTTCATATTTTATTGACCATGATTGAAATTTATAATATTCATGGTATATAGATATGGGCATTGCAACATTTTTTTGTCATACAAGACAAAAGTGCATCCACAACAATTAAATTTCCTAGAATTTTGAATTGGATGGACTGTAGACTCGGGGATCCGTCTTGAGAAGGTTGTGAAGGAGTTTAAGTTATTCATAAGTGAAATGCACAAGTCTGTTCTAGAAGATTGTCCTTCACCTGTACTTAAACCGTTCTCAGTGGATTATACATATAGACAAATGGATGAGCTTAATGACATTGACGCAAGACAACACGAAGAACACCAACAAGAAGGGGGAAATGAAAAAGAAGATGAAGAAAAGGTATCAAATTATGAAAGAAACATGATATCACGCATGAAACGGAACCCATAATTTGGGTAAAGGCTTTTATTTTGAAAACACCTTGGATCACGTATTCCATGAAAAAAAAAAGCGTTCATAGTTACATATGATTGATTGCCTTATTGTTAATTTTAGTTTATTTTTGAGACATTGTACTATTAGTCATTAAATATTTTTTGTTTTAACCCATATTTATGATTTGAACATGATTGAAATTTATAAAATTCATGGTATATAGATATGGGCATTAGAGCATTTTTTTCTCATACGAGACAAAAGTGCATCCACAACAATTAAATTTCCTAGAATTTTGAATTGGATGGACTTTAGACTCGGGGACCATGAAATTGCATCTACATTGGAAAACAATTTGGTAAGGCATTCATTTCAATTGAAATATGTAGGTTAATATTGTTGTTGTTGATGTAGTACTGCATTGATTTACTTTTGTCATTTTTATTTGCGTAATTAGGTTATTGTTCATTTGTTTATGTCTAAGGAAGAGTTTGAGAGTGTAATTGTCAAATAAGACTTTGAAGAAGTTAGACGTGCATTTAACATTCACATACCAACAAAATATGATGTTCGTCAGATGCTTCAAGAAATTATAGAAATGGTTTTTCGAGCTAAGGAGCAGGATTATTTAAGTATCAATCTTGAGAAGGTTGTGAAGGAGTTAAAGTTATTCATAAGTGAAATGCACAAGTCTATTCCAGAAGATTATCCTTCACCTGTACTTAAACCGTTGTCAGTGGATTATGCATAGGAAAATGAATGAGTTTAATGACATTGACGCAAGACAACACGAAGAACACCAACAAGATGGGGAAAATGAAAAAAAAAAGATGAAGAAAAGGTGTCAAATAAAAAAAGAAACATGATATCACGCATGAAACGTGAACCCAGAATTCGAGTAAAGGCTCATATTTTGAAAACACCTTGGATCACGTATTCCATGAAAAGAAGGGAGCGTTCGTAGTTATATATGATTGATTGCCTTATTGTTAATTTTAGTTTATTTTTTAGACATTGTACTATTAGTGATTAAATATTTTTTGTTTTAACCCATATTTATGATTTGAACATAGAACACATAATTTAGCGACATTATTGTATTAGTCATTAAAGATTAATTGTCTATTAATATTTATTTTGTTGTTAATGTAAAATCATAAATTTATTTAATGTCATATGTTTATGTTGTTATATTCGATATGACAAAAGGAATTGTATGTTTCATTACATTTATGTTGTGTTTTATGTATTAAGTTATATAATAATAGGTTATTTCATTAATATGTACATAACTAATTGGCCTATGTAGTAGTTAAAAGAATTTTTTGTTAGACTTAGTACAATGGCAAAAGCAAAAACTCAAACTTTAACTCACATAATAAATAACCATAATAAGTGTTGATCTATGTCTAAATAAGTGGTGTATACAACATAAGTAGGGACGAGAACATGAATCAATGGTGATCTGCATAATACTTTTTGCACACAACACTAATGTTTTGGGATTTAACTTATCTTGGTCCAGGCTTCGGGTTTTTTACTATCACAATGGTCATGGTAAGTGGTGATCTCTGCCTAAATAGGTGGTGAACACAGTATAAGTTTGTGCCCAACTGACGAATTATGCAATTTTTTAACTGAGTATTTGTGAGAATGAGGATGATGGACTTATTGTTAGTGGGTGGATGGTCCTAAGGTTATTTTTGCATTCCAATTGCTCATGGGTGATGTGGTGATCATTGGATTTTGTTCCATAAGAAGTGGGGTTGAGGGCATGAATATGTGGTGATTTGTGTAATACTTTCTACACACAACATATAATGTTTTGGGATTTAACTTAGTTTGGTCCAGGCTTTAGTATTTTTACTGTCATGGTGGTCATGGTAAGTGGTGATCCCTGTCTAAATAAGTGGTGATTACAGTATAAGTTTGTGCCCAATGGACAAATTATGCAACTTTTTAACTGAGTATTTGTGAGAATGAGGATGGATTGATGAACTTATTGGTTGTGGGTGGATGGTCCTAAGGTTATTTTTTCCTTCCCAGTTGGTCATGGTGATGTGGTGGTCATTGGGTTTTGTCCCATAATAAGTGGGGATGAGGGCATGAATAAGTGGTGATCTGTGTAATACTTTCCAATGTGTTTGGATTTAACTTAGTTTGGTCCAGGCTTTAGTTTTTTTCCAGTCACGGTGGTCATGGTAACTAATTATCCCTATCTATATAAGTGGTTATGACAATATAAGTTTGTGCCCAATGGACGAATTATACAACTTTTTAACGAGGTATTTGTGAAAATGAGGATGGATTGATGGACTTATTGTTAGTGGGTGGATGGTCCTAAGGTTATTTTTGCATTTCTAGTTGGTCACAGGTGATGTGGTTGCCATTGGATTTTGTCCCATAATAAGTGGGGATGAGGGCATGAATAAGTGATGATTTGTGTAATATTTTCTGCACACAACACATAATGTTTTGGGATTTAACTTAGTTTGGTCAAGGCTTCACTTCTTTTACAATCACGGTGGTTATGGT
This sequence comes from Phaseolus vulgaris, assembly GCF_000499845.2. NCBI lineage: Eukaryota > Viridiplantae > Streptophyta > Magnoliopsida > Fabales > Fabaceae > Phaseolus > Phaseolus vulgaris. The sequence goes on along the minus strand of NC_023755.2, from coordinate 28,675,810 downwards.
AAGTGGTGATCCCTGCCTATTTAAGTGGTGATCACAACATAAGTTTATGTCCAATGCAAAAGTTTTGTAATTTTTGAACATGGTATTTGCGAGAATCAAGATGGATTGATGGACATATTAGACGTGGGTGGATGGTGGGTTATTTTTACATTCCCAGTTGGTCACGGGTGATGTGGTGGTCATATTTGAAAAAATATATCTTTAGCACATTTTAAAATATAATTTATAATTTTTTTATTTGTACTCATCATATTGGAAAGATTTTGATATCATATTGAAAAGCCTAAATAACCCGAAAATCGAAACCCAAATCAGAACCCTCAATAACTCCTAAAATCGAAACACAAAACAAAATCCCCAATAACCCCTAAAATCTATACCCAAAACGAAACTCTAAATAACCCCTAAATCAAAACTCAAATTAGAACCCTAAATAACCCCTAAAATCAAAACCCATAATTGAAATCAAAAACCAAAAATCACACCACGAAATCGAAAATTAATGGCACCCAATCACAAAGGATAGACCAAAATCTCATACATCGAAACCAAAATACAATCAAACAAATGAAACAAAAATCAACCTCAATAGTATCTGACGCCCAAAATCACACGCCCAAAATCACACTGTAATTTGAATCCCCTCTCCAGCTCACACTCTTTGGAAAGCTGTGAAGAAATTTCATAAATGAATAATAACCCCAATATCTCCATCAAATTGTATCTTATCAAATTGTATCCTAATTTTTGTATTTCTTCATTGAAACATATGGGTCCTACAATATAATAAAAAATTATTTCCCACATTACATCATCAACGATATCCTGACGCAATCACGTCATAGTTGAGAATATATCATTACTCAAAATAAAATCATACTTATAAGACTTAGTACACGTGAATTACAATAGGAATGTTAATGTCATGTATTGATAATCAAGGTACTTTGGGGGTAGTTTTTATTCTTTCTTTAAGTGGCAATAGATGCTTTTTCTACCCAACAACATGGTTTAGCAAAAACACATAATTTCCAGAGTTGATTACATAATATTACTCCAAAGTATGTATTATTTTTGTGTATGATAGATTACTCAAGATACTAAAGTTATGAATGACTAACAACATTTACTCAAAAAAAAATTAAGTGGACCAACTTGAAGTAAACTGGCCTTAAACTCATTCATCACAGTTTTGTAATCAAGTTATGGTCCTAACAAAAATTCTGTGTTAGATGACTAGTCCCTGTATGTAATTTTTCTTAATGACCACAAACTTCCTCTTCTCATAATTGATTTTAGAATACTGGCTTCATTCTTACATCTTTGGGTTGAGACAATGTCCTAACACTTTTTGGTTGATAAGCCTTGTGATTAAGTGGTTTTATCTATTTTAGTTTGAAATTATCGTACTGCACACTTTATATCATCTACATATAAAATATTAGTCTCTTTTCCGATCTCAGGTAGGTGCCTATCTATCAATTGCAGTCTGCAGAATTACCAAGTCCAATGCAGCTTTATTATATGTTGACAATTAAGTTGTAAAAAATTTTACCAACTAGTCTACAAATTTATATGAAACTAATAAATTATTTGACATAAACTGTTTAGACGTAAGAATTAATTTTCCGTTTTGGTTATTAGATAGACGCAGAAAGTTTACAATTCCTTACTTAAGAACTTAATTATAAAATAGCATGAATGTGCAAACATCTAACTAAATCGGAAATGAAGTAGTTGCATTTATCTCAAACCTAGTGAAATTTAATTTAAATATACCATCAAGGAATATGAAACTTTGATTTATTTCAATTTTGCTACCCTAAAAATAATAATAACATAATTGGAATCCTATAATATAGGTATAATATAGGTATAGAGTATAAGAATTCGCAAAAATGATTTTACAAATTTCCATTTAAGAGCTACTGGAACACAACATGCAACCAAAGTAATTTTACCTCAGTTGCACGGCATATGGATTCTTTATCTCTTTCTCGGAGTACTAAAACCGAATACATTCCATTGTGTGCAACAACATAGAAGAGAAATACAAACACGCATAATCCAAATAAAATGCTGAATTAATATTTAAATAATCCTTGTCTTCTTTTGAACACATTATTTGTCTCTCATTAATTAAGTTCTTTTCTCATTCCATGACAAATGGTTAAGAATATAATGAGAAAAAATGATAATATTTCACTAGTCTAAACTTTTATAGGAATGAAAATTACATGATGAATGAATACATAAATATGATGAGTAGATATAAGAATATGATTTTATGTAAAATATGTAAAATGAATAGGGAAGAACAAACTTAAAACAAGAAACATATTTGAATTTGATCCTTAAACACAACTTTCAACTTTTGTTTGTGTTGCAAAATTCATAATCTTAAAATAAAGACTTAAAAAAGTGGAAAAATCATAATCTCTAAAATCAAAACCCAAAACGAAACCCTAAATAACCATAAAATCAAAGTCTTACCTAACTCCTAAAATAAAATCTCACAACAAAACCCTAAATAATCCCTAAAATCAAAACTCAAGACAAAACCGTAAATAATCCCTGAAATAAAAAAAAATCAAATTTGAACCCACTCCTAAAATCAAAATTCAAAATGGAACCCTAATTAACCAGTAAAATCAAAACCCAAAACAGAAATAAAAAATACACACCACAAAATTGGAAATCAATGACACTTAATCACAAAAGGAAAGAACAAAATCGTATTTTCACACATCAATCCTATAAAACCCCAACATCAAAACCAAAATACAATCAAACTAACCAAACGAAAACCATTCTCCGTTGACACCCCAAATCACACTACAAAGTATACTCCAAATCGCATAGAAATTTGAATTCAACTCGCAATCTTCCAAAACCTAAGAACAAATTTCAAATGCGGAAGAACTCCAAATATCACCACTAATTTAAATCCTACATTTCGAATAATTTAAATCCTACATTTCGAATTTGTCCACAACAACATATATGAGCCCACAGTACAATAAAAGAATCATTTTACATATCATGTCATCAGTTGTATCCTGGTTGGCCACATGGCGAGTATCTATATATCGGAGCCCTTTAAAATGTGAGTGACTCCACTCAACTTTCTCGTGGAAAATCTGAATTCTGAAACCAATATTCTAGAAGTAAAAGTCGAAAAAGTTATGGCATCTTGCCCTCACCTTATTTATCTACTGTCATCTAAAATAGGTGAGGCTCAACAATCATTCACGTTAAAAGAACAACGGTTTGAATTTATCTCTGGTTTGAATTTCTTTCTTCAAAATATCATAAGTTTCAAATTTCGCCATCAGACAACTGGCGTGGATCTGCAAGGAATGCTAAAATTGTTACAAAAGGCAAACAAAATGTAATACAATTTCCAAAATTAGTGTGTTGGGGAGACTTTCATCTTCAGACATGTAGATCTGCCTCTTGAAATACGATCCTTCTATATGGTTTACTTTCGGCACGAAAAAAAATCTGAAATTGCTGTTATACTAAAGCTGTTCCAAGTCATGTACCAAACCCTAGGCTAACCAGATCATTGCTGCTTTTTTTGTTTATGTACATCACTAGTTTCCCCCCACCCCTTAAGTAAAAGAAAAAAAAAACTCAGTTGACAGTTATCTCCTCCCCAATATTAATGTCGTCGGTGTACTGAGCTTTAGGCTCTAAATCAATGAACTGGTTTGATTTACTTGCCAAGTGGGAAATGCTAACTCTCCCTTGCCGCTTAATATAATCAGCAACAGCATTCATCTCTTCTTGGGAGATGTATATAAATTTCCCTCTGTCATCCATAACACCCGAAAGCCGACCTGATGCACAAAAATAACTCATTATAGGCATCCACCTTGGCAGCTGAAAGACAATGATCGTATAACTTAAAAACAGGCAGTAACATTTGAACGTGTAAAAATTTTAATTTTATCAAGTAGCAACTACTAAAAAAAAGGATACAAGAGCAGCATACTTAATAGTAGTAGCTACTTAAAATTATCTTTTATTAGGAAACATGAAACAAACTTAATCTTACAGTAGAAATTCCTATAAAGGGAATCATGTAAAGACAAAGTTCAAAAGATATACTAACACATCCTCTAACACGGTTTTCCAATACTCTAAATTATTGGTTGAAATTCGTTGGAAAACACAAATTAATGTGAATCTCTCTTCTTATTTAACAAACCTTCCTCTTGATTTTGTAATTTTCAATAAATTTTATTCAATAAGAGTACCTTCCTCTAATGTACAAAGGTAATATAAATTCTTTCTGGATGCAGAAAGTTTATTTATTAGATCTTAAGAGTCCGAACGAACAATAAAAAAAACTAGATATATTAATTATGAAAAATTATCAGATAACTCAAACACTAACTTTGACACAACATACCAGAACACAACAAAATGCACGTACCTTGATTGCACAAAGAAAAAAAACTTACTGTTCGTTCAACAACCACAACAGAGTAATTAGATTGAGTAACAATGCTAAGAAAAGGGCATACCCATACTTTCCAGCGATGTGATACGATTGATACATTCCTGCATGAGTACAAAATAAAGGAAGCTGGTGAATGAAAAATGTATCGCTCAGACAGTACAAACTATAACAATATTCATCCTTAAATATAATGATAGTGTCACAAAACAAAGTACAATATAGAGCTTCGCTACTTAGAAACTATCACCACTTGGTCTAATACCCATAAAATTATAGAGTAAATTACCCAAATGGAACTATAATTCAACTTGAAAGACCTGTATCTCTTCTCCCGGAAATGGGAACAGGAATTATTTTACGGATCTTCATCCAAAAGGGAGATGTTTGTATTGCAAAATACTTGATGATGAAACAAATTAGTACTTAAAGGAGAGTAGCGCATTTTGATTGATTGTTACTTGTAGTGCACCCATTTTAATTATTGTGTTCCAGTATTAGCGTAAATAACAAGGTTCTTGATAGGACAGTTTATATAATGTTACCTTTAGACAGTAATTTAGGAAGTAATGTATCAGAATTATCAGTTTTTTGGGTCTCAAGACAGTCATTTAGACAATGCTAGATTTGCGCCAGTTATCAGGTGGTGTTCTATATATTGTGTTGGATATTTCACATTAACAAGAAATATGACTAAATTATAGCATATAAGTCAGTCCAAACCGCACCTTACAATTCAATATTGTGAGGTTGAGTGAGAGTTAAAAAAAGACCACTTTCTAAGATAGTATAAGGGTCTATTCTAGTATTTGTTGTGTCACATACCATCATCAGATCACTTACAAATATCTAATCACATGCAACATGAGGCACTTACAAATATCTAATCACATGCAACACGAGGGTGTATGTTGGAGATTTCGTATTGTAAAGTACTAGATTATAATATATAAGTGGATGCAAACCTCACCTTACAAGTTAGTTTTGTGAGGTTAAATTTATGCTTAAAACTCACTTTCTAAGATATTGCATGGAAGTTTCTGCATTTCAAGAGGTTGAATGTGTTTGAGAGAGAACAAACTACGTAGGGGTTTAGTTTAGGCCTCAGTATTGCATATTGAGAGAGGTTGCTCTTGATGAGGGACTTTGTTCTGTGATCTTCCTCTGCTCTCTGCTCTTTGTAGTATCCTTTTTTTATCAATTCTAGAAAACATATAACTAAAACTACCTAGTTATTATGTGCAATTCGCAAGTCTACAATTTTTAAAATACCAAGACACTAGCTAAGATCAAGAGAAAGGGTGAAAGATCATAAACCATGGGACTGTAGCACGGATCATAAGATCCTGCCATAAAATATAAAGTATAATTTAACACAAAAATATGATAATAAAATAAATTGTTTGTAATCAGTAATAATAAAATAAAGCAATACATACCTAATAATACCAATGACATTCAAGGAGAACTTTAATATTTATTTCCATAGTTATTGTATTATTAAAACTATAATCTCTTGTACATTTGACAATGATTATTAAAAGTGAAATAACAGATGAAAAAGGGAACTGGACAAAAGCCAGTCCAAACATATAGTAGAGGCTTAATCTGAAACAAAAGGCCCTAAAGAAACTCAATCTGTGGCTTTAGAAACAGAAGGGGGCTTCAAATGTTGAGTGGAGTTCCAATGATCAAGGGCAAAGAAACAAAAGATGTAGAGCCGTCATTAAGGAAGTCTGAGTAAGAGGGGTCAGGTCAGAGAGAAGAGAGGGAGGTCAGGTAATTCTTATTGATTGAGACAAAGGGGATTTAGGAGTTTCAATTTCTCAAATCAGCAGCTGTGGTTGTATTATCAGTCTAGATAGAACGATTCATGGCTGTCACATGAAGAAGGATATATTTAGGGCCCAAAAGGTCATGAGAATGGGTCCATATACAACCCTGCCTGTAATAAAGAACAGAGAAGGATGAAAACTACGATCCTACAGTCTTCCCTCACTGCCCAGTGATGCTAATTGTAAACTGTAACTGAGCACTAAGGCACAAGAAAACAAATAGGATTGCACAACAACATCCTAGATGAATAGAATTATATGATCACTCATGTATTGAGCCATTCTAAGGGGGCATTTGTTTCACGTTATAATTTTGTATTCCTAGATATCATATTCTTTGAAATATTATGCCCAGCAATGATATTTCACCTAACATGTTTGGTTGGTATTTAATAATTAAATAAAATAAAATTAAAAATAAAGAGAGAAAAGAATGTAATGGAAATAGGTAGTTACAGCAAACAATAACTTCTATTTTCAGGAGACATTGTCATGGAAATAAAGATACCAGGGAATATGTTTTCATTGCTGCCTAACGAAGGTATGAACCTTAATTCGCATCTTCACATTCACGGGAATGAAAAAAAAAAAGATGACGTAAAACAAACATCATTTCGTAATTAGTAGAAATGAACTGTTCACTTCACTCTACCTTACATCTCCATTTTCCCTTCCTCCATCTCTCCACTCCAGAACTCTTATTTTTCTATCATATGATATCAGATTGGAGTAGCATCATATCTTATTTATCTTAGTCACATACTCACATGTAATAGTAGAAATAGGGGCATGGGATCATCCTGTGTAGAGGAGCTGATCCAAATAAAGGAATAACATATTAAAGAATACCTGTGTTCGCAATTTAAATTCTGCAGCAAGATCTTCTAAGGGAACACATTTGTGCTTCTGAATGATTACACAATTATCTAAATTAGTATGGCTATAAAACCTCTTCAAAGATGACAATGATAGTCCTAGTTAATTGCTATTAATTTTTAATTTTTGCATGAATAAATTTTGAAAAATTTATTAAGGGGAAATGAAGGAAAATATTGGAGAATAACCTTTATATATTCAACAAAATTGGCTAGCAAGTCTTCAGCACTATCCTGCACTTCTTCAAGGGTACCTTCATCATCAACTGAAAATTCACCTTTCCACTTCTCAAACTCCAATGCAGCAGCCTCCTCCTCCTTAGCCTTCTGAGCTTTGGCTTCCTCTTCCTATATGAACCATGACATGTGCTTTGCAAGTTAATAAACCATAACAAAATTGATACTAAAACCAAATCAGAACAAGGTAATGAACTCACCAACATACGCTCCTGTGCCTCACGCTCCTCATCCTTCAACCTTCGAATTTCTGAATAACGATCTTGTTTTGTCTGCTTTGACTCTCGTGCAGCTTCATCAGCCTTCCAAGAAGAAAGACCAAAATACAACTATTTAAATTTTAACCAACATAGAGAAATCCTTCAAATAAGAGAAACATTAAGCATAGAAATTCAAAAAATACATAACAATGCCCTGGACAGGCAAGGAAGGGCAGTTGCCTTGAATCCAACACTCAACATTTTAAGTATTATTTTGAGAATTAAATACAAATTAGGGACAGTAGCCATGCACACTGCATCGGAAAAACAATAACAGAGGTCAAAAAAAATAACCATGCTTTTCAACAAAATTACAGTAATCCCATTTAGGCAGGAAGCATTCTCAGAAGAGAGTGAAACGTGTAGAGAAAATGAACAGTTTTAATAATAATAATAATATAGATTGAGTCAGGTGTCCATTACTAAACCTTAAAATACAGATAACAACTTTCATTTCAAGAAAACCATCCCTTTCGGTAAATCAAATTCAAACATTATAGTTCATTTGTAAATTAGTATTGAAGGCCACAAGCTATGGTGCAAAAAGCAAGAATCCAGCCAAAAATATACTCAGGTGAAAAGAAGGAAAGTGATAGGCGGACATCACCACGCTAGTTGACACCTGGAGAGAGATAGAGAGAGAAGTGTAGGTATGATAGGCGATGTGATTGGGAGAGAGATAATAGGTGTTAATGGAGTGTTTGTGATATTAGGTGTCCACATATAATTACCCTAAAGTTAATTGTACTAGTTTGTAAAACAAAACAAAACAAAAAGAAAAATACCTGACGCCGTGCTTCCCTCTCTTGCCTTTTGATTTCCTTTTTCTTTGATGCTTTAGCCTCATAATACCCTTCACCAGCAATTTCATCCTCACTCTCACCAGCAGATTCTGTTTACATGTAAACAGTTAATCACTTCAAAATGGCAACCCAGTTTCAAGAAGCAATTTCTATGCATGCTTTCATTCACCAGCCAGTCCAACTGTACTTCCATATAAACTTCTCAATATGCACTTATAAGAGAAGAAAATAAAGAGGTAAAACGAATGAGTTTCTCTGGTAAGTTAAAATTAGTTTAGCTTATACGTAAGTAAAGATCAGCTTTTGGAGAAGCTAAAAAGAAAACTGTCAATAATCTAATTCTAATTTATGAGAAAAGTTTACTTTAATTTACCTTTACTTCCCCATAAATTATTATTGAGAAATTTATCTAAGCAAATCATAAGTCAAACAGTTGACTCCACAAGCACAAATATCTCTATATCTCATTCTAACCTAAACACTAAAAATACATAACATTAACGTATCCAACAAGATAGCAAAACATAAACCCACAAATTCACCAAATTTCCACGATTTTACATCTATCAACCGTCCTTGAGTTCATTTTGAACAAGATTCTTTACGAGCACTTATGGTAAGATGAGAAAATACGAAGAAAATATGGAACGAACTCCTCCCTAACTTAAAATTGGTTTTACATAAGCTAATGGAAATTCTTTTATATTAATTTCCTAAAAGATAATTTTACTTTTGTTCTTTTTTTTTTCAAAGTTTATCCAAACATTCTTAGCGTAAAATAACTCCTCTCGGATTTATGAAGAAGTAAGATCTCTGACTCACATTTTCATTCACCAAGGCATTATTGCATTTCACATAGACACAAAACAAATTATAAATAAATAAATAAAAGAGTAAAACGAGAAACCTTCTAACGCCGCAGGTGGATCTCTCGACGTGCTAGCTCCAGACGCGGCAGGTCGGCGACGCATACGACGAGTGGCGGTGGCGCGCACCACGGTTTCTCTCCGCGGAGCCTGTCGATTGGTTATCAATGATCAAAAAAATCGATTCTGACTTTAAAAATGAAACGATTAGGTTTTAGTGACGAAATGAGGGAAGAGTGATGGAGTTGGAAGAAGGTGCAAACCTGAGGAGGTTCGTCGCGGTGAGGTGGAGGCTGAGAATCCTGACGTCGCTTCCATAGGTAGAGTGGAATCAACGCTACGACGAGAAGCATCGAGAGTGCTGCTACAAGTAGCTCCTCCATAGCTGCGAATTGAGTTCTCTTTGTTTTCCTCCTCTCTGATTCTCGCGAAATTGATTTCTCAACTGTGTTTTGAGGCTCTTGGAACCGACGTTGTTCCTTTCTTTCTCTTCTCCGCTTAACGACGTCGTTTCTGTCTTTGCAATTTTTATTTTTTAGACTGCTGTTTTATTATTACAAGTTCATATTAAAGTTACTAAAACCAGAATATATAATATGTAATAAATATTAACTTTATTTAATGCAGAGAATATAGAATATGGTTTTACTTTATTTTTGAAATTTTAGAATATCTTTTAAAAACTTATTAGTATATGTATCAATTTATTTTTTAAAGTACGTTATCAACTAATATTTTCAAGACCTTAATTTTATTATTATTAAAAAAATGTCACACCAAAATATTACATGATAAACATCATGTCTAATATTTTAATGGGCCAAGGCTTTCAACAATTAGTTATTTTGTTTATCTTATAGTTTGTTTCTTCCTGTGTGTTTCTTGGTTTTTTTTTTCTTAAAGTAGTGTAATTTTTTTTTTAATTTCTCAAAATGGATAAAAATAATGTCCAGAAATGGATAAATCGTCAACGTGAATTATGTTTACTGAATACTAAAATCGCTAACCACGTTAGGATTTTAAAAAAAAAATCATATATGTGGATAAACGATTTCAATAGTTTTCTAATTTTATAATGTATAAAATAAATAAAAAAATCAATATATAATTTTAATATACGTTTTTTAATATTTAAAATTAAAAATAATAAAAATATTAGGAAATTAGATAAGTTTAATTTATTATTTATAACTTTTATATATATATATATATATAATGAAAGAAAAATAGTTTTTTTATAAAATACTTTTTTAACTGAATAAGTTTTTATAAAAAAAATATTATATATAATTAAAGAATGACTGGATTTTTAGAAAATATTTGTTATTATATATAATTAAAAATTAAATATAATTTTTTATTTTTAATATACTAAAATTATTTGAATTTTTAATAAATCTTACATAAACCAGAAAATTTAATTGGAAAGCTAAAACGGAAAACATTAAAAAAAAACATATTTAAAAAAACATTGAAATCTGACCTTGAAAGCACACAAACATGAAAATTTAATTTAAAAAATAAGAAATTTAATAACCTAAAACCGAATGAACTATTTATAAGATTTTGTCTCATATAGGGATTTTCTTCATTGTCTCGGTGAATGTTTAAGCGGATGTTTGTTACCATCGTCATTGTTTTCTTCTTCGTTGTCTTCAGATGGAATCTTATATCCCATTAAAGGCATTGTGGGTTGATAACAATGCATGGTAGGAACTTGATGAAATGTGGAGGGTGGTGTCATTATTGAAGTGTCAAACATCTACAATGAAACCAGAGAAAATATATTTTCCTGCGATAGAAAATTGGTGTAAGTTGATGACACTTGCTAGTAGGGAGATTGGGCAGACATGTTATGGTAGTGGTCCATAAAGCTAAAAATTTGTGGTGGTTGATTGGGGGTGGATTGAAGTTAGACTTGTTGTCCAAATTGTGCAACATTTGAAGAAGACACAACATGATGGTTATTATGTAACATATAAAAAAACATGGATGGCAAAACAAAAGGTGTTTGCCATGGAATTCGACAACTAGGACGAATCATATAATCATTTTCCAAGATGGTTGTAGATGATTCAAGAAAGTATCTTTGGAACAATTGTCGAATATGTAACTCGGTCTTTTATTATAGGCAGTGTTCAAGACAACTCGTGTTATATCTTCAAACGTGTATTTTGGGCTTTCAAGTTTTGCATTGATGGCTTCAATTACTGCAAGCCAATAGTCCAAGTTGATAGAACATTCTTGACCGGAAAATACCACAGGACTTTGCTAACTGCAATTAGTCAAAATAACAATTAGAACATATTCTCTTTAGCTTTTGCAATTGTTGAAGGTGAAATAAAAGAAACATTGACTTGATTCTTCTGCCTGTTGCGATCACATGTCATATCGCAACAAAATATTTGCATGACACAACTGAAGGAGGAAATGTCATTTTATCAGCATTAAAATCTCCAAAAGTTGTTTATGTTAGAATATATGGCCTTAAACGAGAGGGGGTGGGGGGTGAATTGTTTAAGAGGGGTTTTTGAAAACTTTTTCAGCTTGAACAAAATCCTTTGTGTGAATCTAGATCATAATTTCAGTTAGCCAAGAATTTAAGCACAAAACAACAAAGCAGTAGAAAAACAATCGGTTGTTTCTGCAAAACAATCGGTTGTTTCTGCAAAACAATCGGTTGTTTATACCAGTAAAGCAACAACAACTAAATTTAAATGAGTTTAAGGGAAGAAAGAGATACACCAACAGTTTATACTTGTTCACTCTTAAACCAAGAGCTACATCCAGTCCCTAAAAGCCACTGGGTAATCAACTAAGCAATTAAAACAGATTACACACAAACCACCAAAGTAGTGACCTTGAACCCTTCAAGAAACACATTCACTTTGGCACAACACACACCAAAAATGTTGATCTTGACCACCTCAAGAACACACAACACTCCTTGGCAATAACACCAGAATTACAGAAGATTCAGAAAGAATTACACTTGTTTATAGATTAATCTGAAATCAATACAGATGCAATCCTATTCCACTCTTTCTTGAGAAAACGCAAAGCTTGAAAGCAATCTTTCTCACAACTGAAAAACTCAAATCTTTTTCACTTGTTTGTTTTAAAACGTAAACAAACTTTTTATACTTTTCAAATATTGGTCAAAGCATTTAATGAAGGAGCGTATTCTGTTGGAAATCATTTAAAGCACATTCAACCACCAAAACAGATTTTTGTTAGGATTTTCAAAGAAACAATCGATTGAAACCACGAAACAATCGATTGTTTTGGTTTGACAGCAAGTCAACCAACCAAAACAGTTTTCAACCTTTTCAAAAACACCTAAGAGTAAAACAATCGGTTGTTTCGACAAAACAACAGGTTGTTTTTCACTTAGTTTGAAAAACATTTAAATTCAAAAATGTTTTAAAACACATTAGCTTTAGATTCAACAAAGAGTGGATTACACTTTTAAACTACCTAGATCCTACCCCAAACACAGCAGCAACTCCAGCCTTGCATCAAACACTTTGGATTTAGATTCTTCAAAGCCCTTGATCACTCTTGATCAACAATCTCCCCCTATTTGATGAAGACAAATCCCCGGTTGCTTGTGTTGGACTTTGTTTCAATCTGAAGCAGTACCTGCAAAAAAAAACTTATGCAATACAAAGCATCTATAGCAATAGGTTAGAATAGCACATTTGCTTGTTTTCTGCATAAACATCAAAGCAGAGAAAACCAGCCAAAAAAGCAAACCATATACAAACTTTAAACATCAGCAGCAGCAGCAGAATAAAAAACCATTCAAGCAGATAGAGTTTGCAGAGTTTAAGACAACACAAAACCAAATTCTCCCTCTATTTGTCTTCACAAATAGACTTTAGGAAGAGATAAAACAGAAATTGTCCAGATAAAACAGAATATAAAGAGAAAGAGCAAAACAAACAAAAAAACTTCTACAGATTGTAAAAAAAATCGATTGTCTCGAGCAATCAACCGATTGTTTTTCCTTCAGTCTTCCTTTCCATATTGTAGCTCAAAATTCTGATTCTGAACAACTTCAATTTGTTCATCAAGGGCCTGAAAGTGAGTGTCCATGCTCTGGAATCTATTGTCAATGTTTTGAAATTTTTAACACAAAGATCATGGAGATTTCTTTGATTTTCCGCAAAGCCATCAAGCCTATCCACCATGTATCTCTCAAAAGAAGACATTGAGGGAGTCCCATCCCCTTGATGTCCAACACTTGTTCCAACACCAAAGTCAGTTGCAGGTTGTTCATCATTCTGAACATTCATATTAGCATCTTGATCTTCTTCATCAAAATCAGCAGGTGCAGCACTTGAGGAACCACCATGATCACCATCCTTGCTTACCCATTTTCCATTGATCTTGGTGAAACCCATTTTGCTTAGTGAACCATTGTTCACTTCTTGTGTTGATTTCACCAACTCAGAAGTTTCATCCTCAAGATTCACTTCAAAATAGAGTAGAAATTTAGAAATTAAAACAGCATAGGGGTAATGGTAGTCACCTAACCTCATGGATTTTTGCATATGCTCTTTGATGATATGAATCCAATTGATCTTGACTTTCTTCATGACGCAATAAATATAGACAAGATCTTCTTCTGTTAAAACAGAATGGTTGCTCCCCCTTGGAGTTAGAATGCAAGTGACAATGAGAGCCAACACCCTCTCATCTAATTTCAGCACTGAACAAGTTCTTACTTGAGCTTGTAGATTCTTCAAACAACTTTTGTAATATTGAATCTTGTTGAAGTCTTCCACTACACAAATGTTTCCTTTATTAATTCTCAGCCCAACATATTTCAAACCAGTTACAGTAGCTCATACATCATGGGTAATCTCCATGTCTACACCCTTAACATGTGAAACAAGATTGTTGACTTCAAACTTCAAGTTTGTGTAGAAGACCCGAATTAGATCCGGATATATGTTCCCCTTCATCTCCAAGAACCTCTTCAGCAGCTGTTTCTTGAGAAACTTTCTCACATTGTCCAGCTTTTGGCTTTTCAACCAATCAAAGGAGACAATTTTTGGATTATTGATCACTTTTGTACTTGTTACGAAAAAATGAACAACAATCTGATATGTGTCATGTCCAAAGTTACAATATACAAAATTTAGATGTTAAGAGGTACCCACTGTCCAACTATGACATCTACATATGTCATACATAGTAAGACTTAAATGTTTTCGGTTAATTCTCCATTTTAGCCTTTCGGTTAAAGTTTATGTTTTATTTTTAACATTTCAAATTTAGAGTTTTACCAACTTAATTTTTTATTATGAATTAAAATTACTTTAATCATTTAAAAAAAATAATTAACTTATATTATTTTATATTATTAAGGTATTACATCATTAATTTTATTAAGAATTCAAAATAATTTTAATTTATTTAATTTTTTAATTATATATAATAAAAAATTATTTTCTAAAATTCAATCACTCTTTAATTATATATAATAAAAATTATTTTACAAAAACTTATTCAAAATATCTTACAAAAACTAATTTTATTTAATGATATATAAAAAAAAGTTATAAATAGTAAATTAAATTTATCTAGTTTCCTATTATTTTAAATTTTAAAAATTAGAAATATTAAAATTATTATATATTAAAAAATTATAAATATTAAAATTATTATATATTAAAAAATTGTAAACATATATTTTATATACAATTTTAACTAGAAATGGTATATGAAATATACGAATTCTAGGTTTTGATTTTTTTTAATTTTATATATTATTAAATATTAAAAAATGTATTTTATATATGAAATATACGAATTCTAGGTTTTGATTTTATATATTATTATATATTATTTTTAATTTTTTAAAATCGAAAACGTGATTTACAATTTTAATATTTAATAAACGTATTTTACGTTGACGATTTATCTATTTATGAAAAAATAATTGCCCATTTTGATAAATTTGAAAAAAAATTACACTGCTTTAAGAAAAAAAAAACCGTTTCTCCTTCATGTCTTTCCCTACTCCTATGTTTTGAAAAATATTAAAATTATTTTTTCAGTTATTTTTTAGAAGATTTACTAAAATTCAAAATATATAATTTGTATTTTGAATTTTATAATTTAAAATATAAATTTTAGATTTTGAATTTGTATTTCAGAGATTACATAATCTGCAATACAAAATTAACATTATGGATTATAAAATAAAAATATAAAATTTTTATTTTGGATTATAACATACATAATACAAATTTTGATTTTTTTATTGTAAAATCCAAAATTCAAATTTTACATTTTAAATTATACAATAAAAATGCAAAAAATCATACATATTAACTTTCAGAATCTATAATTTAAAAATTCTCTAAATTATATATTTTAGAATTAAAAAAAGTAACAATAAAACATGGGGTGATTTTGATATTTTAGAAAGATCCCGTGTAGGAAAAATTGTTTGTCTTATATTTTTCGAATGACTTCAAATGATTCAAAATGAAAAAAAAAATTGGAGAAAAATAACTTAAAAAGGTACTTAAAGCCTTGGACTCAAATGGCCCATGATGTAGGGTAAAAGTACCCTTAAATAAAAGGGACGTGTAGATAAAAATATATTCCAAATTTCTTTTTTGGAACATGTTTGTGGATTTGGATTTCCAAAATACCTTTCTGGTTTTTGGTATCTCTTTTCTAAAATACATTTATGAATTTTATTTTTCGAAATTTCTTTTTCAGAATGTATATTTTTTATTTGGTAATTGCTTTTCTAGAATGAGATTTTGATTTTCCAATTCTAATATGGAATTCAATTTTTAGAACACAAAAATCTATTTCATATTTATTTTTTCTATTTTTTTTAATTTTGAATTTTCAATTATGGAATAAAGGGTATTTTTTGAAATTTAAAAATGCATATGGTACAGGTCACATTTTATAAGGTGCAAGAAGAATTTACCAAATAGATACTTTAAGAGGGTTTCTTCCTACACCTCTATATTCTTCAAAATATCTAAATTACCCTTGATAGTTTTGGGTGATTTCAGAATAGGACCGTAAGAAAAAATGTTTTCAAAATAGAAAATTTGTAAGAAAAAAAATCATTCAAGAATATCCTTAACATATTTTTTTACTTCCATGATGATAAATTTGGAATTCATAAAATGTATTGTAGAAGTATGTTCTGAAAATATTTCAGAAAGAGTAATTCATAACTTATTTTTAAAAGGTAAAACAATTTTTTCCAAAAATGATGGAGTTCAAGGAGAAATTTGTTGGGATAGAGGAAGAAACACCCCTCCTTAAGTATGTGTTTAATTTAGGAGGCCAAATTTGATTTATTGAGAGTAGTGGAATGAAGTAAATCGAAAGTGTGGACTGAAAAGTTGGTCCAAAGAAAAGAAAAGACAAGAAAATAAATGTGTGTTTGGTTTTATCTAATGCTACTTCTTTCTACACCTGCATACATTTTTTGACATCTCCATATGTGAAAATATATTTTTGTCCTTCAGTAAAAAAATTCATTATGAATTACATAATTTAGAAATTATTCCTGGATTTAGTAGAGACTTATGGATTGAATTTTTTTCAAATTCAAAAAAAACTAGTGGATTATGTAAATCGAAACGCGTTTTTTTAAAAAAATTTAAACTTATGGATTCTTCCAATTCGAAAAAGGTTCTCAGAATCATAAATTGACTTTTGGATTACATAATTTATAATATTTTACAAAATTTGGAATAAATTCTGCATTTCTAATTCAAAAAGTACACAAATATTTCAATTAATTTTAGATTATGTAATCTAGATAGTGACCAAATTACACAATCAAGAATATATAGGAAACACCTCCATATCCAAATCTTCATATATTTTAACTTTTTTACAAAGAATATTTTTGGAAGTATAAAACTTATGGATAGCAGCAAAAACCTATGGAGGGGCAGGAAGAACAACCTTTATCTATTTTGAAAATCGGTCCGGCCCAAATAATACTTTTTTAAGAAAATAGTTACTAAAGAACATAATTGATATTTATTTTATTTTTAAATACTAATATGAAAGATAAAAACCAAGAAAATAATACAGTAAAAATAGACAAATTTGTGTACTAACCACGTTCATTATTTGTCACATAAATTGAGTGAAAAATGCAATTTAAGACAAATCAGCTTATGTTAATTAACTTATGAAAAAAAAAAGTCATCCAAAAATATTTTAAGGAAAAATTGTCCAGGATCATAGTAAATTATTATTTTATCTCAAAGTTTGTTAGTACTGCCTTGTTATACATCAATATCAATTTAGATTATGCATTATAACAAATGAATATTAAGAAGCTATCAAAATGTAACAAATGAGTGTCTAATGGTTATGGAAAGAATGATATGCGAGAATATAACTTTTGTAAAAAGTTAACTAGAAGTAATAATAGTCATATAAAGAATGATTTTTGCATCAAAATAAATAAATATCACCATTTAGTATCATAAAAATGACCTTAATATCTACGAAAATACAAATTAAAATTAATGTGCTCTAAAATTATAAAAAAACATGTAAGCCTGTAAATAAAATAAAAATCTAAAAATAAAAATTATATAAAAATAAATACATTATATAAATATATATAATTACATAATTATAAAAATAAATAAATTGTATAAATATATAATATTAAAAATATAAAAATTAAAATAAATATACACATTACAATAATCAACTCAATAAAATAACATAATACAATTATCAACAAACAAACACATTATTACCTATATATATAGTTAGTATAAAAATATCATCAACTAATTATTATCACTATATATATATGCATATATATTTAATCTTTTATATGTATATGACATTATTTTTATATATAAAATCCAAGATTAAAAATAGTGTAGAATGGATACAGAGGACAGAATATAATATTACTGTCCATGGTATTAATTTATGATTAAACCAAATGCATGCAAGTGTTACGTGGAAGCAGAGAATGAAACATTGCGGGCACCCCACCAAAACCTAAGCAGGAGCCACTCTCTTCAACTTCCACGTAACCATCTTACATTCACCCACTTCCCATTCCACTTTCTCATCATTCATTCATCACTCAATCCAATATTCGGGAAACTTTTTACGGATAAGTATTATATTTTGACACCATTCAAATACTTATTTCTATTTCACTACTTAATATATTATTATTTTAACTATAAATTTTTATATTTTAATATAAATTATTAATAGATATTATTATATTATTAGAATAGATGGTAAAATGGAATTATTTTGTCTTATATGGATGTGAAACTAGAATTTTTGTGTACAATCGTTTAAGTTGGTTTCCTTTTACATTTTATTACAATGTTTCACAAAAAATAAACATATTTTTAAAGGTGAAGTGATTGATCATTTGGAAATGTTCACCTTGACTCAACTAAAGGTTTGGTCTTGAATAACATCTAAATTTGTTTCTGCTCGTTTTACTTATTCTAAGTGGTGCTTCGATCCTGTGGTCTGCATGTTTTCGATTAATTGAGCTTCTGTAAGGTTTCTTCCTTTGGCTGGGTTGATTGTTGTTTTTAGTTTTGTAAGGATTAGGTTGTTTAGAAGGGGTTTGGTGGGTATTGTTGTGTTAGTCATGTATAAGGGTTGGGCTACCCCTAAAGTGGTTCATATTTATTTATTTTTCACTTGCTGATAAAAAAAATTGATATGTCTATTTTTTATTATTAAGAAGTGAACTTTAAGTCTAATTCAATCTTATAAAATTGATTTATAAGATGAGCTTTACACCCATTTATATATTATGAAATGTTATAATTCTTAATCGATATGAGATCTCTAACACACCCCCTTCAGACTGAGGTTACCAACTCGTATGTGGGACTATATATTTATGGATGGTCCGGTAGTCGCCCGATAGCGGGTGACACAAGACCCAACAAACTTTCGCTATAAGATAGCCTTTAAATGACTTTCAGATTTATGGTAAACTGGATAATTGATTTACCTAAGTCTGTAAAGTCAAGCACCTACAACTGCTTCACTTTTGTAAACACAACAATCTGCTAATGCAGCCTACACCTTCTTAATTCCTACCAGACTTAGGCAGAACCAAAAGACTCTGACTCTGCCTACAACTTTGTGACCTCTTGAAGCACTTAAACTAGTCCTCTTTACATCCCATACCTGCACTCGGAGCCCCTCTTACCCTTATATTGGTTCACTAGAGTCTATATATTCCCCACCTGCCCCTCTCCTGCTCACTCCTCATTATTTGATGTTATTTATACATATAACCGGGTTAAGAATCCAGTCTGCATAGGAGTAATCAAAAGAGCTAGACTTATGTTTCAGCCATAACCATGCTTTAAGCTGGGCCATCTGGAAGATTTCATCTGCATCTACTACTCCTTGGTTAAACAAGATAGTGTTTCTCTGGCCCCAAATACACCTTACAATGGCTGCCCATATACCTTTCCACACCAAATTTTGCTTGCAACTGGCTTGAGCACAATGAAAACTCACGGAATGAATCTTTGGATCATTGTGTTGTACAAACTTGATCCCCAACCATTTGAGGCATACAGACCAAACAAGCTGAGCTTATTTGCATTCTATAAATAGATGCTGACACGATTACTCCTTGATCAGACACAACACACATACTGTTGAATTCATTTGCACTCCTCTTCTACACAACCCCTCCCTGGTTGGAATTCTATCTATAAGAACTCTCCAAGTTGTTGTCATGCTTTAGCTTTCCAAATGAGCTCAAAGGCAGCCTGTTATGTACCTCTTGTTTGCTTGGCTAGGCATTCGTATGCTGAATTCATCGTGTACTTCTCGGTGGCCTCATCCCCCCACACTTGGATATCATTTGTGTTTCTCTTCAAAGAAGCCCTTACTATGCATTCCATAAGATTTACTTCCATCTCAGCTTCCCACTCAAATCTATCACTCCTCCACTGAAGCCTCCACCACCAATCTGAGCCTTCCCACACACCTACATCTTCCATCTTTTGCTCCTGATTGACCGACAATGAAAACAACCTCTGGAACGATATTTTAAGATTTGACTCACCAACCCACACATCTTCCCATAATCTAACCTTATCTCCCTTTGCTAATTTCCACCGTAACTCTTCTTGGAACCATTCATCTCCTCCCCCATCCCTACAAACCTTAATTATGTCCCTCCACTACCACAATTGATGTTTCACTGGAATGTGAGGACATTCTAGCTCTGCTCCATACTTTGAATGTAGCACCTCCTTCCACTTCCCTTTCTCTTGAGAAATAAACCTCCATCTCCATTTAGCTAAGAGCGCAAAGTTGAACTTTCTGATGTCTTTGAACCCCAAACCTCTCTCTTCTTTCAGTTTACACAAGTCTCCCAACTTACCCGTGATATTGGTCTTTTCTCCTTTCCCCAACCCTAGAGAAATTTCCTTTGGATACTTATTATACTCTTGTAGACTAATTTCGGTGCCTTGAACACTGACAAGTAGAAGAAAGGGATTGCGGTGAGTACAAACCTATCATCGTTATTCCAGAAATGATATCTACCAATTTCAGTTGGTGTTTTTTTTTATCAGTCCGTAGGTAATACTTACTAACTCTAGTTCGTAGGTAATATCCACCAACTTCAGTCTATAGGTATTACTCACCAACTGAGATCTGTGGTAATACATACCAACTTGAGTCCATCTACCAACTTGAATCTGTGGATAAATTTGGAGGTAATCTTGCATACTTTTCTTTAATTTTTTAAATTATTTTTTTTATATTTTCTTTTTATTTACAATTATTATTTAATAATTTAACTTATGAATATTAGTTATGATTATTATTTATAATTATTATTATATTAATATTATGCATATAATTAATATTATTAAATTAATATTGTTAATATTTTGAATATTGTTAATATTATTAATTTTATTAATATTTGTAATATTATTAATATTATTATAAAATAAAAATAATATTATTAATAAAAATATTTATATTAATAATAATATTAAATTTATCTACGTATCTATATTCGTAGGTAATGTAAAATTTATCTACTAATAAAGATTTCCAGATAATAATTTGTTGGTAATGCTGAATTTACCTACGAATTAAGATTCATGGTTAATATTTTGTACATACTGTTAATTTTTTCTACAGATTCAGGTTGGTGGGTAATATCTGTAGGTAATGCTGAATTTACCTACGGATTTAAATTTGTGGATAATAATTCGTCGGTACATCTGATTAGTTTTTGTAATGATGTCCTAACTTACACCACAAAATCTTGATAAAAAATCTAACTACATTACATAACTAGAACTTTGAACTAATGCATATTAATCTTGAAGCTAGAAACCTCATATGCAACGTCTATACTGAAGTTAAGATTAAGATTAAGATTAACGATTTCAAAACTAACTTAAAGAAAAATGGCAAAAATAAAATTACTCTGTCTAAGATTATGATCGGATGGATTTGTAGAAATAACTGTCAGGACTCCAATGACGAACTCTAATAATCAAACTGATGAGCGAGAATGTTAGAATTTTAGAGAGAAGACAGAGAAAAAAAAATAAAACTTGTAGAAAGATCATGATTTTTTAAAATGAAACCTTAATAGCTGAATTTTTTATCTATATAATCTTTTTATTTTAATAATAAAATATTTAAGTATCATTTAAAATATATCACTTTTATTTTAAAATTATTTTCTAAATTCTTATGTGATTGTCCAAAACTAAATCCTGATTTTTTTTTTCTTGTAGTAGACTTAACACATGCTAAGTTTCTATTAAATTTTTATTAAAGTTTTTTCAATACTGTGATATATATTGTTAATTGTTTAGTCGTACAATAATATCAATTTCCAAAAGGAGATGAGTGTCATATCTTTGTTTTACGTAGATTTTAATTAAGATCGTTAAAAACATATTTGAATCGAATCAAGTTGGAATTAAATTGAGTATAATTGTATAAAAAACTACATTGCATTATTATATAAATTTAAATTTTAAAAATTGAATTAACTCTAAATAGGATTGCTTGAAATAAATTGTACTATAACTTATGAATTTGAAAAACATACTTTAAAATAGGATATTATTCTATTTAATTTAGTTAATGTAAATCATACAATTTAATTCTCTTAATTCAATTAATCAGATTATAATTGAAAAGACAAATAACTTTTTATTTAAATAAAATAATTCATTATATTAATGAAATATATTTTTGATACACGTTTACAGTTGGAAAAAGTAACATTTTGGATAGATATAATTAATGCAAGGAGGCAGGTTCATTGGAACACTACTGTTACTTGACCAAAATAAATATCTTGGGGGTTCAGGTATCATGTCCTGAACATTGTGCAACTCTTGTTCTTTTCTTCTGATATTGGGCATGCATGCATGCATAGGTCTGAAATTTGAAAGTTTGTCGGGAGGAGAGTGTCGGCGAGTTGAAAGGTGGTTATCGTGGTTTATAGGGTGGCACGCGGCAAACTCTCCCTCTGTTGTAGTGTATGGTATTTATTGGTACAAGTTTCGAAACAAGGCCCGTTTAAAACTTTGCCAAATCAGAATGCATGGCATTTCTTGGAACACCACAATAGTACGGAGGATACGCTTCGCCAATACCAAAAACAAAAGGAGGATACCCTTTCTTTGCATGGCTGCTAACAACTGCCTTCTGCACCAGGGGGTCCTCCATATAGGATGCTCATACACCTCCAATTCATAACCCTTCACAACTTCACTTTCAACTTATTCAAACAGAAGTGATACCTTTACACTCTAAACACTAGAAGCATCCACTTAATAAAATATTGTTTTAGTTATATTTATTATATTAATTAAAAATATTATTATATTATTATAAGGATTTTTTAAAAATAAAAAATTAACAAACTTTTTTTTTCCAAATTTTTTTTAAAAAGCTAAAGTAGTATACTGCATGAACAATTTCAGTATAAATTTCATATAACATATAATTAAAGTTAATATAGTTGAAGATTTAGGGTTTAAGTGTATTGGTTTACACATAAGCTGTGTTAATGAGATGTAACTTTAATTTCGTTTAATGACCAAATGACTTCTGCACAAAATAAATTCAATTGAATTTGTAAAATTAAGACACGACTTCAATCTTGACCACTCTTTGAACGAAAGTAGTATATCCTTAACACAACTTTTTCATATAAAATCTACATAATTTTAATTTTAATTTACTTATACATAAAATAAAATGAAACAACATAGTTAATTGAAATAGTAAATTATTACCAAACACTAATGTGCTAAATTTAATGAATTTAAATAATACAAAAATCAGCATTAAATTAAATCTAATTCATTCACGTGTATATATATATATATATATATATATATATATATATTTTATTTATTTATTTATTTATTTTCAAAGATTCAAAATCAATGCATTAATTTTAAAGGTGACTTACATGCATAGTATGTGTCTTACCGCTACTCGTCACACCATATGCAAACACAGTTCATGGCAGACTTCACCACGGGTTTGGCAGCTACCTCATACACCTCGTCGGAATTTGTATGCGGTCCGAACACTCTATCAAATGCATAATGTGTTATATATTTTTCTTCTTTTTATTTTACGACAAAGATAATCTGAGACTATTCACACAAAATTATAAATGATATTTTTTCATTTAATTTTATGCTGAATACATTCAAAATTATAACAAAGTTAAAATTGTTTCATATCTATACTAATAATGATAATAATTTACTGTCTGAATAAATACTTGTTTTAAAGATTTCATTTTTTTAGTCTCATATTACTTATCGTTACCATATTTATTTTTTATCCAGTTTTTTTATATTTATATAGCTATTAATAACAAAAATAGTTTAATTAATAAAAAATCTACATATCATAGAAAATTATGTTTAAAAAATATATTTTATATTTTATATTTATATAGCTATTAATAAAAAATATTTAATTAATAAAAAAGCTACATATCATAGAAAATCATGTTTAAAACAATATATTACATAAAGTAATTAAATTTTTGAAGTATTTTTAAATTGATATCCATAATAAGAATTATTATAAATATAAAATAACAAAATGATTTTTTGAACTGTGTACTTGTAATGTGTATATGCAAGAACAAATAATTCAAGTACAAGTTAAAAGAAAATATGAATCCCACTATAAAATAATATTTTTTTTTTTGTTTTTTCAGAAAATAAGAGATGGAGACATGAGTGACTCATCTTTATGTTTTGATTATTTAATTGTAGATATTAAATTATAAAAAACAAGAACACATAAATCCAAAAAAAATTATGAGTAAACATGAATTTAATCTAAAAAGAATGATAAAAGTGCTAAACACAACACATTCGCACAAACAATAAAGTATTTTAAATAAGAAATGTAAATTATGGAAAATGATTGAATAGAAGAATTTCAAGAACAATAGAATAAGATAAAGAATAAAAGATGGAGAGACTTATGAGAATGAAAGAATAATATAGATAGAAGATGAATATATATGTTTTAGTACAAAATAAGACATTCAAATTAGTGATCACTCACACAAGAGTTTATTCTCAAATTTAAAATCTTATACCATTTAAAACTAACCATTACATATGAGAGTGAGAGTTATATAGCCAAAGAGTTATGTGAACTCTTCCTTAAATGACACATAAATATGTATGTCTAATTACATTTAAATAAAATTTCTAAATCTATTCAAATATTGACTAGAAATTTTAAACTAATAAAGACTTGAAAATTCAAATTTAAAAATATAATAAAATAATATCTTGAAATGACTAGATTTGTAGGAGGTGTAATTCATGGCTTGCTCATGTTTTTCATGCTTCTCCATGTGGACATACTTCTCTTGCTTGAGTTAAGTGCTTTGTTGGCAGAAAATTACTTTCTTTTTTTGAGCTTCACTTTTGGCCCCTTTTTGTCTTGTATTTTCTTCTGCTCACTATATATTTATATAAATAGACTTGGAAGATTGGAAGATACTTATCTAAACTTATTTAAATTTTTTTACTTCCTATATTTTTCCACATCTAATAATCAAAATTTGTAATATATTTAAAACTCTTTCCTACAATGTTTCAAAAATATATCCCTCTTCATAGGGATTTTAAATATATACACAAAGGTTTAAAACACAATATTCAAAATAAAATAAATATTTCCATCCTCCAACTTTTTATTAAGGAGTTCTATCACCTATAACATCATCTGTACACAATCATCACAAATTAAAGAAAACAACCACGAAACAAAGCAAAAAGTAAGCTAACTGTTTTAAAATAAATTCTAATATAAATATAATTTTAAATATTCACATAAAGCCATCAATTCTCATGCATTTCCACATAACCATCAATTGTCTATCAAAATTTCACAATTCATCTTTCTCATGTCAGACTTCTACTGACTCACAACACATAGACACTTGACTCTACTTCCGGAAGACTTGTGTATTGAAATTAACATCCAGAGACCTGCACCTGTCAAACTACTCCCTGTGAAATCCACACAACCATGCGCATAATCATCTCAATATCTCATCATCCCATCATCTCATATGACAGGGTAAATCCATTTGATCTACTCTAATAAGTTCTTTCAAATATCAGACTCTGCCAAATGAACCTCTTTCGACTCTCACTAGTTGAATAACTTCATCTATGTGATTCCATTATATCAGTAGAGTTAGAATCGTCTCATTCACATGATACTCACAAATCAATATACCCTAACAACAATCTCAACACGATATTTCCTTTCTTGAAAATACTATGTTTTGATCACACTTTCACATCATTGCACACTTAATTTAACACATCAATACACCATTGAATCACAACATTTAAACTTTCTAAACCATCCAAACATATATCAAAATTCACTTAACATATAACTAAGTTCCTTTAATCATACTTTTAAATAAAATGTATAATTTCCACTTAAAAACAATAAGCAATAATAAATTAGGCACTAGTGCAAAATGTAGAAACAACTACTGTTTATTAAATGCGGGTTTACAATTAAACACAATCTTTAAAAATGCAAGGGCATTTTTAAATTAAGTTCATTTACAAATGCGACTATTTGTTATAGCTGCATTCTTAAAGCATTTTTACAAATCATTTTTACCCTAAATTCTGAAGGGCGCCACTTACGCTTTCTTATTTTCTTTCTCCTTTTTTCGTTTCGCGTTTGCACTGTTCCTGCTCGCGTTTGCGCTTGGTGTTCATCTTTCTTCTGTAACTTCATTAATTTTTTTTTCGTGCCTTTGTAAGTTTGTTCAAGCTCTCTTTCTTCTTCACCAATGTATATAAATCTTTTTCGTTTATCTTACTTTGTTTGGTTTCTTGCAATTCTTGAAGTATTGTTGCATTGCCTTCGTCGGTTCTTCTGTGGTTTCAAGTTTGCTCCGTCGCTGCTTCTGCATCTGCTGCCGTGTTCGCTGCCACCGCCGTTCCTAGCGCTCCGTGCCACTCTTCACCAACGTTTCCTTCAGACACAAGATTGGTGATGTTTTAAATTTTTTGAATTTTTTTTTAATGTTATTAATTTTTTTTATGTATTATAATTTGTATTTTTTAAAATTTATATTACTTAGTATTTATTATAATTTGTATTTATATTATGTTAGTTGTTAGTTTAGAATAGAATTATCGTGTTTGTATTTAGTCCGAGGGTGTTTGACCATCGACAATTGATACGTGCTGGTATTGAGTCCGAGGGTGTTCGACCCTCAACAAACACATGAGATAGAACACTGATTAGAAAACACCTGAATGACTATTTCAGAATATAATGGATCGAAATTGAGTTAATTCTCTTCGCATAAGTGATGAGTAAGAAATAGAAGTAGAAGAATTTATACAATTTGCACAACGTAACACAATTAATAGTGGTCATGATGGAGCAAAGATCAAGTGTCCGTGCGTTAATTGTTTAAATGGAAGGATACTGAATGTTAAGATAATGAGGGAGCACCTACCATGTGATAGGTTTCTTCGATCTTATAAAACTTGGACATGACATGTGTTGAACCAAATGGTGTTCAAGCTTTGAAGAATCCAAACCCTTTGAAGGATGATGAAGGTTGGCTGTGCTTGTTGTTGCTGTACTATCCTTTTAGTTAGGATATGGGGTAGAGTTAATATGTAATCCACTCTTGATTGAATCCAAAGCATAAGCACTCTCAATCCTTTTAAAAAGAAAAGTGTTTTTCAAGCTAAGTGAAAAACAACCTGTTGTTTTGTCGAAACAACCGATTGTTTTATACATAGGTGTTTTTAGAAAAGGTTGAAAACTGTTTTTATGGTTGACTTGCTGTTAAAACCAAAACAACCGATTGATTCGAGGAAACAACCGATTGTTTGTTTTGGTACCATAACAGAAAACTGTTTTGTGCTTTGACTGAGCATTAAATGTTTTTCCAACTGTTTACGCTCTAGTTTTTAATGCTTTGACCAATCTTTAAAAAGCAATTAGTAGTTTGTTAAGATTTGATAACAAACAAACAACTTTGTTTTACAAATAGAAAAACAGATTTGGGTATTTCAGAACTTACAAATTTTGAAAGAGTTGAGATTGCTTAGAGATTGAGTTTGATCAAAGAGTGTGAGATAGGATTTTCTGCTTGTATTGATTTCAGATTTGTTTCTGTAACAAGTGTAATCCTTGTATATGTTGAAAGAAACCTTGTGTGTTTGCTGAGAAGTGTTGTGTGTTCTTGAGGGGATCAAGATCAGCATTCTTAGTGTTGGTGTGTTGACCAAGAGAAGTGTGTGTCTTGAGGAGATCAAGGTCACTTCTTTGGTTGTGGTGTAAGTGATCTAGGTTTGATTGCTTAGTGGAATTCCTCAGTGGTTTCTGAGAAGACTGGATGTAGCTCTGGGTTTAGAGTTGTTCCGTCCGGTTGACCTGGGACGTCTTCGTGCGCGACCTCAACCGTCAGCTAGGGACTCCTTCCCACTGGTTACCTGTGGATTCCTGCAAAGAAGGACAAAAGGGCGCCCTAGCGGCCGTTTGCACTCCGACGCTCAAGTCAGCCAGCAAGAAACACCAAAAACTATGCACCTCCGTATCGGAGCACCGTGTATGGCACTCTGAAGGTGGTAAAAAGGAAACTGTGTCTAGTGTCTATTGTCTCCTTCTGGCCAAAATCCTTCCCTAGTCCCTTGTGCAAAACCTCAAGGCTCGAGCAAGCAACTAAAGTGTTTCTGGAAAATTAGCCAAAAGTTCGAACCCCGTTTCCAACATTCTCAGCGCTATTTAAACTACCCAAGCATTTAAAGCGCCTTAAAGCGCTTTTAATCATAAAACGTAACACACTCAATTAGCGCGTCTAATTAGAAAACGTAGCACATTTAAGACGTTGAAACGCTTGGGAGCCTTTATAGTACCTGTACCGCCCTGGTAGTCGGAAGTGATGACGTGGCATCCAGCTACAGTATAGGCGTGTTGACAAGGCGCCAGGTTGGCAGAAGGGAAGGAAGTCGGGGGGCTCGTGAAGTCGCCAGTTATTAAGTTGGCGTGTTCCGATCTCCAGCATACCAGAATCGGCGATCACCGGGTTAAAGATGAAGTCGCCAGATGTAAACTCAGGCGACCTAGTGATTGGAGATCGTCAGAGCAAGCACATCGCCAGAGATGAAGGTGGTGTAAATTATGAAGGCGGCCGGCGAGACCACAGGGAAGGTGTACGAAGGCACCCTAACTCGCCAATTCCAGTAGAGATCGCGCTCCCAAGTTAGCTATGCACTGGGCAGTACCATGCATAAGTAACTTAGCAAAATGAGAGTAGAAGCAGCGCCCAAGTCAAGGAGGCTCCAGATGAAGGCACGTGTACGACTAGATGCGAGCCACGTGTCCAAGTCTGTAACTGCCAGGAGAGAGAAAGTAACCAGGTATATAAGAGTTCTCAACGAACTTTATGAGGTACGCGCGTTCAGATTACACTCTTTACGCTTGCGAGTTATAGAGCTTACTGTGAGAGAGAATTTGCACGGTTCCTGTTCTCTTAGTATTTGGTGGTTCGGTCACTGACTTGGGCGTTGGAGTGCGATCGGCCGCAGCGGCGCCGCTCTGTTCCTTTGCAGGTTCTTGAGGTGGATCTCGAAGAAGAACGGAGGTTTGAATCGGTGCGCATGTCGATCCTTTGACGAGGCAGTTTCCAGCGTTCCGGTCAACAGGCAGGATCATCAGGCGCCCACCGTGGGGCCGTGTAAAACTTGCTCCCATCCACAGCGTGAGTTCTTGAAGGTTTTCGAAGTTTTCTGCGTGGTTGTGTGCTGGTGCAACCATCGTTCGCTGTTTGCTTGAAATTTGTTCGGTGAATTCGCGTTTTATACCGTTCGTTTGGGTTTTCGATCGGTGAAGGGAGGTTTTCCTGCTGTTTACGCGTAATTTGTTCGGTGGAGTTGAGTTCTTTCGCTCGATTAGTTATCCGTGGGAAGAGCAGTGGTTTCTGGTGAAGTTGCAGGTTTCTTTGGAGGTTGCGGTGTTCTTGAATTTTCTTGCGGAGTTTCGCACAGTTTTTTCCGATTGATCGCTGAGTCAATCGTAGCTGAAGTAAGTGTTGTTCGCTGCATTCTGTGATTCGCTGAGTTTCATGAGAAAAATGAGAAGCAATCGTTCAAGTCCAGTTGCGCCCGTCGCTGCTGAAGGCGCCGCTGCCATGACCATGGCGCAGATGGCAGAGATGATGCGTTCGTTGCAGGCAACTGTGGAAGCCTCGCGCATAGAGCAGGCGAGAATGCATGAGGACCTGGTCGCCTCTCGCGCCAGGAATGAGGAGCTCAGCAAGGTGACTGAGGAGCTGCGTCAAGCTCTTCAGGAGCAGCAAGGGCGTTCTTCTGCTGAAGAGGTTGCACCGTCGTCGCCACCTCGTGTTTTTCCTATGCCTTTCGCTCAGGCGATTACTGACACGCCTATTCCTACGAGCGTGGTCCCTGTCAAGGCTGTCTTTACCGGCGTGGAGGATCCAGAGGCTCATCTAACCACGTTCCATACGCAGATGATGCTGTCGGAAGGGTCAGACGCCGTGTATTGCAAGATGTTCGTGAGCACGCTCCAGGGAACGGCGTTGGAATGGTTTGTGAGCCTACCTAACGGTCACATAACCAATTTTCAGCAGTTCTCGAAGGTTTTCGTCAAGAAATACATCGTGAACAAGGCACCGCCCAGGGTGTCTTATGATTTGTTTGATATAAGGCAGTACCAGGGAGAGTCCCTCAGAGACTACCTGAATCGCTTTGGAGCGCAGATGGTCAGATCGCCGGCTAAAGATGAAGAAATGCTGGTCTATGCATTCAAGAAGGGCGTGCTGCCAGGACCATTCTGCGAGGCCTTGATCAGGGCTCACCCTGCAACGTTTGCTGAGGTCAGGCGACTTGCGGTGGCTCACATCGCCGACGAGAGTGAGGTCGCCGAGAAGAGAGGGAGCGTGGCTCCCGCTAGGCCACGCGCCCAGACCAGGATCCAGCCGCAAAGGGTGCTGGAGACAGCGGTGGCGGCCAGGAAGGACCAGAGGACTCGCCATCCTTATGATAGGAGGAACAAGGGGAGGGGCCAGGGACGCCAGCAACCAGCACGCCGGGAATACAATCGCCCGCCTAAGCACAAGTTTGTTATGGGATTGGCGGACCTGATCGCCATTCCCAATATATCCGCTAGGTTGAAAGCGCCTGAGAAGGTGGGCGACAAGGTGCTGGGACCAAAGCCGGACGCCTGGTGTGAGTTTCACCAGGGCTTTGGCCACACTTTGGACTCGTGTTTATCCTTAGGGTATTAGCTCGATGATCTGGTTAAGAGCGGGTTCCTAAATGACTATCTGCTGGACAGGAGGACGGGGGGAGCGTCGAGTTCCCAGCCAGCGGGTGGAGAAGCCCAGCAACACGAGATGCCTATCCACGGGGAAATCCACACCATTGCAGGAGGCTTCTCAGGTGGTGGATGCACCGCATCGCAGAGGAAGAAGTACGTGCGGTCGGTGATGACAGTGGATATGTTTGAAGATCACTCGCCGGAGGTGGACATTACGTTCACCAAGCAGGATCTTCGGGACGTTGTGCCCCATGACAACGATCCCATAGTCATTTCGTTGATTACGGCGGGAAGGAAGGTCCACAGAGTTCTGGTGGACCAGGGAAGCTCGACAGACGTGATGTTCTGGCCGACTTTCACGTAGCTGGAGTTGCCCCTTGACCAGCTAAGGCCCTATGGAGGGTGCCTATATGGGTTCGCTGGTGACCAGGTGGAGGTCAGGGGGTACATTGAGTTGAGAACCACGTTTACAGATGAGGCTGGTTCGAGGACGGAGAAAATCAAGTACCTCATTGTAAACGCTCCTTCAGCATACAACATCCTGTTGGGGAGGCCCACGCTTAACAGGATAGGCGCTATACCGTCGACTCGGCACATGAAGGTGAAGTTGCCGTCTATGGAGGGGGTGGTGATCACGATCAAGTCTGATCAGAAAGAAGCAAAAAAGTGTTATGAGAATAGCCTGAGAAACAAGAGATCAGTGAGTTATGTAACAACCACCCCACCTCCCGGTGTGAAGCCCAGATCGACGGTAACAGAAGAGACCGCCGGAAGGGACGTGGAGATGGTGGACGCTGAGCTGGGGGAGGGGAACGCTGGTCTAGAGGAGGAAGAGGCGCGAAATCGCCCTGAGGAAGCGAGAGAGCAGGGAATCGCCAGGGCGGTGATCGCCAGAGAATCCAGGCCAAAACTTGTCGAGCAGTGGCTCGAGAAAGAGATCGGGGGAAAGGTCTTCAAGCTGGGAAGATCTCTGGAGGTCGAGCTCTAGGACCAGATCGCCAAGGTGATTGAGCGGCATCTGGACGCGTTTGCATGGTCCGCTTCGGACATGCCTGGGATTGATCCCGACTTCTTGTGCCATCATCTGGCGATGGACAACTTGGTGAGACCAGTGCGACAAAGAAGAAGAAAGTTCAACGAGGAAAGGAGGCAGGCGATTAGAGATGAAACACAGAAACTCCTTGCTGCAGGCCACATCAGGGAAGTCCAGTACCCTGAATGGCTGACGAATGTCGTGCTGGTGAAGAAGAGTAACGGGAAATGGCGCATGTGCGTCGATTTCACCGACCTGAACAAAGCTTGCCCAAAGGATTCGTATCCTTTACCAAGCATAGACGCCCTGGTAGATAGTGCTGCAGGGTGTAAGTTGCTGAGTTTCCTGGATGCCTTCTCGGGGTATAACCAGATCAAGATGCATCCCATGGATGAAGAGAAGACAACCTTCATGACGGAGAGGTCGTGCTATTGCTATAAGGTGATGCTGTTTGGGCTGAAGAACGCGGGGGCCACGTACCAGAGGCTGATGGATCGAGTGCTTGCACCGATGCTGGGAAGGAACGTGCAAGCGTATGTCGATGACATGGTCGTGACCTCGCCGGAAAAGAGCAAGCACGTCGCGGACTTGGAAGAATTGTTCATGACGATCGCCAAGTTCAGATTAAAGCTTAATCCAGAGAAATGCATTTTCGGCGTGGAGGCTGGAAAGTTTTTGGGTTTCCTCTTGACTGAAAGAGGCATAGAGGCCAACCCCGACAAGTGTGCCACCATCTTGGCGATGAGGAGCCCAGCTACGGTGAAAGAGGTCCAACAGCTAACAGGTCGGATGGCAGCCCTGTCTCGCTTCGTGTCAGCTAGCGGAGAGAAGGGACATCCCTATTTTCAGTGCTTGAAGCGCAATAACAAGTTTGCCTGGACGAAGGAGTGCGAGGAAGCCTTCGTCAAGGTGAAGGAGTATCTGGCGAGCCTGCCGGTTTTGTGCAAACCGCTGGTGG
Organism: Phaseolus vulgaris; assembly: GCF_000499845.2. Taxonomy (NCBI): domain Eukaryota; kingdom Viridiplantae; phylum Streptophyta; class Magnoliopsida; order Fabales; family Fabaceae; genus Phaseolus; species Phaseolus vulgaris. The sequence goes on along the minus strand of NC_023755.2, from coordinate 28,642,584 downwards.
GAACCCCTCTCAGGTTGTATTTCGCTGTAACTGAGAGGGCGGTGAGTGCGGTGCTCGCCCAGGATCAAGATCAGGCTCAGAAGCCTATTTATTTTGTCAGTAAGGTGTTGCAGGGCCCCGAAACGAGATATCAGGCCCTGGAGAAGGCTGCGCTGGCTGTGGTGTTTTCGGCGAGGAGGTTGCGCCACTATTTCCATAGCTTCACCATACTGGTGATGACTGACCTGCCCATCCAGAAAGTTTTGAAGAAGCCCGACGTTGCGGGAAGGATGGTGAAATGGGCAGTGGAGCTGTCAGAGTTTGACATCAAGTATGAGCCCCGAGGCCCGATCAAGGGGCAAATCTTTGCAGATTTCGTGGTCGAGCTCTCGTCTGAGGCGACACGAGTTGAAGGGGACGGCTTCCGTTGGGTACTCTCGGTGGATGGATCGTCGAACCAGCAGGGTAGCGATGCTGGAGTCATTTTAGAAGGGCCCAATGGCGTGCTGATCGAGCAATCTTTGAGATTCACCTTCAAAGCCAGTAACAATCAAGCAGAGTATGAGGCGCTGATTGCCGGAATTTTGCTGGCCAAGGAGATGGGAGCTAGGGTGCTGATGGCTAAGAGTGACTCGCTGCTAGTCACAGGGCAAGTAACAGGCGAGTTCCAGGCTAAAGATCCACAAATGGCAGCCTATCTGGAATATGTGCAGGAGTTGAAGAGTTCCTTTGCCTCCTTTGAAGTAGTGCATGTGCCCAGAGAGCAGAATGCCCGAGCTGACTTGCTAGCTAAGCTCGCCAGTTCAGGCAAGGGGGGTAGGCAGAGGACGGTGATTCAAGAAACTCTGAAGACGCCGAGAGCATTTGTGGCAGATCACCTGGTCCTTCAGATAAGCAAGTCGACGGAGAAAGCAGCGAGAAGCCATAAGTCCCTGACGCAAGAAACTCTGAGATCGCCGAGAATTAGAGCATGTCGGGGAGAGAAGGTAAACGTGATGCAGGTCTGCGCTACCCATGAGCCAGACACTTGGATAACACAATACAAGCGGTGCCTGGCAGATGGCCTTCTCCCACTGGATCCGACTGAGGCTAGGAAGGTAAAGAAGAATTCTAGCAAGTACACCCTGATTGATGGCGATCTGTACAGGTTTGGGTTCACTCACCCGCTCCTGGAATGTATACATGGCGAGAAGTGCACGAGAATCATGGCGGAGCTCCACAAAGGTATATGCGGAAGCCACGTCGGGGGTCGAGCTTTGGCCGCGAGGACTCTCCGTGCAGGCTACTACTGGCCAACGATGAGAGAAGACTGCAAGAAGTATGCGCAGTGTTGCAAACAGTGCCAACAGCACGCCGATTGGCACAAGGCTCCTCCTGAGGAGTTGAAGTCGATCTACAGCCCTTGGCCGTTTCATACCTGGGGAATCGACATCCTGGGACCTTTTCCGCTGGCGATCAGGCAGATGAAGTACTTGGTGGTGGCGATTGAATATTTCACCAAGTGGATCGAAACAGAACCAGTGGCCCAGATCACCGCACACAAGATCGAAGGTTTCGTGTGGAAGAACATCGTGTGCCGGTTTGGAGTGCCTAAGCGCTTGGTGTCGGACAATGGGACTTAGTTTGCAAGCCACCTGTTGAAGAAGCTTTGCGAAGGGGTGGGAATTCAACAAGTGTTTGCATCCGTCGAGCACCCTCAGACAAATGGCCAGGTGGAGTCAGCTAATCGGGTGTTGTTGAGAGGTTTGAAGAGAAGGCTAGAAAAAGCCAAGGGAAGCTGGGCTGAGGAGGTGCCCCGTATAGTGTGGGCATACCACACCACCGAGCAGTCAGGAACCCATGAGACCCCGTTCAGTTTGGTCTATGGGTGTGATGCGATGATTCCAGTAGAGATCCAGGAGAGCTCGCCGAGATTCCAGAACTTTGTAGAGGAAGACTCGAATGAAGAGAGAAGGCTGAACCTGGACCTACTGGATGAGGTCAGGGAAGATGCGAGACTGAAAGCTGAGGCGGTGAAGAGAAGGATTGAACGAAGGTACAACTCGAAGGTGATGCCAAGGCAATTTGGAGAAGGCGACCTGGTGATGAGAAAAGCCCACCAGTACGAGATGGAGAATAAGCTGTCACCCAAGTGGACTGGACCGTTCAGAATAACCGAGGCGCTCGGGAACGGCGCCTACCACTTAGAGACATTGGAAGGAGGGGCTATTCCTCGCACCTGGAACGCCACGCACCTGAAGTTGTATTACAGTTGAGAACTTTGTAAGTAAAGATAAACACAAAGTTACATTACAATGTCTCTGTTAAAACAGTTTGAAGGGGGCACTCTTTTTTCCCTAAGGAGGATTTTTAATGAGGCCACCCAATAAAGAGAAGTTTTCAAAGTACAAGTTGTTTTAGATTGCGTGCCTATTGTTTTCAGAAAAGTTTTGAAGAAAGACCTTGTCACTTGTACGTGACTCAAGGCGAGTTAAAGATATATTGCATGCTTTCTAAAAAGTTTTAAGTCCTCATCGTTTTTCGGCGATTGGAGGCATCAGTTAAAGTTTTTAAGTCCTCATCGTCTTTCGGCGATCGGAGGCACCAGTTAAAAGACCTCAACGCCCTCGCGCGTCCTGAGGCAAGTTAAAGACCTCCTCGTCGCTTAGCGAGTGCAGGTAAGGAAGAGCGAAAAGTCCTCAGTGTTTCTGGGGGCGAGAAGATGTAACCCCTGGGACAATGTAGAGGCAAGTAAAAGACCTCCTCGCCGTCGAGCGAGTGCAGGCGAGAAAGAGTAAAAGTCCTCAGTGTTTCTGGGGGCGAGAAGATGTAACCCCTGGGGCAATGTAGAGGCACCAGGAAAAGTCCTCAGTGTTTCTGGGGGCGAGAAGATGTAACCCCTGGGGCAATGTAGAGGCACCAGTGAAAAGTCCTCAGTGTTTCTGGGGGCGAGAAGATGTAACCCCTGGGGCAATGTAGAGGCACCAGTGAAAAGTCCTCAGTGTTTCTGGGGGGGGAGGAGATGTAACCCCTGGGGCAATGTAGAGGCACGATTTAAAGACCTTCTCGCCTATGAGCGAGTTCAGGCGAGTTAAAGACCTTCTCGCCTATGAGCGAGTTCAGGCAAGATAAAATCCTTCTCGTCTCGAACGAGTTCAGGTATGGTGTAGAGGGTGGAAGAAGTTCTGAGGGTGGCCAAGGTAGGTTCGAAGAGAACGCCTAGCCACCCGGTCTCTTGCTCTGAAGCACAAGGAGGTAGAGAAGGATCCGAAAGGCGCCTCTACCCCCAGATGAAAGAGCAATGGCCAAGGTGTGAAGGCAGGAAGAAGCTGGTGTCGCCAAGAGTCTCTAGCGACCAGGAAACGTTCAAGCAATGGCGAGAAGTCAAAGACCCGTTTGATGAAGCAGATCGGGTGTAACGACGTCATAAAGCCAGGGGTTGAGTTAAAGTCCATTGCTTGGAGTATCATTTTACGCTAAGGTTCATTGCCTTAAGTTTACGAGTTGATAAATGTGATTATTATTCGAAGTTGAGATGGTTCGAAACGGCTAAGTACAAGATCCTGCCTACGAGATTACTAAGTTATTTCTTCGACGTAAATCACGCAAGGAAAGTTAAAGGCAGACGAAGAGGTTACAAGAAGAAATGCAAAAGTAATTTCATTAAGTAAAGTATCAGCTCAAAAATACGTGTACAAGAAAATACGAGTTATATACAAGGGAAAGGCACGAAGGTAGCAGATGGAGAGAATCGATTAGTCTTCAGCAGGAACCACTTTTCCATCCACTACCTCGTTATCAAGAGACACCATGCTGAGGTCCAGGTCGGGGAACAAGCAGGCAAATTGTTCCCGCTCAGCTTCGAATCCAGCAGCCAGAATTTGAGCAGAATTCAGCTTGAGTTCTTCAATCTGCTTCTGAAGTTCCTCAATCCGTCTCTTGAGATCTTCAGTTTGTTCTTTCAGCTCTTTATTCTGCTGCTCCAGCTCTTCAACTTGCTTCTTGAGTTGTTCATTGGTTTCTTGAGCCTGGAGAAGGTCTTCAGCAACCTTCTTGGATTCTGCTTGCGCTTGTCCCAATTCGGCAGCGAGCTCCCCTTTTTCCTTGTTGGCTTCGGCAAGCTCAGCCATGGCGTCATCCCTCGCCTTTTCCACCTTTCCAAGGAGGGTCTCTCGGTCGGCTGACCTTTGCTCCAATTTCTTCACCTTGGCGGCGTCAGTTTTTATGAGAGCCTCCAGGTCAGCCACCCTGACGCGATAAGGCACAATCTTGCTCTCCAGTTCAATCTTTTCTTGAGCCAGTTGCTGCACCATATGGCGGAGATCAATGGCCTCCTTGCGCGCCAATCTGAGCTCGGTGCTCATTGCGTCTTCTACTCGGGAGTGTTCGATCTCCGCGAGCGTCAGATTAAAGGACAACTTCTCCACCTCAACCTTCATGGTCCTGTTCTCTGTTTTAAGGTTGAAGAGGTCGTCCTGGAGCTTCCTGGTGGAGCTCTGCACCGCCCTAGTTATGATGGCGGGAATGTCTTCTGCTATCGTCTTCAGCTTAGCAGATAAAGGCTCCCACATCCTCGTGACCTCGAGAGGGAGGTTTGCTGCTTGGAGAGGCGCTGGTGGGGCCTGTTGTTGGTTTTCGTCGCCACCCTCTTTAGTTGGTTCTTCAGTGGGTGTTTCTGCTCGTGGTGGCGACGTCGGGGACTCCGTGATCAGAATCGGAGAGGTGTGGGCAACCTCATCCCCGATTGGAGCGACATCTGCAGCTGAGGCGTTAGAAGGAGGACCCCCTCCAGTTGATACATATGGCGTGGAGGCGCTTGGGGGGTCCTCCAAGAAATTGTCTTCGGCGGCCTCGACCGCGGGTGGCGCAGTTGCCAACGGAATGGCTTGGACTGGGGAAGCGGGAGCTGGTGGAGATGGCATTGTTGGAGGTGGAGCAGGCGTGGATGGCGGTGTTGAGATTGGAAGAGGGGGTGGGGCAGGTGGTGAAGAAGGTGCCACCCTCTTCCTCTTTGTAACGAGGCCATCTTCGGTGACCTCATCATCTTCTTCCTCCTCCTCGTGGACTATTTGGGGAGCTTTCCTCTTAGGCCTTTTGAGGACAAGCTTCTTACGTTGGGCGGCGGGCTGGACATCGGAGGGAGCTGGGCCCTTAGGTGGCGATCGACCCTGGGCGACGGCGATCTCCACCACCGAATTCGGTACTGTTTGAGAGCCCGTCGCCAGCCCGTGGGTTCGGGCGAGCGCCCTCAATTCAGCGAGCATACCCTTGCCCAACATGTTATCTGCATAGAACGAAAATGCATGGGTTAACTCAGAGAAAATAAGTGCATAAGGCAGTATGCAGCAAAGCAGATGATCGGTGCAGAAAAATAAAACCAAAGTCTTGCGCATAACGCACAAGACGCCCAGAAACAGTTAAACAGAAGCAGTATTAAAACAACAGTTTAAATGTTCTAACCTATTCGAATTTCGAGTTGGTCCTCGTAGAATTCGAAGCAGATCAGGGTGGTGGTAAGGAAAGTGATGTTGGCATCCGCCACCCTTTTCCAGAAAAGGCAGAGATCTCTGTCGAACGCTCCCATGCTATCAGGACTTCTGGGTCTCCTGAAGCAGCTCTTGGACTCTTTCTTCCCCTTGTCCACCCAGTACAAGGGGAAGCCGTCAAGTAGGGAGGCGTCCTTGTCGTTAGGGCGCACTTGGACGAACTTCCCTTTCCAGTCTTTATAGGATTGCTGGAAGATGGCGAAGATTGACCTCCCAGCAATCCCATTCAAGCTAACCCACAGGCGGTCTCCTGGGTGCTTGGCTTCGAAGAGAAATAGAAATACGTCTACGGATGCGGGCAACCCCAGATGGTCGCACATCACTTGGAACGCTCGCACAAATGCCCAGCTGTTGGGATGGAGCTGGGCGGCGGCGATGTTGAGCTCGGTAAGGAGCTCCCTTTCGAAACGGGTGAAAGGGAACTTGAGCTTCACCTTCTTGAATAAGGTTGTGTAGACGAAGCAGAAGGGCCCGTCAGCGCTCACCTTATCGTCGGCACAAACGGGCAGATCGGGGGGGCAAGGTAGCACTATCATCTTTTCATCGTGCTCCTTATGAAATGTTTGGTGAGGCTCATCCCCCTTTGTCAATCGCAAGACTGCTCCAGCAGTGTTCACGGAAGACGTTTCCCTCAACAGGGTCGAGTTGGCCCAGGGGTAGAGTTTTTTGAAGTCTGGCAGGGGAACGGGGGCTCCTCCGGCGATAGGTGGAGTCGCCTGGGCCAGGTTGGGGCGGGAAGGTGCAGGACTCTCAGCCTGGGAAGATGAAGCACCGCGTGCTCGCGGTGGGATGAGTGCTTGAGAAGAGGGGTATCGCGATGAAGGAGGAGGATTCGGGGTGATCTTTGAGCGGGTCATTCTCGAAGCTGCAAAGGAAGAAGAAAAGGAAAAATGATCAGGGTTCGCAGAGGCTGACTCGATCGTGGGAGAAGGGTGAAAAGCGAACGAACGAAGGTTCATTGCGACGATTGACGAAGCCTTAAGTTACGCAGAAGGAGAAATGGAAAAAGCAACCCACAGCGTATGCACCAGACAGTTACAGGATGATGCGAAACGGTTAAAATGCAAGAAAAACCAGTAGAAGAAGGAAAGTAGGTACCTTTTGATGATCAGGAAGACGACGAAGGATGATGGTGATTCAGAATGTTGGAGAGCGCTGAGAGTTTTTTGCAGGAGGAAGTTAGAGCGTTTGTGAATACGAAGAAAAGTGATGGAACAGTGTGGAGTGAAAATGGGTTTAGGAGTTTTTTCGAAATGGGTTTGGGAAGCGCAAATGGTAACTGAAGGTAACCGTTGATGAGGCCACGTGTCGAGCGATGGGCGAGGGGTTTGGTGGAACGTCAGAGAAGCAGAAGGTACAACCGCTTGGAATTCTGCGTCAGTGCCACGTAGACCGGTGTTGACGTGACTCTTCTAGTCTTTTCGCTGGACAAGTCCTCGCTTAAGACTGGGGGGCTTGTGTACCGCCCTGGTAGTCGGAAGTGATGGCGTGGCATCCAGCTACAGTATAGGCGTGTTGACAAGGCGCCAGGTTGGCAGAAGGGAAGGAAGTCGGGGGGCTCGTGAAGTCGCCAGTTATTAAGTTGGCGTGTTCCGATCTCCAGCATATCAGAATCGGCGATCACCGGGTTAAAGATGAAGTCGCCAGATGTAAACTCAGGCGACCTAGTGATTGGAGATCGTCAGAGCAAGCACATCGCCAGAGATGAAGGTGGTGCAGATTATGAAGGCGGCCGGCGAGACCACAGGGAAGGTGTACGAAGGCACCCTAACTCGCCAATTCCAGTAGAGATCGTGCTCCCAAGTTAGCTATGCACTGGGCAGTACCATGCATAAGTAACTTAGCAAAATGAGTGTAGAAGCAGCGCCCAAGTCAAGGAGGCTCCAGATGAAGGCACGTGTACGACTAGATGCGAGCCACGTGTCCAAGTCTGTAACTGCCAGGAGAGAGAAAGTAACCAGGTATATAAGAGTTCTCAACAAACTTTCTGAGGTACGCGCGTTCAGATTACACTCTTTACGCTTGCGAGTTATAGAGCTTACTGTGAGAGAGAATTTGCACGGTTCCTGTTCTCTTAGTATTTGGTGGTTCGGTCACTGACTTGGGCGTTGGAGTGCGATCGGCCGCAGCGGCGCCGCTCTGTTCCTTTGCAGGTTCTTGAGGTGGATCTCGAAGAAGAACGGAGGTTTGAATCGGTGCGCACGTCGATCCTTTGACGAGGCAGTTTCCAACATTCCGGTCAACAGGCAGGATCAGTACCTTAAACGCTCGAAACAGAAACTGTATTAAATGACTTTAATTACCTGGTACCTGACTAAATGGTGTTTCCATTATGACCTGGCCGTCGTACACGTGGAGGGCCTCACAGCGCCATGACCCCACCTGGGGACGTTTCTGCCCATCTGGGGACGTTTCTACGTGTGAGTCCTCCTGCTTGGGAGTGCTACTGCGCAAGGGGTGACTTTTTTGGGTGCCAACTCGTGCCCCCAATCATCTAGTCACTCACTTTGAGAGCGTATCTGCCTTCCTCTCGTACCCTGCGCCTGGCTACCCTGGGCGTGACCCTCCCCTTGAGTCGTATCTGTCCCAAAGGCGTCTCTGGGGGGGCAGGGGTACTTCACGAGTCGGGCTGCCCTACACTGGTGTTGTCACTATGGCCTTGAAGCCACCTTTTCCTTCTCTTTATCACTACCCCGGATTATCGGGACCTAAGGCCTTCCCACGGCGTCGCTCCCTCCATGGTCTTTCCTACCCATGGGTATCGGGGAACCGCACTGTGATTGCCTTGACTTAATCATATTTGATCTTGGTGACGCCTTCACCTAGGCGACGCCTTGCCTTGGCGACGCTTTCACCTGGGCGACGCCTTGCCTTAGCGACACTTTCACCTAGGCGACGCCTTGTGTTGACTTTGACTCCAGGCGTTGACTTTGACTTTGACTTTGTCAACGCCCGGATACAGGACGGTACACAAGCCCCCCAGTCTTAAGCCGAAGACTTGTCTTCAGTGCAAAGACTAAGGCCTCGCCCACGCTGTCCACGTGCCACCCTGATGACGTGTCATTCCCTGCTGCCTCAACAATTCTCGAATTACTGACGTGACACTCTCTGAACCATAGGGGTGTTCTTAATGGCTGATTGGACATCCTCTGAAGCGGGGAAAATAACACCTTTTGGGGCTACGCTTAATCGTGCGCCACGTGGCTCATCACACGGCCAGCCTCTGAAGTCTCTTGTGCTCCCCTGGGGCGCTTAATCCTTTGACACGCGGCACGATCTCACGGCTCCTGATTAGCGCCTCTTGGGCTGCAAATGTAACGTTCAAGTTACCGCAAACCCCGCGCTCACACCACTGTTACATCCATTCTCTCTGCATCTCCGCACTGTTCATCGTCCTCAAACCCTTTCCCTGCAACTCTCGCTCTTTCCTTCGTGCTCTCCTTCCTCCCTTACTTCGACATCAAAGGTATGATTTTTGCATATCCCGATTCTTCTCTTTCGTCGCATTGCATGATTTATTGAACTGCCTGGGACTGTTTACATTTATGCACTACTACGTTCTTCCGCTTCTCCTTTCTTCTTTGTTCCCTTCTCCTTCCTTCTGGGTTTTCTCGTGTGGGTGGTATTTCCTGGGGTTTTACCCCCTTTTCTGTCTTGGCATCACTTTGTTAAAACCTTTTTCCTTCTTCTTTCTCCAGCTATTTATTCACACCATGACGCGCCCGAACTCCCAGTCTGGTTCTCCCCCCAAGACCCCAAAGTCCAATTATAAAGCCTTCTATACATGGGCCCCCGACGAGCTTTTGAACGAGTGCACCAGCCTGACATCCTTTCAGGACCTGGAGAATCATCGTGGGGATCCCCACTTGTATAACTTCAATGCTTTCTGCCGCACTCATGACACGCACATCTCCGTTCGTCCCGGCCGACCGGGGGAACCTGTGTGTGTGGATGACAAGCCTAGAAAGGGGAGTCCCTTCTTCTTTATGTACCAGACGGTGTTCAAACGCGTCGGGGTGCGCCTCCCATTCACGCCCTTTGAGAGGGAACTCCTCACCGAGATTAACACCGCCCCCGCCCAACTCCACCCTAACAGCTGGGCATTTGTAAGGGGTTTTCAAATCCTCTGCGGGTACTTGGGCATCCTTCCCTCTGTGGATGTCTTTTTGCATTTCTTCGAAGTGAAGAAACAGGGGAAGAGCTTCTGGGTAAGCTTCTCCGGGATCGCGGGTAGGATCCTTCTCACCCTCTTCCAGAACTCCTACAAAAACTGGAAAGGGAAATTCTTTAGGGTGTGCTGCGCCAAGCACAACCCCACAGCCTTAGACGACTTTCCCCTGTACTGGACGGAGCACCCTAAGCTGCTCAGGGCCAAAACCTTGGATGAGCTATCCCCTGCTGACAGGGAGGTATGCAAGGCCTTGGCTGGCCTGGGGATCGTCTTTGATACATTGAAGCTCATCGCGAGCGAATACAATGCTCACGCCCTGACCACATATTTTGGTAGGGAGACCCTTCCCTTTCCATCTTTTGTTATCTGTGCCTTGCTACTATATGTTTGTTTCTCTGGCTTCTTTCACCTGTTTTCCATTGTGCCATGTGATTCGCGTCTCACGTTTCTACGCGTTTTGTGATTTTGCACAATTGCTTTGGCTTTGACTTCTGCTGCTTGGGTTATTTAAATGTAGGATCGGTGATGGGCGCCTCCAAAAGGATGATGCTGGCGAAGGCGATAAAGGACGCTCATGCGGCCAAAGCGGGCGCCTCTTCTGCCCCTGCTGCTGACCCGAACCCCCCACCTACCCTGCCTCCGCCACCACCGACCCCTACTGAAGCTTCACTAGGCTCATCTTCACCGTCGCCACAAAGCCCTGAGGCGCTTCAGACTCCCGGCTCTCCTCCGCCCATCGCCGCCGTTCCTCTTGCCGTGGCCTCATCGCCGGCCCCAACCCCCCTCGACAAAGGGAAACGGGTCTTGGAGATCATATCCGACGATGAGGACCCGGATGGCGTGGCACCCTTCAAGAGGAGGAAATCTGCAAGGGTTCCCCTCCTACCGGCGGCGTCGCCCCGGGGAGAGGATTCTTTCAGGGACAACCCTCCCAGCGTTACCTCCCTTCCCCCCACAGCCGTCCAAGAGGATATGGGTGAAGGCGCCGAGTCTGCTCCACCCCCGCCACCGGCAGAGGTCTCTGCTTCTCCTGCCCCCGTCGCTGCCGCCCCCGATTTTATCGCCATCCCTCCTCCAATCATGCATATGATGAGGGGCTTCAGTGGTGGAACAATGCCAGAGGGCACCGACAGGAAGGAGGGCATGCCTTTCTACTTGGGGGCCTTCTTGGCGGTGGCCCTTGAATGGCGCGCCCAGGCCAGAAACGCCGTTCTGCAAGCTCAAACCCTCCAGGCCTTGGAAACAAGGGTAGCTGCCCTGGAGGAGGAAAAGAAAACTCTGGGACGCCAAAGCGAGGCTTACCAAACCACCCTGAAGCAGGCGCAAGAGTCCAAAGCAGAGGCTGAGGAACAACTGCTAGAGGCGGTGGAGCTCCAGTCCGACTTCTACGCTCGGGAAGTCGCCCTCAAAGTTCAGGTAACGAGCCTTCAAGACATAGTCGAAGCTTACGAAGAAGTTCAAAAAAACTTGAAGGCCCGCTGCTGTGAGCAAGCTGACGCAATGGAGCGGATGGAAGGGGAAATGGCTACCCTGGCCAAAGCTATGGGCCTTCTCCAGGTTGACTACGACGGATTGCAGGTCAAGGTCAGCCGACTCCGCGTGGAGAAGGAGGCTTTGGAGAAGCAGGTAGCTTCTGGGGACGCCACCATTGAGGAGCTAGAGAAGGACAAAAAGACCCTCATCCAGGACATGGCGGGCACTTTCGAGGAGGGATTCCAGGAAGCTCTGGCCCAGGCTGTCTGCATGAATCCGAGGATCGACATTTCCAACTGCGATTCCACTCACCACATTGTTGATGGAAAAGTCGTGCCCCTGGAAATGGACGATTGAACCGCCCCCTCGATCATCACTTTATTCCTTTACACTTGTTTTAACCTTCTTTGATAAACCTGTAATTCTTTGAATCGTCTGCACTCTTGTTACAACTCTGGGTTTTTGTATGATTACTTTTGTGCCATCGCGATATAGAATTCCGTCTGTGTGCTTTTACTTTCGTCCTTTGCCTTCGCGTGCTTCGGTTGTTTTGCCTGTACTATACCCGTTTAAGGTGACGCGTCGATGCCCACGCCCATGGAGAGGCTTGCCTAACGGGGCCGTATCGTCCACGGGGTGTCTCTAACACCAAAGCGATCCGTCCCTTGATTCTTAGTGCCCGGCGCCCACGCCTAAGGAGAGGCCTGCTACAGCAGCGCCGTATCGTCCCCGGGTGTCTAAAACGCCGAGTGCTCTAGGGGGAGGGGGGTCGTTCCCTCCTTGGTCTTTCCTTCCCATAGGTATCGGGGAACAACCCTGCTAGTGATTCGCTGGCGTTTGGCGATCTCGTCTCCCTCCACAGTCTTTCCTACCTGTGGGTATCGGGGAGGCGGCACTGCTGATATTTGGGTTGGTGACGCCCGCAACGTCTCATGCTGGCGTCGCCCTTTGCGTCTTTCCTGGCGACGCCTCGGGCGTCTCATGCTGGCGTCGCCTTGGGCGTCATCTTTACCTTGGCAATGACTTTGACCTTGGCCCTGGTCGACACCTGAGGACAGTGAAAAGCTCAAGGTTTCGCCTGTGCCATCCACGTGGCGCTTCTTGTATGGCTGATGGGACGTTCAGTCATTCGACTTGGTCCTGACTCCTACTGTGCCCCTGACCCACTCTCGACGGCGCATCGTACCATTGGGCATTCTGTCGATACGACGTTTTCTGAGTTTAACTAGTGGTGCCAGGGCCATCCTTCCATCTTCTGCCACGTGGCTCGATCGTGCGGTGCATCCATTTGCGTCGTTTAGCGCTCTAACTGCAATACTTCCATTTGCGTCGTTTGGCGCTCTAATCGCAATATTTAATTCTTCAAAACTTTGAAACTGCCCTCATCATTTCTGCGCCTTTCGTAACCTACCTGAACCTTTTCTCCTCTCGCGAAGAGTTCTTCCAGTGTTCGTTCCCACCAGCGTTTTACCCTTGCCGAAACTTCAAACCTCCCTGATTCTGTTCAAGAATGTCTTCTCGTGCTACTCCCCTAGGGTCAACCCCAAGGACCTGTATCCTTGGGCTTCGAGGGAGCTTCTTGACGAATGCTCCTGCTTACTTTCCACCAGGGCCATAAGGGAACACAAAGGGGATTCATGCTCCTATAATCACCGTGCCTTCGCAGGAGGCATGACGACGACATTGCTGTGCTCCCTTGCACTCTAGGGGAGCCAGTATGCGGAGATGAACGGGTCATCGGCGTGCGCCTGCCCTTCTCCAGGTTTGAGAAGGAACTGCTGACGGAGATCAATGCCGCTCTGGCCCAGTTATACCCCAACAGCTGGGCTTTTGTCAAGGCCTTTGACATCCTTTTCGGGTTTCTGGGTTGTGCGCCCTCGGTTGACCTCTTTCTTCACTTCTTTGAGGTGAAGAGGCAAAGGCACAACCTCTGGGTAACTCTCCGTAACGTTCCTGGCAGAGTTCTCCTGACCCCTTTCCAGACCTCCTTTACTGGGTGGAAAGGCCGGTTCTTCAAGGTCTGCTGTTCTGATCTCGTTCCCTCCGCCCTGGATGGTTTTCCACTGTACTGGGTGAGGGAGACGAGGGCCCTCAAATCCAAACCCTTCAAGAAGCTTGCCCCAAATGACCAGGTGGTTTGCCAGATTCTCGCTGAGGCAGGAGGTTTTGACTCCGCCACCTTGATCAGTTTGGAGTTCAATGCTGGAACTCTCGAAAAGTATATAGGTATGAGTTACTGCCCTAGAAACTTCCGCCTTTATCGTTCTCTATCTGGGTGTGTTTTGCTTCATGGTGTCTCTGACACGTTCATCTTCCTTCGTGCAGGATCGAAAATAAACCAAGAGCGGAGGACGCGACTTACCCGAGCTCTGCGGACTGAGAGCGGGGCTTCGTCTTCTTCCCGTGCTGACTCCGATGGCCACTGAAGAGTGGTTATTTTCATGTTTTGCATGAGTTGTAATGTTTGCCCCATTCGCATTACTCCCATTTGTATCGAACACTGCTTGTAACATCAACTTTACTATACCATACTTGGTTTTTGCAACGCCGCTTTACTTTGCATACATCTCATATATTGTGCGCTTTTCCTCCGTCATGTTTCTTAACGGCGCCTGCACTCAGGCGACACCTTTCTTCTTGGCGACGCCTTTCTTCTGGGCGACGCCTTCTCTCTTGGCGACACCTTCTTTCTTGGCGACGCCTTCTTTCTTGGCGACGCCCCTTTTACTAGCGACGCCTCACACTACTTCAAACGGAGAAAGATAAAGACTGAAAACCAAGGCACGGCTTTTTCTCAAACTTGTTTTTTTCTTTTATTTGGGTGACCTCATTAAAAAACCCCGGAAGGGGAAAAAGAGTGTCCCCTTTATCAAGACTGTTACATAGCTGCTTTACATAAGTCAACTAAAATAAAACTTCAGGTTGGCTGCATTCCAACTGTGCGGGATGGGACCTCCATCCAAGGTCTCTAGGCTGTATGAACCGTTGCCCTTAGCCTCGGTAACTCTGAAGGGTCCGGTCCACTTGGGAGACAGCTTATTCTCCAGCTCGTATGGGTGGGCCTTCCTCATCACTAGGTCGCCAATCTGAAACTGCCGCGGCTTCACCTTAGAGCTATATTGCCGCTTTACTCTCCTCTTTACCGCTTGGGCTTTTATTCTGGCCTCCTCCCTGGCTTCGTCTAGTAGATCCAGGTTTATCCGCCTTTCCTCGTTGGATTCCTCCGCCACAAAGTTTTGAAAACGTGGCGAGCTTTCATGTATTTCTACCGGGATCATCGCGTCCGACCCGTACACCAAACTGAAAGGCGTCTCCATGGTAGAAGATTGGGGCGTGGTGTGGTATGCCCATACGATCCTTGGAACTTCCTCCGCCCACGCCCCTTTGGCCTTCTCTAATCTTCTCTTTAACCCCCTCAGCAAAACTCTGTTTGCTGACTCCACTTGCCCGTTGGTTTGGGGGTGTTCGACTGACGCGAACACTTGCTTGGTACCTATCTCAGCGCACAGATTTCTCAACTGCTGACAGGCAAACTAGGTCCCGTTATCGGATATCAAGCGCCTAGGTACGCCAAAGTGGCACACAATGTTCTTCCACACGAAGTGCTGTACCTTGTGCGCAGTAATCTGTGCCACGGGCTCTGCCTCTATCCACTTGGTGAAGTACTCGATGGCCACGATCAAATACTTCATCTGCCTTATTGCCAGTGGGAACGGCCCCAGGATGTCGATTCCCCATGTATGAAAAGGCCACGGGCTATATATGGATCGCAGTTCTTCTGGCGGCGCCTTGTGCCAGTCAGCGTGCTTTTGGCATTGCCTGCAGCTCTGGGCGTGTCGCGCGCAGTCCTCTTTTACTGTTGGCCAGAAGAACCCTGCGCGTATTACCTTGGAGGCTAAGGACCTTCCCCCTACGTGGCTCCCGCAAATGCCTTCGTGGAGCTCCGCCATTATCCTGGTACACTCGTCGCCACTTACACACGTTAGGATAGGGTGAGTGAACCCGTGCCTGAACAACACTCCATCCACCAGAGTATATCTTGCGGCATTTCTTTTGACCTTCTTACCCTCTTCCGGCTCCACTGGGAGAGTCCCATCCGCCAGGTACCATTTGTATGGCGTCATCTAGGTGTCTTCCTCGGCTAGGACACATACCTGCATTTGCCTTCCTTCTTCAGGCATGTCCGCGTACGTGCTGATGCGGGGCGTCCTCAGCGTATCTTGGGTCAGAGAGCGATGATTCCTTGGACTCTCTCTTGATGTACAGATCTGGAGGACATTCACCCTGTTATCTTCCATGAATTTATGCGGAGCTTTGAGCGTCTCCTGGATCACTGTCCTCTGCCTACCCCCCTTGCCTGAGCTGCGCATTTGTCGGGGTTCGCTTCTATCCCCCTCTCTGTGAGCATAAAACCCAAGAACTTACCGGCCTCTACCCCGAAGACACACTTCTCAGGGTTTAACTTGAGGCGGTACTTGGATATTGTGACGAACAACTCCTCCAGGTCTACTGTGTGCTGTGCCCTATCCTGCGACGCCACCACCATGTCGTTTACGTAGGCGTACACATTCCTCCCTAGCATGGGCGCCAGGACCTTGTCCATTAACCTTTGGTATGTGGCGCCCGCGTTTTTCAGCCCAAAAGGCATCACCTTATAACAGTAACTGCAAGTCTCGGTCATGAATGCTGTTTTACTCTCATCTCTCGGGTGCATCTTGATCTGGTTGTACCCTGAGAATGCGTCCAGGAAGCTCAGCACCTTGCTGCCGGATGCACTATCCACCAACGCGTCGATGCTGGGCAGTGGGTACGAGTCCTTCGGGCACGCCTTATTCAAATCCGTGAAGTCCATGCACATCCTCCACTTCCCATTCGCCTTTTTCACCAAGACGACGTTGGCCAACCACTCGGGGTATTGAATCTCCCTGATGTGGCCAGCACTCAACAGCTTCTGCGTTTCATCCTTTACCACCTGCTGTCTCTCCTTGTTAAACTTTCTCCTTCTTTGGCGCACGGGGCGGACTGTGGCGTCCATGCTGAGGTGATGACACAGGAAATCAGGGTCGATACCGGGCATATCCGAGGCGGACCATGCGAAAGCATCCAGGTGGTGCGAAATCACTTCTGCCACCCCTTCCTATTCTTCTGGGCTCAGCAAACTTCCTAACTTGAATGTTTTGCCGCCAATCTCCCTCTCCACGGCGTTAGTCGCCGGTTGTTCCCTGCTATCCTCCTCGACGGGCGCCGCCTCTTCCACGGGCACCGCGTCGCCAGGGCCTTCCTCCATGGGTGCATCTGTTTCTGGCGTCGCCCTCGCGGGTATGGCCTCGTTAGGCGTCGACACCGCGGGCGTCGCCTCAATCATCGTCGTGTCTGCACACGGCGGACGCTCATACACCATGAACACGCCTCTCTTCGTTTTCAGGCTGTTCTCATAGCATTTCCTTGCCTCCTCCTGATCTGACTTGATGACTATCACCCTTCCACTGAGGTCCGACAGCTTCATCTTCATATGGCGTGTGGAGGCTACTGCGTTCAACCGGTTCAACGCCGGCCTGCCCAACAAGATGTTGTAAGCGGAGCTGGCGTTCACGACGAAGTACCGGATACTTTCGGTACGCGAGGCCTCTCCGTCCGTGAACGTAGTCCTCAACTCCAGGTAGCCTCGGACTTCCACCTGGTTGTCCGCAAACCCATACAGGCATCCTGTGTAGGGCCTCAAAAGGTCGGGGGATAACCGCAACTTATTGAATGTCGACCAGAACATGACGTCTGCTGAACTTCCCTGGTCGACAAGAACTCTGTGCACCTTTCTCCCAGCGGTGACAACTGAAATGACCACGGGGTCATTGTCGTGCGGCACCACGTCTCGGAGATCCCCTCTCGTGAATACGAGGTCCGAGTCCCACGGTTCACCCGAGATTCTCTCTTCGATCGAGTTGACTCCCCTCGCGTATTTCTTTCGCTGGGAGGCGGTGGGTCCTTCGCCGGAAAATCCTCCAGCTATGGTATGGACCTCGCCGAGAACCGGCGTCTCGTGTGCTTGTTCTTCCGCTGGCGGCGGCAAGGTGGCGATCGTTGTGGGTTCTACGATATAATCCTTCAAAAACCCGATTCTCACCAGCTCATCCAGCTGGTAACCCAACGACAGACAGTTATCAATGTGGTGACCGAAAGCCTCGTGGAACTCACACCAAGAGTCTTTCCGAGGCCCCAACACCTTATCGGACTTTGCCGGTCGCCTCAATCTCTCAGCTATATTAGGCACGGCGATCAGGTCCTTCAAATCCACCACAAAATTGTATCTCGCCGGCCTCGTTCTTTCTCTGGCCGGGCGATCGCCTCCCGCTGGGCCCCGGGGCTGGGGCTTTCTGGCCTCGTAGGGGCGTCTCCCGTCTGGTTTCTTCCGTCCCGTCGTGGTCTCATTGACCCTGGCGGGTTGAGCTCGCGCCGGTCCCCTCGGGCGTGAGGGTACGACGCTGGTCCGCTTCACGCACACCTCTCCTTCAGAAGCGATATGTTCTACCGCCCGACGCCGTAGCTCAGCAAAAGTCCTAGGGCGGTTGCGAATGATGGATTCTCCAAAAGGACCGGGGCATACGCCTTTCACGAACGCGTACACAATCATAGGTTCCTCTGTCGTACCAACCTTTACCACCTGGGCCCCGAAGCGATTGATGTATTCCTTTAGGGTCTCTCCTTGATACTGTTTCACATCAAACAAATCGTAGGGGACCGGCGGCGGGGCCTTGTTTGCTAGGTATTGTTCCCTGAACAATCGTGACAGTTGTCGGAAAGAGGTGATATGACCGTCTGGGAGGCTGATGAACCAGTCCATAGCCATCCCAGTCAAGGTGCTCATAAAGAGCTTGCACTTGGCAGCGTCAGAGCCGCCTACCAGGACCATCTGTGTGTGAAACGCAGCGAGGTGCGTCTCAGGGTCCTCCATCCCGGTGAAGATCACCTTGGGCCCCGCGAACGTGTTCGGGATCACTGCATCCAGAATCTCCTGCGAGAAGGGAGTGGAAAACTCCCTTGGCGGGGAATGGTTCTCCATCTCGTCATGTTCACGTTGCCCCCGATTATTTCGCAGGCCCCGGCGTAACTCCTCATTTACACGACGGAGCTCTTCATTCCTCTCATGCGAGGCTTCGAGATCTGCTTGCATGCGTTCCTGTTCCAGTTTCGACTCTGCCATGTCCTCCTGCAGCCCCCGCATTATCTCCAGGACCTGTTGCATGGATAGTTCTGTTGGAGCCGCGCGTGCAGTACCCCGTCTTGTGGTGGTCATTGTCACGGTCTTTGAAAACCTCTTCCAACGTTACTATAACTTGGTAGATCTTCTCAAACTTGTGATGGGACTGATGTTTTATATCGGCCCCACGGTGGGCGCCAAATGTTCCGTCCGGTTGACCTGGGACGTCTTCGTGCGCGACCTCAACCGTCAGCTAGGGACTCCTTCCCACTGGTTACCTGTGGATTCCTGCAAAGAAGGACAAAAGGGCGCCCTAGTGGCCATTTGCACTCCGACGCTCAAGTCAGCCAGCAAGAAACACCAAAAACTATGCACCTCCGTATCGGAGCACCGCGTATGGCACTCTGAAGGTGGTAAAATGGAAACTGTGTCTAGTGTCTATTGTCTCCTTCTGGCCAAAATCCTTCCCTAGTCCCTTGTGCAAAACTTCAAGGCTCGAGCAAGCAACTAGAGTGTTTCTGGAAAATTAGCCAAAGGTTCGAACCCCGTTTCCAACATTCTCAGCGCTATTTAAACTACCCAAGCATTTAAAGCGCCTTAAAGCGCTTTTAATCATAAAACGTAACACACTCAATTAGCGCGTCTAATTAGAAAACGTAGCGCATTTAAGACGTTGAAACGCTTGGGAGTCTTTATAGTACCTTAAACGCTCGAAACAGAAACTGTATTAAATGACTTTAATTACCTGGTACCTGACTAAATGGTGTTTCCATTCTGACCTGGCCGTCGTACACGTGGAGGGCCTCACAACGCCATGACCCCACCTGGGGACGTTTCTGCCCATCTGGGGACGTTTCTACGTGTGAGTCCTCCTGCTTGGGAGTGCTACTGCGCAAGGGGTGACTTTTTTGGGTGCCAACTCGTGCCCCCAATCATCTAGTCACTCACTTTGAGAGCGTATCTGCCTTCCTCTCGTACCCTGCGCCTGGCTACCCTGGGCGTGACCCTCCCCTTGAGTCGTATCTGTCCCAAAGGCGTCTCTGGGGGGGCAGGGGTACTTCACGAGTCGGGCTACCCTACACTGGTGCTGTCACTATGGCCTTGAAGCTACCTTTTCCTTCTCTTTATCACTACCCCGGATTATCGGGACCTAAGGCCTTCCCACGGCGTCGCTCCCTCCATGGTCTTTCCTACCCATGGGTATCGGGGAACCGCACTGTGATTGCCTTGACTTAATGATATTTGATCTTGGTGACGCCCTGGTTAGGCGACGCCTTCACCTAGGCGACGCTTTCACCTAGGCGATGCCTTGTGTTGACTTTGACTCCAGGCGTTGACTTTGACTTTGACTTTGACTTTGTCAACGCCCGGATACGGGACGGTACAAGAGTGAACCAGTATAAATCTCTATCATTCAGCATTGATTTTCATTATACCTTCAAAGTTTGCGAAAATCCCCCTTAAACAATTCACCCCCCCTCTCTTTTAAGGCCATATATTCTAACAGTATGAACTCAATTCTAAAACAGAAAATGAACAAAGGATCAATATCAAATTCAAAAAAATTATATGACACCAAAGCAAGAAACAACAAAATCAATAAAAGTACTACAAGAAGTGATGACAATTATGGAAAAACAAGACTAAGACAAAACTTGTATGGATTCAAAAAGGAAAATACTCAAACATATGATAGGCACAACTAAGAAAACAACAAGAAAACTCAAATAAGCCTAAAACAGAAACTTAAATTGCAAGAAATTAAAGAGCTCTTGAAATTAAAGTGCTACACAACTCAAAAATTAAACAAGAACACACCTAAACTCATGATACCACATGATATGATTCCACTAGCACAATTAGAATGATTCTTGACATTCTTAGGAATCATCTTGAGTTGGTTATGAGTTAGACACTTTAGCATAGAATTGGATCAAGGTTCTATGAACAAGAACTCACCAAAACTAGTGCCAAAACACAAACTCATATGGAAGTTCCAATTATTGTCAAATTGAACCGATTAAAATGAAAGGAAAAGCAATTGCACCGAATAGAATTGACATAGAACTGAAATGAACCGATTAAAATGAACTAAAAGGCAAGAATACTGAAAAGAAGTGCTGGAAATGTAAAAGCACCGAACCAAAATTCAAAATAGAAGAAGAACAGCTGCTGGAAAAAGAAAGTGCCGAACCAAAACACAAGAACACAAGCTTAAGACATGAATATCAAAAGAGAAGGAAGGAAGGAGAAGAGAAAGCTCATGAAGATGGATGTATGGTTGGATGATCACGCCACTAGGAGGATGGAGACTCCAAGATAAGTGTGCAAGCCGCCACTTGAGGTAACCATGGAACCATCAAGATAAGACTAGTGAAGAAGGCACAAAGCTCTCCAATGCTCTCTCAAAAATTGAGTATAGTTTCTTTAGTCTAAATTCAAATCTGAAATGTACAAGGGAAGCACCTATATTTATAGCCTAGAGGTGCTGAAAAACAAGCTAAGAGAATTCAAAATTCCCTCCTAAAAACAAAAGGAACCGGCGCCTAAACCAAGTCATGAGGAAGGTGTGATCTCTTCTCTCACTTTGGCACCTCCTTATTTACTCCTACACCTATCTACTAACGCATCCCCCCTCCTAAGACTCCTAACTAAAGACTAAAAGATGCTTTAACAATAGAGGTTTCTAATGTTTCCCTCTAAGCACCTTCAACCAAAGAAATTACAAAAAGAGAAAATAAACGTCCCCTAGCTCCTAAAGCTTTGAACATGCTTCTTGTAAGCCTTTGAGGTGGGCTTTGACCTCCATGGGCGTCCTCCATTTGAGCCTCAACCTCTTCTTGCTCTTGATGATTGGCCTCCATGTCCACTTGAGCCTTGGAGGTAACTCATGAAGGTACAAATGAGGTGAAGAGAGCTAGGAAGCATACTCTAATCCAAGAGTATGAGATGTTCAAAATGCTCAAAGGTGAAACAATTGCTAAAGTGCAGAAAAGATTCACGCACATCATCAATCATCTCATGAGCGTTGACAAGACCTTTGAAAAGGAAGAGTTAAACATCAAGATTTTGAAATGTCTTGATCGAGCATGGCAACCTAAGGTAACTGCTATATCCGAATCTAACGATCTAACATCCTTGAGTATGACTTCTTTGTTTGGCAAGCTTAGGGAACATGAGTTAGAGATGAATCGACTCAATGTTCAAGAAAGTGAAGACAAGCACGTAAGGAGTATAGCCCTAAAAGCTTTCAAGCACAGAGGCAAACAAGAATCTAGTGATGATAGTGATGAGGAAAACCTTAGCTTGCTATCCAGAAAGTTTAGCAAATTCTTGAAGAGGAACCGCAACAAGGACAACAACAAAGATAAGTATGGAAAAAAGAAATCTAATGATTTTAATTCCAATAACTATACTTGTTTTGGTTGTGGTGAGCAAGGTCACATAAAGGCAGATTTCCCAAACAAAAGTAAGGAGAAAAAGCCTAGCTACAAGGAAAAGAAGAGCAAGACAAAGAAAGCCTACATAGCTTGGGATGAGAATGAGGTATCATCATCAAGCTCCTCATCAAGTGAAGAAGAGAAAGCAAACATCTATTTGATTGTTGAAGATGATGATGAATCTTGCAGCTCAAGTGAAGTAAGTTCTTGTGCTTCTTTAAATGAACAGAATTATAGTGAATTGCTTGAAGCTTTTCAAGAAACTCACGATGAAGCTAATCGATTGGTGCTTTCAAACAACCAATTGAATGAAATTAACAGCTGGCTGGAAAAGAGAGTGAAAGCACTTGAAGATGAGATTGAAAAATCTAAAAAGGATTTCAAAAATCTGGAAACACATTTCAAAAATTCCTCTTGCAAGTGTGACACTCTCATTTGCGAAAATTGTGAAAACCTTGAGAAAAAAGTACATTATCTTGTTAATACTGTGGACGAGCTTTCGAAAGGGAAATCTAACTTTGAGAATGTCTTGGCATTTCAAAGCTGTGTTTTTGGAAAGCTGGTTTAGGTTTTAATCCACAAAACCAACAAGATAAGTTTTCAATTTTTTTTTTCAAGAAAACCAGTAAAACAACCTATTGTTAAGTCGAAACAACCGGTTGTTACATGCTTTTATTGCATGAAAAAGGGCCATTTGGTTAGATTTTGCAAAATAAGAAACTTTTATGTTCCGAGGGGCTTCATGAAATGGATTCCTAAAGGATGTGAGGTTCCAAGTGAGAAAAAGAAATCGATTAGACCCACATTTGTGAAGGGGCCAAATTTTGTTGCTTGAACTCATGCTTATGCAGGAATTCTAAAGAAGTGTGAAGGACTGAGTCATATGATCAAGTTCTTGGAAGAAAAAGACCAACATTGAGGCTGAATCAATGTTCTGTATCTGTCCGAAGGCCCTCAACAGTTAAAAGAGGCTTCTTGATCACAAAGCACATGGCTCATTGAAAGAACAACCTAAAGGATAAGACCTTCCTTATCTCTGTTCGTAATTCCTGTCTTTAAGTTCATTTTCATGGTTAAACATCCTCTTTAAAATGCTCAATTTCATCTGCTTTGTATTCCTTCTGCTCATGATTGAAAATTCAAAATCAGTTTTATTGCTGCAGAAAAACAATCGATTGTTTTCTCGAAACAACTGATTGTTTTGTGTCTGACAGCACTGTGAAGAAATCAATTTAATTTCTTTTTTGAATTTCTATCCGTTGCAGATCAAATTAAAGAAAGAATCCTTGGTCAATGAACCTGTGTTGAAAGCTGATCATGCTCAGAAAGAAGTTACAACAGTCATAAAGGAATATATTCCACAATCTTGAAAATTTAAGAGCTTTTATGACTAGTCAAAGATCACATGTGAAGACCATGTGATTTTTTGCTTTTTCTGACGTTTTCTGTGCAGGGCATGGTTAAGTCTTCTCTCTCTGAAAATCTGGTACCCACTCATGTCATTGAATGCTTTATGATTCTGTTTTTGCTATAAAATCTGTTGCAGTTGATCTCTTCCACAAGAACAACCAATTGTAACATCTCTTGCAATTCTTGTGTGAGCTTCTCTCTGTTTCTTCTCTGCTATCATGGTCTCAACTCCTCCCACCTCAAGAAGAGTCAAAACCAGAGCAGTAAGGTCTGGAGGAAGGCTAGACGGATGGTTTTTTGGTGATAATGATCTAATTGGAAGGTATAGGTTTGAGACTAGCACCAAAGTGATAAACAACCCCAAGGTTGTTTGCTTTGATTGGCTGAAAAGCCAAAAACTGGACAATGTCAGAAGGCTCCTCAAAGATTAATCTCTCAGAAAATTCTTGTAGATGAAGGGGAATATCTACCCAAATTTGATAAGAGTATTATACACAAATCTCAAGTTTGAGGGAAACAACCTTGTTTCTCATGTAAAAGGTGTAGATATGGAGATCACATATGATGTGTGGACTGCAGTAGCTGGTCTAAAGTACTCTGGCCTTAGAATCAACAAGGGGAAACTTGGAGTAGTGGAGGATTTCAACAAAGTCCAATACTACAAGAGCTGCTTGAAGAACCAAAATATTCAAGTTAGGACTTGTTCGGTTGGTGGCTTAAGGCTTGATGAAAGGTTGCTGGCCCTAATTGTGACTTGGATTCTAACTCCAAGGGGGACCAATCATTTTGTTCTTACAAAGGAGGACCTGGTGTACATCTTCTGCATTATGAAGAAGATCAGAATAAATTGGATCCACATCATCAAAGAGCACATGCAAAAGGCAATGAGGTTGAGTGACTATCACTATCCATATGATGTTTTGATTTCTAAATTTCTGCTATATTTTGAAGTGAACCTAGAGGATGAAACATCTGAGTTGGTCAAGTCAACTCAAGAGTTGAACAATGGATCTCTCAGCAAAATGGGATTCACCAAAATAGGTGGCAAATGGATTAGCAAAGATGGTGATGTAGGTGCCTCATCAAGTGCTGCTGCTGATCTTGAAGAAGGTGAACATGCTGATGATATGGATTTTCAACATGAAGATCAAACTGAAACACATCAAGATGCTGGACCTAGTGCTGGTGCTGGAAATCAGGAAGATGGAATGCCAACCATGTCTTCTTTTGGGAGATACATGGTCAATAGGCTTGATGGCTTTGCAGAGAATCAAAGGAATCTCCATGATCTATGTGTCAGCAATTTCCAGAGCATTGATAACAGGTTTAACAGCATGGATGCACGCTTCATAACCTTAGATGAACAGATTGAGGCAGTTCAGAACCAGATCTTTGATCGTCAATACGCTGACGATGAATGAAGAGGAAAAACAATCGATTGATATATCGAAACAACCAATTGTTTTTGGTAATTGTATCAGTTTTTTTTTTGTTTTCAGCTTCTGTTGTTTAAATCTGATGTATTAAGAACAATTATCTTTTTCATCTCTTCTTTTTGTCTATTTGTGAAGACAAATAGGGAGAGATTTATGCTGTGTTTGGTTTTAATTATCTTTTTTTTTTTGCAAAACAGTTTGTATGGGTGAAACCTTATAGGTTTTTGCTCTTATATTTATTTTTCGTTTGCTGTGATATTATGCTCCGAATTTTTGTTTTTGTTTCTGTGCTAACCCAATATCAGAAGTTCTATGCTTTGCTTAAAACTGTGTCTGGCAGGAACTGCTTCAGATTCAATCAGATATAACACAAGCATCAGGAATTTGTCTTCATCAAATAGTGGGAGATTGTTGAACCAAGTGGTGTTCAAGCTTTGAAGAATCCAAACCCTTTGAAGGATGATGAAGGTTGGCTGTGCTTGCTGTTGTTGTGCTGTCCTTTTAGTTAGGATCTGGGGTAGAGTTAATATGTAATCCACTCTTGATTGAATCCAAAGCATAAACCCTCTCAATCCTTTTAAAAAGAAAAGTGTTTTTCAAGCTAAGTGAAAAACAACCTGTTGTTTTGTCGAAACAACCGATTGTTTTATACTTAGGTGTTTTTAGAAAAGGTTGAAAACTGTTTTTATGGTTGACTTGCTGTCAAAACCAAAACAACCGATTGATTCGAGGAAACAACCAATTGTTTATTTTGGTACCATAACAAAAAAATGTTTTGTGCTTTGACTGAGCATTAAATGTTTTTCCAATTGTTTACGCTCCAGTTTTTAATGATTTGACCAATCTTTAAAAAGCAATTAATAGTTTGTTAAGATTTGATAAAAAACAAACAACTTTGTTTTACAAATAGAAAAACAAATTTGGGTATTTCAGAACTTACAGATTTTGAAAGAGTTGAGATTGCTTAGAGATTGAGTTTGATCAAAGAGTGTGAGATAGGATTTTCTGCTTGTATTGATTTCAGATTTGTTTCTGTAACAAGTGTAATCCTTGTATATGTTGAAAGAAACCTTGTGTGTTTGCTGAGAAGTGTTGTGTGTTCTTGAGGGGATCAAGATCAACATTCTTAGTGTTGGTGTGTTGACCAAGAGAAGTGTGTGTCTTGAGGGGATCAAGGTCACTTCTTTAGTTGTGGTGTAAGTGATCTAGGTTTGATTGCTTAGTGGAATTGCTCAGTGGTTTATGAGAAGACTGGATGTAGCTCTGGGTTTAGAGTGAACCAGTATAAATCTCTGTGTGCATTCTCTCTATCCCTTAACTCTTTAAATGCAGTTTTTATATTTGTAAACTGGTATAAACAACCGATTGTTTTTCTGGTGCTGTTGTTTTTGCTTTGTGTTTTGGCAAACTGATTTCCTTGTCATTTGTTTCTCGAAGTAATTTCATTCTTGGCATAAAAGTTTGCGAAAACCCTCTTTAAACCATTCACCCCCCTCTAGTTTAAAGTCATCCTTTCTAAGAACATGGTGAATTGTTAAATTTACCACGTCTTTCTGTAATTGAAGAATATGTGGGATCCATCATGGATGATACAATACATGATGATGTAGATGATGATCGATTGGAGGACATGATTCGTGATGTGGGAGCTTAGTCTTTTTCAAAATCGCATGAATATGGAAGTATGTCATGCGATGCAGAGACTCTATTATATCCTGGATCAACTAACTTCACACGGTTGTCGGTGCTATTAAGATTGATGAATTTGAAGGCAATAAATGGATGAACTGATAAAAGCTTCATGGAATTGCTTCAGTTGTTGAAGGATATGCTTCCAGAGGGAAATACTTTACCTAATCGTAATTATGAGGCCAAAAAGATTCTTTGTCCAATGGGTATGGAGTATAAAAAGATACATGTATGTCCTAATGATTGTATATTATACCGGAAGGATTTTGAATTGTTGAAAAGTTGTCCGAGGTGTGGGTTATCACGTTATAAGTTGAAACAAAAAGATGATGATATTATTGAAGATATAGAAAAGCATGGACCCCCAATGAAGGTTATGTGGTATCTTCCCATCATTCGAAGGACGAAGCGTTTGTTTGCAAACCCAAACAATGCTAAGAATCTTAGATGGTATGCAAATGAGAGGAAATGTGATGGCATGTACCGACATCTAGCTGATTCTATTCAGTGGAAGAAATTTGATGATGAGTTTCCAGAGTTTGGTAAAGAATCAAGAAATATCCGACTTGGTTTAGCTACATAAGGGAATGAATCCGTTTGGTAATATGAGTACAAATCACAATTCATGGTCTATTTTACTAGTTATTTACAATTTACCTCCTGGATTGTGCATGAAGCGAAAATACATGATGTTGTCTATGATGATATCTGGTCCGAAACAGCTAGGGAATGACATAAATGTTTATCTAAGGCCCCTAATTGAAGATTTGAAGTTAATATGAGACCAGGGTGTTGAAGTATTTGATGAATTTGTTAATGAAACTTTCAAGTTGCATTCCATGTTATTTTGCACCATCAGTGACTTTCCAGCATATGGTAACTTATCAGGTTATAGTGTTAAGGGTCATAAAGCATGTCCAATATGCGAAGAAGACACTGCTTCTCAACAATTGAAACATGGAAGGAAGATAGTATATCTTTGGCATTAGAGGTTTCTTAGAAGTCATCATCCTTACCGGAGGTTGAAAAAAAGCCTTTAATGGACACCAAGAGACTAGTGGTCCACCAACTCCATTAACTAGTGTTGAGGTTTACGAAAAGGTAAATAACATAGACCACACCTTCGGTAAGTAAAAAAAAACGTCATCTGTGACAAACATTTGGAAGAAAAAATCAATCTTCTTTGATCTTCCGTACAGGTCGAGGTTAGAAATCAGACATTGTATATGTACCGTCCCGTATCCGGGCGTTGACTAAGTCAAGGTCAAAGTCAACACCAGGAGTCAAAGTCAACACAAGGCGCCAGCCTAGGTGAAGAGACGCCAAGTGCCAGCGTCGTCAAGAAGAGGCGTCGCTAAGGCAAGGCGTCGCCTAGGTGAAGGCGTCGCCCAACCAGGGCGTCGCCAGATCAAACATTACTAAAGCAAGGCAATCACAGTGTGGTTCCTCGATACCCATGGGTAGGAAAGACCATGGAGGGAGCGACGTCGTGGGAAGGCCTCAGGTCCCGATGATCCGGGAGAGTGATAAAGAGAAGAGAAAGGTGGCTTCAAGGCCATAGTAACAACACCAGTGTAGGGCAGCCTGACTCGTGAAGTACCCCTGCCGCCCCAGAGACGCCTTTGGGACAGATACGACTCAAGAGGAAGGTCACGTCCAGGGTAGCCGGGTGCAGGGTACGAGAGGAAGGCAGATACGCTCTCAAAGTGAGTGACTAGATGATTGGGGGCATGAGTTGGCACCCAAAAAGTCACCCCTTGCGCAGTAGCACTCCCAGGCAGGAGGACTCACACGTAGAGACGTCCCCAGATGGGCAGAAACGCCCCCAGATGTGGTCATGGCGTCGTGAGGCCCTCCACGTGTACGACAGCCAGGTCAGAATAGAAACACCCTTTAATCAGGTACCAGGTAATTAAAGTCATTCAATACAGTTTCCGTTTCGAGCATTCAGGTACTGTAATGGCTCCCAAGTGTTTCAACGTCTTAAATGCGCTACGTTTTCTAATTAGACACGCTGATTGAGTGCGTTACATTTGTGATTAAAAGCGCTTTAAGGCGCTTTAAATGCTTGGGTAGTTTAAATAGCGCCTTGAATGTTGGGAACGGGGTTGGAACTTTTGGCAAATTTTCCAGAGCCACTCTAGTTGCTTGCTCGAGCCTTGAGGTTACGCACAAGGGACTAGGGAAAGATTGTTTGCCAGAACGAGAATATACACAAAATACACAGTTCCTTTTACCACCTTCAGAGTGCCATACGCGGTGCTCAGATACGGAGGTGCACAGTTTTGGTGTTTCTTGCTGGCTGACTTGAGCGTCGGAGTGCAAACGGCCGCTAGGGCGCCCTTTTTGTCCTCTTTTGCAGAAATCCACAGGTAACCAGTGGGAAGGAGTCCCTAGCTGACGGTGGAGGTCGCACACAAAGACGTCACAGGTCAACCGGACGGAACAGTATAAATGTAATGCATGTTGAGAAGAATGTGTGTTTAGCTTAATTAGTACACTTCTTAACATTAACGGGAGGACGAATGATGGTCTAAATGCTCGTTTAGATTTGATTGAGATGAACATATGAGGCAAGTTGTCATTGATAGAAATGGGTAAATGTACATATTTTCCCCAGCCTGTTACATCATGTCAAAAGATGAAAAAATTAGTTTTTATCAATGTCTAAAGGGTGTGAAAGTGCCACAAGGACATTCCTCAAATGTAAAGAGCCTAGAGTCAATGCAAGATTTGAAGTTAGCTGGGTTGAAGTCTCATGATTGCCACATCTTGATGCAACAGTTGCTGCAGGTAGCTATTTGTGGGATCTTACCAAAAAATATTAGACATACAATAACGCATTTGTGCTCATTCTTCTCTTCCATCTAATGTAAAGTCATTGATCCATTAAAACTAGATGAACTTCAAGATGAAATTGTTGTTATCTTGTGTGAATTGGAAATGTTTTTTCCTCCATATTTTTTTTGATATCATGGTTCATCTAATTGTGCATCTGGTAAGAGATGTTAGATTGCGTGGACCAGTGTACTTTAGATGGATGTATCCTGTTGAGCGGTATATGAAAATTTTGAAAGGTTATGTGAAAAATCATTATCGTCCAGAAGCTTCAATGATTGAAAGGTACATAACTGAAGAAAGTATTGAATTTTGTTTAAAGTACATGTCAAAAGAAAATCCAATAGGTTTTCCAGCTAATTCATGGCATCACAAGCGTTCTACAAGTAAATGTTTACGTGGTGTGAATATTGTAAGCAAATCTCGATCAGAAGTCTTGCAAGCACATTTGTATATATTCAATAACACATATGAAGTTATACCTTACATAAATGCTCATAAAGCTATTGTGAAGGCAAATAACCCAAGACAAGTAGAGAAGTGGGTCTTGATGGAACATAATAGAACTTTCATGCCTTGGTTTAAAGACGAGGTGTTAAAGGATTCAACGGCATCGGAGACCTTGACCTGGTTGGCTGCTGGATTGTAGTTTGATGTCATTTCTTGTAAAGTGTACAAAGTGAATAATTGTATATTTTACACGAAGTCTATGGATGAAAAGAGTACATTTCAAAATTCTGGTGTTACTCTTGAAGCTGAGTCAATGCAGTTTTCGACTTCGAAAGATACAAATCCAGTACTTGGATCAATGACATACTAAGGGTTTATAAAAGAGATATGGGAGGTTGACTACACTAAGTTTTCCGTTCCAGTTTTCAAGTATAAATGGGTTGACAATAAAAGTGGGGTTAAAATTAATGAATCAGGATTCACACTAGTGGACTTTCGAAAGATAGGGTATCGAGATAAGCCATTTATAATGGTTCAACAAGCATCTCAGGTTTTCTACGTGAAAGATCATACGTCATAACATTGGTATGTCGTTTTACACGGAAAAAAACAAGGGGAGGCCATAAATGATATTGAAAATGGTGACCCCCGTTCATTCACACCAATGATAATTAATAAATATGACGATGTACTTGATGATGTACATGCAACCTGTAAAGACCACAGTGAAGGAATTTACATATGAACATTCAACCCACTATGTTAGTAAATTTAGAAATATTTTTGATAATACGCATTTATAATTTTATGTATTTGTTTTATATGATTTTAATTCAATGCAAATTAACTAATGTTTGTTACCTGATTTTTTTAACACAGATATGGATGACGATCAGACTCCAATCAGATCTCGATTCGGATGAGGCAACAAAAGACCTACTAGATTGTAGGATTATATTAAAAACAAGGTAATTTTGTTTCTGAAGGTCATCACGATATCTTGATTGAAGCAATTGGACGACCTGAGCACTGTGGTCGTGTTTGTGCAACTAAACAAGGGGTTGGAATTAAACTATATTTTGCAGTTTCACAACGACACTCATCCTCCCCCCAAGAGACCAAAGTAGAAATGACGAGTAAGATACATCAAGAATTAATAGAGGAGATGAGAAAGAAGACTAATAAGATGCGGCTAGAGTTGCGATAAGAGTTTCCATCACAACAAGTTTGTGCTGAGCCGATTCAACCCCTTGTTAGTCCCGCTCCCAAGAGCATAAAGGGGAGTTGTGCAGCTCCTACAACATCAGGGGAGGATATCATTGGCCAAACGAGGTAATGTGAGCTACTGGTAGAGGGCGACATGCTTCCTCAGTTGGTGGTCATTGGAAAAGTCTATGAAAAGGTCACCACCTTACATAACGTTCCTCTCTCCCCTGATGTGGCAAAGGTAACTGTTGAAAGAGTACGAGTACCTGATGCTCGTGTTCCACTACCTTCAGATGAGGTAACCATAGTGGCCGATGCATTTCAGACATTCGTAGCCTCGCCCAGACACCTCATTCGAATTATGCCAGAACCTCTGGTAATAATTTCATTTCATTATATTAATTTATATTTATATATTACATCTAATTTATTTTGTAGAAACCTTGTCGGAAACCAAGTCCGAAAAGGAAGCATGAGGTATCGATTGACGATCCTATAACTTCCTTAGTTGTAGTTGCTAAACAGATTGGACGAGACCCTATGGAAGTTCCATGGGATGATACATTTTTTGAAACAAACACTCAGGTGACATTGTACATATACATGTCAGATTTGTTAGAATTTGTAGCTGGGGATCAGGAGCTCAATTTAAATATAATTCAATTTTTTATGATGTAAGTATCTTTACCTATATTTCAATTTAATTTATGTTAAATTAGCACTCATTATGCTTTAACTAATTACTTGTAGGTTTTTGAATGGTGTCTCTATCACTGAGGAGAAGGAAAATGTGTATGGATTCTCAGATCCCGCATATACTAATCCCACTGGAGTAAAGACAAATGAGACCCAATCATACATCACTAACACTCTGGAAAAAGAGGGAAAACAAATTTATTTATGCCCTTATATTAATGAGTAAGTTTAATTATATGTCGTTAATTATTACTATTTCATGTTTTAAATATTTACTAACTCTTTTCATGGTTGATAAGACTGGTGTGTGGTTCTGTTCCCCACACAAGAAGATATCCCCAAGTCTTAAGAATATCATTGATAGGTAAGTACACTATAAACTTAACTATGTATGTTACTAATTAACCATCTACTAACGAGGTTTTTTGTATTAACCAGTTCATGGCATGGATATAACATCCTAAAAGGTCGATCCAATTCAAATTTTCAAAATTTGAACTGGATAAGACTAGAGGTTTGTAATTTTTTTCTTTCTCTTTTCATTGTTTATCAATATACTAACTTTTACTTTTTATTGAATTATAGTGTAATAAACAACCAGGAAGCTATGAGTGTGGCTATTACATTATGCAATGGATGATTACCATTGTAAGACTAGGCTTTAAAAGTGATTGGCAAGAGGTAACATGATATGTTAAATTATTTTTATAATTCTTGAACATATATGTATCTAAAAAATAATTTATGTCAACCATATTTTTAAATGTAGTTCTTCGCGGATGAGGCACCAATGTCCTCGAAAGCCATAGCATATGTGAGACATTCTGATCCATATATTTCATAAATTTTTATAACTGTAGGATAATTGATCAATAGTTTAGGAATTATATATAATTTCATTAGTGTTTGTAATACATTTTGTTCCCGCCGGTTCACCAGGGTGGTCTTTATGCGTGGCTTGTCCTCACGAGCTAGGGCACCTTCGTTCTGCTCCGTCCGTGAGTACCTGAAAAGAATTGAACAAAGGGGCGCCCTCGCGGCCGTTTGCACTCCGACGATCAAGTCAGCTAGCGAGAAACATCAAAGGTGACACACCTCCGTATCGGAACACTGTGAAAGGATGCTCTGAAGGTGGTCGAAATACTGAATAACTAGTACTGTGTTGCCCTAATTGTCTGTGCGCACAGTGGGTGCGCCGTGAAACAACTAGGATTTTTTTGTGACCCTGTGTAAATTGTGAGAATTAGGTTAAAACTTGGATCCCCTTTCAAACGTCCCAAGGCCCCTTTTTATACACCTCTCGCATTTAAAGCGCGTTAAAGCGCATTGAAAGCGTATAAAAATATCCCTTGAAATGTTCTAATCTTAACTGAATTACCGCGTACCTTAGCGAACTTTTAGGAAAGCCTTGATGTTTTCAGTGCTTATTGCCACGTGTTCTTCTGACTTGATCGTTACACTTTGTGGAGGGCCTTACAGCGTCGTAACCCAACTTAGGGGTAATCCATCGTGTAAGTTCCCCTTCTTGGAATGCATTTGCGCAAAGGGGTGATTTTCTGGGTGCTAACTCATGCGCCCCAGCCTCTAATCAGTTGCCCTGAGAGCGTATCTACCTTTCTTTCGTACCATGCACGTGGTTCTCCCCTGGGCGTGGCCCTCTCATGGGTCGTATCTTTCCCAGGGTCTCCCAGCGGTGGCGTGGGTACTTCGTGAGTCAGGTTACCCCCTACTAGTACTAGAATTATGGCCTTGAAGCCACCTTTCTCTTCTCTTTATTACTGTCCTAAGGTACTGAGGCCTCTCGCGGTGTCACCCTCCACGATCTTTCCTACCCATGGGTATCGGGGGGCTACACCGTCGATGTCTTAACTTGGCGACGCCTTATCCTGGCGGCGCCCTAACCTGGCGACGCCTCATCTTGGCGACGCCTACACCTGGCGATGCCTCATCCTGGCAACGCCTACACCTGGCGACGCCTACACCTTGGCGATGCCCTACCTTGGCGACGCCTCAACCTGGCGACGCCTCATGCGGTCAACCTGTTGACTTTCTTCCTTGGAAAGGACCCCTCCATACGTTGACTTTGACTTTGACTTGACTTTGGTCAACGCCCGGGGACGGGACGGTACACAAGCCCCCCAGTCTTGAGCTGATACTTGTTTTCAGCAAAAAGACTAAGGCCTCGCCCTATTGTCCACATGGCAGTCTGATGACGTGTCATTCTCTGATCGGCTGACGTGACATTCTCCGTATTGCTGACGTGACATTCCCTGTGCTGAAGATGTAACATTCTCTGAGCGGGAGAAGTGACGCTTTGGGTCACGCTCTAATCTCTTGACACGTGGCTCAATCGTATGGCCAGCGCTTGGTGCCTCTTGCCCTTCAAGTTAGCGCTTAATCTCTCGACACGTGGTTCAATCGCACGGTCCCAATCCAGCGCCTCTTGCGCTTCAGTCGTAACGTTTAAGTCTTCGAAATCCCGCGCTTCTACTACTGTTCTATTCACTCTTGCGTTCTTCTTCACTGTTCATTCTTCTTTCCTCTGAAGCTCTCGCGATCCCTCCCTTCTTCGTTCACAAAGCTCGTCCCTTTCCATTTCCAAATCACCAAAGGTACAATTTTTCTGCTATTATCTCCCTCATACTTAGTTGTACCGCTCTCTTAACTGCCTGGGCCTGTTTGTGTTTCTTGTATTTCTGTGTTCTCGCCTTTCTTCCACATTTCTTCGCTTTCCCCTCCTTTCTGGATTTCTCGCGTGGGTAGGGGCTCCATAGGGTTTCGTCCCATTTGCTTCTTCAAAACTCCTTCACTAAGCCTTTGCTTTTTTCTTCCTTCTTCAGCTTCTTTATCAATCTATGACGCGTACAAAAACAACGCCCAATCCTCCTCCACAGGTCGACTATAAGGCTCAGTACTCCTGGGCCTCAGATGAGCTCTTGGCTGAGTGCACTAGCATAACCACCGTAGAAGACGTGGTGAAGCACCAGGGTGACCCACATCTATACAACTTTAACGCCTTCTGTACCACCCACGACTCCCACATCTCTGTTCGCCATGGCACCCTTGGGGAGCCAGTCTGTGTGGACAACCAGTTTAATTTGAAGTGAAGAAGCAGGGGAAGAACCTCTGGGTAAGCTTCTCTGGAATTGCCGGAAGAATCCTCCTAACCCTCTTCCAGAACTCCTTCAAGGGTTGGAAAGGCCTCTTTTTCAGGGTGTGTGCGAACAAGCGCAACCCCACAGCTCTTGATGGGTTCCCCCAGTATTGGACGGAAAAGCCCAAACTGGTCAAACCCAAATCTTTGGACGAGCTATCTTCCTTTGACAAGGGGGTGTGCGAGACCTTGGCTGGCCTGAAGATCGTTTTCAACTCGTTGAAGCTCATAGCTTGTGAGTTCAATGCGCGCACCTTGTCTTCATACTTTGGTAGGGAAACACCCCCCTTTTTGGTCTTCTCTATCCTTGCCCCTTAATCGTGCTTTCTCTGACTCATGCATACGATGCTTGACTGTTTTAATTTCTACACTTGCTGTTGATCCGCAAATTTGCCTTAATAGTAGAGTTGATATTTTGTACCGTTAACATCGGCCTTAACCTCTGTTTCTTGGTTTGTTTGGTGCAGCGTCAGTGATGGATTCCGCAACACGAATTGAACTGGCCAGGTCCTTGAAGGCTCGTTTTGACGCGACGTCCGCAAAGGGCGGCGCCTCCAACACCTCCCCCACCAAGTCCAATCCGTTGCCACCATCTCCACTACCTCATACTGCCGAAACACCCAGCTCTCCCCATTCCCTACAAACACCAAACTCTCCTCCTACACTCCAAACACCCAAATCACCCCCTCCCATTGCTACAGTCCCAATGGTTGTAGCTGGCACTCCTCCTACAGCCCCCCTTGACAAAGGCAAGAGGGTGCTCACCATCTCCTCCGAGGATGAAGACTCGAACGTGGGACCTGCCTATAAAAGGAGGAGGACCAACCGTATCGTTTACTCACACTCCCCTTCGCCTCTGCATGGGGGGTCTTTGATGAAAAACCCTCCCAGTGCCACATCTCCCTCGCCATCTCCCTCGCCACTAACAGTCCAGGAGGAGGGGGTGGTGGAGTCTGTGCCTTTACAACACCAACACCAACTCCAACACCAACTCCAGCACCTGCCACCCCAACACCTGCCCCAGGGCTTATAGCGATTCCCCCTCCCATCATGCAGCTGATGAGGGGTTTCAATGAGAGGCTGTCGCTAGGCGAGTCTTCCGGAGTGCCACGGTCAGAGGGCATGCCTTACTATCTGGGGGCCTTCTTGGCCGTCGCCCTTGAGTGGCGCGCCCAAGCAAAGTCCAAGGCTGACGAGGCACGCACCCTCCAAACTCTCCAACAGGAAGTGGCTATCCTGAAAGAAGAAAAGAAGAGCCTTTGCTGTGGCTGGGCATGCCAAGAGGAGGTTTACAAAGCCTCTTTGAGAAGTGCCCGAGAGGTGAATGCGGAAGCCTGCAAACGGCTATATGACGCAGGGCAAGCTGGCACTGAGCTCCTTGGACAGGTGGCGTCTCTCCAGTCCAAAATCGTTGCTCTTGAAGCGGCGGTGAAGACTTCCGAGGTACAACAGAGACAACTTGCCGACCAGTGCGCTAACCGGGAGCAATCGTTGGAAAAATCTGAATGGGAGCTCACTGCAAAGATGGAAGCACTCAACCTTCTCCAAACTAAGCATGGTAAGTTCCAGGCTGAACTGAACAGGCTTCAAATGGAGAAGGAAGTTCTCGAGAAGCAGCTAGCCTCTGGAGATTCCACGATTGAAGAGCTGGAAAGGGCAAAAAAGGAGCTCATTGTGGAGAGGGAAATCTAGGACTCCACAATTGAAAAACTGGAGAAGGCTAAAGGGAAGCTTATCGATGACATGGCCGACACTTTTGCAGAGGGATTCAAGGAGGCCCTAGCTCAGGCCGCCTGTGAAAACCCGGGGATTGATACTTCCAACTGCAACCCCTTCAACCATATCATCGATGTGAAGGTTGTCCCCCTCGACCTTGGGGAGTGATCTTATGCATATCTTGAACCTTTTCCCTGTAACTTGGTATATACATTTGAATTTATTTGTAACTCTGACAATTGGCTCTTGTTTAGATACTTATTCGACATTTTTCTTTACATCCTTGTTTGCTTTAACTTCTCTTCCACCTTTTATCTGTTTCTGCTTTCTTTTCTACATCAAAGACACAACTGGTACTTGCCCTCGACGTATTTCTTGGTTGCTTCACCTTTACTCTTTAGGTAGCACGTGTCCCCCCTCTTGTTCTTTCTTCTTAAGGTGTGAGGCACACTCTTCTCTTGGCCCTTTCGCTCAGAACCTCGCTAGGCCTTCGTTTCTGTAAGGAATCTTCCTCATGAAGGCGTCGCCTGCCTGGTCATTGCCCAAAGGCAAATGAGGAATCAACTTCGCCTATCTTTAACTATCTCTTTACTTACTTGTTCTTGAGCCCGAGGCACTCGTAGCCAATGGCATTGCCGATTTTATCATTGCTTTAAGATGAAACAGGGAGTCTCATCTCCTTTCTAGCCTCGACATCGCTCAAGGGCGAGGAGGACTTATCTATTGTTCTGTGGCCTCGACATCGCTCGAGGGCGAGGAGGACTTATCTTATTTGTACTGGGTGTCTACGCTCGAGGAGAGACTCTGGGTGTCCTCAACGTGTCTAAGCACTTGGGACAAAAGTCACGCTTTGGCGTCCACGCCCGTGGAGAGGCCTATTACAACAGCGTCGTATCACCCACGGGGTGTCTAAACACCAGGGCAACTTAGCCCTTAGCCCTTATCTCTTCGCGCTTGGTGCCCACGCCTGAGGAGGGCCTACTACAGCAGCGCCGTATCGTCCCCAGGGTGTCTGAAAACACCAAGGCGAAGTGTTCTAAACATCAGACGCTGGGGCTAGCTGTTCCTACCTGAGGAGGGGGCGTCCCGAAGGAATCCCTTAACCCCTGCTCAGGGACTAGGCACCCAAATTTTAGCCTACGTCTGATACCGGGGCTAGCTATTCATACCTGAGGAGGGGGTGTCCCGAAGGAATCCCTTATCTCCTGCTCAAGGACTAGGCACCTGAATTTTTAACTTATGTTTAACATCTGATACCGGGGCTAGCTATTCATACCTAAGGAGGGGGCGTCCCGAAGGAATCCCTTAACCCCTGCTCAAGGACTAGGCATCCGGATTTTTAACTTATACTGAACATACCTGTTATCTTGCTTTGAATCTAACCTCCGCTCCTTTATCTGGCGATGCCTACTTCTGGCAGCGCCTTGTCCCGACGACGCCTCACCTTGGTAACGCTTCCTCTTGGCAACGCCTCATCTCGGCGACGCCTCATCTCGGCGACGCCTCATCTCGGCTACGCCTCATCTCGGCGATGCCTCATCTTGGCAACGCCTTGAATCTTTGTCTTTGTTTCATTAATCTTTGATCTTACATGAGAGGGAAAAACTAAGGCATAAATATCTTAAACTTCTCTTTTCTTTATTTGGGTGACCTCATTAAAAAACCCCCGGGAAGGAAAAAAAGTGTCCCCTTTACAAAATTTCAACTGAAATAAAACTTTAAATTCGCCGCATTCCAACTACGTGGGATAGGGCCTCCTTCTAGAGTCTCTAACTTATATGAACCATTCCCTTTGGCTTTGATTACTCTGAACGGTCCAGTCCACTTGGGAGACAACTTGTTTTCCAACTCGTAAGGGTGAGCCTTCCTCATGACCAGATCACCAACCTGAAATTGTCGCAGCTTCACCTTAGAGCTGTACTGACGCTCCACTCTTCTCTTCACAGCCTCAGCCTTAATTCTCGCCTCTTCTCTAGCTTCGTCTATCAGATCCAGATTCACCTTCCTTTTTTCGTTGGACTCTTCTGCCACGAAACCTAGGAAACGAGGCGAGCTCTCGTGGATCTCTACTGGGATCATGGCGTCCGACCCATACACAAGGCTGAAAGGCGTCTCCTTGGTGGAAGATTGAGGCGTGGTGTGGTAAGCCCATACGATCCTTGGTACTTCTTCTGCCCACGCCCCTTTAGCCTTCTCTAATAGTGTTTGAAACCCCTCAACAATACTCTATTTGCTGACTCGACCTGCCCATTCGTCTGGGGGTGTTCGACTGATGCAAACACCTGCTTGATTCCTACTTCTGTACACAGCTTCCCCAACTGTTGGCTCGCGAATTGGGTGCCATTGTCTGAAATGAGACGCCTTGGCACCCCAAAACGAGACACAATGTTCTTCCAAACAAAGTGTTGTACCTTGTGCGCAGTGATCTGTGCCACTGATTCTGCCTGTATCCACTTGGTGAAGTACTCGATGGCAACAATCAAGTACTTCATCTGCCTTATTGCCAGTGGGAACGGGCCTAGGATATCAATTCCCCAAGTATGGAAAGGCCATGGGCTGTATATGGACCTCAGTTCCTCTGGCGACGCCTTGTGCCAATCAGCGTGCATCTGACATTGCTTGCAACGCTGGGCGTATCGCACACAGTCTTCTCTCACTATTGGCCAGAAGAACCTTGCACGTATTACCTTGGATGCCAAGGATCTTCCTCTCACGTGGCTCCCACAAATACCTTCGTGGAGTTCAGCCATTATCCTGGCGCACTCGTCGCCACTCACGCACGCCAAGATAGGGTGTGTAAACCCGTGTCTGAATAATATCCCATCCACTAAGGTGTACCTTGCGGCGTTCCTCTTAATCTTCTTGCCTTCTTCTGGTTCCGCTGGGAGGATTCCATCCGCTAGGTATCTCCTGTAAGGGGTCATCCATGTGTCGCCTTCCTCCAAAGCACATACCTGTACACCCTTTTCTTCTTCTGGCGAGGTCGCGTAAGTACTGATGCAGGGTGCCCTCATCGTATCTTGACTTAAAGAGCGATGGTACCTTGACTTTCCTCTTGCTGTACTAACATGAAGAACATCCACCCTGTTGTCCGCAACAAACTTTCGCGGCGTTTTGAGGGTCTCTTGGATTACAATCCTCTGCCTTCCCCCCTTTCCTGTGTTGGCCAGCTTGGCAAGCAGGTCAGCTCTGGCATTCTGCTCCCTAGGGACATGCACCAGCTCAAACGCAGCGAAGGCTCTCTTCAACACCTCGACGTACCTCAAGTACGCGGCCCTCTGTGGATCCTTTGCCTGATACTCCCCTGTTACTTGCCCTGTGACCAATTGTGAGTCACTCTTTGCCAAGAGGCTCTGAGCACCCATTTCTTTAGCCAAAAGCATCCCAACAATCAACGCCTCGTACTCCGTCTGGTTATTGCTTGCTTTGAAGGCGAAACGTAAAGCCTGCTCGATCAACACTCCATTAGGCCCCTCCAAGATTATTCCAGCGCCAGTTCCCTGCTGGTTGGAGGACCCATCCACTGAGAGCATCCACCGTGACCCTAACTCCACCTCTTGAGGGTCTCCTCCTGGTGAGAGCTCTGCCACGAAGTCAGCATAGACTTGCCCTTTGGTGGACCCACTGGGTTCATACTGGATATCAAACTCCGACAGTTCTACCGCCCAGCGAACCATCCTCCCTGCTACATCTGGCTTTTGAAGTACTTTCTGGATGGGGAGGTTCGTCATCACCACCACTGTGAAACTGTGGAAATAGTGGCGGAGCCTTCTGGCTGAGAACACCACTGCTAACGCTGCCTTCTCCAGCGACTGGTACCTCAACTCTGGGCCTTGCAAGGCCTTGCTTACGAAATAAATGCGCTTCTGCGCTTGGTCTTGCTCCTGGACCAACACAGAGCTAATGGCCCACTCTGTCACCACAAAGTATAATCGGAGGGGGACGCCCACTTGTGGCTTGCAGAGCACAGGTGGCGTCGCCAAGTACTCCTTCAATTTGAGGAACGCTGCTTCACACTCATCTGTCCATGCAAAACGGCTATTCCTCTTGAGGCATTGGAAGTAAAGCTGGCCCTTCTCCCCTCCAGCAGACACAAACCTTGACAAAGCTGCCATCCTCCCAATCAATTGCTGAACTTCTTTAACGGAGGTTGGGCTCCTCATGGCTATAATGGCTGCACACTTATCAGGGTTCGCCTCTATTCCCCTTTCAGTGAGCATAAACCCCAAGAACTTCCCTGCTTCCACGCCAAAAACGCACTTTTCTAGGTTTTTAATTTGAGGCGATACTTTGATATGGTAACAAACAGCTCTTCTAGATCCGCTGCGTGCTGCCCTCTCTTGTGTGAAGTCACCACCATGTCATCTACGTAGGCTTGCACGTTCCTTCCCAGCATGGGTGCAAGGACCTTGTCCATCAGCCTCTGGTAGGTGGCGCCTGCGTTTTTCAACCCAAATGGCATCACCTTGTAACAGTAGCTGCTTGTCTCCGTCATGAACGCCGTTTTGCTCTCATCCCTTGGATGCATCTTGATCTAGTTGTAACTTGAGAATGCATCCAAGAAACTCAGCATTTTGCAGCCCGAGGCGCTATCCACTAGCGCGTCGATGTTGGGCAGTGGGTACGAATCTTTGGGGCATGCCTTGTTCAGATCTGTGAAGTCAACGCACATCCTCCATTTCCCATTCGCCTTTTTCACTAGAACTACGTTGGCCAGCCACTCAGGGTATTGTATTTCCCTTATGTGCCCAGCACTTAGCAGCTTCTGCGTCTCTTTCCTCATGACGAGGCATCGTTCCTCGTTGAACTTCCTCCTTCTCTGTCGCACGGGGCGAACCTTGGCGTCCATAGTAAGATGGTGGCATAAAAAATCTGGGTCGATGCCCGACATGTCCGCCGCAGTCCACGCGAATGCATCTAGGTGGCGCGAGATCACCGCAACTACCTCTTCTCGTTCTTCCTGGCTCAAGAAACGTCCTAATTTGAACACCTTACCCCTTATCTGTCTTTCCACCACGTTGTCTACCGGTTGGGGTTGTTTACTCCGCTCGTTCTCTGTGCGAGACTCATTCACGGGGTCCTCTTCTATAGGCGTCGCCCTATCGGATACATCGGGCATCGCCTTCACTGACTCTTCTTCCATGGGCGAGGCCTTTCTGTATACTTCTTCCATCGGCGAGGCGTCACCGCATCTTCCTTCTGTAAGTGCATCTTCTATAGGCGTCGCCCTCGCAGGTGTGGCCTCGACAGGCGTGGACTCCGTGGGCGTCGCCTCTTCCAACGGGCCTAACTCCATTTGCGAATCTGAAACTGGTGGTCATTCAATCACCATGACCACGCCTCTCTTCGTCTTCAGGCTATTTTCATAGCACTTACGGGCCTCTTCCTGATCTGACTTGATTACGATTACTTTGCCACTAAGATCTGGTAGCTTCATCTTCATGTGGCGTGTGGAGGACACTGCCCTTAATCTGTTCAAGGCAGGTCTGCCTAACAAGATGTTGTAGGCTGAGTTGGCGTTAACCACCAAGTACCAGATGCTCTCGGTGCGCGACGCCGCTCCATCAGTGAACGTCGTCCTCAGTTCCAGGTAACCACGTACCTCCACTGGGTTATCTGCAAACCCATACAAGCATCCAGTATAGGGTCTCAACAGGTCGGGGGATAACTGTAGCTTGTTGAAGGTCGACCAAAACATGACGTCTGCAGAACTGCCCTGGTCGACGAGAACCCTATGTACCTTTCTTCCCGCTGTGACTATTGAAATGACCACGTGGTCATTATCGTGTGGGACGACATCCCGCAGGTCAGCCCTTGTAAAAACGAGGTCTGACTCCCACGGGTCATCCGGAAACTCCTCAGCAACTGAACTTACTGACCTCACATATTTCTTACGTTGAGAGGCAGTGGGTCCTCCTCCGGAAAAGCCGCCAGAAATAGTGTGTACTTCTCCGTGAGTCGGCATTTCGTGCGTTTGACCCTCCTCTGGTGTCGCCGTGGCTGTTGTTGCAGTTTTCCCAGCGAGATAATCTTTTAGGAAACCATTCTTTACAAGCTCATCCAACTGATAGCCCATCGCTAAACAGTTGTTAATATGGTGCCCGAATGCTTCGTGAAATTCGCACCATGATTCTTTGTGAGGTCCCAACACCTTGTCCGACTTCACTGGTGGCCTCAACCTGTCGGCTATGTTGGGCACAACGATGAGGTCTTTAAGTTCCACCACAAAATTGTGCCTTAGAGGTTTATTTCCCTCTCTCCTTCCTTCTGCTCGACCCTTAGGTCGGGTCCTCCTTGCCTCGTAGGTGCGCTTCCTGTCTTGGTTCTTTCTCTCTGTGGCGGCTTCGTGGACCCTAGCGGGTTGTGTGCGCATATGCGCTCTTAGGCGTGTGGGTGCAGCAGTCGTGCATTTCTCGTATGCCTCACCCTCAGAGGCGATGTGTTCTACCGCCCGACGCCTTACTTCAGCAAAAGTCTTGGGGCGGCTGCGATTGAGTGACTTGCTGAAAGACCCTGGACACACTCCTTTCCTAAATGCGTACACGATCATGGGCTCGTCTGTGGTACCCACCTTCACCACTTGCGCCCCGAAACGGCTTATGTACTCTTTCAAGGTCTCACCTTGATACTGCTTCACGTCAAATAGGTCGTATGAAACTGGGGGTGGGGCCCTGTTGGCTAGGTACTGCTCTCTGAACAGCCGCGAGAGTTGTGTGAAAGACGTGATGTGACCCTCTGGGATGCTGATGAACCAATCCATGGCCATCCCAGTCAAAGTGCTCATGAAGAGCTTGCACCTTATGGCATCAGAACCGCCTATCAGCATCATCTGCGTGTGAAACGCAGTAAGGTGCGCTTCAGGGTCCTCCATCCCTGTGAAGGTTACTTTGGGCCCCGTGAAGGTGTTGGGGATCGCTGTCTCTAGGATCGCCTGCGAGAACGGCGTTGAGAATTCTCTTGGTGGGGTGGCAGTCTCAAGCTCGTCTACGTCGCGCCATCCGCGGCGTAGTTCCTCGTTGGTGCGGTGGAACTCATCGTTTCTCACCTGAGATGCTGTGAGACCCGCCTGCATGCGCTCTTGCTCCGCTTTTGATGCTGCCATTGCTTCTTGCAACCCTTGCATCATGCCCATGAGTTGTTGCATGGTCGTCTCTTCACTCCTAGCGCGTGTGGGTCTCATGTTCGTGGTTTCTGAAAGCCTTCTTGACTATCTGCGATTTGAGAACTGGAATTGGGTTGGAAACTGCAACTGGAAATGGAAAACTGTGTGAGGGGACTGACGTTTTATATCGGCCCAACGATGGGCGCCAAATGTCCCCGCCGGTTGACCAGGGTCGTCTTTATGCGTGACTTGTCCTCACGAGCTAGGGCACCTTCGTTCTGCTCCGTCCGTGACTACCTGAAAAAATGTGAACAAAGGGGCGCCCTCGCGGCCGTTTGCACTCCGACGATCAAGTCAGCTAGTTGGAAACATCAAAGGTGACACATCTCCATATCGGAACACTGAAAGGATGCTCTGAAGGTGGTCGAAATATTGAATAGCTAGTACTGTGTTGCCCTAATTGTCTGTGCGCACAGTGGGTGCGCCGTGAAACAACTAGGGTTTTTTGTGACCTTGTGTAAACTATGAGAATTAGGTTAAAACTTGGATCCCCTTTCAAACGTCCCAAGGCCCCTTTTTATACACCTCTCGCATTTAAAGCGCGTTAAAGCGCATTGAAAGCGTATAAAAATATCCCTTGAAACGTTTGAATCTTAACTGAATTAACGCGTACCTTGGCGAACTTTTAGGAAAGCCTTGATGTTTTCAGTGCTTATTGCCACGTGTTTTTCTGACTTGATCGTTACACTTTGTGGAGGGCCTTACAGCGTCGTAACCCAACTTAGGGGTAATCCATCGTGTAAGTCCCCCTTCTTGGAGTGCATTTGCGCAAAGGGGTGATTTTCTGGGTGCCAACTCATGCGTCCCAACCTCTAATCAGTTACCCTGGGAGCGTATCTACCTTTCTCTCGTACCATGCACGTGGTTCTCCCCTGGACGTGGGCCTCTCATGGGTCGTATCTTTCCCAGGGTCTCCCAGCGGTGGCGTGGGTACTTCGTGAGTCAGGTTACCCCCTACTAGTACTAGAATTATGGCCTTGAAGCCACCTTTCTCTTCTCTCTATTACTGTCCTGAGGTACTGAGGCCTCTCGCGGTGTCGCCCCCTCCACGATCTTTCCTACCCATGGGTATCGGGGGGCTACACCGTCGATGTCTTAACTTGGCGACGCCTTATCCT
The DNA here is from genome assembly GCF_000499845.2 of Phaseolus vulgaris. NCBI lineage: Eukaryota > Viridiplantae > Streptophyta > Magnoliopsida > Fabales > Fabaceae > Phaseolus > Phaseolus vulgaris. The sequence goes on along the minus strand of NC_023755.2, from coordinate 28,597,926 downwards.
GGCGGCGCCCTAACCTGGCGACGCCTCATCCTGGCGACGCCTACACCTTGGCGATGCCCTACCTTAGCGACGCCTCAACTTGGCGGCGCTTCAAGCGGTCAACTTGTTGACTTTCTTCCTTGGAAAGGACCCCTCCATACGTTGACTTTGACTTTGACTTGACTTTGGTCAACGCCCGGGGATGGGACGGTACACATTTTGATCAATATATAATTTGATTCTCTGAATTTATGTATTTGTCTGGCTGGGTATATATAATTAAGCAGGTTCATTTATATGGGAATTAGCACTAAACATATTACACTAAAATAAACCATTTATAAGGGCAGCTATTTACCATAGCCACATTTGTAAATTCAGCGCAAGATTTATAAATGCGACTATTACCATAGCCGCATTCATAAATGTGATTTACACCTTTATTCATAAATGTGTGCTCATCAAATGCGGCTATATATTCGCCCTTATAAATGTAAAATAGTTGCATTTGTTTTGTCTTTCTGCACTAGTGAGGCTTTCAAACCAAAAATAAAAATTTGAAGTTTTTTTTTATATACAGTCTAGCTTGAGCGGGAATTTGCTCGCTTGAGCGAGACCTATTCTCGCTCAAGCGAAAATTCCCTCGCTTGAGCGAGATACAACTCGAGAGTACCCAGAAGTTCATCGTGTAGGCCTCGCCTGAGCAAGATTCCTTCTCGCTTAAGCGAGAATAGACCCAAGAGCACCCCATCTTTTCATTTTATTCTTGCTTGAGCAAGAATTAGCTCACCTGAGCGAGATATGCAGAGAAATCTGTATAATCCTATTATATTCCTGAATTAATTATCATTCAACTCATAATTTTAATAATCTACACATTAAAAATGAAAATTCTTATTCATATATGCTTTCTAAATCAAACACCATCTAAAGTCAAACAACCAATTCTCATCAAACATCTCACATTTTAAGTAATTCAACAAACTATACAAATTCAATTCTACTCATTTGTATGACCATTCAACCACTTTCAATTCTCAATCACAACACTTTCATCAACTTATTCACCTTAAAAATCACTATATAATATTCAAAATCAACCATTTCATTCAATATATTACTTTACTCTTAAAATAGACAATCCTACAAGAAAATTTTAGATTGGTGACCACGTCACCTCCACATTCAGATCTTCTAACCTAAGGTTCTATTGAAAATTTAAAACTAGCTTCCCTTACCTGACTTGAGCAGATGCTCCCTAAGAGCTATAGACTACCAAAAGCTCAAGGGTAGCCTAACCTACACCATAGAGTCCTGATAAAAAATATAACTATACCACTAAGACCCTGACCTAACATAGATTACTTCTGAAGATAAAAACATCACATGCAAGCTTATACTAAAGAAAAACCTAACCATATCAAAACTAACTCAAAGGAAAAGGAGCTAAGAATAAATTTACTCTATCTAAGATTTTGATATGACAATCTTGTAGAGTTCACTGTCAGAAGTCCAATGAAGGACTCCGATCATCAAACTCATAAGCAAAGATGTCAAAATCTTAGAGAGAAAGTAGAATAAAGGAAAAAAGGAGTTTTTTTTAGAGAAATTGATTCTTTTAAAATGAAACCTAAATAATTGAATTTCTATTTATATAACATTTTCACTTTAATAATAAAATATTCATGTGCCATTTTAATTGTACCATTTCTACTCTAAAACTAATTTTCTCAATCCTTAGATTTACCAATTACAATTATATACTAATTCCAAACAAAATAAAATAAAGAAAAAAAATGAACATTATATAGAATAAAAATAATTTATATTGTGATATTTATACTATAGCTTTTTAGTAATGATGAAATTTTATTCATTTTTCTTTTCAATATTCATGCACTCCTCATATAAGACATAAGAGTGAGATGAACATAATTCAATGTATATAAAATATTAAGGAAAATAACTTTATCAAGAGTTTTATTATTGAGTACAAAATATTATGGTGAGTAACTTGACATGTTTTGTATTTTAAAAAAAATGAAGGCAGTAAAATAAGATTTGTCTATAATATTTTTTAAATAATTAATATATAACAATATAATTTTCTTTACAATATGAATAAATAAAAATGCTATAAAATAGGTTATTAGTTTTCATTATAACTACCTTAAAAATTAACTTTAATATAATGTTTAATTGAATTAAGAGTGCATTATGCACAATTTGTGTTTTAAAGCAAAAGGGAATAGCCAACATTGTATATCCTGATGTTTTTTTCTTAGGGGAAAAGAGAGTGAGAGATTTCTTATCATCATGGCATTATCACGTAGTTTCCGCGAGAATAAAATGTGCAACGCTACTTTTGTCACGAGATTAATATAAGCAGTGGTACTGTGTCACGTGGGTGTTGTCTGATTTAGTGAGCAACATATGCTACTTCTCGCGTGGACATGTCTCCATTAAAAATGTTCACAAAAACTGTCATTTCATGCAGTCATGTCATATATATATATATATATATATATATATATATATAATTTATACAATAAATTTGTATGATATTATTTAGAATTTTATAATATTGTTTAGGAAAAATAATATGTTTTTAATGATTATTATGTATAGTTATTAAAAAAATTAATACTAATATATAAACTAACATCGAATACTTGTTCAATTATACTAATCATTAACGAAATAAATTCAAACAGAAAAATCCTAATATAATTAAATTTGTTATACTAAAATTTAATTATTGTAAAAAAATCTGTTTTCTGCGGCTGCAGTTCCTGTCGGCAAGGTCCATTTCATTTCAACATGGTTTATTACGATAAATAAATTAGCGTGTAGAGAGGAAGGTGTCATGCCACGTCTTATGTTTCAGTGTTCCATTTAATTCAGTGTGCTTGACTACAATGAAATAATGGGTTTATCTAATGAAAAAAAAATATTTAGATAATATCTGAAACTTGTGGTATAATTGTTGACATGTCAGTAGCTTTTTTCTTATTTTTTCAAGTATCTTTCTTTTGTTGGTGTTCGGTCGATCGGAGTACCTGCGATTGCACTCCGACGCTTAAGTCAGTGCTATGATTTAAGTGTATTTTAGTAGAATGTGAAAAACGTACCTTACACCTCCGTAGAGGGTTTTATTTATAGTGTTAGTTATGGGCACTTGCTTTGATGGATTAGTTATTGACTGACATGCATCGTGATCCCTGATTAATTGGAAAGTATATTGGTATATAGGTATATTGAAATATTTAGAGAATATTTGTAACATCTTTTAGTTAATCAGTATTTAGCTGATTTGTCGGAGATATATTTCGGGATATGAATGTGACTCATTAAGTGCTATTGTAACTGTAGTTACTCTTATTTATTGCATAACTTGAGGTGTTATTTGACTCGGTCAGTCACCAAGACCGAGACTGGCTCATCCGGTACCGACCGGTACACTTGTCTCCCAGGCTCGAAGAGATGAAATTATGAAGATTTGTAAAATGGTCGTTGGGCTTCCCAAGGAGAGATGTGATTGTTGGGCATATTTAATATTTGTCAAAGATGTGACGTGTGCTTTCTTGAAAAACCACTGTTTGGTGAACATTGATCGGAGAGATCTAATGGTTGAGAATTAGTGACGTTTCAGATGTCGAATGGCATGAACCCTTGGATGATTGAACACTTAGAACATTTGCAATGTTTAAATCCTTGTCGAATGATAAAATTTCGATATTTGACTATGATTTCTTGTGATAATGTTTTGAACTTGGTAGACCAAGCCTTTTGCAATGTGTCTTTAATAAGTTGTAGTTAAAGCTCTAGCAATGCTTTTGAATCACCGAAATAGATGGTGTGGTCTTGACAAAGTATAATAGAATAATTTGGTCGAAGCCGTAATCAGAAATCAATGTAATTGGTAATGGTTGACCGAGCTTGTAAGTTTCCTAAAATAACTTGTAGTTATTGTAAACAATAGGAGATATGGCTAATGCTAAACCGACCATTTAAAGTAGAATTGAGGAATTCGATTGAAGTGAAAACTTCTATTTTAATCTGATCGCGTGAGACGATAGTAGGTAACATATCATAATTTCACTGGTCGAGGAGTTGACCTTGATGAATTCGGTTGGAGTAAAGATTTCGATTTTTTTTTCTGATCGCGTGAGGTGATAGTAATTTTACTTGGTCGAGGAGTTATCCTTGATGAATTCGTTGGAGTGAAAACTCCTATTATACTGATCATTTAAGACGAAAATAACTTGAGCTGGTTGAAGAGTTATTCTTGATGAACTCAATTGGCATGATACTCTTATTTTATTCTGGTGCGTAGGGCGATAATATTGTTATTTTGGTTGCGAGGCGATAATAATTTTGATTGCATGAGACCATAATAATAATTCCGATCACACGAGGTGATAATAATTTATTCTGATCACCCTTAACAATAATAATTTATTATATGTGTTATTTTCAGGAATCTCAACATATTTAAATGACGATAATCATAACAACAATTATATTTGTTATTTTTATTCATGAATATCAACAGATTTGGATGGTGATAATCATAACAGATTTTAAATAACAACAATTATATTTATTATTTTGATCCAGAAATCTCAATAAATTTAAATGATGATAATCATAACATATTTAAATAACAATAATTATATTTCTTATTTTCACAAATCTCAATAGATTTAAATGATGGTAATCATAAATTTTTTTAAATAACAACAATTATATTTATTATTTTCATTCAAGAATCTCAATAGATTTAAATGATGATAATTATAACAAATTTTAAATAACAAAAATTATATTTATTATTTTCATTGAGGAATCTCAACAGATTTAAATGATGATAATCATAACAAATTTTAAATAACAACAATTATATTTGTTATTTTCATTCATAAATCTCAACATATTTAAATGGTGATAATCATAACAGCTTTAAATAAAAACAATTATATTTTCTATTTTAAGGATAAATATTCAACATATTTAAATAACAACAATTGTTGTGTTGGAACAATAATAATTCTGATCGCATGAGGCGATAACAATTATTTTAGGATAAAATCTCAACATATTTAAATAACAACAATAATCTCAACAGATTTAAATCATAACACATTTAAATAACAACAATAATCTCAACATATTTAAATCATTAGAAAATTAAATAACAACAATAATCTCAACAGATTTAAATAACAACAATAATCTCAATAAATTTAAATCATAACAGATTTAAATAACAACAATAATTCTGGTAGCGCGGGACGATAATAATTCTGATGATGATAACCATAACAAATTTAAATAACAGTTATGTTAGTTATTTTCAGGATAAAATCTGAACATATTTAAATCATAACAGATTTAAATAACAACAATAATATCAATAGATTTAAATCATAACAAATTTAAATAACAACAGTAATCTCAACAGATTCAAATAACAACAATAATTTTGGTCGCACGGGCGATAATAATTTTGATGATGATAATCATAAAAATTTAAGTAACAACAATTATATTTGTTATTTTCATAATAAAATCTCAATAGATTTAAATCATAACATATTTAAATAATAACAATAATAATTTTAATCGCACAGGACAATAATGGTTCTGATGATAATAATCATAACAAATTTAAATAATAACAATTATATTTGTTATGTTTAGAAATCTCAACACATTTAAATGATGATTAATCATAACAAATTTAAATAACAACAATTGTATTTGTTATTTTCATAAATCTAAACAGATTTAAATGTTGATTAATCACAACAGATCTAAATAATAATTATTCAATCCTTTCCAATTAGGAGGAAGTTGTGTTTCTATGATTTGATTAGTAAAGAAGTGTCCTTTAGGTTCCAAAATAACAATGCGTTCTTGATTTTGTCATCTACCTTGTTGACATCATTTGCTTGCTTTGACTCTATCTCGACCCCATGGTGGACGCCAATTGTACCTGTATCGACAAAGATGGGCCTAGCTAGTACTTGAAACTGGTTGTACAATTCCTTGCTCCTTCCTTCAAGTCTCATCCTTTTGTTATTTGTGCTCAGTCGGTCGAAGGGGTACCTGCGATTGCACTCTAACGCTCAAGTCTGTGTTATGATTTAAGTGTATTATAGTAGAATGTGAAAAACGTACCTAAACCTCCATAGAGGGTTTTATTTATAGTGTTAGTGATGGGCCCTTGCCATGATAGGTTGGATATCAGTTATTGACTGATATGCATCGTGATCCCTTATTAATAGGTAGGTATATTGGTATATAGGTACATTGGAATATGTAGAGAATATTTGTAACATCTTTCAGTTAATCAATATCTAGCAGATTTGTCGGAGATATATTTCAGGATATGAATGTGACTCATTAAGTGCTACTGTAACTGTTGTTACTCTTATTTATTGCGTAACTTGAGGTGTTATTTGACTCGGTTGGTCGGTCACTAGGCTTGGGACTGACTCGTCTGATACCGACCGGTACAAATAATAATATATATTTTACTTCAAAAAGAGGCATCCAATAACCTAAATAAACTCTAATAAATTTAGACCACTTCTACAATTATATACATGTATTAATCCAATAATATATGAACGTTTTTTTTATCAGAAAAAAATGCATGATCGAGTATAGCTTATCGAAATACATTTATTACGTATATAAATGTAATTTTCGATTGATGTATAAATTTGTTTGATTTTCTTTTTTTTGTTATATTTTAATCAAATAAAAAGTCCACAAAATCAAATAAATAAAGGGCTGAAACATTGATAAAATTTATGAGCTAATAAGAAAGTTTCACATAATAACATTGTTCTTGTTCATCCAACAAAGTAATAAAGGTGCATTTGACTCCATAAGAGCGAATTAAAGGTGCATTTGTATAAATTTGTTTGATTTTCTTTTTTTTGTTATTTTTTAATCAAATAAAAAGTCCACAAAATCAAATAAATAAAGGGCTGAAACATTGATAAAATTTATGAGCTAATAAGAAAGTTTCACATAATAACATTGTTCTTGTTCATCCAACAAAGTAATAAAGGTGCATTTGACTCCATAAGAGCGAATTAAATGAAGCTCAAACTCTAATTCCAAACCTAAACACAAAGTCCAACAAATAATAGAAAAAGAGATAGAAATGGATTTATACTGTAGAACATGGGAGCTTTGATGTTTCAAATCTATAATGAAGGTTGAAGATGTGCTGTTTTTGGTTTGAGCTCAGTCTAGGTTGTTTAGAATTCTTGTAAAGATCATTCCTAGTCCCTTGCACAAGTTAGCTCAATCTATTTTAAAAGAGAAAAGTGTTTTTCTAAGCAAAGAGAAAAACAACCGGTTGAAACCACGAAATAATCGGTTGTTTGTCAGTTAGCTTGTGTTCCGTCCGGTTGACCTGGGACGTCTTCGTGCGCGACCTCAACCGTCAGCTAGGGACTCCTTCCCACTGGTTACCTGTGGATTCCTGCAAAGAAGGACAAAAAGGGCGCCCTAGCGGCCGTTTGCACTCCGACGCTCAAGTCAGCCAGCAAGAAACACCAAAAACTATGCACCTCCGTATCGGAGCACCGCGTATGACACTCTGAAGGTGGTAAAAAGGAAATTGTGTTTAGTGTATATTTTCTCCTTCTGGTCGAAATCCTTCCCTAGTCCCTTGTGCAAAACCTGAAGGCTCGAGCATGCAACTAGAGTGTTTCTGGAAAATTAGCCAAAAGTTCCAACCCTGTTTCCAACATTCTCAGCGCTATTTAAACTACCCAAGCATTTAAAGCGCCTTAAAGCGCTTTTAATCATAAAACGTAACGCACTCAATTAGCCCGTCTAATTAGAAATCGTAGCGCATTTAAGACGTTGAAACGCTTGGGAGCCTTTATAGTACCTTAAACGCTCGAAACAGAAACTGTATTAAATGACTTTTATTACCTGGTACCTGACTAAATGGTGTTTCCATTCTGACCTTGCCGTCGTACACGTGGAGGGCCTCACAGCGCCATGACCCCCCCTGGGACGTTTCTGCCCATCTGGGGACGTTTCTACGTGTGAGTCCTCCTGCTTGGGAGTGCTACTGCGCAAGGGGTGACTTTTTTGGGTGCCAACTCGTGCCCCCAATCATCTAGTCACTCACTTTGAGAGCGTATCTGCCTTCCTCTCGTACCCTGCGCCTGGCTACCCTGGGCGTGACCCTCCCCTTGAGTCGTATCAGTCCCAAAGGCGTCTCTGGGGCGGCAGGGGTACTTCACGAGTCGGGCTGCCCTACACTGGTGCTGTCACTCTGGCCTTGAAGCCACCTTGTCCTTTTCTTTATCACTACCCCGGATTATCGGGACCTAAGGCCTTCCCACGACGTCGCTCCCTCCATGGTCTTTCCTACCCATGGGTATCGGGGAACCGCACTGTGATTGCCTTGACTTAATGATATTTGATCTTGGCGAGGCCCTGGTTAGGCGACGCCTTCACCTAGGCGACGCCTTGTGTTGACTTTGACTCCAGGCGTTGACTTTGACCTTGACTTTGTCAACGCCCGATACGGGACGGTACACAAGCCCCCCAGTCTTAAGCCGAAGACTTGTCTTCAGCGCAAAGACTAAGGCCTCGCCCACGCCGTCCACGTGCCACCCTGATGACGTGTCATTCCCTGCTGACTCAACAATTCTCGAATTACTAACTAGCTTTGCTTTCTTCGATTTCGTCTCCCTCCACAGTCTTTCCTACCTGTGGGTATCGGGGAGGCGGCACTACTGATATTTGGGTTGGCGACGCCCGCAACGTCTCATGCTGGCGTCGCCTTGGGCGTCATCTTTAACTTGGCATTGACTTTGACCTTGGCCTTGGTCGACGCCTGAGGACAGCGAAGAGCTCAAGGTTTCGCCTGTGCCATCCACGTGGCGCTTCTTGTATGGCTGATGGGACGTTCAGTCATTCGACTTGGTCCTGACTCCTACTGTGCCCCTGACCCACTTTCGACGGCGCATCGTACCATTGGGCATTCTGTCGATACGACGTTTTCTGAGTTTAACCAGTGGTGCCAGGGCCATCCTTCCATGTTCTGCCACGTGGCTCGATCGTGCGGTGCATCCATTCGCGTCGTTTAGCGCTCTAACTGCAATACTTCCATTTGCGTCGTTTGGCGCTCTAACCGCTATATTTAATTCTTCAAAACTTTGAAACTGCCCTCATCATTTCTGCGCCTTTCGTAACCTACCTGCACCCTTTCTCCTCTCGCGAAGAGTTCTTACAGTGTTTGTTCCAACCAGCGTTTTACCCTTGCCAAAACTTCAAACCTCCCTGATTCTATTCAAGAATGTCGTCTCGTGCTACTCCCCCCAGGGTCAACCCCAAGGACCTGTATCCGTGGGCTTCGAGGGAGCTTCTTGACGAATGCTCCTGCTTACTCTCCACCAGGGCCATAAGGGAACACAAAGGGGATTCATGCTCCTATAATCACTGTGCCTTCGCGAGGAGGCACGACGACGACATTGTTGTGCTCCCTTGCACTCTAGGGGAGCCAGTATGCGGAGATGAACGGGCCAACGACGGGGTCCCCTTCTTTTACTTCTATCAGGTGGTTTTCAAAACCATTGGCGTGCACCTGCCCTTCTCCAGGTTCGAGAAGGAACTGCTGACGGAGATCAATGCCGCTCCGGCCCAGTTATACCCCAACAGCTGGGCTTTTGTCAAGGCCTTTGACATCCTTTTCGGGTTTCTGGGTTGTGTGCCCTCGGTTGACCTCTTTCTTCACTTCTTTGAGGTGAAGAGGCAAAGGCACAACCTCTAGGTAACTCTCAGTAACGTTCCTGGAAGAGTTCTCCTGACCCCTTTCCAGACCTCCTTTACTGCGTGGAAAGGCCGGTTCTTCAAGGTCTGCTGTTCCGATCTCGTTCCCTCTGCCCTGGATGGTTTTCCACTATACTGGGTGAGGGAGACGAGGGCCCTCAAATCCAAACCCTTCAAGAAGCTTGCCCCAAATGACCAGGTGGTTTGCCGGATTCTCGCTGAGGCGGGTGGGTTTGACTCCGCCACCTTGATCAGTTTGGAGTTCAACGCTGGAACTCTCGAAAAGTATATAGGTTTGAGTTACTGCCCTAGAAACTTCCGCCTTTATCGTTCTCTATCTAGGTGTGTTTTGCTTCAGGGTGTCTCTGACACGTTCATCTTCCTTGGTGCAGGATCGAAAATAAACCAAGAGCGGAGGACGCGACTTACCCGAGCTCTGCGGACTGAGAGTGGGGCTTCGTCTCCTTCCCGTGCTGACTCCGATGGCCACTGAAGAGTGGTTATTTTCGTGTTTTGCATGAGTTGTAATGTTTGCCCTATTCGCATTACCCCCATTTGTATCGAACACTGCTTGTAACATCAACTTTACTATACCATACTCGGTTTTTGCAATGCCGCTTTACTTTGCATACGTCTCATATATTGTGCGCTTTTTCTCCGTCATGTTTCTTAACGGCGCCTGCACTCAGGCGACACCTTTCTTCTTGGCGACGCCTTTCTTCTGGGCGACGCCTTCTCTCTTGGCGACGCCTTCTTTCTTGGCGACGCCCCTTTTACTAGCGACGCCTCACACTACTTCAAACGGAGAAAAATAAAGACTGAAAACCAAGGCACGGTTTTTTCTCAAACTTGTTTTTCTTTTATTTGGGTGACCTCATTAAAAAACCCCGGAAGGGGAAAAAGAGCGTCCCCTTTATCAAGACTGTTACATAGCTGCTTTACATAAGTCAACTAAAATAAAACTTCAGGTTGGCTGCATTCCAACTGCGCGGGATGGGACCTCCATCCAAGGTTTCTAGGCTGTATGAACCGTTGCCCTTAGCCTCGGTAACTCTGAAGGGTCCGGTCCACTTGGGAGATAGCTTATTCTCCAGCTCGTATGGGTGGGCCTTCCTCATCACTAGGTCGCCAATCTGAAACTGCCGCGGCTTCACCTTAGAGTTATATTGTCGCTCTACTCTCCTCTTTACCGCTTGGGCTTTTATTCTGGCCTCCTCCCTGGCTTCGTCTAGTAGATCCAGGTTTACCCGCCTTTCTTCGTTGGATTCTTCAACCACAAAGTTTTGAAAGCGTGGCGAGCTTTCATTTATTTCTACGGGGATCATCGCATCCGACCCGTACACTAAACTGAAACGCGTCTCCATGGTAGAGGATTGGGGCGTGGTGTGGTATGCCCATACGATCCTTGGTACTTCCTCCGCCCACGCCCCTTTGGCCTTCTCTAACCTTCTCTTTAACCCCCTCAGCAGAACTCTGTTTGTTGACTCCACTTGCCCGTTGGTCTGGGGGTGTTCGACTGATGCGAACACTTGCTTGATACCTACCTCAGCGCACAGATTTCTCAAATGCTGACTGGCAAACTGGGTCCCGTTATCGGATATCAAGAGCCTAGGTACGCAAAAGCGGCACACAATGTTCTTCCACACAAAGTGCTGTACCTTGTGCGCAGTAATCTATGCCACGGGCTCTGCCTCTATCCACTTGGTGAAGTACTCGATGGCCACGATCAAATACTTCATCTGCCTTATCGCCAGTGGGAACGGCCCCAGGATGTCAATTCCCCATGTATGAAAAGGCCACGGGCTATATATGGATCGCAGTTCTTCTGGCGGCGCATTGTGCCAGTAAGCGTGCTTTTGGCATTGCCTGCAGCGCTGGGCGTGTCGCGCGCAATCCTCTTTTACTGTTGGCTAGAAGAACCCTGCGCGTATTACCTTGGAGGCTAAGGACCTTCCCCCTATGTGGCTCCCGCAAATGCCTTCGTGGAGCTCCGCCATTATCTTGGTACACTCGTCGCCACTTACACACGTTAGGATCGGGTGAGTGAACCCTTGCCTGAACAACACTCCATCCACCAGAGTATATCTTGCAGCATTTCTTTTGACCTTCTTACCCTCTTCTGGCTTTACTGGGAGAGTCCCATCCGCCAGGTACCGTTTGTATGGCGTCATCCAGGTGTCTCCCTCGGCTAGGACACATACCTGCATTTGCCTTCCTTCTTCAGGAATGTCCGCGTACATGCTGATGCGGGGCGTCTTCAGCGTATCTTGGGTCAGAGAGCGATGATTCCTTGGACTCTCTCTTGATGTACAAATCTGGAGGACATTCACCCTGTTATCTTCCACAAATTTACGAGGAGCTTTGAGCGTCTCCTGGATCACTGTCCTCTGCCTACCCCCCTTGCCTGAGCTGGCCTGCTTGGCAAGCAGGTCAGCTCTGGCATTCTGCTCCCTTGGGACATGTATCAGCTCAAGAGCGTTAAATGCTCCCTTCAATAGTTGGACGTATCTTAGGTACGCCGCCATCTGTGGGTCCTTCGCCTGGAACTCACCCGACACCTGCCCCGTAATCAGCTGGGAATCGCTCTTCAGCAGGAGGTTCTGCGCGCCCATCTCCTTGGACAAGAGCATTCCTGCTATTAGGGCTTCGTATTCCGCCTGATTGTTACTTGCCTTGAAGGCGAAGCGCAGAGCTTGCTCAATCAGTACGCCGTTGGGTCCCTCCAAGACTATTCCCGCACCACTCCCTTGTTGGTTGGAAGAGCCATCAACTGAGAGCAGCCACTGCGAGCCCACTTCCACCTCTTGCTCACCTCCGGGCGAAAGTTCCGCTATAAAATCTGCGTACACTTGCCCTTTGATGGATCCTCTAGGCTCATACTGAATGTCGAATTCTGACAGCTCCACCGCCCAGTGCACCATTCTTCCCACCACGTCAGGCTTCTGCAGCACCTTCTGTATAGGGAGGTTTGTCATCACTACCACCGTAAAGCTGTGGAAGTAATGACGGAGCCTCCTGGCTGAAAACACCACCGCTAGCGCTTGGTATCTCGTCTCAGCGCCTTGTAATGCTTTGCGCACGAAGTAGATGGGCTTTTGACTCTGGTCCTACTCCTGGACTAACACAAAGCTGATAGCCCGCTCCGTTACCGTAAAATATAGCCGGAGGGGCACGCCTGTTACCGGTTTGCAGAGGACCGGTGGCGTCGCCAGGTACTCCTTTAACTTAATGAAAGCCGCTTCGCATTCGTCAGTCCATGCGAAGCGACTATTTCTCTTGAGGCACTGGAAATATGGGTGCCCATTCTCTCCCCCGGCGGAAACAAACCTTGAGAGTGCCGCCATCCGCCCTGTCAGTTGTTGCACTTCCTTTACCGACGTCGGGCTTCGCATGGCGATAATCGCTGCGCATTTGTCAGGGTTCGCTTCTATCCCGGCCTCTACCCCGAAGACACACTTCTCAGGGTTTAACTTGAGGCGGTACTTGGGTATTGTGACAAACAACTCCTCCAGGTCTGCCACGTGCTGTGCCCTATCCTGCGACGTCACCACTATGTCATCTACGTAGGCGTACACGTTCCTCCCTAGCATGGGCGCCAGGACCTTGTCCATTAACCTTTGGTATGTGGCGCCCGCGTTTTTCAGCCCAAAAGGCATCACCTTATAACAGTAACTGCAAGTCTCAGTCATGAATGCAGTTTTACTCTCATCTCTCGGGTGCATCTTGATCTAGTTGTACCCCGAGAATGCGTCCAGGAAGCTCAGCACCTTGCTGCCGGATGCACTATCCACCAATGCGTCGATGCTGGGCAGTGGGTACGAGTCCTTCGGGCACGCCTTATTCAAGTCCGTGAAGTCCACGCACATCCTCCACTTTCCATTCGCCTTTTTCACCAAGACGACGTTGGCCAGCCACTCGGGGTATTGAATCTCCCTAACGTGGCCAACACTCAACAGCTTCTGCGTTTCATCGTTTACCACCTGTTGTCTCTCCTCATTAAACTTTCTCCTTCTTTGGCGCACTGGGCGGACCGTGGCATCCATGCTGAGGTGATGACACAGGAAATCAGGGTCGATACCAGGCATGTCCGAGGCGGACCATGCGAAGGCATCCAGGTGGCGCGAAATCACTTCTGCCACCCCTTCCTCTTCTTCTGGGCTCAGCAAACTTCCCAACTTAAACGTTTTGCCGCCAATCTCCCTCTCCACGACGTTAGCCGCCGGTTGTTCCCTGCTATCATCCTAGACAGGCGCCGCCTCTTCCACGGGCACCGCGTCGCCAGGTCCTTCCTCCATGGGTGCATCTGTTTCTGGCGTCGCCCTCGCGGGTATGGCCTCGTTAGGCGTCGACGCCGCGGGCGTCGCCTCAAACATCGTCGTGTCTGCACACGGCGGACGCTCATACACCATGAACACGCCTCTCTTCGTTTTCAGGCTGTTCTCATAGCATTTCCTTGCCTCCTCTTGATCTGACTTGATGACTATCACCCTGCCACTGAGGTCCGGCAGCTTCATCTTCATATGGCGCGTGGAGGCTACTGCGTTCAACCGGTTCAACGCCGGCCTGCCCAACAAGATGTTGTAAGCGGAGTTGGCGTTCACGACCAAGTACCGGATGCTTTCGGTACGCGAGGCCTCTCCGTCCGCGAATGAAGTCCTCAATTCCAGGTAGCCTCGGACTTCCACCTGGTTATCCGCAAACCCATACAGGCATCCTGTGTAGGGCCTCAAAAGGTCGGGGGATAACCGCAACTTATTGAATGTCGACCAGAACATGACGTCTGCTGAACTTCCCTGGTCGACAAGAACTCTATGCACCTTTCTCCCAGCTGTGACAACTGAAATGACCACGGGGTCATTGTCGTGCGGCACCACGTCTCGGAGATCCCCTCTCGTGAATACGAGGTCCGAGTCCCACGGCTCACCCGAGATTCTTTCTTCGATTGAGTTGACCCCCCTCGCGTATTTCTTTCGCTGGGAGGCGGTGGGTCCTCTGCCGGAAAATCCTCCAGCTATGGTATGGACCTCGCCGAGAACCGGCGTCTCGTGTGCTTGTTCTTCCGCTGGCGGCGGCAAGGTGGCGGTCGTTATGGGTTCTGCGACATAATCCTTCAAAAACCCGGTTCTCACCAGCTCATCCAGCTGGTAACCCAACGACAGGCAGTTATCAATATGGTGACCGAAAGCCTCGTAGAACTCACACCAAGAGTCTTTCCGAGGCCCCAACACCTTATCGGACTTCGCCGGTCGCCTCAATCTCTCAGCTATATTAGGCACGGCGATCAGGTCCTTCAAATCCACCACAAAATTGTATCTCGCCGGCCTCGTTCTTTCTCTGGCCGGGCGATCGCCTCCTGCTGGACCCCGGGGCTGGGGCTTTCTGGCCTCGTAGGGGCGTCTCCCATCTGGTTTCTTCCGTCCCGTCGTGGTCTTATTGACCCTGGCGGGTTGAGCACGCGCCGGTCCCCTTGGGCGTGAGGGTACGACGCTGGTGCGCTTCACGCACACCTCTCCTTCAGAAGCGATATGTTCTACCGCCCGACGCCGCAGTTCAGCAAAAGTCCTAGGGCGGTTGCGAATGATTGATTCTCCAAAAGGACCGGGGCATACGCCTTTCACGAACGCGTACACAATCATAGGTTCCTCTGTCCTACCAACCTTTACCACCTGGGCCCCAAAGCGATTGATGTATTCCTTTAGGGTTTCTCCTTGATACTGTTTCACATCAAACAAATCGTAGGAGACCGGCGGCGGGGCCTTGTTTGCTAGGTATTGTTCCCTGAACAATCGCGACAGTTGTCGGAAAGAGGTGATATGACCGTCCGGGAGGCTGATGAACTAGTCCATAGCCATCCCAGTCAAGGTGCTAATAAAGAGCTTGCACTTGGCAGCGTCAGAGCCGCCTACCAGGACCATCTGTGTGTGAAATGCAGCGAGGTGCATCTCAGGGTCCTCCATCCCGGTAAAGATCACCTTGGGCCTCGTAAACGTGTTCGGGATCACTGCATCCAGAATCTTCTGCGAGAAGGGAGTGGAAAACTCCCTTGGCGGGGAGTGGTTCTCCATCTCGTCATGTTCACGTTGCCCCCGATTACTTCGCAGACCCCGGCGCAACTCCTCATTTACACGACAGAGCTCTTCATTCCTCTCATGCGAAGCTTCGAGATCTGCTTGCATGCGTTCCTGTTCCAGCTTCGACTCCGCCATATCCTCCTGCAGCCCCCGCATTATCTCCAGGACCTGTTGCATGGATAGTTCTGCTGGGGCCGCGCGTGCAGTACCCCGTCTTGTGGTGGTCATTGTCACGGTCTCTCCAAACTTCCTCCAACATTACTACAACTTGGTAGATCTTCTCGAACTTGTGATGGGACTGATGTTTTATATCGGCCCCACGGTGGGCACCAAATGTTCCGTCCGGTTGACCTGGGACGTCTTCGTGCGCGACCTCAACCGTCAGCTAGGGACTCCTTCCCACTGGTTACCTGTGGATTCCTGCAAAGAAGGACAAAAAGGGCGCCCTAGCGGCCGTTTGCACTCCGACGCTCTAGTCAGCCAGCAAGAAACACCAAAAACTATGCACCTCCATATCGGAGCATCGCGTATGGCACTCTGAAGGTGGTAAAAAGGAAACTGTGTTTAGTGTATATTTTCTCCTTCTGGCCGAAATCCTTCCCTAGTCCCTTGTGCAAAACCTCAAGGCTCGAGCAAGCAACTAGAGTGTTTCTGGAAAATTAGCCAAAAGTTCCAACCCTGTTTCCAACATTCTCAGCGCTATTTAAACTACCCAAGCATTTAAAGCGCCTTAAAGCCCTTTTAATCATAAAACGTAACGCACTCAATTAGCGCGTCTAATTAGAAAACGTAGCGCATTTAAGACGTTGAAACGCTTGGGAGCCTTTATAGTACCTTAAACGCTCGAAACAGAAACTGTATTAAATGACTTTAATTACCTGGTACCTGACTAAATGGTGTTTCCATTCTGACCTGGCCGTCGTACACGTGGAGGGCCTCACAGCGCCATAACCCCACCTGGGGACGTTTCTGCCCATCTGGGGACGTTTCTACGTGTGAGTCCTCCTGCTTGGGAGTGCTACTGCGCAAGGGGTGACTTTTTTGGGTGCCAACTCGTGCCCCCAATCATCTAGTCACTCACTTTGAGAGCGTATCTGCCTTCCTCTCGTACCCTGCGCCTGGCTACCCTGGGCGTGACCCTCCCCTTGAGTCGTATCTGTCCCGAAGGCGTCTCTGGGGCGGCAGGGGTACTTCACGAGTCGGGCTGCCCTACACTGGTGCTGTCACTATGGCCTTGAAGCCACTTTTTCCTTCTCTTTATCACTACCCCGGATTATCGGGACCTAAGGCCTTCCCACGGCGTCGCTCCCTCCATGGTCTTTCCTATCCATGGGTATCGGGGAACCGCACTGTGATTGCCTTGACTTAATGATATTTGATCTTGGCGACGCCCTGGTTAGGCGACGCCTTCACCTAGGCGACGCCTTGCCTTGGCGACGCCTTGTGTTGACTTTGACTCCAGGCGTTGACTTTGACCTTGACTTTGTCAACGCCCGGATACGGGACGGTACAGCTTGTTTGAAGGTTTTAAAACTGTTTTTTACTTGGTTAAATAACTGCCTAACCAATTCAACTGGTTAAAAAGACTTTTCAACCGGTTGATTATCACATTTTATAATAGGTTTATGAAAACCTGTTAATCTGTTTTGCAAGTGAATCAAAACTGTTTTGGCTCATAATTGCTGCCTAGAACGACTAGTTTTGAGAGCTATAAATATGACGTTTCTTTTAAAACAAAATACAAAAGTTAGATATCAAATTTAGTGAGATTGACATTGATTTTGAGAAAAGTTTTTCAAAGGTTTGCAAGATTGCTAAGTAGCTGTGCACTGGTTCAAGGTCTGATCATAGGAGCTCTGTGATTCCTGTAAACTCAGGTGCAATCTGTTCCTTTCATGATTCTTCTATTTGTTCTTTTATAAACTTGTAAAGTGTGTGGAAATCCTATAAAGTTAGAGGGTGTTCTAACTAAGGGTGTGTATAGCAAAGAGGGTGAGTGGTTCTTGTGGTATCAAGATCACCTCTTTGTGGTTGTGTGAATTGTAATCTGTGAATGGTTACTAGTGGAACCCAGTGGTTGTTCTGGAAACAGGATGTAGCTCAAGGTTGAGTGAACCTGTATAAATTTGCTGAGTAATCTCTCTCTCTCACTCCTTATAAACTGTTTGTTTTAATTATGCTTTTGCTGCTGCCATAATCAACCGGTTAAAATGAAGTTTCAACTTATTGAAATTCTGCAAACAGTTTCTTTTACATTGTTTGATTGTCTTCCTTGATTGCTTAACCTTTGATTTGTGATAAAGCTTCATTCTTATTCAATCTTTGCAAAAATCTTTGGATAAACAATTGATGATAATTCAAAAGATGTTATTAATAGGAGGAATGAATAAGGGCCAAAACATCTAAAGTTCTTCTTATTAGTCTTTCAAAAGATGAGGCCCAAGCCCAAGAAGGCCAAGCCCAAGAAGCCCGAGCCCAACCATGAGGAGCAAGGCCAAGGCTTTAGGAGATGAGCATCATTGGATGTCTCTATTTGTAATTTCCTTTTGTATAGTTTTTTAGTAGAACATTAAAGGAAGGTGTAGATATTAAAATAAGGGGTGCCAATGTATAAAGATAGGTCACAACTTCCATGTGACATAAAGAGTAGGTGTAGGTGTAGTTTTTTGGAGGTACCAAAGTAGAAAAAGGTCACACCTTCCATGTGA
Source organism: Phaseolus vulgaris (assembly GCF_000499845.2). Taxonomy (NCBI): domain Eukaryota; kingdom Viridiplantae; phylum Streptophyta; class Magnoliopsida; order Fabales; family Fabaceae; genus Phaseolus; species Phaseolus vulgaris. Next base: position 28,579,355 of record NC_023755.2, on the reverse strand, counting down.
CTCAAGATTGGCTCCAAATTTGAATTACAATCAGAAGGGAATTTTGAATTTGTTTCACTTTCATTTCAGCCCTCTAAAACTATAAATAGAGGTGCTTTGTCATTGTAAAATAAGATTGAAATAGAAGTAAAGTTACTATACTCAAATTGTGAGTGAATTTTGTGAGACTTGTTCTCCTCTTCCTAGTCTCATCTTGTGAGTTTTGGGAGCTCTCAAGTGGCGACAAATCTGCACTTATCTTGGATCATCACCTCCAAGTGGCGTGTCCATTCCCAATCCATGGCTACAACCACATAAGTTTCATCTTCTTTCATCTTCCATAGTCATTTCAATCGGTAGTTTTGATTCTATGCCTTGTTCTTCAATTTTAATCGGTTCTTTTATCTCAATTTGTGTTTCTATTCGGTAATTCTTCAATTTTGTTGTGTTTTTTTGTGTTCTTTCTATATCAATTGTGGTGTACAAGGATATAACACTCATATTTGAGTTTGGTTCATCATTTTGGAAGGCATTGTCTCCATTGATGATTCCTTAAGCTTCCTTGAGTTCAATTCTGTTTTAGCATTATGCTTTGGTGATTTAATTTCGGTTCAGTTCTGTTCTTTGCTTATTGATCCTGCCGGTTGACCTAGCGCAAGAGCGTTGCCTCGTCAAGATCTTCCTCACCAGCTTGACACTGCGTGCTCTTCAAGTCCACACCACAGATAGTCTCCCTGCGAACCTGAAAACACAAGATGGCGCCTTTGCGGCCGGTGGCGCTCCGACGCTCAAGTCAGTAACAAGAACACCCAAAAACTGAGAGAAAACTATACTCTGTAGAACCGTACTAAAGTGCACTCAACCCAAAACAATGAGCCGTAATGAAAAACGTACCCCTGCAAATTCTGTTAAGTTTACCTTTATAACTAGGTTTTTTTTTCTCTCCAGGCAGTTACGCTTTGGACGCGTGGCTCGCATCCAACACCCTGCACGTGTCACCATCTGGGCTGGGGTAGCAGGTAGTACCCAGCCCTACACGTGTCACCATCTGAGCTAGGATAACTCGAGCGTCACTCCTATGTAGCATCCAACCCTACAGGTGTCATCATCTGGGTTGGAGTAACAGGTAGCATCCAACCCTACACGTGTCATCATCTGGGTTGGGGTAACTTGAGCGTCTTTTCTGTGTAGTAACCAGTCGCGCGGCCAAGTCTCCTATTCAAGGAGTAATCTAGCACGTAATACGCTGCGAAACACCACCTTACAAGGCGAGTATCGGATGCAACAAAGTGCACCATCTCTGTGATATCGCTTGTCGCAAGTGCCACTCTCCTTATTGCTACGCCATGCATGTTCTAACTGAGGAAACCTTGCCACCAACGAATGTCCACTCTGGGAATCCTGTCGTTGATGAGCAAGGTGTTCCCTCCAACCCACTCGACCTTCACGCCCCATGCTGGCGCAACAATCATCTTACTGAACTTACACGCTTGAAATTACTCTTCTGAGCCTCCAACAACTTTAACTAAGTTTACTGGGAGATCCGGCGATGTGCTCCTTGTGGCGATGTCAGACCACCTGATCTTCCATTATCTCATACGTCGATGACACACAAACCCGGCGACAACCGACTATGTACACTGTAGAACGCCACTTCCACGAATCGGCGACTATGCTCACTTCTGAACCATTCATCTTTCTCTTGTCCACGTGTTTTGTTGAGCACGCCCCACACAGTCACGTGCTAGACACATTATCACACCCGATAACCTTGTCGGTACACAAGCCCCCAGTCTTGAGCTGCGGCTTGTTCAACGAAAAGACTAAAGGGTTGAATTTTCGGCGACCTACGTGGCCTTGCGCGTTGGCGCTCATACTGTTCACTGATTTGATACTTCACCAACCCCTTCGATCATACGACACGTGGACTTATCAACGACCATTATTCATTGCCGTTTGTGCTTCTCGCAACGTTCGAAACTCTTAAAAACTTCGCGCCACTTCACTGTTTCATTATCTTCTTCCTCACTCCAAACTCCCGAAACGCTTCAGCGAACGCTTCGTCTCCTTCAATCACCATCTTTCTGAACACTCTTCTGATCATCAAAAGGTAACTTTTTTATCACTCTCACTGATATTTGCTGCATTTTAATCGGTTTGCATCATCCATTAGCTGTCTGCAGCACTTGGTCGTGAACGCCAGCTCCGCTTACAACATCTTGTTGGGAAGGCCGGCGTTGAACCGGTTGAACGCAGTAGCCTCCACGCGCCATATGAAGATGAAGCTGCCGGACCTCAGTGGCAGGGTGATAGTCATCAAGTCAGATCAAGAGGAGGCAAGGAAATGCTATGAGAACAGCCTGAAAACGAAGAGAGGCGTGTTCATGGTGTATGAGCGTCCGCCGTCTGCAGCATACGTTGTGGGATGTTTTCTTTGCTTCGCTTTTTCCTGCGTTTAGGGTTTCTAGCCTTTCTCTGCGAGCCCCCTTGTCCTCTCTGTCTTCTCCTTTTCTGTTGGGTCCCTCTGTTTTCAAACTCTCATCTCTTCCCTTTTCATTTTCTTTGCAGCTCTTCTGATGGCTCGCTCCAAAGTCACTCCAAACCCTCATCCATCTCCTAAAACCCCTCCGACGAAAACTCGTAGGGCCAACCCTTCTTCCTCTCGCAATCCTCCAAGGGATCCTAATGTCCCTTCGAGCCAGGTCGTGAGGCCTGCGTCTTCTCGACCCAACCAACCACAACCAAACCCACCTCACACCAGCACGGTCGTGAGACCCCTCCCAGACTATAAGCAACTGTACCCTTGGGCCACTTCAGCTTTGCTGGGTGAGACCTCCTCCATTAACACCGACGTCGACATCCTCTGCCTCAAGAAAGATGATCAAGCTCACCTTTCTTTCAGCAAAGAACACGACCACAAGGTGTCCATTCGTCCTTGTCCTCCCGGAGAACCCTTTTGCACTGACAACCGGGGAAGCGACGGCGAACCCTTTTGCTTTGTCTACGCCACAATGTTCAAGAAAGTCAAGCTCCGCTTCCCCTTCACTCGCTTTGAGAGGGAGATTTTGACTGAGCTAGACATAGCCCCCGCCCAGCTTCATCCCAACGGCTGGGCGTTCGTCAGGGCATACCAAATCATCTGTGCGCACTTGGGGCATCCAGCTTCGGTGGACGTGTTCCTTTACCTGTTCGAGGTCAAGAACCCAGGCGATCGTCTATGGGTCAGCCTCAATGGGGTTGCTGGGAGGTCCATCCTCTCCATCTTCCAGCAATCCTATAAAGACTGGAAAGGGAAGTTCGTGCGCGTCTGCTGCAACGACCAAGACCCCACTCTCTTCGACGGATTTCCCTTGTATTGGGTGAACAAGGGAAAGAAAGAGACTAGCTTCAGGAGGGCTAGGGGTCAGAGAAGATGGGGGAGCTCGACAAAGACTTGTGCAACTTCTGGAAAGGAGTTGCCTCTCCAACGTGACTTTGGCCACCTCTTCCATCATCGCCTATGAGTTCCATGAAGGTCAACTAGACGTTCACATAGGTTCGTCTTTAAGTCCTACCTCCAAGTCTCCTTAGCTTGAATTCGCACTCCCCTATCTTTTACATTGATGTTGTCGTTCTGATTTGCGCATAGTCTTAACTAGTTATTCCATGCATTGACTTACACTGCTTACTTTCTTGTGCATTATCAACTGCTTGAATTGGACTAGTTCTTGATTGTTGGCTTCTTTGTGCAGATATGATGCTGGGGAAAGGGAGGATGGCTGAGCTGCGCTCCATAGCCAAACTCCACAATCTGGCGGCGGGCTCTCAAACCGTCCCAAACTCTGTTGTAGAGATCGCCGCTGCCCAAGGCAACTCTCCGCCAGTTGGCCCGTCCAACGCCGCTGCTCTTCCTGCCCCTGAACGGAAGAAATTACTACCCAAAAGGGCTAAGAGGAAGGCCCCCAGGGTTGTATCGGACGATGAAGCAGATGAAAGCACTGAGGACGGGCTGATCTGCAAGAGAAAGTGGGGAGCTGCAACTGAACCACCAGCAACTGAGGGCGCCCTTCCTGACTATATCGAGAACCCCCCCCCCCAGCGCCTCCACGCCTTTCGAGTTCGCTGGGGATGTTCTTGCTTCAAACGCCTCGGCTGCAGAAGCTGCACCTGAACAGCTTGCTGATACGCAAGCTTCCTCTCAAGCTGCAACAGAACTCCTCGCCTCACCACCACGCCTCGAGGCTCCCCTCGCCATCCAACCTTGCGAGGGTGGTGGTGAACGCCAACCTTCACCTCCTCCCTCAACTCCAGTCCTTCCAGCTCCTCTCCAGGAGGCCTTGAAGTCTTTCATTGCGCGCCTGAACGCCATGATCGACGAGTGTCTTCCTCAAATCGTCGGTGAAGGGCTAAAAGACTCCTTGGACAAGTTCGAACTCGATAACCGCGTCCATCAGGAGCTGGCGAGCACCGCGAGAGCCGATGCTGAGAAAGTTAAGTGCGACATGATGATGCAAGGCTTAGAGTTGTCGCGGGTGGAAAATGCTCTCAACGAAGAGCTCCGAAGTTTGCGTAAGGACAAGACTGAACTGCGCCGAAAACTACACGAAAAACTTCAGGACACCGTCGAGTTGGAGGGCAAGCTCGTCCCTATGAGTGAGAAAATTGCAGAGCTGGAGGAGGCCTAAAAAACCGACGCCGAAAAGATGGCCAAGCTGGAGAAGAGGTCGACCGAGAGGGAAACCTTTATGGGGAAAGTTGAACAAGATCAGGACGAGGCCTCCAAAAAGCTGAGCGAAACTGCTGCTGAGCTTGCCCAAGTTCGCGAAGAGAACAGCGGCTTCAAGAAGAAGGTCGACAAGCTCGAGCTTGAAATTACCCAGGTTCGTGAAGAGAACAGTGGGTTCAAGACGAAGATCGACGAGCTTCAGCTTGAAGCTGCCCAAGTTCTCACCTCCGGCTTTGGAGTGGCTTTGGAGCAGTTCGCTTGCAAATTTCCCGATCTTGACCTCTCCGAGTTTTCGATGTACAACGAAGTGGTGGATGGCAAGATCATGCCTCCGACTTAACTGCTGCTCCCATCTGCCACTTCAACTTTACCACCTTTGAAACTATTGTATTTAATTTTGATTTGAATGTAATAACTTTCATCCTACTCAAACTGTTTGATATACATGCGTATATATATATATGGCTTCTAATTTTATCTGTTGTGCGATCACCTGGTATGACTGGCTGGTTTTTCCTCAACCCAATGTACTTCGCACAAATTGGTACTTAATTCTTTGGAAATCACCTTAACTTAAACAAACTGTTAGTCTATAGCAATAACGTTTAACGCGAAATCACTTACTTGGCAGTAGGGGCGTAGGTCGATCTTAGTATCTGAAATATCGCTCGCCCGATCTGCCAAAGGACAAGCGCATTTCTACGTTACCGCCCAAAACTTCGCTGATCTGGCTCTCGCCGTGTAATCCTCTTTCTATTTCAATCTCAAAGCCATGGGCTTTTGGCGACGCCATTTTCCTTTTAACTGAAAACGTTCCCTGCGGGGCCACCTCATGACTTCATCTTTGCTCATCTGGAAGGAGAGCTGCCTTTTGGATCTCTCTCTACCTTCCCCGAGTCTTTAACCTGAGATAGCTTAAATCATTGTCCCCTCATCTGGGGGTAGAGCCGCCTTTCGGATCCTTCTCTACCTCTCTGAGTTTTAGAACAATGATTTAAGTGGTGAGGTGTCCTCTGCGAACCTTCTCCAGCCACCCTTTAACTTCTTTTTTAGCTGGTCTTACTAGGTCAATATTGATGTTTCACTCAAGGGAAAAGGCGTTTTCATCAACCCTTCTTTCCTATACTTAAGATCATTAACACCCCTGACTTTTCAGCTTCATCTTGCCTGAACGCACTCGAGGGTGAGAAGGGCTTTTCCTGATGCCTCAACTTGCCCAGGGGTTACATCTCCTCCTCCCCCGGATGCACTGAGGGCTTTCAACTTGCCTCAATTTGCTTACGCAAAGAGGTCTTGTAATCTGCTCTTGCCTGTACTCGCTCAGGGCGAGGAGGACTTGAATCTTTTCTCGCCTACACTCGCTCGAGGCGAGGAGGTCTTTTTAATCTCTTCTCGCCTACACTCGCTCGAGGCGAGGAGGTCTTTTTAATCTCTTCTCGCCTACACTCGCTCGAGGCGAGGAGGTCTTTTTAATCTCTTCTCGCCTACACTCGCTCGAGGCGAGGAAGGTCTTTTTAATCTCTTTCTCGCCTACACTCGCTCAAGGCGAGGAGGTCTTTTTGATCTTTTTCTTGCCTACACTCGCTCGAGGCGAGGAGGTCTTTTTTATCTCTTTCTCGCCTACACTCGCTCGAGGCGAGGAAGTCTTTTTAGTCTCTTCTCGCCAGATGGCGATCAAAATTTTTTTATACTTGTGCCTCCGATGGCCGGGTGGCGGTGAGGACTTAAAAAACTTTATTCCTGTGCCTCCGATCGCCATGTGGCGATGAGGACTTAAAACTTTAACTTGCACCTCCGATCGCCGGGTGGCGATGAGGGTTTAGAACTTCATACTTTAAAAACTTTGTACTGGATGCATGCGATTTGAATTCACCATTGTCTAAAACTACACAACGGCGATAAAGTCTCTTTCCGAAAACTTAAAAAACGATGAGCATGCAAACTTAATAACTGGGAAACTTCGATAGACTTCAAAACCTTTTTTATTGGGTGGCCTCGTTAAAAACCCTCCTTAGGGAAAAAAGAGTGCCCCCTGAAAAACTGTTTAAACTGAAACATCTTAAACTGTTCGAGTTAATTGCTACTTACAATGCCTTAACTGTCTTGTCCACTTGGGTGACAATTTGTTCTCCATCTCGTACTGGTGGGCCTTCCTCATCACTAGGTCGCCATCTCTGAATTGCCTTGGCCTTATTCTAGAGTTGTACTTGCGTTCAACTCTTCTCTTCACTGCTTCGGCCTTCACCCATGCTTCCTCCCTGACCTCATCCAGCAAATCCAAGTTCATCCTCCTTTCTTCGTTCGAGTCTTCCGCCACGAAGTTTTGGAATCTCGGCGAGCTTTCCTGGGTTTCGACTGGAATCATTGCATCACACCCATACACAAAACTAAACGGGGTTTCGTGGGTTCCCGATTGCTCGGTGGTGTGATATGCCCATACTATGTGGGGAACTTCCTCAACCCAAAACCCCTTGGCCTTCTCCAACCTCCTCTTCAAGCCTCTCAGCAAAACCCGATTGGCTGACTCCACTTGCCCATTCGTTTGTGGGTGCTCCACAGAAGCAAACACCTGCTGTATTCCAACATCCCCACACAATTTCTTCAATAGGTGACTTGCAAATTGAGTCCCATTATCTGATACCAAACGCTTGGGCACACCAAACCGACACACAATATTCTTCCACACGAAACTCTGGATCTTGTGTGCGGTGATATGGGCTACTGGTTCTGCTTCAATCCACTTTGTGAAGTACTCGATCGCGACAACCAAATACTTCATTTGCCTGATCGCCAATGGAAAGGGTCCCAGAATATCGATTCCCCACGTATGGAACGGCCAGGGGCTGTAAATCTATTTTAGCTCCTTTAAGGGCGCCTTGTGCCAATCGGCGTGCTCCTGGCATTGCTTGCAACACTGGGCATATTTCTTGCAATCTTCCCTCATTGTGGGCCAGTAATAACCTGCACGGAGGGTTCTTGTTGCCAAAGCTCGACCCCCGATGTGACTCCTACAGATCCCCTCGTGGAGCTCAGCCATGATTCTCACGCACTTCTCTCCGTGTACACATACCAGAAGAGGGTGCGTAAACCCAAACCTGTACAACTCGCCATCGATGAGGGTGAACCGGCTGGAGTTCTTCTTTATCTTTTTGGCCTCTGTCGAGTCCATTGGGAGCACGCCATCCGCCATGTAGCGCTAGTAGGGCGTTGTCCATGTATCTGGCTTATGGATAGCGCAAACTTGCGTCATCTTCGTCGCTCCCGCTGGATGTGCCCTAAATCTTGGCGTCCTCAAAGTCTCCTGAGTCAAGGATCTATGACTCCTCGCCGTCCTTTCCATTGACTTGCATACTTGAAGAACCTGGTGATCTGCCACAAACGCTCGAGGTGTTTTCAAAGTTTCTTGTATAACGGTCCTCTGTCTGCCCCCCTAGCCCGAACTGGCGAGCTTGGCCAGCAAGTCAGCTCGGGCATTTTGCTCTCTTGGCACGTGCACCACCTCAAACAAAACAAAGGACCTACTTAACTCTTTCACATACTCCAGGTAAGCTGCCATCTGCGGATCTTTGGTCTGAAACTCGCCGGTCACCTGCCCAGTGACCAACAACGAATCACTCTTGGCCATCAGTACCTTTGCTCCCATCTCCTTTGCCAACAGAATACCGGCGATCAAAGCCTCATACTCCGCTTGATTGTTGCTGGCTTTAAAGGCGAACCTCAGAGATTGCTCTATCAACATATCGTTAGGTCCCTCCAAAATAACTCCAGCCCCGCTACCCAGTTGGTTAGACGACCCATCCACCGAGAGCACCCAACGAAAATCATCCCCGGCGTTCTGCGCTGTTTCAGAAGATAGCTCGACCACAAAGTCAGCGAAGATTTGCCCCTTGATCAGTCCCCGGAGCTCATTTCACCATCCTCCCAGCTACATCCGGTTTCTTCAAAACCTTCTGGATGGGTAAGTCAGTCATTACCAACACTGTAAAGCTCTGGAAGTAATGGTGCAGCCTCCTCGCCGAAAATACAATCGCCAGCGCTGCCTTCTCTAAGGCCTGATATCTCACCTCTGGGCCCTGCAACACCTTGCTAACAAAATAGATGGGTTTTTGGACCTGATCTTGATCCTGGACGAGCACCGCACTTATCGCCCTCTCAGTTATGGCAAAATATAACTTGAGGGGCGTTGCCACTTGAGGTTTGCATAAAACCGGCGGGCTCGCCAAGTATTCTTTGAGCTTCACAAAAGCTTCTTCACACTCCTTCGTCCAGGCAAATTTGTTATTCCTCTTCAAGCACTGGAAGTATGGGTGACCCTTCTCTCCACTGGCAGATACGAATCGGGACAGAGCGGCCATCCGTCCCGTGAGCTGCTGCACCTCCTTCACAGTGGCAGGACTCCTCATTGCCAGAATGGCGGCACATTTGTCGGGGTTTTCCTCGATTCCCCTCTTCGACAAGAGAAATCCCAGAAATTTCCCTGCCTCCACGCCGAAAATACACTTCTCAGGATTCAGTTTCAGCTTGTACCTGGCTATTGTAACGAACAACTCTTCCAGATCAGTGACGTGCCTGCTCTTTTCCAGAGATGTTACGACCATGTCGTCAACATATGCCTGCACATTCCTCCCGAGCATAGGGGCGAGCACCTTGTCCATTAGCCTCTGGTACGTGGCCCCCGCATTCTTCAGCCCGAAGGGCATCACCTTGTAGCAATAGCATGACCTTTTTGTCATGAAAGTAGTCTTCTCCTCATCCATGGGATGCATTTTAATCTGATTGTATCCTGAGAAGGCATCCAAGAAGCTGAGCAACTTACACCCTGACGCACTGTCTACCAGGGCATCTATACTTGGCAAAGGATAAGAATCCTTTGGACAGGCCTTATTTAGATCTGTGAAGTCAACACACATCTGCCATTTACCACTGCTCTTCTTGACCAGAATGACGTTGGCGAGCCATTCTGGATATTGGATCTCCCTTATATAGCCTGCTGCAAGGAGTTTCTGCGTTTCGTCCTTGATTGCCTGTCTCTTTTCCTCGTTTAACTTTCTCCTTCTCTGGCGGATTGGTCTGACCTAGGGATCCATTGCTAAACGATGGCACAAGAAATCGGGGTCAATCCCCGGCATGTCTGAAGCAGACCATGCAAACGCGTTTAGGTGTCTACTTATTACCTTGGCGATCTGGTCTTGTGTCTCGCTGTCTAAGGTTTTCCCCAGTTTAAACGTCCTGCCGTTGATCTTCTTCTCAAGCCACTCCTCGACCGGTTGAGGCCTCTTCTCGCTGGCGATCAGCGCTCTTGCAATACCTGACTCCCTGGCGATCTCCGGGCAGTTTCTCTCTTCCTCCACCAGAGCGGCGCTCTCGGACCTCGCCTCGACATCCTCCATTTGCAAGTGTGATACTCTTGGTTGTGAAAATTGCGAAAATCTTGAAAATAAGGTCCATTATCTTAAAACTGTGGATAAGATGTCTAAAGGTCAATCCAATTTTGAGAATGTCTTGGCATCTCAAAACTTTGTTTTTGGAAAAGCTGGATTAGGTTTTAATCCACAAAACAAGCAAGATAGATTTTCAAAATCATTTTCGAAAATGCCAGAAAAACAATCGATCGAACCATCGAAACAACCGATTGTTACATGCTTTTACTGCATGAAAAGAGGCCATTCTGTGAGGTTCTGTAAAATCAGAAAATATGTTGTTCCTAAGGGTCTTATGAAGTGGATTCCTAAGGGTAATAAAGCTTTAATTGATGACTGTAAACCAAATGGACCCACATTCATAAGGGGACCAAATCTTTGTACTTGAAAATCTTTTTTGTAGGAAATCTTGGAGGAAAGCAAGCAACAATGGTACTTGGATAGGGGATGTTCCAAGCACATGACAGGAGATAGATCAAAGTTCCTGAGCATCTTCTTTAAGCAAGAAGGATATGTCACCTATGGGGACAACAACAAAGGAAGGATTCTTGGGAGAGGATCCAAAGGAGACAAAGACATCTTGGTCATCCATGATGTGCTTTATGTAGAAGGCCTAAAGCATAATCTGCTGAGCATTAGCCAACTATGTGACAAGGGATAACAAGTGATGTTCAAGTCAAACACATGTGAAATCTGTCCACCTAATGATGGAGATCAAGATCAATAACAGATAGAGGCCGAAGAACAAGGTCAATAGGAGGTAGAGGCCGAAGTTGAAGAAGCTCAAGAAGACATTAGCTTACCTCAAAGGCTTACAAGGAGCAAGTTTAAAGAATTAGGAAGTAGTGGTAGATTGTTTTCTCTTTTTATAGTGTCTTTTGTATAAAAAGTAGAATGTTTAAATATATAGTTTTTAGGAAGGTGCTTAGAGGGAAACATTAGATACCTCTTTTGTAAAGCATCTTTAGGCTTTAGTTTAGAATTTTCTAGAAGGTGACTCTTCATGATTCACTATAGGCGTTAGCTTAGGGGACTTTTGGTTAGCTTGTGGTGCAAGCTTTGTAAGCCTCATGACCAACCCTTGCTCCTATAAAAGGAGGGATTAGGTCCTTCAAATAATAGAATTGATTTTTGAAGTAACAAAACTCTCCCAAATTGGTGATTGAGTGAGTGAGAACTTGCCTTCTCCTCTTCCTAGTCTCATCTTGAGTGCCTTGGTTCCTCAAGTGGCGGCAATTCACACTTATCTTGGAGCATTCACACTTCAAGTGGCGTGTTCATCAACCAAGAACTACAACCACATAAGTCTTCTTTCTTCTCCATCTATTTTCTTCCATTTCCATGTCCATATGAACTCCTTAAACATGTCTTAGGACTTTTCTTGCAATTCTATTCGGTGTTTTAGCTTCATTTGTTGTTTTGTTCGGTTCATCTTCTTCTTTGCTGAATATAATCGGTTCATCTTCCTTTTCTAAGACTTTGTTCGGTTCATTTCACTTCTAAGGCAATTTAATCGGTTCATTTCAATTCTTATACCTTTTAATCGGTTCAATTGACAAGAAATGGGCTTCCATATGAGTTTTGGTGAGTTCGTGCAAGTTTTGTTGAGTTCTTGAAACATAGAACATTGATCCATTTCTATAAAAGTGCCTATTCAATCTCTAACTCATTTTAATTCCATATAATGTCAAAGAATCATCTATATCTTGCTATTGGAATCATATCACCTAACACCAAAGAGGTAATGTTGGTAGGTAAGAGAGTTAATAATGTGTATCTTCTAGATATCTCTTCACCATGTTCAATTGGATATCTTCTATCCAAGCAAGATAAATCTTGGCTTTGGCATAGAAGAATTGCTCATATTCACAAGAATCACTTGAACAAGTTAATTTCAAGGGATCTTGTGATTGGGCTACCAAAACTCAAGTTTGAGAAGGATCACATTTGTGAAGCATGCCAAAAAGGGAAACAAGTGAAAAGTTCTTTCAAAATCAAAAACGTTGTTTCTTCTTTGAAACCTCTTGAACTTCTTCACATGGATCTCTTTGGACCCTCAAGAACTATGAGTCTCGGTGGAAATTATTATGCTCTTGTTATTGTTGATGACTTTTCTAGGTACACTTGGACTCTTTTCTTGGAATCAAAGAGTGATGCTTTTTCTGCTTTCAAGAAGCTAGCAAGGAGGTTGCAAAATACAAAGAACAACAACATAGGTTCTATTAGAAGTGATCATGGAGGAGAATTCCAAAATGAAAAGTTCAACAAATTGTGTGAGAAGATGGGGATTCTGCTCCAAGAACTCCACAACATTATGGTGTGGTAGAGAGGAAGAACAGGTCTCTTGAAGAGTTAGCAAGGGCAATGCTTAGTGAATCATCTCTTCCTAAGTACTTTTGGGCAGATGCAGTGAGCACTTCTTGTTATGTGATGAATAGAGTGCTTATAAGATCTATTCTGAAGAAGACTCCTTATGAACTCTTCAATGGAAGGAAGCCTAACATCAGTCATCTCAGAGTCTTTGGCTGCAGCTGTTTCGTTCTCAACAATGGAAAGGAAAATCTAGGGAAGTTTGATGAGAAAGCGGATCTTGGCATCTTCATAGGGTATTCACTCACAAGTCATGCATATAGAATCTACAACAAAAGGTTGATGACTGTAGAAGAATTAGTTCACATCGTCTTTGATGAGGTAGATCGCAGAAACAATCAAATCCCAAAGACCAGTGCTGAAGAAGATGAACAGAGTATCAGTTTGGAGAAGCTGGAAATCTGTGCAGAAAAACAACCGGTTGATTCGCAGAAACAATCGATTGAAATTCTGCAACAGAGTGAGTTGCCCAAAGAGTGGAGGATTCCTAGAGATCTGTCAGTGGAAAACATCATAGGGCAGATAAAAGAAGGTGTCTCCACACGTAGCTCCATCTCAAACTTCTACAGGCACACAACTTTTGTCTCTCAAATTGAACCAAAGTCAATTGAGGAAGCTCTCAAGGATGAGAAGTGGGTTGAAGCTATGCATGAAGAGTTGAATCAGTTTGCAAGGAATGAGGTATTGTTTCTTGTCCCTAGAACTGATGAAAAGAACATTATTGGTTCGAAATGGGTTTTCAAGAACAAGTTAGATGAAGATGGAGTGATCACAAGGAACAAAGCAAGGCTAGTTGCCAAGGGCTACAATCAAGAAGAGGGCATAGATTATGGTGAAACCTTTGCTCCTGTTGCTAGATTGGAGGCTGTAAGGCTGCTGCTGGCATTTGCTTGTATGAGTGGTTTCAAACTCTTCCAAATGGATGTCATAGTGCCTTCTTAAATGGCTACATCAATGAGGAAGTTTATGTAGATCAACCACCGGGCTTTGAAGATCATAAGTATCCCAACCATGTTTTCAAGTTGAAGAAAGCTTTGTATGGATTGAAACAAGCTCGAAGACAATGGTATGAGAGGCTTAGCAACTTTCTGCTATCTCATGGTTATGAAAGGGGAATGGTAGACAAGACTCTCTTCATCAAAAAGTCAAATCCAGAAATAATTCTTGTGCAAATCTATGTTTATGACATCATCTTTGGTGCTACACAAGATAGTTTGTGTGGAGAATTTGTGGTTGCACAATGAAAGGTGAGTTTGAAATGTCTATGATGGGAGAACTGTCTTTCTTTCTTGGATTGCAGGTTAAGCACACAAAGGATGGGATCTTTCTATGTCAATCAAAGTATTGCAAGGAGATTCTCAAGAAATTTGAAATGGAGAGTTGCAAAGAAGCAAGCACTCCAATGTCACCAAGCTGTTACATGGATATTGATGCTGCTGGAAAGAATGTAGATAAAAAAAAATACAGAGGATTGATTGGCTCTTTGCTTTATCTAACAGCTAGTAGGCCGGACATCATGTTTGCGGTGTGTCTATGTGCATGATATCAAGCAAATCCTAAAGAGTCACACTTCAAAGCTGCAAAAAGAATTCCGAAATATCTCAAAGGAACATCATCTGTTGGGTTATGGTATCCTTCTCACTCTCCAATTCATTTAATTGGTTATTCAGATTCTAACTTTGCAGGTTGCAAGCTAGATAGAAAGAGCACAAGTGGCACTTGCCACCTTCTTGGCTCAAGCCTAATCTCATGGCATAGCAAGAAGCAAGCATGTGTTGCTCTCTCTACTGCTGAGGCTGAGTATATTGCTGTTGGAAGCTGTTGTGCACAAATTCTGTGGCTCAAACAACAACTTGCAAACTTTGGATTACAAATCAGCAAGGTTCCTTTGATGTGTGATAACACAAGTGCCATCAATGTTACCAAAAATCAGATTCAGCACTCAAGGACCAAACATATTGAGATAAGACATCATTTCATCAGGGATCATGTAAACAATGGGAATTGTGAAGTAAAGTTTGTGGAGACCAAACTGCAGTTAGCTGACGTCTTCATGAAACCATTACCAAAAGAGAGGTTTTTCTTCCTAAGAAATGAGTTAGGTATCCTTGATCTTAATAATCTCTCCTAAATCTGTTTTGATACATGCTAAAAGTCTATTTGTGAAGACAAATAGGGGGAGAATTAATTGGTTCTTGTATATCTTTATCTGAAACTGTATAAACTGTTAAAATCTCTGATTTAAAGCTGTTTTCTGCTGCTGCTGATTGTTTCTTGTAAACAACCGATTGTTTATCATGTTTTATGCTTTGAATGTATAAAGATCTGACTTGCTGCTATAAGAAGCATTGGATAATATAAATGCTACTTTTGCAGGTACTGCTTCAGATTCAATCAGATCAAATGCAAGCACCAGGGATTTGTCTTCATCAAATAGGGGGAGATTGTTGAACCTAGTGGTGTTCAAGCTTTGAAGAATCCAAACCCTTTGAAGGATGTTGAAGCCTTGGCTGTGCTTGCTGTTGCTGAGCTGTCTTAGTTAGGATCTGGGGTAGATTGTGTATGTAATCCACTCTGTGATTGAATCCAAAGCATAGTCATTCTCAATCTTTTTAAAACAAAAGTGTTTTTCAAACTAAGTGAAAAAAACCCGATTGTTTTGTTGAAACAACCGATTGTTTTATACTTAGATGTTTTTAGAAAAGATTGAAAATTGTTTTTCAAATGGTTAAGCTGTTAAAACCAAAACAACCGATTGATTCGAGAAAACAACCGATTGTTTGTTTTGGTACCATAACAGAAAAACTGTTTTGTGCTTTGACAAAGCATTAAATGTTTATAATTGATTACACTCCAGTCTTTAATGCTTTGACCAATCTTTTAAATGCAATGAATAAGTTTGTTAAGATTTGATAACAAAAAATATCTTTGAATGTATTCAGAAAAACAGATTTGAGTAATAAGATTTTGTACACAAGTTTTTGAGTTTTTCAAAGAATTGAGATTGCTTAGAGATTGAGTTTGATCATAGTGTGTGATATAGGAATTCTGCTAGTATTGATTTCAGATTTACTTTTGTAACAAGTGTAATTCTTGAATTCTGTAAAACATCTGCTTCTGTGTGTTTGCTGAGGATTGCTATGTGTTCTTGAGGGGATCAAGATCAACATTCTTAGTGTTGGTGTGTTGGCCAAGAAAAGTGTGTGTCTTGAGGAGATCAAGGTCACTTTCTTGGTTGTAGTGTAAGTGATCTAGGTGTGATTGCTTGGTGGAATTCCTCAGTAGTTTCTGAGAAGACTGGATGTAGCTCTGGGTTTAGAGTAAACAAATATAAACATCTGTATACATTTTCTCTATCCCTAACTCTTTAAATTCAGTTTTGATATTTGTTTACTGGTATAAACAAAGATGTGCTCTATGTAAAGGTACCATAGGCAATGAAAAAAACTTTCTAATCCATGATGTGCTCTATGTAGAAGGACGCAAACACAACCTGCTCAACATTAGCCAATTCTGTGACAGAGACTACCAAGTCACATTCAGAACTAACACATGTGAAATTGGACTACCTAACTCAAAGGAAGTTCTACTTGTTGGTAAGAGATCAAACAATGTCTATTTGCTTGATATTGGTTGTCTTATAACAAAACATGAGGAATCATGGCTTTGGAATAGAAGAATTGCACACATACATATGCACAATTTAAATAAACTAATTTCAAATGAACTTGTAATTGGCTTATCGAAATTCAGGTTTAAGAAGGAACATGTGTGTGAGGCTTGCCAAAAAGGGAAACAAATAATAAAATCTTTTAAACTGAAAAACTTTGTTTCCTCTTCAAAACCTCTTGAGCTGTTACACATGGATCTTTTTGGTCCTTCTAGAACTACGAGCCTTGGAGAAAATTTGTATGCTTTTATGGTTGTAGATTATTGTTCCAGGTTTACATGGACCATATTCCTACACTCAAAGAAGGAGGCCTATCCTGAATTCAAAAAGTTAGCAAAAAGGTTGCAAAAACCTGTTGCAACAACATTGGGGCAATTAGAAGTGACCATGGTGGAGAATTTTAGAATGAGAAATTCAGCAACTTTTGCAACAAGCTAGGCATCTTCCACAACTTCCCTGCACCAAAAACACCTCAACAAAATGGAGTGGGGGAGAGAAAGATTAGATTACTGGAATAGCTAGCAAGGACAATTCTGAATGAATCATCCCTGCCTAAGTGCTTTTGGGTTGATGCGGTAAGTACAACATGTTATGTGATGAATCGTGTGCTTATCAGGACAATCTTGAAGAAGACCCCATATGAGCTTCTAAATGGAAGGAAGCCTCACATAGGCCACCTAAAGGTCTTTCGATGCAAATGCTACATCCTAAACAATGGGAAATAAAATCTGGGTAAGTTTGATGCTAAAGCTGACAAAGGTATTTTTCTTGGATACTCCCTATCTAGCCATGCATATAGGGTTTACAATAAGAAGCTTATGATTGTTGAAGAATCTATGCATGTTGTTTTTTATGAAACTAACAAATTTGAGCAAGATTTAGCAAAGATTAGTACAGAAGAAGATGAGCAGAATATCGTCCTAAAGAATCTGGAAAACAGTATAGAAATTCAACCGGTTGATTCTGCGAAACAACCGAATGAAAATCTGCAGCAGTGTGATCTTCCAAAAGAGTGGAGGATCCCTAGAGATCTCTCTGTTGACAACATCATTGGGAAGATCAACAAGGGTGTGTCTACTAGAAGGAGTGTGGAAAACTTCTGAAATCATACAACATTTGTCTCTAATATTGAACCAAAGACAATCAATGATACACTTAAGGATGGGCACCGGACAACAGCTATGCATGAGAAGCTCAACTAGTTTGTGAGGAATGATGTGTGATTCCTAGTTCCTAAAACAACTCAAATGAATGTCATAAGAACAAAATGAGTTTTCAGGAACAAGTCAGATGATTCAGGTGTCATCACAAGAAACAAGGCAAGGCTTGTTGCTATACAACCAAGAAGAACAGATTGACTATGATGAGACCTTCACACCAATAACAAGGTTAGAAGCTGTAAGAATTTTATTAGCCTTTGCATGCATGAATGGATTCAAGTTTTATCAGATGGACGTGAAGAGCGCTTTCCTAAATGGAATTGTGAATGAAGAGATCTTTGTATCATAACCACCTAGATTTGAAGATCACCAATATCCTAATCATGTACACAAATTGAAGAATGCCTTGTATGGTCTTAAGCAAGCACCAAGGCAATGGTATGAAAGGTTAAGTTGTTTTCCTCTATCTCATCAATATAAAAGAGGGAAGATTGATAAAACCCTTTTCATTAAAAAATCTGATTCTGTTGTAATCTTAGTCCAAATATATGTAGATGACATTATCTTTGGATCTTCTAATGAAAAATTGTGTGAAGATTTTGTAAAAGCTATGCAGGGAGAATTTGAGATGTCAATGATGGGGAGCTCTCTTTCTTTCTTGGGTTGCAAATCAAGCAATCCAAAGAAGGCATCTTTTTGTGTCAATCCAAGTATTGCAATGACATACTCAAAAAGTTTGAGATGGAGAGCTGTAAAGCTACAACAACACCTATGTCTACAAATTGTTACTTAAGTGTTGATGAAGCTGGAACAACAGTTGACCAGACTAAATACAGGGGGTTGATAGGTTCCTTACTATATCTTACTACAAGTAGACCTGATATTATGTTTGTTGTTTGCCTTTGTGCAAGATTCCAATCCAGTCTTAAGGAATGTCATCTTAAAGCTGCCAAAAGGATCCTAAAGTATCTTAAAGGAACAACAACAGTGGGTTTATGGTATCTTTCACACTCTCCTATTCATTTAGTAGGATACTCTGACTCTAATTTTGCAGGATGTAAATTGGATAGGAAGAGCACAAGTGGGACATGACATCTACTTGGATCAAGCCTTATATCATGGCACAACAAAAAGCAAGCGTGTGTAGCATTATCAACAGTTGAAGCTGAATATATAGCTACAGGGAGCTGCTGTGCACAACTCTTATGGATCAAGAAACAACTTGAAGACTTTGGATTGAAGATAATCAAGGTTCTTTTATTGTGTGACAAAACAAGTGCAATAAATATCCAAAAAATTCAGGTTCAACACTCCAGAACCAAGGATATTGAGATTAGACATCACTTCATTCGTGACCATGTCAGCAATGGAGATTGTGAGATTCAGTTTGTTGCTACAGAAAGCCAACTTGCAGAAATTTTCACAAAACCCTTATCCAAAGATAGGTTTTATTCTTTAAGAAATGAATTGGAAATACTTGGTTTATAAGCTTTATCATAAATCTATGTAGGTTTTTTATCCTTCTTTTTGTCTATTTGTGAAGACAAATAGGGGGAGAAGTGTTTGGGATATGTAATGTTCTAATATCTGCACTTATTTATGGTTTTTGGTTTAAATTGAAACTCTGATACAAAATTTCAACCAGTTATTCCTACAAAATAACCAATTGTTTATCTGTGCTGCACCTTTGTATGTTTGACTGGTTTCTCACATTGATTTGGTTGATGTTCTTATTTGGAAATTACCTAGTGGAATTTGGTTTGTGGTGCCTGATTAACTGGAATAGATTATCCTGTATGTCTATGTTTGCTTATGAATGCAGGTTATACAAGATTCTAAACAAGAACATTCTGAAAAGCATCCCAATGATTTGTCTCCATCAAATAGGGGGAGATTGTAGAACACGAGAGCTTTAATGTTTCAAATATATAATGAAGGTTGAAGTTGTGGTGCTTTTGGTTTGAGCTTAGTCTAGGTTGTTTAGAATTCTTGTAAAGATCATTCCTAGTCCCTTGCACAAGCTTTCTCAATCTATTTTAAAAGAGAAAAGTGTTTTTCTAAGCAAAGAGAAAACAACCGGTTGAAACCACGAAATAATCGGTTGTTTGTCACTTAGCTTGTTTGAAGGTTTTAAAACTGTTTTAGACTTGGTTAAATAACTGGCTAACCAATTGAACCGGTTAAAACAACTTTTCAACCTGTTGATTGTCGTATTTCATAACAGCTTTTTGAAAACTTGCTAATATGTTTTGCAAGTGAATCAAAACTGTTTTGGCTCATAATTGCTGCCTAAAACGGCTAGTTTTGAGAGCTATAAGTACAGATTTTCTTTTGAAACAAAATACAAAATTTAGATATCAAATTCAATGATATTAAGATTGATTTTGAGAATAGTTTTTCAAAGGTTTGCAAGATTGCTAAATAGTTGTGCACTAGTTGAAGGTGTGATCATAGGAGCTTTGTGATTCCTATAAACTCAGGTACAATCTGTTCCTTTCATGATTCTTGTATTTGTTCTTTTATAAACTTGTAAAGTGTGTGGAAATCCTGTAAAGTCAGAGGGTGTTCTGACAAAGGGTGTGTATAGCAAAAAGGGTGAGTGGTTCTTGTGGTATCAAGATCACCTGTTTGTGGTTGTGTGAATTGTAATTTGGGATAGGTTACTAGTGGAATCCAGTGGTTATTATGGGAACTGGATGTAGCTCAAGATTGAGTGAACCAGTATAAATTAGCTGAGTAATCTCTCTCTCACTCCTTATAAACTGTTTGTTTTAATTAGGCTTTTGCTGCTGCCATAAACAACCGGTTAAAACAAAGTTTCAATAGATTGAAATTCTGCAAACATTTTCTTTACATTGTTTGATTATCTTCTTTGATATCTTTCTTTTTATTGTTTGATTATCTTGTTCAATCTTTGCAAAAATCATTTGATAACCAATTCAACCCCTCCTGTTTAAGCCATTAATTCCAACATATAGTGGTTCATCCTTTAGCAAGGGTTACGTCTAGTCCCCTTGTGCAATCCACTCAAGAGCCTTTTATTAAGTATGTGATATTTGTCGCTTTGCTCTCAAATTAAGATGATTCTAGCGTAGATTTGCCTAATGCTAGAGAGACGATAGTATAAAAGTGGTCCAATGAGCCCAAGTCGTTTCCCAATGAATCCAATAGTGATTTCAGTGAATAAAATTCAAAACCTATTTGCAAACAATGAAAATTAGCAAGTAAAAAGGGGTTGTGATCGTTAAGCAGGAAAATATAAATGATGATTTAAATCAGTAAAGAATGCAAATTGACTCCCAAGTTCTACCACCAATGAATTCCTCATAGGTTCTCTAAAGATTATTCCTTTCTCAATCCTCAGCAGAGCTAAACCAGATTGAACATGCGCCAAACTTAATTCAACTAAAGCTCACTAGTAAGACATGCGTCTACCGCTTTAATTAGTACCCACTTTGTTCCATGCATATACTCCGTGGGAATGCTTATCTCCTCTCACTTGAATCATGTGTCCAAGAAATTAATTAGAATAATACGAACTAACTAAGAAACCAAAGTTTAAGATAAGGAAGACTCTCAATCATGCGTTTAAGTAAACCTCTCACAAAAACTAGTTTTCCAGGAGATTAGACAATAAAAACAACTGCTATAAAGAATTGAAAAATGAAAATTTTTATTGATCAAAACCTCATAACTCTATGGGGAATCAGAAAGGAATCAACCAAAAGGTTTAGCTTTCCATGCGGAGGTAAAAGAAAATAAACTAAGTGATCCTGCCGGTTGACTAAGCTCAGGAACGATGCCTTGTCATGATCTTTCCTCACCAGCTTTGACGCCGTGTGCCCTTGAAGTCCACACCATAGATTGTCTCTCTGAGAACCTGTAAACACAAGATGGCGCCTCTGCGGTCGGTGGCGCTCCGACGCTCAAGTCAGTAACAAGAACACCCAAAAACTGAGAGAAAACTGTGCTCTGTAGAACCGTACTAAAGTGCACTCAACCCAAAAACAATGAGCCGTAATGAACGTACCTCTGCAAATTCTGTTAAGTTTACCTTTATACCTAGGTTTTCTCTCTCTCCAGGAAGTTACGCTTTGGATGCGTGGCTCGCTCCAACCCTGCACGTGTCATCATCTGGGCTGGGGTAACAGGTAGTACCCAGCCTTACACGTGTCATCATCTGAGCTAGGATAACTTGAGCGCCATTTCTATGTAGCATCCAACCCTACACGTGTCGTCATCTGGGTTGGGGTAACTGGTAGTACCCAACCCTACACGTGTCATCATCTGGGTTGGGGTAACTTGAGCGTCATTTCTATGTAGTAACCAGTCGCGTGGCCAAGCCTCCTATTCAAGGAGCAATCTAGCACGTAACACGCTCTGGAACACCACCCGACAAGGCGAGTATCGGATGCAACAAAGTACACCGTCTCTATGATATCGCTCGTCGCAAGTGCCACCCTCCTCATTGCCACGCCATGCATGTTCTAGCTGAGGAAACCTCGCCATCGACGAATGTCCACTCTGGGAAACCCGTCGTCGATGAGCAAGTTGTTTCCTCCAACTCACTCGACCTTCACGCCCGATGCTGACGTAACAATCATCTTAACTGAACTTGCACGCTTGAACTTACTCGCCTGGACCTCCAACAGCTTCAGCTACGCTTACTGGAGAAACCCGACGATGTGCTTCTTGTGGCGATGTGAGACCACCTGATCTTCCATGATCTAACACGGTGATGACATGAAAACCTGGCGACAACCGACTATGTACACTGCAGAACGCCGCTTCCACAAATGGCGACTATGCTCACTCCTGAACCATTCATCTTTCTCTTGTCCACGTGTCCTGCTGAGCACGCCCCACGTAGTTACTTGCTAAACACGTCGTCACACCCGATGACCTGATCGGTACACAAGCCCCCCAGTCTTGAGCTGTGGCTTGTTCAGCGAAAAGACTAAAGAGTTAAATTTTCGGCTACCTACGTGGCCTTGCGCGTTGGCGCTCATACTGTTTACTGATTTGACATTTCACCAACCCCTCCGATCAAACGACATGTGGACTTATCAACGACTATTATTCCTTGTTGTTTGCGCTTCTTGCAATGTTCGAAATTCTTAATACCTTCGCCACTTCACTGTTTCATTATCTTCTTCTTCACTTCAAACTCCCGAAATACTCTAGCGAACGTTTCGTCTCCCTCAATCATCATCTTACTCAACACATTTCTGATCATCAAAAGGTAACCGTTCATCTCTTCCCACTGACATTTGCTGCATTTTAATCGGTTTGCATCATCCATTAACTGTCTGGAGCATACGTTGTGGGTTGTTTTGTTCTTCGCTTCACTTTTTCCTGCGTCTAGGTTTTCTGGCCTTTTCTCCGCGAGCCCCCCTTGTTCTTTTTGTCTCCTTCTTTTCTGTTGAGTCGTTCTGTTTATAAACTCTCATCTCTTCCCCTTTTCATCTTCTTTGCAGCTCTTCTGATGGCTCGCACCAAAATCACTCCAAACCCTCCTCCATCTTCCCAAAACCCTCTGGCGAAAACACGTAGGGCCAACCCTTCTTCTTCTCGCAATCCACCAAGGGATCCTAGTGTCCCTTCAAGCCAGGCCGTGAGACCCGCGTCTTCTCGGCCCAACCAACCACCAACCCCACCTCAAACCAGTGCAGCTGTGAGACCCCTCCCTGACTACAAAAAGTTGTATCCATGGGCTACTACAGCCTTGCTGGGTGAGACCTCCTCTATCAACACCGACGTCGACGTCCTTCGCCTTAAGAAAGGTGATCAAGCTCACCTTTCTTTCAGCAAGGAACATGATGACAAGGTGTCTGTTCATCCCTGTCCTCCTGGAGAACCCATCTGCACTGACGACCAGAGGAGCAACGACAAACCCTTCTGCTTCATCTATGCCACGATGTTCAAGAAGGTCAAGCTCCGCTTCCCCTTCACTCGTTTCGAGAGGGAGCTCTTGACCGAGCTTGCCATAGCCCCCGCCCATCTTCATCCCAACAGCTGGGCGTTCGTCAGGGCATACCAGATTATCTGTGCGCACTTGGGACATCCAGCTTCGGTGGACGTGTTCCTCTATTTGTTCGAGGCCAAGAATCCAGGCGATCGTCTATGGGTCAGCCTCAACAGGGTTGCTGGGAGGTCCATCCTCTCCATCTTCCAGCAATCCTACAAAGACTGGAAAGGGAAGTTCGTGCGCGTCTGCTGCAATGATCAAGACCCCACTCTCCTCGACGGATTTCCCATGTATTGAGTGAACAAGGGAAAGAAGAAGTCTAGCTTCAGGAGGGCTAGAGGGCCAAAAAAGATGGGGGAGCTCGACAAAGACCTGTGCAACTTCTGGAAAGGAGTTGTCTCCTCCAACGTAACTTTGGCCACCTCCTCCATCATCGCCTATGAATTCCACGAAGGTCAACTGGACGTTCAGATAGGTTTGTGTTTCCATCATCTCCGAGTTCCCTTTCCTTGAATTCGCATCACCCTGTCTTTTACATTGATGTTGTCGTTCTGATTTGCGCATAGTCTTAACTAGCTAGTCCATGCATTGACTCACACTGCTTATTTTCTTGTGCATCATCAACTACTTGAATTGGAATGGTTTGTGATCGTTGGCTTCTCTTGTGCAAATATGATGTTGGGGAAAGAAAAGATGGCTAAGCTGCGCTCCATAGCCAAACTTCACAATCTGGCGGCGGGCTCCCAAACCATTCCCAACTCCGTTGCAGAAATCGCCGCCGCCCAAGGCAAATCTCCGCCGGTTGGCCCATCTGCTGCCGCCGCTCTTCCTGCCCCTGAGCGAAAGAAACTGCCACCCAAAAGGGCTAAGAGGAAAGGCCCCAGGGTGGTGTCGGACGGAGAGGCAGACGAAAGCACCGAGGATGGGCTAGTCTGCAAGAGGAAAAGGGGAGCTGTAGCTGTGCCACCAGCAGCTGAAGGCACCATCCCCGACTACGCCGAGAACCCCCCAGCGCCTCCACGCCATTCGAGTCCGCTGGGGATGTTCTTGCTTCAAATGCCTCAGCTGCTGAAGCTAAACCTGAGCAGCTTGCAAATACGCAAGCTTCTTCTCAAGCTGCCGCGGGACTACCTGCCTCACCACCACGCCTCGAGGCTCCCCTCGCCATCCAACCTTGCGAGGGTGGTGGTGAGAATCAACCTTCACCTCTTCCCCCAACTCCAGCCCTTCCAGCTCCTCTTTAGGAAGCCTTGAAGTCCTTCACCGCGCGCCTAAATGCCATGGTTGACGAGAGTCTTCCTCAAATCGTCGGTGAAGGTCTGAAAGACTCCTTGAGCAAGTTCGAAGTTGATAACCGCATCCATCAGGAGGAGGCGAGCACCACGAGAGACGAAGCTGAAAAAGTCAAATGTGACATGATGATGCAAGGGCTAGAGTTCTCGCGGGTGGAAAACGCTCTCAACGACGAACTCCGAAGTTTGCGCAAGGACAAAGCTGAACTGCGCCTGAAACTGCACAACAAACTTCAGGACGCCGTTGAGTTAGAGGGCAAGCTCGTTTCTTTGAGGGAGAGAATTGCAGAGTTGGAGGAGGCCTGAAAAGCTGACGAGGCCAAGGTGGCCAAACTGGAGAAGAGGTCGACCGAGAGGGAAACCCTTATGGGGAAAGTCGAAGCGGATCGGGACAAGAAGTCCAAAGAGCTGAACGACGCTACTGCAGAGCTTGCCCAAGTGCGCGAGGAGAATAGTGGGCTCAAGAAGAAGATCGTCGAGCTTGGACTTGAGGCCGCCCAGGTTCGTGAAGAGAATAGTGGGTTCAAGACAAAGATCGACGAGCTTGAGCTTGAAGTTGCCCAGGTTCTTACCTCAGGCTTTGGGGCTGCCTTGGAGCAGTTTGCTTGCAAGTTCCCCGATCTTGATCTCTCTGAGTTCTCAGTGTACAACGAAGTGATGGATGGCAAGATCATGCCTCCAACTTAACTGCTCCCATATGCCACTTCAAATTTACCACCTTCAAACTCTTGTATTTAACCTTGATTTATATGTAATAACTTTCATTCTGTTCAAACTGTTTTGATATACATGTATATATGTGGCTTCTAACTTTATCTGTTGTGCGATCGCCTGATATAACTGGTTAGTTTTTACTCAACCCCATGCACACAGCGCAAACTGATACTTAATTCTATGGAAATCAACTTAACTTAAACAAACTGTTAGTCTATAGCGATAACATTTGACACGAAATTACTTACTGGCAGTAGGCGTGGGTCAATCTTAGTATCTGGAATCTCGCTCGCCTGATCTGCCAAGTGGCATGTGTGTTTCTATGTTATCGCCTAAAACTTTGCTGATTTGGCTCTCGCCGTGTAACCTTCTTTCTATTTCAATCTCAAAGCCATAGGATTCCGGCGGCGCCATTTTCCTTTTAACTGAAAACGTCCCCTGCGGGGCCACCTCACGACTTCATTTTTTCTCGACTGGAAGGAGAGCTACCTTCCGGATCTCCCTCTACCTTCCTTGAGTCTTTAACCTGAGATAGCTTAAGTCATTGTTCCCTCATCTGGGGGTAGAGCCGCCTTTCAGATCCTTCTCTACCTCCCTGAGTTTTAGAACAATGATTTAGGTGGTGAGGTGTCCTCTGCGAACCTTCCCCAGCCATCCTTTAACTTCTTTTTTAACTGGTCTTACTAGGTCAATATTGATGTTTCATTCAAGGGAAAAGACATTTTCCATCAACCTTCCTTTCCCATACTTAAGATCAATAACACCCCTGACTTTTCAGCTTTATCTTGCCTGAACTCATTTGAGGGTGAGAAGGGCTTTTCCTGATGCCTCAACTTGCCCAGGGGTTACATCTCCTCCTCCCCTGGATGCACTGAGGACTTTCAAACCAGCCTCAATTTGCTTACACAAAGAGGTCTTGCAATCTGCTCTTGCCTGTACTCGCTCAGGGCGAGGAGGACCTTTTAATCTTTTCTCGCCTGCACTCGCTCAAGGCGAGGAGGTCTTTTTAATCTCTTCTCGCCTACACTCGCCCGAGACGAGGAGGACTTTTTAATCTTTTCTCGCTGGGTAGCGATGAAAACTTAAAAAACTTTATACTCGTGCCTCCGGTCGCCAGGTGGCGATGAGGCCTTAAAACTTTAACTTGTACCTCCGATCGCCAGGTGGCGATGAAGGTTTAAAACTTTATGCCTTAAAACTTTGTACTGAATGCATGCGATCTGAATTCACCATTGCTTTAAATTACATAAGGGCGACAAAGTCTCTTTCCGAAAACTTAAAAACGATAGGCATGCAAACTTAATAACTTGGAAACTTTGATAAACTTCGAAGCCTTCTTTATTGGGTGGCCTCGTTAAAAACCCTCCTTAGGGAAAAAAGAGTGCCCCCTTGAAAAACTGTTTTAACTGTTCAAGTTAATCACTACTTACAATGGTTTAACTGTAATAAAACTTGAGATGGGTGGCATTCCAAGTGCGAGGAATCGCCCCTCCTTCCAGCGTCTCCAAGCGGTAGGCGCCATTCCCGAGTGCTTCGGTTATTCTAAACGGTCCTGTCCACTTGGGTGACAGTTTGTTCTCCATCTCATACTGGTGGGCCTTCCTCATCACTAGGTCGCCATGTTTGAATTGCCTTGGCCTTATTCTAGAGTTGTACTTGCGTTCAACTCTTCTCTTCACTGCTTCGGCCTTCACCCGTGCTTCCTCCCTGACTTCATCCAGCAAATCCAAGTTCATTCTCCTTTCTTCGTTCGAGTCTTCCTTCACGAAGTTTTGGAATCTCGGCGAGCTTTCCTGGGTCTCAACTGGAATCATCGCATCACACCCATACACCAAACTAAACGGGGTTTCGTGGGTTCCCGATTGCTCAGTGGTATGATATTCCCATATTATATGGGGAACTTCCTCAACCCAAGACCCCTTGGCCTTCTCCAACCTCCTCTTCAAGCCTCTCAACAAAACCCGATTGGCTGACTCCACTTCCCATTCGTTTGTGGGTGCTCCACGGAAGCAAACACCTGCTGTATTCCAACATCCCCACACAGCTTCTTCAATAGGTGACTTGCAAATTGAATCCCATTATCTGATACCAAACGCTTGGGTACACCAAACCGACTCACAATATTCTTCCACACGAAACTCTGAATCTTGTGCGTGGTGATCTGGGCTACTGGTTCTGCTTCAATCCACTTTGTGAAGTACTCAATCGCGACAACCAAACACTTCATTTGTCTGATCGCCAATGGAAAGGGTCCTAGAATATTGTTCCGTCCGGTTGACCGAGACGTCTTCGTGCGCGATCTCAACCGTCAGCTAGGGACTCCTTCCCACTGATTGCCTGTGGATTCTTGCAAAAAAGAGGACAAAGAGGCGCCCTAGCGGCCGTTTGCACTCCGACGCTCAAGTCAGCCAGCAAGAAACACCAAAACTATTCACCTCCGTCTCTGAGCACCGCGTATGGCACTCTGAAGGTGGTAAGAAATAACTGTGTACTGTGTATCTGTGTTCTCTCTTTCAGGCAAAAATATTCCCCAGTCCCTTGTTCGTAACTAATGAAGCACGAGAAAGCAACTAGAGAGGTCTGGTAAATTTGCAGAAAGTTCGAACCCTTTTTCCAACATTCTCTGCGCTATTTAAACTACCCAAGCATTTAAAGCGCCTTAAAGCGCTTTTAATCACAAACGTAACGCACTCATTAAAGCGCTTAATTAGAAAACGTAGCGCATTTAAGACGTTGAAACGCTCGGGAGCCATTATAGTACCTGAATGCTCGAAAGGGAAACTGTATTGAATGACTTTTAATTACCTGGCACCTGACTAGAGGGTGTTTCTATTCTGGCATGGCTGTCGTACACGTGGAGGGCCTCACGACGCCATGACCCCATCTGGGGGCGTTTCTGCCCATCTGGGGGCGTTTCTGCCCATCTGGGGACGTTTCTACGTGTGAGTCCTCCTGCTTGGGAGTGCTACTACGCTAGGGGTGACTTTTTGGGTGCCAACTCATGCCCCCAAGTATCTAGTCACTTACTTTGAGAGCGTATCTGCCTTCCTCTTGTACCCTGCACCCGGTTGCCCTGGGCGTGACTTTCCTCTTGAGTCGTATCTGCCCCACAGGCGTCTCTGGGGCGGGAGGAGCACTTCACGAGTCAGGCTGCCCTATACTGGTACTATTACTATGGCCTTGAAGCCACCTTTTCCTTCTCTTTATCACTGCCCCGTGTTATCGGGACCTGAGGCCTTCCCACGGCATCGCTCCCTCCATGGTCTTTCCTACGCATGGGTATTGGGGAACCACACCGTGATTGCCTTGCTTAAGCACTGTTTGATCTGGCGACGCCCTGGTTGGGCGACGCCTTTACCTAGGCGACGCCTTGCCTTGGCGACGCGACGCCTTGCCTTGGCGACGCGACGCCTTGCCTTGGCGACGCGACGCCTTGCCTTGGCGACGCGACGCCTTGCCTTGGCGACGCGACGCCTTCCCTTGGCGACGCGACGCCTTCCCTTGGCGACGCGACGCCTTCCCTTGGCGACGCTTCCTCTTGGCGTCTCTCCACCTAGGCGACGCCTTGCGTTGACTTTGACTCTCCAGCCGTTGACTTTGACTTTGACTTAGTCAACGCCCCGGATACGGGATGGTACAAATATCGATTCCCCACGTATGGAACGGCCAGGGGCTGTAAATTGACTTTAGCTCTTCTGGGGGCGCCTTGTGCCAATCGGCGTGCTGCTGGCATTGCTTGCAACACTGGGCATATTTCTTGCAATCTTCCGTCATTGTGGGCCAGTAATAACCTGCACGGAGAGTTCTTGTTGCCAAAGGTCGACCCCCGATGTGACTCCCACAAATCTCCTCATGGATCTCATCCATAATTCTCATGCACTTCTCTCCATGTACACTTACTAAAAGAGGATGTGTGAACCCAAACCGGTACAACTCGCCATCGATGAGGGTGAACCTGCTGGAGTTCTTCTTTATCTTTCTGGCCTCCGTCGGGTCCATGGGGAGCACGCCATCCGCCATGTAGCGCTGGTATGGCGTTATCCATGTATCTGGCTCAAGGATAGCGCAAACTTGCATCATCTTCGTCTCTCCCACTGGATGTGCTCTGACTCTCGGCGTCCTCAAAGTCTCCTGAGTCAAAGATCTATGACTCCTCGCCGTCCCTTCCATTGACTTGCACACTTGAAGAACTTGGTGATCTGCCACGAATGCTCGAGGTGTCTTCAAAGTTTCTTGTATAACGGTCCTCTGCCTGCCCCCCTTGCCCGAACTGGCGAGCTTGGCTACCAAGTCAGCTCGGGCATTTCGCTCCCTTGGCATGTGCACCACTTCAAACAAAACAAAGGACCTCTTTAACTCTTGCACATACTCCAGGTAAGCCGCCATCTGCGGATCTTTGGCCTGAAACTCGCCCGTTACCTGCCCAGTGACCAACAACGAATCACTCTTGGCCATCAGCACCTTTGCTCCCATCTCCTTTGCCAACAAAATACCGGCGATCAAAGCCTCATACTCCGCTTGATTATTGTTGGCTTTGAAGGCAAACCTCAGAGATTGTTCTATCAGCACACCGTTGGGTCCTTCCAGAATGACTCCAGCTCCGCTACCCAGCTAGTTAGACGACCCATCCACCGAGAGCACCCAACGAAAATCATCCCCCGCACTCTGCACTGTTTCAGAAGATAGCTCGACCACAAAGTCAGCGAAGATTTGCCCCTTGATCGGTCCTCGGGGCTCATACTTGATGTTGAATTCTCTAAGGCCTGATATCTCACTTCTGGGCCCTGCAACACCTTGCTAACAAAATAGATAGGCTTCTGGACTTGATCTTGATCCTGGATGAGCACCGCACTTATCGCCTTCTCAGTTATGGCAAAATATAACCTGAGGGGCGTTCCCATTTGCGGTTTGCACAGAACCGGCGGGCTCGCCAAATACGCTTTGAGCTTCACAAAGGCTTCTTCACACTCCCTGATGGAGATCAAGCTCAAGTGGACATGGAGGCCAATCACCAAGATCAAGAAGAGGTAGAGGCTCAAATGGAGGACGCCCATGGAGGTCAAAGGCCACCTCAAAGGCTTACAAGAAGCATGTTCAAAGCTTTAGGAGCTAGGGGACGTTTATTTACTCTTTTTGTAATTTCTTTGGTTGAAGGTGCTTAGAGGGAAACATTAGAAACCTCTATTGTTAAAGCATCTTTTAGTCTTTAGTTAGGAGTCTTAGAAGGGGGGGTGCGTTAGTAGATAGGTGTAGGAGTAAATAAGGAGGTGTCAAAGTGAGAGAAGAGGTCACACCTTCCTCATGCTTGGTTTAGGCGCCGGTTCTAGTAGCTTTTAGGAGGGAATTTTGAATTCTTTTAGTTTGATTTTCCGCACCTCTAGGCTATAAATATAGGTGTTGCCCTTGTACATTTCTGTACCGTCCCGTATCAGGGCGTTGACTAAGTCAAGGTCAAAGTCAACGACTGGAGAGTCAAAGTCAACTCAAGGTGTCGCGCAGGTGTAGAGACGCCAAGAGGAAGCGTCGCCAAGGCAGGACAAGGCGTCGCCAAGGCAAGGCGTCGCCTGGGTGGAGGCGTCGCCAAGGCAAGGCGTCGCCTGGGTAGAGGCGTCGCCCAACCAGGGCGTCGCCAGATCAAACAGTGTAAAAGCAAGGCAATCACGGTGTGGTTCCCCGATACCCATGGGTAGGAAAGACCATGGAGGGAGCGACATCGTGGGAAAGCCTCAGGTCCCAATATCTCGGGAAAGTGATAAAGAGAAGGAAAAGGTGGCTTCAAGGCCATAGTGATAGTACCAGTGAAGGGCAGCCTGACTCGCGAAGTACCCCTGCTGCCCCAGAGACGCCTGCGGGACAGATACGACCCAAGAGGAAGGTCACGCCCAGGATAACCGGGTGCAGGGTGTGAGAGGAAGGCAGATGCGCTCTCAGAGTAAGTGGCTAGATACTTGGGGGCATGAGTTGGCACCCAAAAAGCCACCCCTAGCGCAGTAGCACTCCCAGGCAGGAGGACCCACACGTAGAAACGTCCCCAGATGGGCAGAAACGCCCCCAGATGGGGTCATGGCGTCGTGAGGCCCTCCACGTGTGCGACAGCCATGCCAGAATGGAAACACCCTCTAGTCAGGTGCCAGGTAATTAAAGATATTCAATACAGTTTCCCTTTCGAGCATTCTGGTACTATTAGGGCTCCCAAGCGTTTCAACGTCTTAAATGCGCTACGTTTCGTAATTAAGCGTTTTAAAGAGTACGTTACGTTAGAGATTAAAAGCGCTTTAAGGCGCTTTAAATGCTGGGGCAGTTTAAATAGCGCTGAGAATGTCAGAAAAAGGGTTGGAACCTTTGGCAAATTTACGAGAAACTCTTTGGTTGCTTGCCCGTGCTTTAAGGTTACGTGCAAGTGACCGGAGAATATTTTTGCCTAAAGGAGACAACACACACACATATACGCAGTTTCTTTTACCACCCTCAGAGTGCCATTCGCGGTGCTCAGAGACGTGGGTGGACAGTTTTTGGTGTTTCTTGCTGGCTGACTTGAGCGTCGGAGTGCACACGGCCGCTAGGGCGCCTCTTTGTCCTCTTTTTTGCAGGAATTCGCGGGCAACCAGCGGGAAGGAGTCCCCAGCTGACTGTTGAGGTCGTGCACGAAGACGTCCCTGTCAACCGGACGGAACAATTTCAGATTTGAATTTTAATTAGATAAACTATACTCAATTTTTGAGAGAGCATTGGAGAGCTTTGTGCCTTCTTCACTAGTCTTATCTTGAAGGTTCCATGGTTACCTCAAGTGGCGGCTTGCACACTCATCTAGGAGTCTCCATCCTTCTAGTGGCGTGATCATCCAACCATACATCCATCTTCATGAGCTTTCTCCTCTCCTTCCTTCCTTCTCTTTCAATTGTTCATGTTTAGCTTGTTGTTCTTGAATTTCTGTTCGGCAGTTTTCAATTCTTAGGTGTTTTGGTTCGGTTCCTTTGTTTCCTTGCTGTTCATTGTTGTTCTTATTCATTTCCAGCCTTTATGTTCGGTTCATTTCAGTTTTTAGCTAATTCTATTCGGTGCAATTGCTTCTTCTTTCATTTTAATCGGTTCAATTTGACTATAATTGGAACTTCCATATGAGTTTGGATTTGGTGCTAGTTTTGGTGAGTTCTTGACTTAGAACATTGATCCAATTTTAAGAAAAAGTGCCTAGCTATTGTCCAACTCAAGTTGATTCCTAAGAATGTCAAGAATCATTCTCTTCTTTGCTATTGGAATCACGTCATGTGGGATCATGAGTTTAGGTGTGTTCTTGTTTAATTGTTGAGTTGTGTAGCACTTTATTTCAAGAGCTCTTTTAATTTCTTGCAATTTTTGGTTCTGTTTTTAGGATTATTTGAGTATTGCTTGCTGTTTAATTCTTTTGCCTATCATATGTTTGAGTTTTTTCCTTTTTGAATCCATACAAGTTTTGTCTTAGTCTTGTTTTTCCATAATTGTCATCACTTCTTGTAGTAGTTTTATTGCTTTTGTTGTTTCTTGCTTTAGTGTCATATAATTTTTTTTCTGAATTTGATATTGATCCTTTGTGCTTTTTCTGTTTTAGATTGAGTTCATACTTGTATTCTAGACCTATACAAGTTCCTATACATCATTTTCCATTATGTCTTTGCTAGTTCATAATTTTGTTTTTCTTTCCTATTAGGATTCCTCTGTGTCTGAAAAAAGTGCTTACTGTTTTTCCTTATTGCAATTGATTTACTCACTGGAAAATTCTGAAATTCTGGATTTGTGTTATTCAAAGTGTTAGAAAAGAGTAGAAAAAAGAATTATTCAAAAATTCAAAGTACACAAAAAATGATAAATAAAATACAAAAAGTGTACAATTCTGCCGAAAAAAAATACGGTAATCTAGCAGCGATTTTGAAACATTTATCTCAATTAATTGGCTTACTGTTTTTAAGTGATTCCAGTGCCATTCTTGAGTTAACATCTTGAAGTTTCTGTGGTGTAAATTTCATAATCCAGTTCGCTCTATATCATTCCAGTTAAATCAGTGAACATCAAGCACAATTTGCATAAAAAAAAAAAATTTCCAGTAGCTAATTTTTGTTTTCTTCATCTACTCTAGTGCTTTTCTTTAAGTATTCTTTTGTGTGCCTACTTTCTCATTGAGTTCTTTAATTTTCTTGCTTGTCTTTTGTTCATTAATCTTTGAGTTTGTCAAACATCTAGTATTCCTTTTGTTCTAGCCTTTCTTTGCTTATACTTTTTCTTGTTTGTCTTTATTGTTTCATTGGTTTTGTTGTGGTTGGCTTTGAGATTGGTGTGCTTGCTTTGACATCTTTCATTTGAGGTTTCCAAGACCTCAAGATCAGATTGGTGCAAGGACATTATTTCTTTGAGAGTGACCTAATTTTCTGGCCAAATTCACTTCGGCATTTGCATTGCCTACTTCACTGTTTTTGCTAATGTTTGTTTCTTGACTTGTTTACTGTTTTTGTGTGTTTACTGTTTTTAATTACAAATGGCTGGATTTTCAAGTGATGCATCATACAAGCCGAATTCTCCTTCCAAAGCTTCAATCCTTGGTGAATTACATAAAGCAC
This sequence comes from Phaseolus vulgaris, assembly GCF_000499845.2. Taxonomy (NCBI): domain Eukaryota; kingdom Viridiplantae; phylum Streptophyta; class Magnoliopsida; order Fabales; family Fabaceae; genus Phaseolus; species Phaseolus vulgaris. Next base: position 28,545,486 of record NC_023755.2, on the reverse strand, counting down.
AAAGAACCATTAGACGCTTGGAAGAGAAATTGCAAAAGATTGAGGTGCAACAAGCTAGACCATCTCCTTCAATCCATGATGAGCATCATTCACATAGACCTTCAACAAGAGCCTCTTCAAATGATTTTGGCCGTGAAGAAGAGCATAGGAGAAGGTGAAATCCACCACAATTTCATGGACAAAGACATCATCACCAAGGGGAAAGACAACACTACGACAATGGCTTCTACCAAGATGCAAAGTCTAGGCTTCCTTCGGTCAAGCTTCCTTGTTTTAATGGCTCTAGTGATCCTAATGTATATTTAGATTGGGAGGCTAAGTGTGAACAAATTTTTGAGATCCATGAGATCCAAGATGAGCATAAGCTTAAGCTAGCCACCTTAGAGTTTAGTGATTATGCCATGAAATGGTGGCATGGTGTTGTAAAGGACATTATCTATCACAAGGGTCCTCCCGTGGACTCTTGGAACTCTTTAAAGGATCACATGCGCGCTAGATTTGTGCCCCCACATTTTAGGAAAGACCTCATGTTGAGACTCCAACGGTTTCAACAAGGCACGCTAAATGTGGATGAATATTATAAGGAGCTAGAGATGCTTGTGCTTAAAATTGAATTAGAAGAAAGTGAGGAAGCTATGATTGCTAGGTTTGTGAGTGGTCTTAGGAAGGATATTCAAGACATTGTTGAGTTACAAGAGTATTCATCATTGGGTTCTTTAGTTCATCTTGCAATGAAGGTGGAAGCCCAACTTGCTAAGAAAAATTCTTTAAAAAATACTCCCAATGATGGTTACTACAACAAGTCTTGGAGGAACAAAAAGTCTTTTTCTAAATTTCCTTCCAAAGATTCTTCTTTCAAACCCAAGGAAACTAAGCCATCTACCTCTAGGACTAAATCACCCACTAGAACGTCTAATACTAAATGTTTTAAATGTATGGGTTATGGTCATATAGCTGCTAATTCTCCTTCCAAACGAAGTATGTACATGCATGAAGGCATTGTAGTGAGTGAGCATGACTCGGATTCTCCTTCATTGCATTCTAGTGCATCTAGTGAGGAAGAGAGTGAATGTCCACTTGAAGGGGATTTGTTACTTGTGAGAAGACTTCTTGGACAAGTTTCACAACCTTTTGATGAAAGTCAAAGGGAAAATATTTTCCATACAAGATGTCTTATTCAAAAAAACATTTGCTCTTTCATAGTGGATGGGGGTAGTTGTGCAAATGTGGCTAGTACAAGAGTAGTAGATAAACTTGGATTGCCTACTATCTCTCATACAAAGCCCTACAAATTACAATGGCTTAGTGAAGTAGGAGAAATAGTTGTAAATAAACAAGTCCTCATCCATTTCTCAATTGGAAAATACAGAGATGAGGTATTATGTGATGTTGTGCCAATGGAAGCCACTCATGTTCTTTTGGGAAGGCCTTGGCAATTTGATATAAAAGTTTTACATGATGGCTTTACCAACAAACTTTCTTTTGAGTTCCATGGTCACAAGGTTACTTTAAAATCTCTCTCTCCAAGAGAAGTCCATGAGGACCAAGTTATCATGAAGAAAAAGAGGGAGAGTGAAAAAGATAAAAAAGATAAGAGTTCTAAGCCTACACTCCTTGTCTCTAGGCATGAAATTGAAAGGGAAATAGTGGCTCATCATCCTCTTTTTTTAGCCATCCCTAGAACTCTTAAAGTAGAATCATTTGTTGATAGTCCTCATTGCTTGGAAAATTTGGTAGAAGAGTTTCAAGATGTGTTTCAAGATCCTCCAAATGGATTTCCACCTTTGAGAGGGATTGAGCACCAAATTGATTTGATACCGGGCTCTTCTTTACCAAATCGTCCAGCATATAGGACCAATCCAAGTGAAACCAAGGAAATTCGCCAACAAGTTGAGGCTTTGATTGAGAAAGGGTGGGTTCAAGATAGCATGAGTCCTTGTGCTATGCCTATCATCTTAGTGCCAAAAAAGGATGGCACATGGCGAATGTGTTCGGATTGTAGGGCCATCAATAACATAACAATTAAGTATAGGCATCCCATACCTAGACTAGATGATTTGTTGGATGAATTACATGGTTCAAAAATCTTTTCAAAGATTGATCTTAAAAGCGGCTACAATCAAATCCGTATCAAACCAGTTGATGAATGGAAGACGGCTTTTAAGACCAACTTTGGTTTATATGAGTGGTTAATTTTGCCCTTTGGTCTAACTAATGCACCAAGTACCTTCATGCGCCTCATGCATCATGTTCTTAGACCATTCATTGGTAAGTTTGTTGTTGTTTACTTTGATGACATTCTCATTTATAGCTTATCTTTGGATGACCATAGGTTGCATGTTAGGCAAGTTTTAGAAACCCTTAGGAAGGAACATTTGTATGCTAATCTTGCTAAATGTATGTTTGCTCTTGATCATATAGAATTCCTAGGGTTTGTTGTGAGTTGCAAAGGGGTCCATGTGGACAAAACAAAGGTGATGGCCATTCAAAATTGGCCTACACCGAAATCTTTGAATGAGGTCCGAAGTTTTCATGGACTTGCTTCTTTCTATAGAAGATTTGTCCCAAACTTTGGTACCATTGCCGCACCACTCAATGACATAGTGAAAAAGGATGTGGTCTTTCAATGGGGAGAAGCACAACAAAAAGCTTTTGAAACTTTGAAAGAAAAATTGACTAATGCTCCCATCTTGGCCCTTCCTAATTTCACTAAGACATTTGAGATTGAGTGTGATGCTTCAAGCATAGGTATTGGGGTTGTTCTCCTTCAATAGGGCCACCCTATAGCCTATTTTAGTGAGAAATTGAAGGGAAGTCATCTCAATTATTCCACCTATGATAAAGAATTATATGCACTTGTTAGGGCTTTGTTTACTTGGCAACACTATCTTTTTCCCAAAGAGTTTGTGATACATAGTGATCATGAATCTCTTAAATATTTGAAAAGCCAAAACAAGCTTAACAAAAGGCATGCTAAGTGGGTGGAATTCATTGAGCAATTTCCTTATGTGATCAAACACAAGCAAGGCAAAGTAAACATTGTGGCGGATGCACTTTCCAGATACACTTTGCTAAATCTTTTAAGCTCTCAATATCTTGGCTTTGATCACATTAAGGAACTTTATCATGATGACCTTGATTTTTCTCTCATCTATCAAGAGTGTCTTAAGGGAGGACACAAAGACTTTTTTTATACAAGATGGCTTTCTTTTTAAAGGAAAACATCTTTGTGTTCCTCAATGCTCTATTAGATTATCTCTTGTTAGAGAAGCCCATGAGGGGGGTTTAATGGGACATTTTGGGGTTGCTAAAACTTTGGATGTGTTGCATGAACATTTCTTTTGGCCTCATATGCATAGTTTGTGTGATAAATGCATAGCTTGCCGCAAAGCTAAGTCTAAAATGCATCCACATGGTTTATATACTCCTCTTCCTATCCCTTCAATGCCTTGGGTAGATATATCTATGGATTTAATCTTAGGATTACCTAAGACATCAAAGGGAAAGGACTCCATTTTTGTGGTAGTGGATCGTTTTTCAAAGATGGCTCACTTTATTCCTTGCCACAAAGTGGATGATGCATGCCACATTGAAAACCTCTTCTTCCAAGAAGTGGTTCGCTTGCATGGGATCCCTAAATCTATAGTGTCCGATAGAGATCCCAAGTTCTTGAGTCACTTTTGGAAGACCTTGTGGGGCAAGCTTGGGACTAAGCTTTTATTTTCTACCACTTGCCACCCACAAACTGATGGTCAAACCGAGGTGGTAAATAGAACTTTGGGACAACTATTGAGATGTTTTATTTCAGGGAATCCTAGAGTGTGGGAGAATTTACTACCCCATGTTGAGTTTGCATATAATCGTGTAGTAAATTCTACCACCTCCCATTCTCCTTTTGAGGTTGTCTATGGGTTTAACCCCTAAACACCTCTTGATCTTCTTCCTATTCCCCTTCTTGGAGATGTCTTGTGCAAAGATGGGGATGAAAAAGCTTCTTTTGTGAAAACATTGCATAAAGACATCAAGAAGAGAATTGAGAAGAAGGTTGGCAAGTATGCTGAATTCGCCAATAAAAGGAGAAAAGCATTGTTGTTTGATGAGGGAGATTGGGTTTGGCTTCACTTGAGAAAGGATCGTTTTCCTACTCAAAGGAAGTCCAAACTAATGCCTCGAGGGGATGGAGCTTTCCAAATCCTCAAGAGGATTAATGACAATGCTTATGAGTTAGATATGCCTGATACATTCTTAGGTAGTCATACTTTTAATGTCAGCGATCTAACTCCTTTTTCTGTAGGTCTCCAGAATTCGTGGTCGAATTCTCTCCAACTCGGGGAGTATGATGTGTTGAAGATGGTTGCTTCCCCTTCAAGATTGTGTTTGATGAAGACTTCTATGTACATTTCATTTGTATTTTGCTTTGCTTTAAGTGTGTCTTAGGTAGTGCTTAGAGGTTGTCTAAGAGTGGGCTTTTTGCTGAGTAACTCACCTCATAACCACTGGCCATGTGATAAGAACAAGCATAAGTTTTCTTAAACTGTTTTTCACATGTTTTACAAAAAACAGGTTTTATTGCATAAAAATAAATCTGTTCTTTTCTAAATAAACAGATTCATTTTTACACTGATGCCTTGGCTAAGTCTTGTAAAAATTAGATTTTGTGCATCATGTATTTTTACTAAGTCTTCTATCTTTCAAAACGACTGAGTTTTAAATAGTTAAACTTTCTCTGTTTTCGTTTTGAAAAATAAATTTGTTCATCTGTAAATGAATAGATTCTTTTTGTCTCTGGTGCCATGTCAAGCTTAAACGTTTTTCAGTTTTATCTCAGCACCAGAATGGTTGACTAAGTCTCCTCACTTAACAAATTCTCTAACTGATTTTGAAAATAAATCTGTTCATTTTATTTTCAATCTGTTCATTTTATAACAGCTTTAACTGTTTTTCAAAAATCTGTTATAAGTTGGTTTTCTATAAAATGCAAACTTGTTTCTCAGTTTAATATTCATTCATTCAATCGTTCATACATTTGCAAAAACAAGTTTTACAGCAGAGAATCAAAAGTTTACAAAGGATTAGCATTTGTTCTTCAAAGATTTCAAAAATCACAAAGTGCTTGTTCTTGGTTTGGTTCCAAAAGCTTCGTGTGAGGTGCAGCTACTGTTCTAGCAATCTTGCCTACTGGTTTAAGGCAGATCTTTGTATCCTCAATCAGGTGTAGTCGTTTCACTTCTTATTTCTTGTAATAGTTTGGTTGAACACTCTTCTTGATAGGTGTTCTTGAAGAGTGGGTGTGTGTATGCTGAAATAGGTTTTTTCAGCAAGAGTACCTAAGTTCTTGTAGGTTTCAAGAACAGTGGGAATTGTACTTGGTTGTACTGTGTTTTAGTGATTTCCACCTGGTGTTGGTGAAGACTGGATGTAGCTCAGTTGAGTGAACCAGTATAACTGCTTGTGTTCTTTCTCTCTCACTCTCTGCAATTTTGTTTCTGCATAATTGATAAAACAACAAAGAAATAAATCTGTTCAATTGAAAATAAATCTGTTCTTTCTGGGCGCTGTGCATATTATTCTTAATTTCTGGAAAACTGTCTGGTTTCAATAAGAACACTGATAATCTGTTAAAGGCTAATAAAACAGGTTGTATGTGATAGATTGTCTCACTAATTGTCAAGCCCTTAACTGAACCTAAATCACATTAATTGGAATTAAGGTTTGTTGTTTTCTGTGTTTCACTGGTTTTCAATTTGACATCTGTGTGTGTGCATCTGGAAAATCTATCTGCATAATCTTGTGATTAACCTTGCTGTATAAACGTTTTTCAAACTAAAACAGTGCTGAAATAAATCTGTTCATTTTCACATAAATCGATTTATTTTCTGTAAAACTGTGTTAAACACTGTTTCTGCGAGAAAGTTTTAAAAGGTCAATTCACCCCCCCTCTTGAACTTTGGCACTATTAAACCCAACATGATGGAGATCAAGCTCAAGTGGACATGGATGCCAATCACCAAGATCAAGAAGAGCTAGAGGCTCAAATGGAGGACGCCCATGAAGGCCAAAGCCTACCTCAAAGGCTTACAAGAAGCATGTTCAAAGCTTTAGGAGCTAGGGGACGTTTATTTACTCTTTTTGTAATTTCTTTGGTTGAAGGTGCTTAGAGGGAAACATTAGAAACCTCTATTGTTAAAGCATCTTTTAGTCTTTAGTTAGGAGTCTTAGGAGGGGGGGGGGGTGCGTTAGTAGATAGGTGTAGGAGTAAATAAGGAGGTGACAAAGTGAGAGAAGAGGTCACACCTTCCTCATGCTTGGTTTAGGCGCCGGTTCTAGTAGCTTTTAGGAGGGAATTTTGAATTCTTTTAGTTTGATTTTCAGCACCTCTAGGCTATAAATATAGGTGTTGCCCTTGTACATTTCAGATTTGAATTTTAATTAGCGAAACTATACTCAATTTTTGAGAGAGCATTGGAGAGCTTTGTGCCTTCTTCACTAGTCTTATCTTGAAGGTTCCATGGTTACCTCAAGTGGCGGCTTGCACACTCATCTAGGAGTCTCCATCCTTCTAGTGGCGTGATCATCCAACCATACATCCATCTTCATGAGCTTTCTCCTCTCCTTCCTTTCTTCTCTTTCAATTGTTCATGTTTAGCTTGTTGTTCTTGAATTTCTGTTCGGCAGTTTTCAATTCTTAGGTGTTTTGGTTCGGTTCCTTTGTTTCCTTGCTGTTCATTGTTGTTCTTATTCATTTCCAGCCTTTATGTTCGGTTCATTTCAGTTTTTAGCTAATTCTATTCGGTGCAATTGCTTCTTCTTTCATTTTAATCGGTTCAATTTGACTATAATTGGAACTTCCATATGAGTTTGGATTTGGTGCTAGTTTTGGTGAGTTCTTGACTTAGAACATTGATCCAATTCTAAGAAAAAGTGCCTAACTATTGTCCAACTCAAGTTGATTCCTAAGAATGTCAAGAATCATTCTCTTCTTTGCTATTGGAATCACATCATGTGGTATCATGAGTTTAGGTGTATTCCTTTCCAGACATTGGAAGTACGGGTGGCCTTTTTCTCCACTAGCAGATACGAACCGAGACAGGGTGGCCATCCGGCCTGTGAGCTGCTGCACCTCCTTTACAGTGGCAGGACTCCTCATCGCAGGATGGCAGCACACTTGTCGGGATTCACCTCGATTCCCCTCTCAGTCAAGAGAAATCCCAGAAACTTACCTGCCTCCACGCCAAAAATGCACTTCTCGGGATTCAATTTCAGCTTGTACTTGGCTATTGTAACGAACAACTCCTCCAGATCAGTATCGTGCCTGCTCTTTTCCAGAGATGTCATGACCATATCGTCAACATACGCTTGCACGTTCCGCCCAAGCATAGGCGCAAACACCTCTGGTACATGGCTCTCACGTTCTTCAGACCTTGTAGCAATAGCACGACCTTTCCGTCATGAAAGCAGTCTTTTCCTCATCCATGGGATGCATCTTAATCTGGTTATATCCCTAGAAGGCATCCAAAAAGCTGAGCAATTTACACCCTGACGCACTGTCCACCAGGGCATCTATACTTGGCAAAGGATAAGAATCCTTTGGACAGGCTTTATTTAGATTCGTAAAATCAACGCACATCCGCCACTTCCCACTGCTCTTCTTAACCAAAACGACGTTGGCGAACCATTCTGGGTATTGAATTTCCCTGATATGGCATGCCGCGAGGAGTTTCTGCGTCTCGTCCCTCATCGCCTGTCTCTTTTCCTCGTTAAACTTTCTCCTTCTTTGGCGGATTGGCTTGACTTGGGGATCCATCGCTAAACGATGACACAAAAAGTCGAGGTCAATCCCCGGCATGTCTGAAGCAGACCATGCAAACGCGTCCAGGTGTCTACTTATTACTTTGGCAATCTGGTCCTGTGTCTCGCCATCTAAGGTTTTCCCCAACTTAAACGTTTTGCCGCCGATCTTCTTCTCAAGCCACTCCTCGACCAGCTGAGGCCTCTTCTCACTGGCGATGAGCGCTCTCGCAATTCCTGACTCCCTGGCGACCTCCGGGCAGTTTTTCTCTTCCTCCACCCGAGCGGCGTTCTCGGACCTCGCCTCAACATCCTCCCTTGCCACATCACCCTCGGCAGCCACCCCATACGCTGTATCCACAACTTGCCGATTTTCCTGCTCAGGCCCCACACCAGGGGGCGGCATTGTGGTTACATGGCATACCGATCTCTTGTTCTTGAGGCTGTTTTCATAGCACTTCTTTGCCTCCTTTTGGTCAGAACGGATGGTGATGACCACCCCTTCCATTGAAGGTAACTTGACCTTCATATGCCTTGTTGAAGGCACAACTCCTGTCCTGTTGAGTGTTGGCCTTCCCAAGAGGATGTTGTATGCCGATGGAGCGTTCACAACAAGGTACCTGATCTTCTCTGTGCGCGAGGCCAACCCATCTGTGAACGTCGTCCTTAACTCAATGTACCCCCTGACCTCCACTTGATCACCAGCAAAACCGTATAAGCAGCCCCCATATGGCCTCACCTGGTCAGGGGATAACTGTAACTTTTTGAAAGTCGGCAAAACATTACATCTGCCGAGCTTCCTTGATCGACTAGCACCCGATGGACCATCCTCCCCGCCGTAACAAGCGAGATTACAATAGGGTCATTGTCATGAGGCACAACATCCCTAAGATCTTCTTTGGTGAACTTGATGTCCACGTCGGGTGAGTGATCCTCAAAAACCTCCACTGACATCACGGACCTTACATACTTCTTTCGCTGCGATGCAGTACACCCACCACCCGAGAATCCACCAGCTATGGTGTGGATCTCGCCGTGAATGGGTACTTCGTGCTGCCCTCACTGCCCTCCAGTTGTGAACCTGATGATTGCCCCGCTTGCTTCTCCAGCAAGTAATCCTTCAAGAACCCACACTTGACCAACTCGGCGAGTTGGTATCCAAAAGCCAAACACGAATTGATAGAGTGGCCAAAGCTCTTGTGGAACTTACACCACGCGTCTGGTTTTGGTCACAACACCTTATCCGTTGTCTTCTCAGGCACTTTGAGCCTGGCAGCAATGTTCGGGATGGCGATCAGGTCAGCCAATCTTATCACGAACTCGTACCTCGGCGGGCGATTGGGCTTTCTAGGCTGCCCTGGCCCCTTCCCCTTGCTCTTCTTTGGATCATAAGGATGATGCATCTTTTAACCCTTCTTCCCTGCCGCGGCCTCCATCACCCTCTGCGGTTGAATCCTCGTCTGAGCGCGTGGCTTAGCTGGGGCCACATTTCCCCTTTTCTCGGAGACTTCGCTCTCAGCGGCGATGTGAGCCACGACACGTCGCCAGATTTCAGCGAACGTGGCGGGGTGACTCCTGATCAGCGATTCACTAAAAGGCATGTACTGTTAGAATATATGGCCTTGAACGAGAGGGGGGGTGAATTGTTTAAGGAGGATTTTTGAAAACTTTTAAACTTAGAATGGAAATTCTTTGAAAGAACCTTGATTAAGGATTCAGTTTTTCCAAAACAAACAGCAAAAGCACAAAGCTGAAAAAACAATCGGTTGTTTTAGCGAAACAATCGGTTGTTTATACCAGTCTCAAAAAGACAAAACTGAATTTAAAGAGATAGGGATAGAGAAATTGTACACAGTTGTTTATACTGGTTCACTCCAAACCCAGAGCTACATCCAGTCTTCTCAGAACCCTGAGGAAATCCACTAAGTAATCACACCATGATCACTTACACAACAACCAAGAGAATGACCTTGAAAACCTCAAGAAACACACTCTCCATGGCCAACACTAAGATTGCTGATCTTGAACACCTCAAGAACACACAACCAATCTCAGCAAAACACACAAACAAATTGTTCAGCAGTTTACAAAGATTACACTTGTTACAGATGAATATCTGAAATCAATACAAGTAGAATCCTATTCCAGCACCTTGATCAATCTCTCAACTCTTAAGCAATCTCAGAACTATTTGAAAAACTCTTAGTTCAAAACTTTGTCTCAGGATTCTTAATCCTTAAAAACAGTTTTTCAGAATATATTTAAGGATATAGTTTGTTATCAAATCTTAACAAACTCTTAATTCCATTTAAAATTGTACCGCCCTGGTAGTCGGAAGTGATGACGTGGCATCAAGCTACGGTATAGGCGTGTTGACGAGACACCAGGTTAGCAGAGGGGAAGGAGGTCGGGAGGCTCGTGTAGTCGCCAGTTATTAAGTTGGCGTGCTCCGATCTCCAGCACACCAGAACCGGCGGTCACCGGGTTAAAGATGAAGTCGCTTATGTAAACTCAAGCGACCAAGTGATTAGAGATCGCCGGAGCAAGCACATCGCCGAAGATGAAGGTGGTGCATATTATGAAGGCGGCCGGCGAGACCACAGGGAAGGTGCGTACGGAGGCACCCTAGCTCGCCAATCCAGTAGAGATCGCACTCCAGGACAGCTATGCACTGAGTAGTATCATGCATAAGTAACTTAGCCAAAGGAGAGTCAGAAGTAGCGCCCAAGTCAAGGAGGCAATAGATGATGGCACGTGTACAGCTGGATGCGAGCCACGTGTCCAGATGTGTAACTTCCAGGAGAGAGAAAGTGTCCAGGTATATAAGGGTTTCCCAACGAACTTCTGAGGTACGCACGTTCAGATTGTCTTCTTTACGCTTGCGAGTTCTTGAGTATACTGAGAGAGAACTGGTTCACGGTTCCTTGAGAGTTCTTGAGTGTTACTCTTAGTATTTGGTGGTTCAGTCACTGACTTGGGCGTTGGAGTGCGATCGGCCGCAGCGGCGCCGTTCTGTTCTTTTGCAGGTTCTTGAGGCGGATCGCGGCGAAGGACGGAGGTTGACACGGCGCACACGTCGATCCAAGTTTGACGAGGCAAGCTCCAACGTTTTGGTCAACAGGCAGGATCATCAGGCGCCCACCGTGGTGCCGTGTAAAACCTGTTCCCATCCACAGCGTGAGTTCTTGGATGTTTTTGCAGTTTTCTGTGTGGTTGCGTGCTGGTGCAACCATTGTTCGCTATTCATCTAGGTTTTGTTCGGTAATTTCGCGTTTTCCACCGTTCGTTTGGGTTTTTGTTCGGTGAAGTGAAGTTTTCTGCTGGTTACGCGAGATTTGTTCGGTGAAGATCTGAGTTCTTTGGCTCGTTTGGTTTTTCGTGGAAGAAGCGTGGTTTCTGGTGGAGTTGCAGGTTTCTGTGGAGGTTCGCTGTGTTCTTGAGGTTTCTTTCGAAGTTTTGCGAAGTTCTGACCGATTGATCGCTGAATCGATCGTCGCTGAAGGAAGTGTTGTTCATTGCACTCTGTGATTTGCCAAGTTTTCATGAGAAAAATGAGAAGCAACCGTTCAAGTCCAGTTGCGCCCGTTGCCGCTGAAGGCACCAGCGCCATGACTATGGCGCAGATGGTGGAAATCATGCGTTCGTTGCAGGCAAATGTGGAAGCCTCGCGCATAGAACAGGCGAGAATGCATGAGGACCTGGTCGCCTCTCGGGCCAGGAATGATGAGCTTAGCAAAGTGGCTGAAGAGCTGCGTCAAGCTCTTCAGGAGCAGCGAGGGCGCCCAGTCGCTGAAGAGGTCGCGCCGTCAACGCCGCCTCGTGTTTTTCCCATGCCTTTCGCTCAGGCGATTACTGACACGCCTATTCCTGCAAGTGTGGTACCTGTTAAGGCTGTTTTCACCGGCGTGGAGGATCCTGAAGCTCATCTCACCACGTTCCATACGCAGATGATGCTGTCAGGAGGATCAGACGCCGTGTACTGCAAGATGTTCGTGAGCACACTCCAGGGAACGGCGCTGGAATGGTTTGTGAGCCTGCCTACAGGTCACATAACCAACTTCCAACAGTTTTCGAAGATCTTCGTCGAGCAGTACATCGTGAACAAGGCACCGCCCAGGGTGTCTTATGATTTGTTTGACATAAGGCAGTATCAGGGAGAGTCCCTCAGGGACTACCTGAATCGTTTTGGGGCGCAGATGGTCTGATCGCCGGCCAAAGATGAAGAAATGCTGGTCTACGCATTCAAGAAGGGCGTGCTGCCGGGACCATTCTGCGAGGCATTGATCAGGGCTCACCCTGCCACGTTTGCTGAGGTTAGGCGACTTGCGGTGGCCCACATCGCCGATGAGAGTGAAGTCGCTGAGAAGAGAGGAAGCGTGGCTCCCGCTAGGCCACGCGCCCAGACCAGGATCCAGCCACAGAGGGTGCTGGAGACAGCGGCGGCCAGAAGGGATCAGAGGACTCGCCATCCTTATGATCCAAGGAAGAACAAGGGCAGGGGCCAAGGACGCCCGCAACCGGCACGCCGGGAGTACAATCGCCCGCCTAAGCACAAGTTTGTCATGGGATTGGCGGACCTGATCGCCATTCCCAATATATCAGCTAGGTTGAAAGCGCCCGAGAAGGTGGGCGACAAGGTGCTGGGACCAAGGCCAGACGCTCCTTGAGGACTACGTTCACAGATGAGGCGGGTTCGAGAATAGAAAAAATAAAATACCTTGTCGTGAACGCTCCTTCAGCATGCAACATTCTGCTGGGAAGACCCACGCTCAACAGAATAGGCGCTATACCGTCGACCCGGCACATGAAGGTGAAGTTGCCGTCCATGGAGGGGGTGGTAATCACCATCAAATCCGACCAGAAAGAAGCGAAGAAGTGCATTGAGAATAGCCTGAAAAACAAAAGGTCTGTGAGTTACGTGACAACCACCCCGCCTCCTGGTGTGAAGCCCAGATCGACGGTAATAGAAGAGACCGCTGGAAGAGACGTGGAGATGGTGGATGCTGAGCTGGGGGAGGGGAACGCCGGTCTGGAGGAAGAAGAGGCGAGGAATCGCCCTGAGGAAGCGAGGGAGCAGGGAATCGCCAGGGCGGTGATCGCCAGAGAGACCAGGCCAAAACCCGTCGAGCAGTGGCTCGAAAGAGAGATCGGAGGAAAGATTTTCAAGCTGGGAAGATCCCTGGAGGTCGAGCTCCAGGACCAGATCGCCAAGGTGATAGAACGACATCTGGATGCATTTGCATGGTCCGCTTCGTACATGCCCGGGATCGATCCCGACTTCTTGTGCCATCGTTTGGCGATGGACAACCAGGTGAGACCGGTACGACAGAGGAGAAGGAAGTTCAATGAGGAGAGGAGGCAGGCGATCAGGGACGAAACGCAGAAACTCCTTGCTGCAGGCCATATCAGGGAGGTGCAGTACCATGATTGGCTGGCCAATGTCGTACTGGTGAAGAAGAGCAACGGGAAATGGCGCATGTGCGTCGATTTCACTGATCTGAATAAGGCTTGCCCGAAGGACTCATATCTTTTACCAAGCATAGACGCCCTGGTGGATAGTGCTGCAGGGTGTAAGTTGTTGAGTTTCCTGGATGCCTTCTCGGGGTATAACCAGATCAAGATGCATCCCATGGATGAAGAGAAGACTGCCTTCATGACCGAGAGATCGTGCTACTGCTACAAGGTGATGCCTTTTGGGCTGAAGAATGCGGGGGCCACGTACCAGAGGTTGATGGATCGAGTACTTGCACCGATGCTGGGAAGGAATGTGCAAGCGTACGTGGATGACATGGTCGTGACCTCGCCAGAGAAAAGCAAGCACGTCGCAGACTTGGAGGAGTTGTTCACTACGATCCCCAAGTTTAGGTTGAAGCTGAATCCGGAGAAATGCATCTTTGGCGTGGAGGCTGGAAAGTTCCTGGGATTTCTCTTAACTGAAAGAGGAATAGAAGCCAACCCGGACAAGTGTGCTGCCATCTTGGCAATGAGGAGCCCGGCCACTGTGAAGGAAGTACAGCAGCTCACAGGTAGGATGGCCGCCATGTCTCGCTTCGTGTTAGCTAGCGGAGAGAAGGGCCATCCCTATTTCCAGTGTTTAAGGCGCAATAACAAGTTTGCCTGGACGAAGGAGTGTGAGGAAGCCTTCGTCAAGCTTAAGGAGTATCTGGCGAGCCCGCCGGTTTTGTGCAAACCGCTGGTGGGAACCCCTCTCAGGTTGTATTTTGCTGTAACTGAGAGGGCGGTGAGTGCGGTGCTCGCCCAGGACCAAGATCAGGCTCAGAAGCCTATTTATTTTTGCTGCAGGGCCCCGAAACGAGATATCAGGCCCTGGAGAAGGCTGCGCTGGCTGTGGTATTTTCGGCGAGGAGGTTGCGCCACTATTTCCATAGCTTCACGATACTGGTGATGACCGACCTCCCCATCCAGAAGGTCTTGAAGAAGCCCGACGTTGCGGGAAGGATGGTGAAGTGGGCGGTGGAGCTGTCGGAGTTTGATATTAAGTATGAGCCCCGATGCCCGATCAAGGGGCAGATCTTCGCAGACTTTGTGGTCGAGCTCTCGTCTGAAGCAGCACGAGTTGAGGGGGATGACTTTCGTTGGGTGCTTTCAGTGGATGGATCGTCGAACCAGCAGGGTAGCGGTGCTGGAGTCATCTTGGAGGGATCCAACGGCGTGCTGATCGAACAATCTTTGAGGTTTGCCTTCAAGGCCAACAATAATCAAGCAGAGTATGAGGCGTTGATCGCCGGTATCTTGCTGGCTAAGGAGATGGGAGCCAGGGTGCTGATGGCTAAGAGTGACTCGCTGCTAGTGACGGGGCAAGTAACAGGCGAGTTCCAGGCTAAAGATCCACAAATGGCGGCTTACCTGGAGTATGTACAGGAATTGAAGAGTTCCTTTGCCTCCTTTGAAGTGGTGCATGTGCCCAGAGAGCAGAATGCCCGAGCTGACTTGCTAGCCAAGCTCGCCAGTTCGGGCAAGGGGGGTAGGCAGAGGACGGTGATTCAAGAAACTCTGAAGACGCCGAGGGCATTTGTAGCAGATCACCTGGTTCTTCAAATAAGCAAGTCGACGGAGAAAGCGGCGAGGAGTCACAGATCCCTGACTCAAGAGACCTTGAGGTCGCCAAGAATAAGAGCGCGTCGGGAGGAGAAGGTGAACATGGCGCAGGTCTGCATGACCCATGAGCCAGACACCTGGGTAACACAGTACAAGCGGTGTCTGGCAGATGGCCTTCTCCCGCTAGATCCGACGGAGGCTAGGAAGATAAAGAAGAATTCTAGCAAGTTCACAATGATTGATGGCGAGTTGTACAGGTTTGGGTTCACTCACCCACTCCTGGAATGTGTGCATGGCGAGAAATGTACGAGAATTATGGCAGAGCTCCATGAAGGGATATGCGGAAGCCACGTCGGGGGTCGAGCTCTGGCCGCAAGGACTCTCCGTGCAGGTTACTACTGGCCAACGATGAGAGAAGATTGCAAGAGGTATGCGCAGTGCTGCAAGCAATGCCAACAGCACGCCGATTGGCACAAGGCGCCTCCCGCGGAGTTGAAGTCGATTTACAGCCCTTGGCCGTTTCATACATGGGGAATCGACATCCTGGGACCTTTCCCGCTGGCGATCAGGCAGATGAAGTACTTGGTGGTGGCGATTGAGTATTTCACCAAGTGGATCGAAGCAGAACCAGTGGCCCAGATCACCGCACACAAGATCGAGGGTTTCGTGTGGAAGAACATTGTGTGTCGGTTTGGTGTGCCCAAGCGCCTGGTGTCGGACAATGAGACTCAGTTTGCAAGTCACCTGTTGAAGAAGCTGTGCGAAGGGGTGGGAATTCAACAAGTGTTTGCATCCATCGAGCACCCTCAGACAAATGGCCAAGTAGAGTCAGCCAATCGGGTGTTGCTGAGAGGTTTGAAGAGAAGGCTAGAGAAAGCCAAAGGAAGCTGGGCTGAGGAGGTACCCCGTATAGTCTGGGCGTACCATACCACCGAGTAGTCAGGAACCCATGAGACCCCGTTCAGCTTGGTCTATGGCTGTGACGCAATGATTCCAGTGGAGATCCAGGAGAGCTCGCCGAGATTCCAGAACTTCGTGGAGGAAGACTCGAATGAGGAGAGAAGGTTGAACCTGGATCTACTGGATGAGGTAAGGGAAGAGGCGAGATTAAAAGCTGAGGCGGTGAAGAGAAGGATTGAACGAAGATATAACTCGAAGGTGATGCCGAGACAGTTCAGAGAGGGCGACCTGGTGATGAAGAAGGCCCACTAGTACGAGATGGAGAATAAGCTGTCGCCCAAGTGGACGGGACCGTTCAGAATAACCGAGGCGCTCGGGAACGGCGCCTACCGCTTAGAGACATTGGAAGGAGGGGCGATTCCTCGCACCTGGAACGCCACGCACCTCAAGTTATATTACAGTTGAGAACTTTGTAAGTAAAGACAAACACGAAGTTATATCACAATCTTTCTGTTAAAACAGTTTGAAGGGGGCACTCTTTTCCCTAAGGAAGGTTTTTAATGAGGCCACCCAATAAAGAAGAGTTTTCGAAGTTTGAAGTTGTTTTAGATTGCACGCTTATAGTTTTCCGAAAGTTTTGAAGAAAGACCTTGTCACTTATATGTGATTTAAGGCAAGTTAAAGATATATTGCATGCTTTCTAAAAAGTTAAAGTCCTCATCGTCTTTCGGCGATCGGAGGCACCAGTTAAAAGACCTCAACGCCCTCGCGCGTCCTGAGGCGAGATAAAGACCTCCTCGCCGTCGAGCGAGTGCAGGTGAGAAAGAGTGAAAAGTCCTCAGTGTTTCTGGGGGAGAGGAGATGTAACCCATGGGGCAATGTAGAGGCACCAGTGAAAAGTCCTCAGTGTTTCTAGGGGAGAGGAGATGTAACCCCTGGGGCAATGTAGAGGCGCCAGTGAAAAGTCCTCAGTGTTTATGGGGGAGAGAAGATGTAACCCCTGGGGCAATGTAGAGGCACAAGTTAAAGACCTTCTCGCCGATGAGCGAGTTCAGGCAAGATAAAATCCTTCTCGTCTCGAACGAGTTCAGGTATGGTGTGAAGAGTGGAAGAAGTTTGGAGGGTGGCTAAGGTAGGTTCGAAGAGAACGCCTAGCCACCCGGTCTCTTGTTCTGAAGCTCAGGGAAGTAGAGAAGGATCCGAAAGGCGCCTCTACCCCCAGATAAAGGAACAATGGCCAAGTTGAGAAGGCAAGAGGAAGCTGATATCGCCAAGAGTCTTTGGCGACCAGGAGAAGTTCAAGCAGTGGCGAGAAAGTCAAAGACCCGTTTTGATGAAGCAGATCGGGTGAGCAATGTCTTAAGCCATTAGTTGAGTTGAAGTTCGTTATTTGAAGAGCGATTTTACGCTAAGGTTCATTACCTTGAAGTTACAAGTTGTTAGAGTGTTATTGTTCGAAAGACGGTGGTTCGAAGTAGTTAAGTATAGAATCGCGCTTACAAAATTGCTAAGTTAATTTCTTGAAGAAAATTATACAACAAGAGATAAAGCAGACGAAGAAGTTACTAGAAGAATACAAAGACCTTATCATAAAGTAGACATCAGTTTAAGGTACATGTACAGAAAAAGAGAAAGTTTATTACAAGCAGATTGGGTAAGGGAGAAAGCATAAGATCGTGGATGGAGGGAATCAATCAGTCTTCAGCAGGAACAACCTTCCCGTCCACCACCTCGTTGTTAAGAGACACCATGGTGAGATCTAAGTCGGGGTATAGGCAGGCGAACTGTTCCCCGGTGGCCTAGAATCCAGCAGCAAGAATCTGGGCAGAGCTCAGATCAAGTTCTTTGATCTGTTTCTTTAGCCCCTCGTTCTGCTGCTTCAGCTCTTCAGCTTGTTTCTTAAGTTCTTCAATGGTTTCCCGAGCTTGAAGAAGGTCTTCAGCAACCTTCTTGGATTCTGCTTGCACCTGACCCAGTTCTGCGGCGATCTTCCCGTTTTCTTTGTTGGCTTCAGCGAGCTTGGCCACGGTGTCGTCTCTTTCTTTCTCCACCTTCCCCAAGAAGACCTCCCGATCGGCTGACCTTTTTTCGAGGTTCTTTACCTTGGCGGCGTCAGCTTTGATCAACGCCTCCAGGTCAGCCACTTTGACGTGATAAGGTACCAGCTTACTCTCCAGCTCAATCTTCTCTTGAGCCAAAAGCTGCACCTTATGGCGTAGATCGGTGGCCTCCTTGCGCGCCACCCGGAGCTTGGTGCTCATAGCATCTTCTACTCGGGAGTGTTCGATCTCGACGAGTGTAAGATTGCAGGATAACCTCTCCGCCTCAATCCTTATGGTGTTATTCTCAGTTTTGGAGTGCGAAGAGGTCATCCTGGAGCTTCCTGGTAGAACTCTCCACAGCTTTAGATATGATGGAGGGGAAATCCTCCGCCATCATCTTCAGTTTTGCTGAGAAGGGCTCCCATACCCTTTTGACCTTAAGAGAGAGGTTTTGCTGGTGGAGGCACCGGGGGGGGCTTGTTGTTGGTTCTCGACGCCACCTTCTTGCGTTGGTTGTTCAATGAGTGCTTCTTGGCGCAGTGGCGACGTCGGGGATTCAGTGATAAGGATTGGAGAGTTGTGAGCACCTTCATCCCCGGCTGGTGCGGCGTTTGCAGTTGAAGCGTTTGAAGGAGGACCCCCTCCAGCTGATACATAAGGCGTGGAGGCGCTCGGGGGGTTCTCCATGAAGTTAGGCTCGGTGGCCTCAACCACAGGAGGTGCGGACGCCAGTGGAACCGCTTGGACTGGCGAGGCGGGAGCTGGTGGAGGAAGCAATGTTGGAGGTGGAGCTGGTGTGGAAGGTGGCGTTGATGTTGGAGGAGGAGGTGGAGCAGATGGTGAAGAAGGCGCCACCCTCTTCCTCTTGGTAACAAGGCCATCTTCAGTCGCCTCGTCGTCCTCTTCTTCTTCCTCATGAACCACTTGAGGGGTTTTCCTCTTTGGTTTCCTGAGGATAAGTTTCTTGCGCTGGTTGGCGGGCTGGGCCTCGGAGGAAGTTGGGCCTTTGGGTGGCGATCTGCCCTGTGCAGCGGCGATCTCCACCACTGAGTTTGGCATGGTCTGGGAACCCGATGCCAACCCGTGGGCTCGGGCGAGCGCCCTCAGTTCAGCAAGTTTGCCCTGGCCCAACATACGATCTGCATAAAGCAAAGATGCATGGGTTAGCTCGGAGAGAAAAATAAACGCATAAGTCAGTATGCAACAAAAGCAGATAAGAGATGCAGAAAATAAAACCAAAGTCTTGTGCACAACACACAAGATGCCCAGAAACAGTTAGCAGAGGTAATGTCAAAGTAAAGACTTGGACGTTGAGGTGCGTTCTAACCTATGCGAACTTCGAGTTGATCTTCGAAGAACTCATAGGAGATGAGTGTAGTAGTGAGGAAAGTAATATTGGCGTCTGCCACACTCTTCCAGAAGAAGCATAGGTCCTTGTCCAAAGCACCCATGCTATCAGGACTTCTTGGCCTCCTGAAGCTTCCCTTGGACTCTTTGTTCCCCTTGTTTACCCAGTACAAGGGGAAACCGTCGAGCAGTGAGGCGTCCTTGTCGTTTGGGCGCACCTGGACAAACTTGCCCTTCCAGTCTTTGTAAGATTGCTGGAAGATAGAGATGATTGACCTCCCAGCAATCCCATTAAGGCTCACCCACAGGCGATCTCCTGGGTGTCTGGCTTCGAAGAGGAAAAGGAAGACGTCCACTGATGATGGCAACCCCAGATGGTCGCACATGATCTGGAACGCCCGCACGAACGCCCAGCTGTTGGGATGGAGCTGGGCGGCGGCAATGTCGAGCTCGGTAAGTAGCTCTCTTTCAAAGCGAGTGAAGGGAAACCTAAGTTTCACCTTCTTGAACAGGGTGGTATATATGAAGCAGAACAACCCGCCGGTGTTCCCTTTGTCGTCGACGCACACTGGCAAGTCGGGGGGGCAAGGTAGCACCATCATCTTGTTGTCGTGCTCCTTGTGGAACGATAGGTGAGGCTCGTCCCCTTTCTTCAAACGAAGAACTGCCCCAGCAGAGTTTACTGAGGAAGTTTCCTTCAGCAAGGTCGGGGTGGCCCATGGGTATAGTTTTTTGAAGTCTGGGGAAGGAACGGAGGCTCCTACGGCGACAGGTGGAGTAGCCTGAGCCAGGTTAGAGCGGGAGGGTGCAGGCCTCTCAGCCCGGGAAGAAGAAGCACCAGGTGCTCGCGGTTGGTTGTGTGCTTGAGATGAAGGGTTTCGTGACGAGGGAGGTGGATTTGGGGTGATCTTTGAGCGAGCCATCGCGGAAGCTGCAAAGGAAAAAGAAAAGAAAAGGAGATCAGGGTTCGCAGAGGCTGGCTCGATCGTGAAGGAAGGGTGAAAAACGAACGAACGAAGGTTCGTTGTAACGAAGGCGAAGCCCTAAGTTACGAGAAAGGAGAAATAGAAAAACAGCCCACAGCGTAAGCACCAGACAGTTAAAGGATGATGCGAATCGGTTAAAATGCAGGAAAAACCAGCAGAAGAAGTAAAGGAAGTACCTTTTTATAGGAAGTTGGTGATTCAGGAGGTTGAAGAACGTCGAGAGCTTTTGCAGAAGAAAGTTGAAGAGTCTGAGAAAACGAAGAAGTGATGGAACAGTGAAGAGAAATGGGTTTAAGGGTTTTTCGAATGGGTTTGGGAAGCGCAAACGACAATTAAAAGTAACCGTTGATGAAGCCACGTGTCGAGCGATGAGAGGAGTGTTTGGTGGAGCGTCAGGAAAGCAGAAAGTACAACCGCTTGGAATTCTGCGCCAGCGCCACGTAGATCGGTATTGACGTGACTCCTTTAGTCTTTTCGCTGGACAAGTCTTCGCTTAAGACTGGGGGGCTTGTGTACCGCCCTGGTAGTCGGAAGTGATGACGTGGCATCAAGCTACGGTATAGGCGTGTTGACGAGACGCCAGGTTAGCAGAGGGGAAGGAGGTCGGGAGGCTCATGTAGTCGCCAGTTATTAAGTTGGCGTGCTCCGATCTCCAACACACCAGAACCGGCGGTCACCGAGTTAAAGATGAAATCGCCAGATGTAAACTCAGGCGACCAAGTGATTAGAGATCGCCGGAGCAAGCACATCGCCGAAGATGAAGGTGGTGCATATTATGAAGGCGGCCGACGAGACCACAGGGAAGGTGCGTACGGAGGCACCCTAGCTCACCAATCCAGTAGAGATCGCACTCCAGGACAGCTATGCACTGAGTAGTATCATGCATAAGTAACTTAGCCAAAGGAGAGTCAGAAGTAGCGCCCAAGTCAAGGAGGCTCCAGATGATGGCACGTGTACAGCTGGATGCGAGCCACGTGTCCAGATGTGTAACTGCCAGGAGAGAGAAAGTGTCCAGGTATATAAGGGTTTCCCAACGAACTTCTGAGGTACGCACGTTCAGATTGTCTTCTTTACGCTTGCGAGTTCTTGAGTATACTGAGAGAGAACTGGTTCACGGTTCCTTGAGAGTTCTTGAGTGTTACTCTTAGTATTTGGTGGTTCAGTCACTGACTTGGGCGTTGGAGTGCGATCGGCCGCAGCGGCGCCGTTCTGTTCTTTTGCAGGTTCTTGAGGCGGATCGCGGCGAAGGACGGAGGTTGACACGGCGCACACGTCGATCCAAGTTTGACGAGGCAAGCTCCAACGTTTTGGTCAACAGGCAGGATCAAAAATAGATTGGTCAAAGCATTTAATGATTGGAGCGTATTCAGTTAAAGCATTTAAAGCTCAGTCAAAGAAAACAGTTTTTCTGTTATGGTTTCAAAACAAACAATCGATTGTTTCCTCGAATCAATCGGTTGTTTTGTTACTTAACAAATTTCACCATTCAAAAACAATTTTCAAACTTTCTCAAAACACCTAAGTGTAAACAATCGGTTGTTTCGACAAAACAATCGGTTGTTTCAACTTAGTTTGAAAAACATTTTACTTTGATAAAGATTGAGATGCTAATTGCTTGAGATTTAATCTAAGGGTGGATTACAACATTAAACTACCCCAGAACAAAGCTTAAACCAGCACAGCAACACCAAGCAAAGCAGAGGCTTCAACATCCTTCAAAGGATTTGGATTCTTCAAAACATTGAACACCACTTGGTTCAACAATCTCCCCTATTTGATGAAGACAAATCCCTGGTGCTTGTGTTGTACTGATTAAATCTGAAGCAGTTCCTGCAGAGAAAGCATTTATACTATCCAAAGCTTCTTACAGCAGCAAGTTAGATTATAACTCCTTTAACATAATAAACAATCGGTTGTTTACACGAAACAATCGGTTGTTTCTATCACCAGCAGCAGAAAATACTTTTATACTCAGAGATTTAAACATGTTATGCATATAAGACACATATATACAAGAACCAGTAATTCTCCCCCTATTTGTCTTCACAAATAGACTTTAACATGTACCAAAGACAGATTTAAGAGAGATTATTCAGATCAAGAATACCTAACTCATTTCTTAAGAAGAAAAACCTCTCTTTTGGCAAAGGCTTTGTGAAGATGTCAGCTAGCTGCAGTTTGGTCTCCACAAACTTCACTTCACAGTTCCCATTTTTCACATGATCTCTGATGAAATGATGTCTTATTTCAATATGTTTGGTCCTTGAGTGCTGGATTTGATTTTTGGTAAGATTGATTGCACTTGTGTTATCACACATCAAAGGAACTTTGCTGATTTGTAAACCAAAATCTGCAAGTTGTTGTTTGAGCCATAGGATCTGTGCACAGCAGCTACCAGCAGCTATATATTCTGCCTCAGCAGTAGAGAGAGCAACACATGCTTGCTTCTTGCTATGCCATGAGATTAGGCTTGAGCCAAGAAGGTGACAAGGGCCACTTGTGCTCTTTCTATCTAGCTTGCAACCTGCAAAGTTAGAATCTGAATAACCAATTAAATGTATTGGAGAATGAGAAGGATACCATAGTCCTACAGATGATGTTCCTTTGAGATATTTCAGAATCCTTTTTGCTGCTTTGAAGTGTGACTCTTTAGGATTTGCTTGATATCTTGCACATAGACACACCGCAAACATGATGTCCGGCCTACTTGTTGTTAGATAAAGCAATGATCCAATTAAACCTCTGTATTTTGTTTGATCTATACTCTTTCCAGCAGCATCCGCATCCATGTAGCAACTTGATGGCATTGGAGTGTTTGCCTCTTTGCAATTCTCCATTTTGTTGTGGTGTTCTTGGAGCAGAGAAATTGTGTAGAATCCCCAACTTCTCACAAAACTTGACAAACTTCTCATTTTGAAATTCTCCTCCATGGTCACTCCTTTTGGAACCTATGTTGTTGTTCTTTGTGTTTTGAAGCCTTCTTGCTAGCTTTTTGAATACAGCAAAGGCATCACTCTTTGATTCCAAGAACAAGGTCCAAGTGTACCTAGAGAAATCATCAACAATAACAAGAGCATAATAATTTCCACCAAGACTCATAGTTCTAGAGGGTCCAAAGAGATCCATGTGAATTAGTTCAAGAGGTCTCAATGAAGAGACAACATTTTTGGTTTTAAAAGAACTTTTCACTTGTTTCCCTTTTTGGCAAGCTTCACAAATGTGATCCCTCTCAAACTTGAGTTTTGGCAGCCCAATCACAAGATCTTTTGATATTAGCTTGTTCAAATGATTCATGTGAATATGAGCAATTCTTCTATGCCAAAGCCAACATTCATCTTCCTTGGATAGAAGACATCCAATTGAACATGGTGAAGATATATCTAGAAGATACACATTATTAACTCTCTTACCTACCAACATTACCTCTTTGGTGTTGGGCAGACAGATTTCACATGTGTTTGTCTTGAACATCACTTGATACCCCTTGTCACATAGTTGGCTAATGCTCAGAAGATTATGCTTTAGGCCTTCAACAAAGAGCACATCATGAATCACCAAGATGCTCGCATCTCCTCTGGATCCTCTTCCAAGAATTTTTCCTTTGTTGTTGTCTCCATAGGTGACATGACCCTCTTGCTTGAAGGATATTCTCAGGAACTTTGATTTGTCCCCTGTCATATGCTTGGAGCATCCACTGTCCAAGTACCAAAGTTGCTTTCTTTCCTCCTAGATTTCCTACAAAAAAGATTTTCAAGTACATAGGTTTGGTACCCTTATGAATGCGGGTCAATCTGGTTTATACTCATCAATACAAGCTTTATTTTTCTTGGGAATCCACTTCATAAGCCCTTTAGGAACTGTACCGTCCCGTATCAGGGCGTTGACTAAGTCAAAGTCAACGACTGGAAAGTCAAAGTCGACTCAAGGTGTCGCCCAGGTGTAGAGACGCCAAGAGGAAGCGTCGCCAAGATAGGACAAGGCGTCGCCAAGGCAAGGCGTCGCCTGGGTGGAGGCGTCGCCAAGGCAAGGCGTCGCCTGGGTGGAGGCGTCGCCAAGGCAAGGCGTCGCCTGGGTGGAGGCGTCGCCCAACCAGGGCGTAGCCAGATCAAACAGTGTAAAAGTAAGGCAATCACGGTATGGTTCCCCGATACCCATGGGTAGGAAAGACCATGGAGGGAGCGACGCCGTGGGAAAGCCTCATGACCCGATATCTCGGGAAAGTGATAAAGAGAAAAAAGAGGTGGCTTCAAGGCCATAATGATGACCTCAGGGTAGGGCAGCCTGACTCGTGAAGTACCCCTGCCACCCCAGAGACGCTTTCGGGACAGATACGACCCAAGAGGAAGGTCACGCCCGGGGTAAGCGGGTGCAGGGTACGAGAGAAAGGCAGATACGCTCTCAAAGTAAGTGGCTAGATACTTGGGGGCATGAGTTCGCACCCAAAAAGTCACCCCTAGCGCAGTAGCACTCCCAAACAGGAGGACTCACACGTTGAGACGTCCCCAGATGGGCAGAAACGCCCCCAGATGGGGTCATGGCGTCGTGAGGCCCTCCACGTGTACGACAGCCATGCCGGAATAGAAACACCCCCTAGTCAGGTGCCAGGTAATTAAAGATATTCAATACAGTTTCCCTTTCGAGCATTTAGGTACTATTATGGCTCCCGAGCGTTTCAACGTCTTAAATGCGCTACGTTCCGTAATTAAGCGCTTTAATGAGTGCGTTACGTTTGAGATTAAAAGCGCTTTAAGGCGCTTTAAATGCTGGGGCAGTTTAAATAGCGCTGGGGAATGTCGGAAAAAGGGGTTGGAACCTTTCGCAAATTTACGAGAAACTCTCTGGTTGCTTGCCCGTGCTTTAAGGTTACGTACCTTGCTGCATTTCACACACAGATGGTCCTGATAGGCGGTTCTGATGCTGCCAAGTGCAAGCTCTTCATGAGCACCCTGACCGGGATGGCTATGGACTGGTTCATTAGCCTCCCCGAGGGCCATATCACGTCTTTCCGCCAATTGTCGCGGTTATTCAGAGAACAGTACTTGGCCAACAAGGCCCCGCCGCCGGTCTCTTACGACCTGTTTGACGTGAAGCAGTATCAGGGGGAGACCCTGAAGGAGTATATCAATCGCTTCGGGGCCCAGGTCGTGAAGGTTGGTACAACAGAGGAGCCTATGATCGTGTACGCATTTGTGAAAGGCGTATGCCCCGGCCCCTTTGGAGAATCTATTATCCGCAATCGCCCTAGGACCTTCGCTGAATTACGGCGTAGGGCGGTAAAGCATATTGCTTCGGAAGGGGAGGTATGTGTGAAGCGCACCAGCGCCGTACCCTCACGCCCGAGGGGACCAACGCGAGTTCAACCCGTCCGAGTCAATGAGACCACGACGGAAAGAAAGAAACCAGAGGCGAGACGCCCCTACGAGGCCAGAAAGCCCCAGTCCCGGGGCCCAGCAGGAGGCCAACGCCCCGCCAGAGAAAGAGCAAGACCGGCGAGGTACAACTTCGTGGTTGAGTTGAAGGATTTGATCGCCGTACCCAACATAGCCGAGAGGCTGAGGCGACCGGCGAAGACCGACAAGGTGTTAGGGCCCCGTAAAGACTCTTGGTGCGAATTCCACGAGGCGTTCGGACACCAAATTGATAATTGCCTGTCGTTGGGCTACCAGCTAGATGAGCTGGTGAGGACTGGATTTTTGAAAGACTATGTCACAGATCCCACAACGACCACCGCTTCGCCGCCGCCGGCAGATGAACCAGCGCACGAGATGCCAGTGCTTGGCGAGGTCCATACCATTGCTGGAGGTTTCTCTGGCGGAGGGCCCACCGCCTCCCAGCGGAAGAAATACGCGAGGGGGGTAAATTCAGTTGAAGAGAGGCTCTCGGGGGAGCCATGGGAGTCAGATATCGTGTTCACCCGAAGAGACCTCCGAGATGTGGTACCCCACGACAACGATCCCGTTGTCATCTCTGTTGTCACAGCCGGAAGGAAGGTTCACAGAGTGCTTGTTGATCAAGGAAGTTCGGCAGACGTCATGTTTCTGTCGACCTTTAACAAGTTACGGTTGTCCCCCGATCTGCTGAGTCCCTATATAGGATGTTTGTATGGGTTCGGGGACAACCAGGTAGAAGTCCGGGGGTACCTGGAGTTGTGGACTACGTTCACGGACGGAGAGGCCTCCCGCACCGAGAGTATCCGGTACCTCGTCGTGAACGCTAATTCTGCCTACAATATTTTGCTGGGCAGACCGGTGTTAAACCGTTTAAGCGCAGTGTCCTCCACCCGTCACATGAAGATGAAGTTACCAGACCTCAGCGGCCGGGTGATAGTCATCAGATCAGACCAGGAGGAGGCGAGGAAATGCTACGAAAACAGCCTGAAGACGAAGAGAGGCGTATTCATGGTGTACGAATGTCCGCCGAGCGCGGACGCAACGATGATTGAGGCGACGCCCGCTGGGCTGACGTCTGAAGAGGCCATAGCAGAGAGGGCGATGCCCGAAGCAGATGTGCCAATGGAGGAGGCGCCCGTAGAAGAGGCGGTGCCCGCCGAAGAAGCGGCGCCCGTAGAAGAAGCGGCGCCCGTCGAGGATGATAGTAGGGAGCAACCTGCAGCTAACGCCGTAGAAAGGGAGATTGGCGGCAAAGCTTTCAAGTTAGGAAGTTCGCTAAGTCCAGAGGAACAGGAAGGGGTGGCAGAAGTGATTTCGCGCCACCTGGATGCCTTCGCATGGTCCGCCTCGGATATGCCGGGCATCGACCCCGATTTCCTGTGTCACCACCTCAGCATGGACGCCACGGTCCGCCCCGTGCGTCTGAGAAGGAGGAAGTTCAATGAGGAGCGACAACAGGTGGTGAAAGACGAAACGCAGAAGCTGCTGAGTGCTGGCCACATTAGGGAGATTCAGTACCCTGAGTGGCTCGCCAACGTCGTCTTGGTGAAAAAGGCGAGCGGAAAGTGGAGAATGTGCGTTGACTTCACGGACCTGAACAGGGCGTGCCCAAAGGATTCCTATCCGTTGCCCAGCATCGACGCCTTAGTGGACAGCGCGTCCGGCAGCAAGGTGTTAAGCTTCCTGGACGCCTTCTCAGGGTACAACCAAATCAAGATGCACCCAAGAGACGAGAGCAAGACTGCGTTCATGACTGAAACATGCAGTTATTGCTATAAGGTGATGCCCTTCGGGCTCAAAAATGCGGGCGCCACGTACCAGAGGTTAATGGACAAGGTCCTGGCGCCAATGCTTGGGAGGAACGTATACGCTTATGTAGACGACATGGTGGTGGCGTCGCAGAACAGGGTGCAGCACATGGTAGACTTGGAGGAGTTGTTCAACACAATATCCAAATACCGCCTCAAGTTGAACCCCGAGAAGTGTGTTTTCGGGGTAGAGGCCGGTAAATTCTTGGGTTTTCTGCTCACCGAGAGGGGGATAGAGGCGAACCCCGACAAATGTGCGGCTATTATCGCCATGCGGAGTCCGACATCGGTAAAGGAGGTGCAACAGTTGACAGGGCGGATGGCGGCGCTCTCGAGGTTTGTTTCCGCCGGAGGAGAAAAGGGGTCCCCGTACTTCCAGTGCCTCAAGAGAAACAGTCGCTTTGCATGGACTGAGGAATGTGAAGCGGCTTTCGTTAAGCTGAAGGAGTACCTGGCGACGCCTCCGGTTCTCTGCAAGCCGGTAACGGGCTTGCCCCTCCGGTTGTATTTTACTGTAACGGAGCGGGCCATCAGTTCTGTGTTGGTCCAAGAGCAGGACCAGAGTCAGAAGCCCATCTACTTTGTAAGCAAGGCCTTACAGGGGGCTGAGACAAGGTACCAAGCACTGGAGAAGGCGGCGCTGGCGGTAGTGTTCTCGGCTAGGAGGCTCCGTCATTACTTCCACAGTTTTACGGTGGTGGTGATGACCAACCTCCCTATACAGAAGGTGCTGCAGAAACCCGATGTGGCAGGAAGAATGGTACGCTGGGCAGTGGAACTGTCAGAATTCGACATACAGTACGAGCCTAGAGGATCCATCAAAGGGCAGGTGTACGCGGATTTTGTAGCAGAACTCTCGCCCGGAGGTGAGCAAGAGGTGGAAGCGAGTTCACAGTGGCTGCTCTCGGTTGATGGCTCCTCAAACCAGCAAGGGAGTGGTGCGGGAATAGTGCTGGAAGGACCCGACGGCATACTGATCGAGCAGGCCTTGCGTTTTGCCTTCAAGGCAAGTAACAATCAAGCAGAATATGAAGCCCTGATTGCAGGAATGCTCTTGGCCAAGGAGATGGGTGCACAGAACCTCCTAGTGAAGAGCGACTCCCAGTTGATTATGGGGCAGGTGTCGGGTGAGTTCCAGGCGAAGGACCCACAGATGGCGGCGTATCTAAAATACGTTCAGTTGTTGAGAGGGGCGTTCAACGCTCTTGAGTTAATACACGTCCCGAGGGAGCAGAATGCCAGAGCCGACCTGCTCGCAAAGCTGGCCAGCTCAGGCAAGGGGGGTAGACAGAGGACAGTGATCCAGGAGACTCTCAAAGCTCCGCGTCGATTCGTGGAAGACAACAGGGTGGATGTCCTCCAGATTTATGCATCAAGGGGAAGGCCGAGGAGTCACTCCTCTTTGACCCAAGATACGCAGAGGGCGCCCCGCATCAGTATATACGCGGGTGTGTCTGAGGAAGAGCAGATGCAGGTCTGTGTCCTGTCCAAGGGAGACACCTGGATGACGCCCTATAAACGATACCTGGCGGATGGGGCTCTTCCAGTGGACCCTGAAGAGGGTAAGAAAATCAAAAGAAATGCCGCAAGATATACTTTGGTGGATGGGGTGCTGTTCAGGCACGGTTTCACTCACCCTATCCTAACATGCGTCAGTGGCGATGAGTGCACCAGGATAATGGCGGAGCTACACGAAGGCATCTGCGGAAGCCATGTAGGAGGAAGGTCCTTAGCCTCCAAGGTAATACGCGCAGGTTTCTTCTGGCCAACAGTGAAAGAGGATTGCGCACGGCACGCCCAGCGGTGTAAGCAATGCCAAAAGCACGCCGACTGGCACAAGGCGCCGCCAGAAGAGTTGCGGTCCATATACAGCCCGTGGCCTTTCCACACATGGGGAATTGACATCCTGGGCCCTTTCCCACTGGCAATCAGGCAGATGAAGTATCTGATCGTCGCCATCGAATACTTCACTAAGTGGATAGAGGCAGAGCCCGTGGCGCAAATCACTGCGCATAAGGTACAACATTTTGTGTGGAGAAACATCGTGTGTCGCTTTGGCGTACCCAGGCGCCTGATATCTGACAACGGGACCCAGTTCGCCAGTCAACAGTTGAGAAATCTGTGCGCTGAAGTGGGAATCAAGCAAGTGTTCGCGTCGGTTGAACACCCCATACCAATGGACAAGTAGAGTCAGCAAACAGAGTTCTGCTGAGGGGGTTAAAAAGAAGGTTAGAGAAGGCCAAAGGGGCGTGGGCGGAAGAGGTGCCAAGGATTGTATGGGCATACCACACCACGCCCCAATCCTCTACTATGGAGACGCCTTTCAGTTTGGTGTACGGGTCGGACGCGATGATTCCAGTAGAAATACATGAAAGCTCACCGCGTTTTCAAAACTTTGTGGTGGAGGAATCTAATGAGGAGAGACGGGTAAACCTGGATCTGCTAGAAGAGGCCAGGGAAGAAGCTAGAATAAAAGCTGAAGCGATGAAGAGAAGAGTGGAGCGGCAATATAGCTCTAAAGTAAAGCCGCGACAGTTTCAGGTGGGCGACCTAGTGATGAGGAAAGCTCACCCATACGAGTTGGAGAATAAGCTGTCTCCCAAGTGGACCGGGCCCTTCAGAGTTACTGAGGCTAAGGGCAACGGTTCGTACAACCTGGAGACTTTAGATGGAGGCCCTATCCCGCGCAGTTGGAATGCAGCCAACTTAAAATTTTATTTCAGTTGACTTATTAATGTGATGCGCCGCCTAGGCCATGGTGTCGCCAAGGAAGAAGGCGTCGCCTAGGTCTTGGCGTCGCCCAGAAAGAAGGCGTCGCCCAAACAAAAGCATGCATCGTTGGCAGAACGAGACGAAAGGAAGTCGCGCGGTATATGAAGCATATGCAAAGTAAAGTGGCGTTGTAAAGAATTATGATATTGAAAAGTTGTTGTTACAAGCAATGTTCGGTACAAACGGAGCAAACGCTACAAATCATGCAAAAACACAAACAAGCCATTTCTCAGCCCTCATCAGAGTCATCACTGGAGGAAGGCGAAGCCCCTTTCCCAGCCCGCAGCGCTCGAGTAAGTCGTGTCCTCTTTTCTTGGCTTATTTTCGAACCTGCACAAAGGGAACAGATGTATTAGAGACACCGTGAAGAAAGGCAGGCACAGTTAGAAAGTAACGAAGGCCGAAGTTGCCTAAGGCATTGGTTCTCACATATGTACTTCTCAAGAGTCCTAGCGTTGAACTCCAAGCTGATCACCGTAGCAGAGTCAAAGCCTCCCGCCTCAGCAAGAATCCGACAAGCTATTTGATCACTTGGAGCCAGATTCTTGAGGGGTTTGGCTTTGAGGACCTTTTCCTCTCTCACCCAGTACAGCGGAAACCCATCCAGAGCGTCGGGAACAAGGTCAGTACGACAGATCTTGAAGAACCGGCCTTTCCACCCGGTGAACGAGCTCTGGAAGGGTGTGAAGAGAACCCTCCCGGGCACACTACTGAGAGTTACCCAGAGGTTGTGTCTCTGTCTCTTCACCTCAAAGAAGTGAAGAAAGAGGTCAACCGAGGGTGCACAACCCAGAAACCCAAAGAGAACGTCGAAGGCTTTGACAAAGGCCCAGCTGTTGGGGTATAACTGGGCCGGAGCAACGTTGATCTCCGTCAGCAGTTCCTTCTCGAACCAGGAGAAGGGTAAGCGCACCCCGATGGTCTTGAACACCACCTGGTAAAAGTAAAAGAAAGGGACCCCGTCGTTGGCCCGTTCGTCTCCACACACTAGCTTCCCCAGAGTGCAAGGGAGCACAACGATGTCGTCATCGTGCCTCCTTGCGAAGGCCCGGTGGTCATAAGAACATAACTCCCCTTTGTGTTCCCGTACGACCCTGGTGGAGAGCAAGCATGAACACTCATCAAGAAGTTCACTCGAGGCCCAAGGGTACAAGTCTTTGGAACGGACCCTGGAGGAAGCATCGTGAGAAGACATTCTTTAACAAGATCAGGATGGCCAGAAATGCAAGAGTTGAGAGAAGGAAGGGTGCAAGAAGGAAGGGTACAAGAAGAAAGAACGTAAGTAGGTTATGAAGAGTGAGAAAATGATGAGGATAGTTCCAGAGTTTGAAGAGTTAAATAAAGCGGTTAGAGCGCCAAACGACGTGAATGGATGCACCGCACGATTGATACACGTGGCAGAAGATGAAAGGATGACGCTGGCACCACTGGTTTAAATCAGAAAACGTCGTATCAGCAGAATATCCAGTGGTACGATGCGCCGTCGAAAGTGAGCCAGGGGTACAGCAGGAGTCAGAAAATGGAATGACTAGATACCCCATCAACCATACCAGCAGCGCCACGTGGATCAAGTCGAATGATAGAAGGTCCCATCAGCTATACAAGGAGCGCCACGTGGATGGCACAGGCAAAGCCTTGGGCTCTTCGCTGTTATCAGGCGTTGACCAAGGCAAGAATTAAGGTCAATGTCGAAGTAAAGGTAACGCCCGAGGCGTTGCCAGGAAGGACGTAAAGGGCGACGACAGCGCGAGATGTCGCGGGCGTCGCCAACCCAAATACCGACTGGCGTCACCTCCCTGATACCCACAGGTAGGAAAGACTGTGGAGGGAGAAGAAATCAAAGAAAGGCAAAGTTAGTCACAGGCGTTACCTCCCCGATACCCACAGGTAGGAAAGACTGTGGAGGGAGATGAGATCGCCAAACGCCAGCGAATTGCTGGCAGGGCGTTCCCCGATACCTATGGGAAGGAAAGACCATGGAGGGAACAGACCCTCTCCAGAGCGCTCAGCGTTTTAGACACCCGGGGACGATACGGTGCTGCTGTTAGCAGGCCTCTCCTTAGGCGTGGGCGCCGGGCGTTAAGGATCTGAGAAAGGGCCTTTCGGTATCAGAGACGTCCCGTGGACGATACGGCGCCACTTGGTGAGCCTCTCCATGGGCGTGAGGGTTGGCGGGCGACCTTACCCGATCATACCAAACCGCCCAACGAAGTGTAAGAAATGGGCAGAACACAGATAAAATAATTGAAGCGTGTGAAGGGAAAAGATGAGAATGAGATCGCATAGGCAGAATCGTATGTGACAAAGAAATAAAGACAACCAAGCGAACGTCCCAAATCAGTAACAAGAGTGCGGATAGTTCAAAGAATTACAAGTTTTGACAGATAAAATCAAAAAACGAAGGTAAAGAATAAAAGAGTTGAGCTTGAAGAGGAAGGCGGCGGATGAGAGGCAGCGGTTCAGTCATCCAAATCCATGGGCACGACCTTCCCGTCGACGATGTGGTGTGTGGGGTTGCAGTTCGAAAGGTTGACGCCAGGATTCTCGCAGGACGCCTGGGTCAGGGCCTCTTGGAACCCCTCCTCGAAGGTACCCGCCATCTCCTGGATAAGGGACTTTTTCTCCTTCTCCAGTTCCTCAATGGCGGCGTCTCCAGAGGTCACCTGCTTCTCCAGAGCCTCTTTTTCCACCCGAAGCCGGCTAACCTCGACCCGCAGTTTGTCGTAGTCAACTCGGAGAAGGTCCATAGCTTTGGCCTGGGTGGCCATTTCCTCCTCCATCCGCTCCGCCTTGGCAGCCTGTTCACAGCAACGGTCCTTCAGGTCCTTTTGAGTTTCTGCATCCGCTTTGACCAATTCCTGAAGACCCGCTACCTGTACTTGGAGAGCAACTTCCCGAGTGTAGAAGTCTGCCTGGAGCTCCAATGCCTCCGCCAGTTGCCTCTCTGTTTCCGCTTTAGACTCTTGTATTTGTCTTAGAGAAGTTTGATAGGCTTCGTTCTGGCGTCCCAGGGTCCTCATTTCCTCTTCCAGAGTAGATGCTTTTGTTTCCAAGGCTTGGAGGGTTTGAGCTTGCAAGACCGCGTTTCTGGCCTGGGAGCGCCATTCGAGAGCCACCGCCAAGAAGGCCCCCAAATAGAAAGGCATACCTTCCCTCCTGTCGGTGCCTTCTGGCATAGTCCCGCCACTGAAACCCCTCATCAGATGCATGATTGGAGGAGGGATGGCGATGAAGTCGGGGGCAGCAGCGTCGGGAGCCGGGGAAGCAGTGGTTTCTGGCGGCGGCGGAGGCGGCGCAGATTCGGCGCCTTCGCCCCTTTCCTCTTGGAGTATCCTAGGAGGGAGTGAGGTTGCGCTTGGAGGGTTGTCCATAAAGGGGTTCCCTCCCTGCGGCGACGTCTCTACCAGAAGAGGAACCCGCGCGGATTTTCTCCTTCTGAAGGGTGCCACCCCTTCCGAATCCTCGTCATCTGACAGAATCTCCAAAACCCTTTTCCCTTTGTCAAGGGGGGTTGGAGCCGGGGACGAGGCCGCAGCTAGGGGGACAGCGGCGATAGGCGAAGGAGAGTTGGGAGTTGGAAGCAAGTCGGAGCCAGGTGGAGACGTCGGAGATGGGCTAGAAGCAGCTTCAGCAGTGACTGGAGGCGGCGGTGACGGAGCCGGTGGGAGAACTGGATTGGCCACAGGGCTGGAGGAGACCCCTGCCTTGGCGGCACGAGCCTCCTTCAGTGCTTTCGCCAACATTATTCTTTTGGAAACGCCCATCACCGATCCTATATCATGACAGGCCGAACAACAAGGATTAGCACTAGAACCGTTATGCGAATTCACAATACATGAAGAGGCGTGAAAATGCAAGTAACATTGTACAGCGAAAAATGGTAGCATAAGTTTAATTCAGATGAATCAGAAGGAAGATTCTATGGCCAAATACATGCAGATAACCACAACAACTAATGCATCATAAATCACCAAGAGCAGATACCGAAGTAGGTAGAAAGCCCATGGGCATTGAATTCGTTCGCGATGAGTTTGGCGGTATCGAAGACTATTCCCAGTCCCGCCAAGGCTTTGCATACATCCCGGTCAGGCGGGGCGAGCTCGTCCAGAGCCAAGGGTTTCATGGTTACGGGTTTGTCTGTCCAGTACAGGGGAAAGCCCTCTAGGATGGTAGGATCGCGCTTGGTCGCGCGTACCTTGAAGAATTTCCCCTTCCATCCTTTGAACGAATTCTGGAAGTGCGTATGGATGATGCGCCCGGCGATGCCAGAAAAGCTCATCCAAAGGCTCTTCCCTTGCTTCTTTACCTCGAAGAAGTGAAGAAAAACGTCCACATAGGAGGGAACGCCTAGATAGCCGCAGAGAATTTGGAACCCCCTCACGAAAGCCCAACTGTTGGGATGGAGTTGGGCGGGAGCAGTGTTTATCTCTGTCAGTAGCTCTTTTTCGAAGGGAGTGAGGGGTAGACGCAGGCCCACCCTTTTGAGCACCATCTGATAGAGGAAGAAGAAAGGGCATCCCCCAGTATCCCGCGAGTCCGCGCAAACGGGCATCCCAGGTCGCACCCGGCTTACCAGGACTTGGGAGTCATGATTTTTGTGGAAAGCATTGAAGTTATAGAGAGCAGGGTCCCCCCTGTGAGCCTCCACGTCCTCAACAGAGTTTAGGAGGTAACATTCGTCCAGAAGTTCGTCGGGGGCCCAGTCATATTCGCCCTTATAATAAGACTTAGGGAGCGGGGGAGGCGCGGTGGTCTTGGTTTTCGCCATCAATGCCAATGCTGAAGATCAAAAGAGAAAGAAAGGGTTCAGAGAAAAGGGGTTGGGGAGAAGAAAAGGGGAAAATGGAAGAACCCTAGGAGCGCCCTACCCACAAGAGAACGAAGGGAAGCGAGAGGAACAACGAAGCATACAAACAATATCCAGAGAAATACGAGAGTAACAACAGTCCCAGGCAGTTTCCTATAATGCGACGAAAGTGAAGAGTTGTGAGTGCTCGAAACCATACCTTTGCTGTTGAAATGGAGGCAGTAGGAGAGCGCAGGAAGGGGAGAATCGCAATTGCAGAGAAAAAAGGTTTTGGAGGCGATGAACAGTGCGAAGTAGCAGAGTGAATGAATGTAACAGTAGGGTGAGCGCGGGGTTTGGAGTAACTTAAACGTTACATTTCGCAACTCAAGAGGCGCAAACTAAGGGCCGCAGGATCGGGCCACGCGTCAGAGGGTCGATTGCCCAGGGGAAACGCAAAGGTCCCTAAAGGAGGACCACGCGATGGGCCACGTGGCGCGCGATCAAGGGTAGCCCAAAAGGCGTTATCATCCCCATTTCAGGGAATGTCCAATCGGTCATTAAGAATACCCTGTGGTTCAGAAAGTGTCGCGTCAGTAATTCGAAAAATTGCTGAGTCAGCAGAGAATGACACGTCATCAGGAAGGCACGCGGATGGTGGGGGCAAGGCTTTAGTCTTTGCGCTGAAGACAAGTCTTCGGCTTAAGACTGGGGGGCTTGTGTACCGTCCCGTATCAGGGCGTTGACTAAGTCAAAGTCAACGACTGGAAAGTCAAAGTCGACTCAAGGTGTCGCCCAGGTATAGAGACGCCAAGAGGAAGCGTCGCCAAGATAGGACAAGGCGTCGCCAAGGCAAGGCGTCGCCTGGGTGGAGGCGTCGCCCAACCAGGGCGTAGCCAGATCAAACAGTGTAAAAGTAAGGCAATCACGATATGGTTCCCCGATACCCATGGGTAGGAAAGACCATGGAGGGAGCGACGCCATGGGAAAGCCTCATGACCCGATATCTCGGGAAAGTGATAAAGAGAAAAAAGAGGTCGCTTCAAGGCCATAGTGATGACCTCAGGGTAGGGCAGCCTGACTCGTGAAGTACCCTTGCCACCCCAGAGACGCTTTCGGGACAGATACGACCCAAGAGGAAGGTCACGCCCGGGGTAAGCGGGTGCAGGGTACGAGAGAAAGGCAGATACGCTCTCAAAGTAAGTGGCTAGATACTTGGGGGCATGAGTTCGCACCCAAAAAGTCACCCCTAGCGCAGTAGCACTCCCAAGCAGGAGGACTCACACATTGAGACGTCCCCAGATGGGCAGAAATGCCCCCAGATGGGGTCATGGCGTCGTGAGGCCCTCCACGTGTACGACAGCCATGCCGGAATAGAAACACCCCCTAGTCAGGTGCCAGGTAATTAAAGATATTCAATACAGTTTCCCTTTCTAGCATTCAGGTACTATTATGGCTCCCGAGCGTTTCAACGTCTTAAATGCGCTACGTTCCGTAATTAAGCGCTTTAATGAGTGCGTTACGTTTGAGATTAAAAGCGCTTTAAATGCTGGGGCAGTTTAAATAGCGCTGGGGAATGTCGGAAAAAGGGGTTGGAACCTTTGGCAAATTTACGAGAAACTCTCTGGTTGCTTGCCCGTGCTTTAAGGTTACGTACAAGTGACTGGAGAATATTTTTGCCTGAAGGAGACAACACACATACATATACACAGTTCTTTTACCACCTTCAGAGTGCCACACGTGGTGCTCAGATACGTGGGTGGACAGTTTTTTGGTGTTTCTTGCTGGCTGACTTGAGCGTCGGAGTGCACACGGCCGCTAGGGCGCCTCTTTGTCCCCTTTTTTGCAGGAATCCGCGGGCAACCAGCGGGAAGGAGACCCCAGCTGACGGTTGAGGTCGTGCACGAAGACGTCCCGGTCAACCGGACGGAACAGGAACAACATGTTTTCTGATTTTACAAAATGGCATAGAATGACCTCTTTTCATGCAATAGAAGATGTAACAATAGGTTGTTTCGATGGTCCAATCAATTGTTTTTCTGGCATTTTCGAAAATGATTTTGAAAATCTATCTTGCTTGTTTTGTGGATTAAAACCCAATCCAAATTTTCCAAAAACACAATTTTGAGATGCTAGCACACTCCCAAAGTTAGATTGGCCTTTAGAAAGCTTATCCACTATTTTAACAAGATAGTGGACCTTCTTTTCAAGATTTTCGCAATTTTCACAAACTAGAGTATCACACTTGCTAGAGGAGTTTTTGTAAATGATTTCCATATTTTCAAAATCCATTTTTGAATTTTCTAAATCCTCTTTCAGTGCCTTTACTCTGTTTTCAAGCCAGCTATTCTTTTCTTTCAACCGATTGTTCAAGAGAGCCAATCGGTTGGCTTCTTCATGCATTTCTTGAAAGGCTTGAAGCAATTGACCATAATTTTCAGAGTTTGAAGAGTTTGATGAACTTACACTACATGAGTCATCCTCCCTCTGGCCATTAAGCAATGATTGAGGCTTTTCTTATTTTGCCTTTTCTTCCTTCTTGCTTGACTCTCTGTCACTGCTTCCTTTAGTTCATGTGCAGCCTTAAGTGTCTCCCACATTTCCTTAGCAGTTTTGCACTTTGATATCCTGAAAAATTCATTAGTATCTAGTGCAGAAGCTATAATGTTTTGAGCAGACCTATCAAGCTGATCCATCTTACATTCATCATTTGTCCATTTGGACAAAAGGTTTTGTAATAAAAGAATTATCCTTTTTGAATTTTGGAATGTAAGGACCATTCTCAATTGAATCCCAAATTCTTTGATCAATAGATTCAATAAAGATTTTTATTCTTGCTTCCCAAAACATATAATTCAATCCACAGAATAAAGGTGGTTTGTAGATTGAAGCACCCTCCTCAAAAGATAGTTTTCTAGCCATAGAAAAAAAGGTTTTAGATCAACTTTAATAACTTTCAAGAACCAAGCTTTTGATGCCAATTGTTAGAATATATGGCCTTAAACGAGAGGGGGGGTGAATTGTTTAAGGAGGATTTTTGAAAACTTTTAAACTTAGAATGGAAATTCTTTGAAAGAACCTATATTAAGGATTCAATTTTTCCTAAACAAACAGCAAAAGCACAAAGCTGGAAAAACAATCGGTTGTTTTAGCGAAACAATCGGTTGTTTATACCAGTCTCAAAAAGACAAAACTGAATTTAAAGAGATAGGGATAGAGAAATTGTACACAGTTGTTTATACTGGTTCACTCCAAACCCAGAGCTACATCCAGTCTTCTCAGAACCCTGAGGAAATCCACTAAGTAATCACAACTTGATCACTTACACAACAACCAAGAGAATGACCTTGAAAACCTGAAGAAACACACTCTCCTTGGCCAACACTAAGATTGTTGATCTTGAACACCTCAAGAACACACAGCCAATCTCAGCAAAACACACAAACAAATTGTTCAGCAGTTTACAAAGATTACACTTGTTACAGATGAATATCTGAAATCAATACAAGTAGAATCCTATTCCAGCACCTTGATCAATCTCTCAACTCTTAAGCAATCTCAGAACTCTTTGAAAAACTCTTAGTTCAAAACTTTGTCTCAGGATTCTTAATCCTTAAAAACAGTTTTTCAGAATATATTCAAGGATATAGTTTGTTATCAAATCTTAACAAACTCTTAATTGCATTTAAAATAGATTGGTCAAAGCATTTAATGACTGAAGCATATTCAGTTAAAGCATTTAAAGCTCAGTCAAAGAAAACAGTTTTTCTGTTATGGTTTCAAAACAAACAATCGATTGTTTCCTCGAATCAGTCGGTTGTTTTATTACTTAACAGATTTCACCATTCAAAAACAGTTTTCAAACTTTCTCAAAACACCTAAGTGTAAACAATCAATTGTTTCGACAAAACAATCGGTTGTTTCAACTTAGTTTGAAAAACATTTTACTTTGATAAAGATTGAGATGTTAATTGCTTGAGATTTAATCTAAGGGTGGATTACAACATTAAACTACCCGAGAACAAAGCTTAAACAAGCACAACAACACCAAGTAAAGCAGAGGCTTCAACATCCTTCAAAGGATTTGGATTCTTCAAAACATTGAACACCACTTGGTTCAACATGTACAAACATTTCTTCATCCTTACCTGGCAAGCGAACGATCTGAGCTCCGAATCTGTTCAAAAAATCCTTCAGAGACTCCCCTTGATACTGCCTCACGTTGAACAGATCGTAAGACACCAACGGCGGTGCCTTGTTCACTATGTACTGCTCAACGAACATCTTGGAGAACTGCTGGAATGTAGTAATGAGGCCAGTAGATAGACTGATGAACCAGTCCAGCGTTGTTCCACTGAGAGTGCTCATGAACACCTTGCAGTAGACCGCGTCTGAACCTCCTGAGAGCATCATCTGCGTGTGAAACGCCGTGAGATGAGCCTCAGGATCTTCCACCACGGTGAAAGATGCTTTCACCGCTACCGTATTTGCAGGGACCACCGTGTACATGATCTCCTGAGAAAACGGCATGGGAAAACTACGCGGTGGGGACGGGGGTGCAGATCTGTCCCCAATCGCACGTTCCTCCCGTCCCTGAAGTGCTTTACGTAGCTCTTCGTTGACTCTGTTGAGCTCTTCATTCCTAGCCTATGAGGCCACTGGTGCCTTGTACATTCTTTCTTGTTCAGAACGCGATGCAGCTACGTTCTCCTGCAACGTCCTCATCATCTCAATCACCTGCGCCATAGACACAGCGTCCTCTTCGATTGACGGCGCGACTGAACTGGATCGCGTTGTCCTCATCCTTTCTCAGCAAACTCAACAACTCAAAGAAACTCCAAACGAATGGTGAAAACTCCAGAAAACCGACTGCGACAGCAAGCAGTCGAACAGAAAACACCAAAACTTCAACAAACTCGAACTGTGGTTGGGAATCACCTTTTATACGGCCCCACGGTGGGCGCCAAATGATCCTACCGGTTGACTAAGCTCAGGAACGATGCCTCGTCACGATCTTTCTTCACCAGCTTTGACGCCGCGTGCCCTTCAAGTCCACACCACAGATTGTCTCTCTGAGAATCTGAAAACACAAGATGGCGCCTCTGCGGTCGGTGGCGCTCCGACGCTCAAGTCAGTAACAATAACACCCAAAAACTGAGAGAAAACTATGCTCTGTAGAACCGTACTAAAGTTTATGTGATTCCACTAGCCATATAGAGAATGATTCTTGGCATTCTTAGGAATCACCTTGAGCTGGACATTATTGAGGCACTTTTCTTAGAGTTGGATCATTGTTCTAAGACAACAACTCACCAAAAACTAGTACCAAATCCCAAACTCATTTGGATGTTCCAGATATTGTCAAATTGAACCAACAAAGAGAGGTAAAATTAAAACACACCGAACAGAAAAGGATGATAAGCAAACTGAACCGAACAAAGTGAAATTAAAAGGCAAAGAACAGAAAAAATAGGTGCTGGAAAACAAGAACAGCCGAACCAAAACAACAAGACAACAAGCTAGAATTAGGAATTAACAAAGAAGAAAGGAAGGAGAGAAGAATTGCTCATGAAGATGGATGAATGATGGATGATCTCGTAACTAGAAGTGTGGATGCTCCTAGATGAGAGTGTTGCCGCCACTTGAGGACACCATGGATCCTTCAAGATAAGACTAGGGAAGAAGGCTCAAAAGCTCTCCAAATGCTCACTCCAATTTTGAGTATAGTTTCTTTAGATAAATTCAAATCTGAAAAATACAAAGAGAGCACCTCTATTTATAGCCTAAGGTGCTGAAATATAAGCTACACAAATTCAAAAACTCCCTCCCAAAAAAGCTTCTAGAATTTGCGCCTAAAACAAAGCATGAGGAAGGTGTGACCTCTTCCTTCACTTTGGCACCTCCTTTTCTACTCCTACACCTATCTACTAACACACCCCCCTAAGACTCCTAACTGAATCCCTGCATATAACAAAGTCAGTTTACTTTTACAATCAAAAGTGTAAGAAAAAGGAAGGCATGACTTAGCAGATGGAACCAAAGGGATTGCAGAAAAGGATGTCCTATAAATCGACCAAGTTGGAAAAATTTGTTTGGGAATGATGATGTTTTTTGGAAAAAGACCTCTTAAATGGTGAAACCCATTAGGAGGTATGAAAAAATCATCCCTAACATATTTTAACCAAGGTGGTGTTGAAATAGGAACCTTGGGTAATGAAAAAGATAAAGAAGAAGAAGACCTTGGAGGGTCCATTTGAGGTATAACACGAGTCAACATGATGGATTTAGAGGAGAAAATGGTGTGACTCGGTGTAGTACTTACATCTTTTTCTTTCTCATTTTCTCTTTTAGTTTTCATTTTTATTTGGTCCTCATGAACCTCTTTGGGAGAGAGGGGTTTTAATATAACCTTGCGCCCTAGGAAGGAAAAAGACATTGTATTGGATAGGCCATCATGTAAAACATGTCTATCATATTGCCAAGGCCTTCCTAAAAGAAGATGAGATGCTTCCATGGGCACAACATCACATAAAACCTCATCTTTATACTTTCCTATTGCAAAGTTAATGAGGACTTGTTTATTCACCATGATTTCACCTACATCACTAAGCCATTGTAATTTGTAGGGCTTGGTATGAGAGATAGTGGGTAAGGCTAACTTCTCCACAACTCTTGTACTAGCCACATTAGTGCAACTTCCCCCATCAATAATCAAGGAACATAACTTGTTGTTGATAAGACATCGGGTGTGAAAATATTTTCTCTTTGAGTATCATTCAAAGATTTTGGAATTGTGCCCAACATACGTCTTACGATCAATAAGCCACCTTCACAAGGACTTTCACTCTCATTTTCACTTGATGGTCTAGAAGGTGAAGAATGCCTAGGTGAATTGGAATCATGCTCACTAACTACAATGCCTTCATGCATGTACATACTTCGTTTAGAAGGGCAATTAGCAGCAATGTGACCATATCCCAAACATTTAAAACACTTTTGACTAGACGATTTAATTGGGGATTTAGGCTTAGAAGTAGATGGCGTAGGATCCTTGGGTTTGAAAGAAGAATCTTTGGAAGGATGTTTAGAAAAAGAATTTTTGTTTCTCCAAGACTTGGAGTAGTATCCATCATTGGAAGCATTTTTGAAAGAGTTTTTCTTAGCAAGTTGGGCTTCCACCTTCATTGCAAGATGAACTAAAGAGCCCAATGATGAATACTCTTGTAACTCAACAATGTCTTGAATATCCTTCCTAAGACCACTCACAAACCTAGCAATCATAGCTTCCTCACTTTCCTCTAATTCAATTTTAAGCACAAGCGTTTCTAGCTCCTTATAATATTCATCCACATTTAGCGTGCCTTATTGAAATCGTTGGAGTCTCAACATGAGGTCTTTCCTAAAATGTGGGGGCACAAATCTAGCGCACATTTGATCCTTTAAAGAGTTCCAAGAGTCCATGGGAGGACCCTTGTGATAGATAATGTCCTTTACAATTCCATGCCACCATTTCATGGCATAATCACTAAACTCTAGGGTGGCTAGCTTAAGCTTATGCTCATCTTGGATCTCATGGATCTCAAATATTTGTTCACACTTAGCCTCCCAATCTAAATATACATTAGGATCACTAGAGCCATTAAAACAAGGAAGCTTGACCGAAGGTAGCCTAGCCTTTGCATCTTGGTAGTAACCATTGCCGTAGTGATGTCTTTCTCCTTGATGATGAGGTCTTTGTCCATGAAATTGTGGTGGATTCCTCCTTCTCCTATGCTCTTCTTCACGGCCAAAATCATTTGAAGAGGCTCTTGAAGATGGTCTATGAGAATGATGCCCATCATGGATAGAAGGAGATGGTCTAGCTTGTTGGACCTCCCTCTTTTGCATTTTCTCTTCCAAGCATCTAATAGTTCTTTGTGCTTCATGTAATTCACCAAGGATTGAAGCTTTGGAAGGAGAATTCTGCTTGTAGGATGCATCACTTGAAAATCCAGCCATTTGAAATTAAAAACAGCAAACACACAAAACAGCAAACAATTCAAGAAACAAAATTAGCAAAAACAGTGAGTGTTTTAAGCAAAAATGCCGAAGTGAATTGAGGCAGAAAAATAGGTCA
Source organism: Phaseolus vulgaris (assembly GCF_000499845.2). NCBI lineage: Eukaryota > Viridiplantae > Streptophyta > Magnoliopsida > Fabales > Fabaceae > Phaseolus > Phaseolus vulgaris. The sequence continues at coordinate 28,502,492 of NC_023755.2, read as the reverse complement.
CTCTCAAAGAAATAATGTTCTTGCACCAATCTGATTTTGAGGCCTTGGAATCCTCAAATGAAAGATGTCAAAGCAAGCACACCAATCTCAAAAGCAACCACCACAAAACCAATGAAACAATAAAGACAAACAAGAAAAGGTATAAGCAAGGAAAGGTAATTGCAAAAGGAAAACTATATGTAAGACAAACTCAAAGAGTAAGAATGAAAGACAATCAAGAAAATAAAGAACTCAATGAGAAAATGATGGATATCCACTAGGAGAGGATTTTATTAATGAAGGAAGAGGATTTTCACCTACACATTTGAAGTTCTTCCTTCTAGTCTTCTCACAAATTAAAAGAAGTCAAAGAGAAGATCAAGCCTAAAGATAAAGAAGTCTACAAACTCTCAAATAATAGGCTTCATATTAAATATCTCTCTTTATAGTTTCTTTTAAATTGTAAATAATATAGAATAATGTTTAGAAAGGTGCTTAGAGGGAAACATGAGACACCTCTTTTGTAAAAGCATCTTTAGGCTTTAGCTTAGCAAATTCTAGAAGCTTGGGGAGTGAGCTTAGTAAGGGGGTGTGATCTTAGGAGTTTTTTGGGTAGCTTAGGGAATAAGCTATGTAAATGACCAGCCCTTACTCCTATAAAAGGAGGGCTTAGGTCCTTCACAATTCAGATTGGAATTTTATAGTAGAGAGACTATACTCAATTTTGGAGAGAATTTGTGAGTTTTGAGTCTTCCTCTTCTTTGCCTTATCTTGTGAGCTATGGTGAGCTTCAAGTGGTGGCACTCCATCACTTATCTTGGTTCAAGGTTCCAAGTGGCGTGAATGGCTTCTTCCAATTCTCAAAATCCAGCAAGCATCTTCTTCTATAAGTGTTCTTCTTCCCTTTTCTTCAATTTTCCATTCGGTAGTTTTGATTCCTAGAGTTTACTCCTTTTTCTACCGTTTAATTTTGTGTTTCCAGCATTGTGTTCTTAATTCTGTTTTGGTTCAGTAGCTATCATTTAAATTCTGTCCAGTTTTAATTCTTGTTCTTCTTTCCTTTTGTTTTGATTCAATTTGACAATACATGGACTTCAATATGAGTCTTGGTTGGTGCTTAGTTTTGGTGAGTTCTTGAATTTAGAACATTGATCCAATTCTAAAGTAGAGTGCCTTTTAAATCCAGCTCAAGTTGTTCCTAAGAATGTCAAGAATCATGTGTTCTTGTAGTTACATTCACATCATGTGGTATCTAGAGTCTAGGCTTGTTTTTGCTTAATTCTTGAGTTGTATTGCACTTCACTTTCAAGAGCTCTTTAATTCAAGTTGTTTACCATTCTGTTTTAGGATTTATTTTGAGTTTTCTTGCTGTTTTCTTTTGTTACACCATGTGTTTGTGAAAAGGACTTTAGCACTCATTGTTCATATGAGTATGGCTGCTCTTTTGGAATGGCATTCTCCTTCCTAGAGCTGACCTTAAGCTTCCTTTCACTTGTGGTTATATCTTGTTATATGTCTTTTAATTTTGTAATCATGTCAAGTTTTGTCTTAGTCATGTTATTCCATAATTGTCATTACTTCTAGTAGTACTTTTATTGCTTTAATTGTTTCTTGCTTTGGTTTACTTTCTGTTTTTTGAGTTTATTGCTTGATCCTTTGTGCATTTTCCTTTTTAGATTTGAGTTCATGCTTGTATTTTCATTCTATACAAGTTCCTTTACACAATTTCCATTATGTCTTTGCTAGTTCATCATACTGTTTTTCATTCCTAAATAGGCTCCTCTGTTTTCTTACAAACGTGCTACTGTTTTCAATTTACTGCAATTAATTGGCTCATAGGAAATTTCTGAAAATTTGGATTTACATACTTCAAAGTGTTACAAAAGCATAGAAAAAAGAATCACTCAAAAATTCCAAGTACACAAAAAATGATAAATAAAATACGAAAAGTGTACAATACTGCCGAAAAGAATACGGTGATTGGGCAGCAATTTTGAAAAATTTATTTCTCTCAATTGGCTTACTGTTTTTACCTCATTCCAGTGCCATTTTTGAGTTAAGACATTGAAGTTTCTGTGGTTAATTTTTCACATTCCAGTTCGCTTTCAATCGGTACAGTTAAATCTGTAAACATAGCACAGTTTGCTTTTAAAAAAAAAAAATTCCAGTAGCTGTTTTCTGTTTTCTTTAATCTACTCTAGCACTTTTCTTTAGGACTCTTTTTGTGTGCCTTCTTTATTCATTGAGTTCCTTATTTTTCTTGATTGTCTTTCATTCATATTCTTTCTAGTTTGTCATACATTACTCTCTGTTTTTGGTTTAGCTTTTATTGTTTACACCTTTTTCTTGCTTGTCTTTTTGTTCTTCTTAAAGTTGTGTGGAGACTTGTTCTTAAGTAAGTTGGTTTGCTGTAACATATTTCACTTGAAGCTACTCCATTTCACAAGCAAGGCTTGGTTGAGGACAAAATATTTTCTTGGAGTGGTTTGAGTGCTTTCTTGGGCATTTTCCAGCAACCTATATCTCACTGTTTTTAATTGTTTAACAAGTTTCTTTCACTGTTTTTGTTTGCTGTTTTTGTGTATTTTCTGCTCATGGCTCATTTCTCTAGTGGAGAGTCCTCCAAACCGTGCTCACCACAAAAGGCAGCCCTTTATGAAGACTTAAAGAATGCCAAGCAATCCAATGCTCACTATCTTGAGGTGATAAGGAAGATGGAAGCACGGCTCCAAAGTTTGGAGTTAAACCGAGAAGAAATGCATCAAAACCGTGAGAGAAGAACTCCTCCTCCTAGTCGGCATTCTTCAAGGCACTCCCATGGTTATTATGAAGATAATCCAAGGCCAAGACATCATCACCATGAAGAGAGGCGCCAACATGTGGCTGGCCCTTGTTCTCCAAATGTAAAACTTCCTAGTTTTAGTGGTGATAGTGATCCCAATGTATACTTAGGATGGGAGGCTAAGGTTGACCAAATTTTTGATGTAAATGGGGTTAGGGATGAGCATAGGGTTAAGTTAGCTTCTTTAGAATTTTTGGACTATGCCATGCAATGGTGGCATCAATACCTCATGGACATTGACCTACACAAGAGGCCGCCCGTGGTCTCTTGGAACGATTTGAAAGCATGTTTACGCGCTAGATTCGTACCCCCACACTTTAGGAAAGACCTAATGTTGAAACTCCAACGGTTTCATCAAGGCACGCTAAGTGTGGATGATTACTTTAAACAACTAGACACGCTTTTAATTCGACTTAATATGGATGAGAGTGAGGAAGCTAAGATAGCTAGGTTTGTGAGTGGCCTTCGAAGGGACATTCAAGACGTGGTAGAGTTACAAGAATATTCTTCTTTGGAAAATGTGGTGCACCTTGCTAGCAAAATTGAAAATCAACTTGCAAGGAAAAATGCTTTCAAAAATTCTTCTAAGGATAACTACTACCACTCTTCTTGGAAAAATAAAAATAACTCTTTTTCAAATATCCCTTCTAAGGACTCTACTTTCAAACCTAGAGAGTCTAAGCCTTCCACTTCCAATTCTAGGCCTAAATCACCACCTAAATCGTCTAGTAAGAAGTGTTTTAAATGCTTAAGCTATGGACATATTGCTTCTAATTGCCCTTCTAAACGAGCTATGTATATGCATGATGGGGTAGATAGTAGTGAGCATGGGTCCGAATCTTCTAGACATTCCTCACCTTCTAGATCCCCAAGTGAGAGTGAAAGTGAAAGCCCACATGAGGGTGACCTATTAGTAATAAGACGCATGCTTGGACAAGTTTTAAAACCTTTTGATGAAACTCAAAGAGAAAATATTTTTCATTCAAGGTGTCTTATTAGTGATAGAGTATGCTCTTTGATTGTGGATGGGGGGAGTTGTGCGAATGTGGCAAGCACAAGAGTGGTAGACAAACTTGGATTGCCTACCATCTCTCATGCCAAGCCCTACAAGTTACAATGGTTGAGTGAGGTGGGTGAGATAGTTGTTAACAAGCAAGTCCTCATTACATTTTCTATTGGTAAATATAAAGATGAGGTCTTGTGTGATGTTGTCCCAATGGAAGCCACACATATTCTTTTAGGTAGGCCATGGCAATTTGATAGAAAAGTTTTTCATGATGGCTTTACCAACAAAATGTCTTTTCACTTCCATGGACACAAAGTCACTCTTAAGTCTCTCTCTCCAAAGGAAGTACATGAGGACCAAGTTAAAATGAGAGAAAAAAGAGAGAAAGAAAATGATATAAAAAATTCCAAGAGAAGCCTTCTCATGTCCACACAACAAGTTAAAAGGGTAATAGTTACTCAAAAGCCTATTTTTTTAGCTATTCCTAGGACTATTGACTGTGAGTCGGCTAAGGATAGTCCCACATGTTTGGACAATTTGGTAAAGGACTGTGAAGATGTGATTCAAGATCCTCCTAAAGGCTTACCACCTTTAAGAGGGATTGAACACCAAATAGACTTAATGCCCAGGGTTTCTTTACCACATCGTTTAGCATATAGGACCAATCCCAAAGAAACTCAAAAAGAAAATGAAAAGGAAATTGAAGTACATGATAAACCGAGTCTTAATACCTTCTCAACTCAATCACTTTTGTTGACTCGTGCTACGCCTACAAGGTCTTCTTCTTCTTTGTCATTTTCATTGCCTAAGGTTCCTACTTCCACACCATATTGGATAAAGAATGTTAAGGATGATTTTTTCATATTTCCTATTTTACCAAATAATATCATTCCTAAACAATCTTTTCCAACATGGTCTGTGTATAGACCATCTTTTTCTGAACTCCCAACATTTCAAAGTGATAAGTCATGTTTGCCCATTTCTTCTTGTCTTCTCTTATATAATAGCAAACTGACTTTGTTTTATGCAGGAGTACTGAATTCGTGGACGAATTCTCTCCAACTCGGGGAGTATGATGGATATCCACTAGGAGAGGATTTTATTAATGAAGGAAGAGGATTTTCACCTACACATTTGAAGTTCTTCCTTCTAGTCTTCTCACAAATTAAAAGAAGTCAAAGAGAAGATCAAGCCTAAAGATAAAGAAGTCTACAAACTCTCAAATAATAGGCTTCATATTAAATATCTCTCTTTATAGTTTCTTTTAAATTGTAAATAATATAGAATAATGTTTAGAAAGGTGCTTAGAGGGAAACATGAGACACCTCTTTTGTAAAAGCATCTTTAGGCTTTAGCTTAGCAAATTCTAGAAGCTTGGGGAGTGAGCTTAGTAAGGGGGTGTGATCTTAGGAGTTTTTTGGGTAGCTTAGGGAATAAGCTATGTAAATGACCAGCCCTTACTCCTATAAAAGGAGGGCTTAGGTCCTTCACAATTCAGATTGGAATTTTATAGTAGAGAGACTATACTCAATTTTGGAGAGAATTTGTGAGTTTTGAGTCTTCCTCTTCTTTGCCTTATCTTGTGAGCTATGGTGAGCTTCAAGTGGTGGCACTCCATCACTTATCTTGGTTCAAGGTTCCAAGTGGCGTGAATGGCTTCTTCCAATTCTCAAAATCCAGCAAGCATCTTCTTCTATAAGTGTTCTTCTTCCCTTTTCTTCAATTTTCCATTCGGTAGTTTTGATTCCTAGAGTTTACTCCTTTTTCTACCGTTTAATTTTGTGTTTCCAGCATTGTGTTCTTAATTCTGTTTTGGTTCAGTAGCTATCATTTAAATTCTGTCCAGTTTTAATTCTTGTTCTTCTTTCCTTTTGTTTTGATTCAATTTGACAATACATGGACTTCAATATGAGTCTTGGTTGGTGCTTAGTTTTGGTGAGTTCTTGAATTTAGAACATTGATCCAATTCTAAAGTAGAGTGCCTTTTAAATCCAGCTCAAGTTGTTCCTAAGAATGTCAAGAATCATGTGTTCTTGTAGTTACATTCACATCAGAAAAGTAGGCACACAAAAGAATACTTAAGGAAAAGCACTAGAGTAGATGAAGAAAACAAAAAAAATTAGCTACTGGAAATTTTTATTTTTTAAAAAAAAATGCAAACTGTGCTTGATATTCACTGATTTAACTGGAATGATATAGAGCGAACTGGATTATGAAATTTAAACCACAGAAACTTCAAGATGTTAGCTCAATAATGGCACTGGAATCAATTAAAAACAGTAAGCCAATTAATTGAGATAAATTTTTTAAAATCGCTGCCAGATTACCGTATTCTTTTCGGCAGAATTGTACACTTTTTTTATTTTATTTATCATTTTTTGTGTACTTTGAATTTTTGAATGATTCTTTTTTCTACTCTTTTCTAACACTTTGAATATCACAAATACAGAATTTAAGAATTTTCCAGTGAGTAAATCAATTGCAATAAGGAAAAACAGTAAGCACTTTTTTTCAGAAACAGAGGAATCCTAATAGGAACAAAAAACAGAATTATGAACTAGCAAAGACATAATGGAAAATGATGTATTGGAACTTGTATAGGTCTAGAATACAAGTATGAACTCAATTCTAAAAAGAAAATGCACAAAGGATCAACATCAATTCAGAAAATTATATGACACTAAAGCAAGAAACAATCAAAAACAATAAAAGTACTACTAGAAGTAATGACAATTATGGAATAACATGACTAAGACAAAACTTGACATGATTACAAAATTAAAAGACATATGACAAAAATAACAAGTGAAAGGAATCTTAAGGTAAACTCTAGGAAGGAGAATGCCATTCCAAAAGAGCAACCATACTCATATGAAGAATGAGTGTTGTACCGCCCTGGTGGTCGGGTGCGATGACGTGGCATCCTGCTACAGTATAGGCGTGTTGACAAGGCGCCAGGTTGGCAGTTGGGAAGGAAGTCGGGAGGCACGTGTAGTCGCCGATTGTTAAGTTGGCGTGTTCCGATCTCCAGCTTACCAGAATAGGCGATCGCCAGGTTGGGGATGAAGTCGCCAGACGCAGACTCAGGCGACCAGGCAGTCGGAGATCGCCAGAACAAGCACATCGCCGAAGATGAAGGAGAAGCAGATTATGAAGGCGGCCGGCGAGACCACAGGGAAGGTGTATGAAGACCCTAACTCGCCAGTTTCAGTAGGGATCGCACTCCTGAGTTGGCTACGCACTGGGCAGTACCATGCATAGGTAACTTAGCCAAAATGAGAGTAGAAGCAGCGCCAAGTCAAGGAGCCTCCAGATGATGGCACGTGTACAGTTGGATACGAGCCACGTGTCCAAGTCTGTAACTGCCAGGAGAGAGAAAACCATCAGGTATATAAGAGTTCCTAACAGATTTTCTAAGGTACGCACGTTCAGTTCATACACTTTACGCTTGCGAGTGACAGAGCTGTTTGTGAGAGAGGGTTTGCACGGTTCCAGTTCTTAGTATTTGGTGATACCGTCACTGACTTGAGCGTCGGAGTGCGATCGGCCGCAGCGGCGCTGTGTTGTTTCTTTGCAGGTTCTTGAGATAGATCCAGAGGAGGAACGGAAGTGAGAAGCGGCGCGCACGTCGATCCTTTGACGAGGCATTCTCCAGCGCTCCGGTCAACAGGCAGGATCAAGTGTCATAAACCTTTTCACAAGCACTTGGTGTAACAAAAGAAAAAACAGCAAGAAAACTCAATTAACACCTAAAACAGAAACTTAAATTGCAAGAAAATTAAACAATTAAAGAGCTCTTGAAATTAAAGTGCACACAACTCAACAATTAAACAAGAAGAACCTAAGACTCATGATACCACATGATGTGATTCCACTAGCCATATAGAGAATGATTTTTGACATTCTTAGGAATCACCTTGAGCTGGACATTATTGAGGCACTTTTCTTAGAGTTGGATCATTGTTCTAAGACAAGAACTCACCAAAAACTAGTACCAAATCCCAAACTCATTTGGATGTTCCACATATTGTCAAATTGAACCAACAAAGAGAGGTAAAATTAAAACACACCGAACAGAAAAAGATGATAAGCAAACTGAACCGAACAAAGTGAAATTAAAAGGCAAAGAACAGAAAAATAGGTGCTGGAAAACAAGAACAGTCGAACCAAAACAACAAGACAACAAGCTAGAACTAGGAATTAACAAAGAAGAAAGGAAGGAGAGAAGAATTGCTCATGAAGATGGATGAATGATGGATGATCTCGCCACTAGAAGTGTGGATGCTCCTAGATGAGAGTGTTGCCGCCACTTGAGGACACCATGGATCCTTCAAGATAAGACTAGAGAAGAAGGCTCAAAAGCTCTCCAAATGCTCACTCCAATTTTGAGTATAGTTTCTTTAGATAAATTCAAATCTGAAAAATACAAAGAGAGCACCTCTATTTATAGCCTAAGGTGCTGAAATATAAGCTACACAAATTCAAAATCTCCCTCCCAAAAAGCTTCTAGAATTTGCGCCTAAAACACAGCATGAGGAAGGTGTGACCTCTTCCTTCACTTTGGCACCTCCTTTTCTACTCCTACACCTATCTACTAACACACCCCCCCTTAGACTCCTAACTAAAGACTAAAAGATGCTTTAACAATAGAGGTTTCTAATGTTTCCCTCTAAGCACCTTCAACAATATTCTTTATTATTTAATACTTGGCCTTGCCCTTCATAGGATGGACTTGGGTTTGGGCTTGGGCCTCTCTTTATTTTATGTCTTCCTTTAATTTTGAGAAGACTAGAAGGAAGAACTTCAAGTGTGATGGTGAATTGCCTCTTCCTTCATTAATAAAAACCTCCTTTACTTGACTCTCATCAAAAGTGCACTCAACCCAAAAACAATGAGCCGTAATGAACGTACCTCTGCAAATTTTGTTAAGGTTACCTTTATACCTAGGTTTTTTCTCTCTCCAGGCAGTTACGCTTTGGACGCGTGGCTCGCATCCAACCCTGCACGTGTCATCATCTGGGCTGGGGTAACAAGTAGTACCCAGCCCTACACGTGTCATCATCTGAGCTAGGATAACTTGAGCGGCATTTCTATGTAGCATCCAACCCTACACATGTCGTCATCTGGGTTGGGGTAACTGGTAGTACCCGACCCTACACGTGTCATCATCTGGGTTGGGGTAACTTGAGCGTGATTTCTATGTAGTAACCAGTCGCGCGGCCAAGCCTCCTATTCAAGGAGCAATCTAGCACGTAACACACTCTGGAACACCACCCGACAAGGCGAGTATCAGATGCAACAAAGTACACCGTCTCTGTGATATCGCTCGTCGCAAGTGCCACCCTCCTCATTGCCACACCATGCATGTTCTAGCTGAGGAAACCTCGCCATCGACGAATGTCCACTCTGCGAAACCCGTCGTCGATGAGCAAGCTGTTTCCTCCAACTCACTCGACCTTCACGCCCCATGCTGACGTAACAATCATCTTTACTGAACTTGCACGTTTGAACTTACTCGCCTGGACCTCCAACAGCTTCAGCTACGCTTACTGGAGAAACCCGGCGATGTGCTTCTTGTGGCGATGTGAGACCACCTGATCTTCCATGATCTAACACGACGATGACATGAAAACCTGGCGACAACCAACTATGTACACTGCAGAACACCGCTTCCACAAACGGCGACTATGCTCACTCCTGGACCATTCATCTCTCTCTTGTCCACGTGTCCTGCTGAGCACGCCCCACGTAGTCACTTGCTAAACAGTCGTCACACCCGATGACCTGATCGGTACACTAAGAAAACCCTATGAAGCTCTCCCATTTTCTTCTTGAGGCTTGTGTCTTTTTATAGGCTTTTCTGCTCCAAGGATATTTGGGAAAATATTGTAGTTTAGATTTTGTAAACAATTTCCAACTTTCCATAATTCTTTTTATTTTGCAGAAGATTTGCTTCCAATTCTGTTTCTGGGATCTTGTAGCTTTTATTTTCTCTTTCTTCTCCTCATAATTTTTTTTCTGTTTCTATTCAAAGAAGCAACTTGGACTTTTGCATATTTGGCCCATTCACAAAGGTACACAAAATTACTAAAAATAATAGTTAAGGCCCAAATAAACCCAATTATATGAATATTAATTAAAACAATGGATTTATTTATTATTATAGTCCAATAATATATGATTAAAGCTATTAAGTGTGAATAAATATATTCTCATCAGTATGCTTAACTCTCTAGGTACACCAGTATTCTACACCTTTGCAGGTTTTCACATTATTCTAAACCTTTGCAGGTTCTCCAAGTATTATAACCTCTCCAAGTATATCAAGTGTTCTAACATCTTCAGGTAGAATGTCCTAATCTCCCTCTAAGATCAAATACATCTCAATACAATGTCAAAACTCTCGCTTAGAGAGAACAATGAAGGCACATAGGGTATATACTTCACAATAATGAAGGATTTATAAGGCTCAAAATGCAAATATCATATATTTGCTTTTTACCAACAAATATGAAATTCTATTCTCAATGTTAAACACAACTTTACACAACTTTTTTTTACACTTTTGCATATAATTTCTATGCACTTCGTTGTTGTGTTCTTCACCCTTGAGGTCTTTATATAGACTTCTGGAATGTGTATGTTGTAACTTTAAGGTTTCTTGAAATCTTCATATAGTTGTTAGACACTTGATAAGAAAACTATTGCTCTGATTAATCTTCGTGTGTACGAATTTTAAAAAACTTTCTTTATCTTTTTGAAGGTTGGCACTTGAGTATTCATAACTTTGAGATTCAAGTCACTCTCTAACATGTTTTCCCTCTTCTTTAATGTGCTAGACATTGGATATGGAAACTTCTGTTCTAAAGCAATCTACGCGTTCTTGAATCTTATGAAACATTTTAAAATGTTTCTTTAATTCTATTTGATGTGAACGTTGAAGTTTGAATTACTTTTGCCCTTGGATATTCTATTTCTGGTTCTATTCATAATCATCTTTGTGTTAGATTCTCAATATGGAAATATTGGCTTTTATGTAATCGTCATGTCTTTAAACTGTATTTTTCTTTCAAATATTTTGTCTATTTATATGAACTCTGTCTGCTGAGCTTTGATTATCTATGGACTTAGATATTTCTATATCTGCATTGTTCATCTTCTCTTTCGTGTCAAATGTTGAAATATGAAACTTTAGGTGTGATCCTGCCTGTTGACCGGAACGCTGGAAACTGCTTCGTCAAAGGATCGACGTGCGCACCGCTTCAAACCTCCGTTCTTCTTCGAGATCCACCTCAAGAACCTGCAAAGGAACAGAACGGCGCCGCTGCGGCCGATCGCACTCCAACGCCCAAGTCAGTGACCGAATCACCAAATACTAAGAGAACAGGAACCGTGCAAATTCTCTCTCACAGTAAGCTCTATAACTCGCAAGCGTAAAGAGTGTAATTTGAACGTTCGTTGAGAACTCTTATATACCTGGTTACTTTCTCTCTCCTGGCAGTTACAGACTTGGACACGTGGCTCGCATCTAGTCGTACACGTGCCTTCATTTGGAGCCTCCTTGACTTGGGCGCTGCTTCTACTCTCATTTTGCTAAGTTACTTATGCATGGTACTGCCCAGTGCATAGCTAACTTGGGAGCGCGATCTCTACTGGAATTGGCGAGTTAGGGTGCCTTCGTACACCTTCCCTATGGTCTCGCCGGCCGCCTTCATAATCTGCACCACCTTCATCTCTGGCGATGTGCTTGCTCTGGCGATCTCCGATCACTTGGTCGCCTGATTTTACATCTGGCGACTTCATCTTTAACCCGGTGATCGCCGATTCTGGTATGCTGGAGATCGGAACACGCCAACTTAATAACTGGCGACTTCACGAGCCCCCCGACTTCCTTCCCTTCTGCCAACCTGGCGCCTTGTCAACACGCCTATACTTTAGCTGGATGCCACGTCATCACTTTCGACTACCAGGGCAGTACACAAGCCCCCCAGTCTTAAGCGAGGACTTGTCCAGCGAAAAGACTAGAAGAGTCACGTCAACACCGGTCTACGTGGCACTGACGCAGAATTCCAAGCGGTTGTACCTTCTGCTTCTCTGACGCTCCACCAAACCCCTCACCCATTGTTCGACACGTGGCTTCATCAACGGTTACCTTCAGTTACCGTTTGCGCTTCCCAAACCCATTTCGAAAAAACTCTTAAACCTATTTTCACTCCACACTGTCCCATCACTTCTTTTCATATTCACAAACGCTCTAACTTCCTCCTGCAAAAAACTCTCAGCGCTCTCCAACATTCTGAATCACCATCATCCTTCGTCGTCTTCCTGATCATCAAAAGGTACCTACTTTCCTTCTTCTACTGGTTTTTCTTGCATTTTAACCGTTTCGCATTATCCTGTAACTGCCTGGTGCATACGCTGTGGGTTGCTTTTTCCATTTCTCCTTCTGCGTAACTTAGGGCTTCGTCAATCGTCGCAACGAATCTTCGTTCGTTCGCTTTTCACCCTTCTCCCACGATCGAGTCAGCCTCTGCGAACCCTGATCATTTTTCCTTTTCTTCTTCCTTTGCAGCTTCGAGAATGACCCGCTCAAAGATCACCCCGAATCCTCCTCCTTCATCGCGACACCCCTCTTCTCAAGCACTCATCCCACCGCGAGCACGCGGTGCTTCATCTTCCCAGGCTGAGAGGCCTGCACCTTCCCGCCCCAACCTGGCCCAGGTGACTCCACCTATCGCCGGAGGAGCCCCCGTTCCCCTGCCAGACTTCAAAAAACTCTACCCCTGGGCCAACTCGACCCTGTTGAGGGAAACGTCTTCCGTGAACACTGCTGGAGCAGTCTTGCGATTGACAAAGGGGGATGAGCCTCACCAAACATTTCATAAGGAGCACGATGAAAAGATGATAGTGCTACCTTGCCCCCCCAATCTGCCCGTTTGTGCCGACGATAAGGTGAGCGCTGACGGGCCCTTCTGCTTCGTCTACACAACCTTATTCAAGAAGGTGAAGCTCAAGTTCCCTTTCACCCGTTTCGAAAGGGAGCTCCTTACCGAGCTCAACATCGCCTCCGCCCAGCTCCATCCCAACAGCCGGGCGTTTGTGCGAGCGTTCCAAGTGATGTGCGACCATCTGGGGTTGCCCGCATCCGTAGACGTATTTCTATTTCTCTTCGAAGCCAAGCACCCAGGAGACCGCCTGTGGGTTAGCTTGAATGGGATTGCTGGGAGGTCAATCTTCGCCATCTTCCAGCAATCCTATAAAGACTGGAAAGGGAAGTTCGTCCAAGTGCGCCCTAACGACAAGGACGCCTCCCTACTCGACGGCTTCCCCTTGTACTGGGTGGACAAGGGGAAGAAAGAGTCCAAGAGCTGCTTCAGGAGACCCAGAAGTCCTGATAGCATGGGAGCGTTGGACAGAGATCTTTGCCTTTTCTGGAAAAGGGTGGCGGATGCCAACATCACTTTCCTTACCACCACCCTGATCTACTTCGAATTCTACGAGGACCAACTCGAAATTCGAATAGGTTAGAACATTTAAACTGTTGTTTTAATACTGCTTCTGTTTAACTGTTTCTGGGCGTCTTGTGCGTTATGCGCAAGACTTTGGTTTTATTTTTCTGCACCGATCATCTGCTTTGCTGCATACTGCCTTATGCACTTATTTTCTCTCTGAGTTAACCCATGCATTTTCGTTCTATGCAGATAACATGTTCGGCAAGGGTATGCTCGCTGAATTGAGGGCGCTCGCCCGAACCCACGGGCTGGCGACGGGCTCTCAAACAGTACCGAATTCGGTGGTGGAGATCGCCGTCGCCCAGGGTCGATCGCCACCTAAGGGCCCAGCTCCCTCCGATGTCCAGCCCGCCGCCCAACGTAAGAAGCTTGTCCTCAAAAGGCCTAAGAGGAAAGCTCCCCAGATAGTCCACGAGGAGGAGGAAGAAGATGACGAGGTCACCGAAGATGGCCTCGTTACAAAGAGGAAGAGGGTGGCACCTTCTTCACCACCTGCCCCACCCCCTCTTCCAATCTCAACACCGCCATCCATGCCTGCTCCACCTCCAACAATGCCATCTCCACCAACTCCCGCTTCCCCAGTCCAAGCCATTCCGTTGGCAACTGCGCCACCCGCGGTCGAGGCCGCCGAAGACAATTTCTTGGAGGACCCCCCAAGCGCCTCCACGCCATATGTATCAGCTGGAGGGGGTCCTCCTTCTAACGCCTCAGCTGCAGATGTCGCTCCAATCGGGGATGAGGTTGCCCACACCTCTCCGATTCTGATCACGGAGTCCCCGACGTCGCCACCACGAGCAGAAACACCCACTGAAGAACCAACTAAAGAGGGTGGCGACGGAAACCAACAACAGGCCCCACCAGCGCCTCTCCAAGCAGCAAACCTCCCTCTCGAGGTCACGAGGATGTGGGAGCCTTTATCTGCTAAGCTGAAGACGATAGCAGAAGACATTCCCGCCATCATAACTAGGGCGGTGCAGAGCTCCACCAGGAAGCTCCAGGACGACCTCTTCAACCTTAAAACAGAGAACAGCACCATGAAGGTTGAGGTGGAGAAGTTGTCCTTTAATCTGACGCTTGCGGAGATTGAACACTCCCGAGTAGAAGACGCAATGAGCACCGAGCTCAGATTGGCGCGCAAGGAGGCCACTGATCTCCGCCATAAGGTGCAGCAACTGGCTCAAGAAAAGATTGAACTGGAGAGCAAGATTGTGCCTTATCACGTAAAGGTGGCTGACCTGGAGGCTCTCATAAAGACTGACGCCGCCAGGGTGAAGAAATTGGAGCAAAGGTCAGCCGACCGAGAGACCCTCCTTGGAAAGGTGGAAAAGGCGAGGGATGACGCCATGGCTGAGCTCGCTGAAGCCAACAAGGAAAAAGGGGAGCTCGCTGCCGAATTGGGACAAGCGCAAGCAGAATCCAAGAAGGTTGCTGAAGACCTTCTCCAGGCTCAAGAAACCAATGAACAACTCAAGAAGCAAGTTGAAGAGCTGGAGCAGCAGAATAAAGAGCTGGAAGAACAAACTGAAGATCTCAAGAGACGGATTGAGGAACTTCAGAGGCAGATTGAAGAACTCAAGCTGAATTCTGCTCAAATTCTGGCTGTTGGATTCGAAGCTGCGCGGGAACAATTTGCCTGCTTGTTCCCCGACCTGGACCTCAGCATGGTGTCTCTTGATAACGAGGTAGTGGATGGAAAAGTGGTTCCTGCTGAAGACTAATCGATTCTCTCCATCTGCTACCTTCGTGCCTTTCCCTTGTATATAATTCTGTAATAAACTCGTATTTTCTTGTACACGTATTTTTGAGCTGATACTTTACTTAATGAAATTACTTTTGCATTTCTTCTTGTAACCTCTTCGTCTGCCTTTAACTTTCCTTGCGTGATTTACGTCGAAGAAATAACTTAGTAATCTCGTAGGCACGATCTTGTACTTAGCCGTTTCGAACCATCTCAACTTCGAATAATAATCACATTTATCAACTCGTAAACTTAAGGCAAGGAACCTTAGCGTAAAATGATACTCCAAGCAATGGACTTTAACTCAACCCCTGGCTTTATGACGTCGTTACACCCGATCTGCTTCATCAAACGGGTCTTTGACTTCTCGCCATTGCTTGAACGTTTCCTGGTCGCCAGAGACTCTTGGCGACACCAGCTTCTTCCTGCCTTCACACCTTGGCCATTGCTCTTTCATCTGGGGGTAGAGGCGCCTTTCGGATCCTTCTCTACCTCCTTGTGCTTCAGAGCAAGAGACCGGATGGCTAGGCGTTCTCTTCGAACCTACCTTGGCCACCCTCAGAACTTCTTCCACCCTCTACACCATACCTGAACTCGTTCGAGACGAGAAGGATTTTATCTTGCCTGAACTCGCTCATAGGCGAGAAGGTCTTTAACTCACCTGAACTAGCTCATAGGCGAGAAGGTCTTTAAATCGTGCCTTTACATTGCCCCAGGGGTTACATCTCCTCCCCCCCCAGAAACACTGAGGACTTTTCACTGGTGCCTCTACATTGCCCCAGGGGTTACATCTTCTCGCCCCCTAGAAACACTGAGGACTTTTCACTGGTGCCTCTACATTGCCCCAGGGGTTACATCTTCTCGCCCCCAGAAACATTGAGGACTTTTCGCTGGTGCCTCTACATTGCCCCAGGGGTTATATCTTCTCGCCCCCAGAAACACTGAGGACTTTTCCTGGTGCCTCTACATTGTTCTAGGGGTTACATCTTCTCGCCCCCAGAAACACTGAGGACTTTTACTCTTTCTCGCCTGCACTCGCTCGACGGCGAGGAGGTCTTTTACTTGCCTCTACATTGCCCCAGGGGTTACATCTTCTCACCCCCAGAAACACTGAGGACTTTTCGCTCTTCCTTACCTGCACTCGCTCAGCGACGAGGAGGTCTTTAACTTGCCTCAGGACGCGCGAGGGCGTTGAGGTCTTTTAACTGGTGCCTCCGATCGCCGAAAGACGATGAGGACTTAAAAACTTTAACTGATGCCTCCAATCGCCGAAAAACGATGAGGACTTAAAAACTTTAACTGATGCCTCCGATCGCCGAAAAACGATGAGGACTTAAAACTTTTTAGAAAGCATGCAATATATCTTTAACTCGTCTTGAGTCACGTACAAGTGACAAGGTCTTTCTTCAAAACTTTTTTGAAAACAATAGGCACGCAATCTAAAACAACTTGTACTTTGAAAACTTCTCTTTATTGGGTGGCCTCATTAAAAACCCTCCTTAGGGAAAAAAGAGTGCCCCCTTCAAACTGTTTTAACAGAGATATTGTAATGTAACTTTGTGTTTATCTTTACTTACAAAGTTCTCAACTGTAATACAACTTCAGGTGCGTGGCGTTCCAGGTGCGAGGAATAGCCCCTCCTTCCAATGTCTCTAAGCGGTAGGCGCCGTTCTCGAGCGCCTCGGTTATTCTGAACAGTCCAGTCCACTTGGGTGACAGCTTATTCTCCATCTCGTACTGGTGGGCTTTTCTCATCACCAGGTCGCCCTCTCTAAATTGCCTTGGCATCACCTTCGAGTTGTACCTTCGTTCAATCCTTCTCTTCACCGCCTCAGCTTTCAGTCTCGCCTCTTCCCTGACCTCATCCAGTAGGTCCAGGTTCAGCCTTCTCTCTTCATTCGAGTCTTCCTCTACAAAGTTCTGGAATCTCGGCGAGCTCTCCTGGATCTCTACTGGAATCATCGCATCACACCCATAGACCAAACTGAACGGGGTCTCATGGGTTCCTGACTGCTCGGTGGTGTGGTATGCCCAGACTATACGGGGCACCTCCTCAGCCCAGCTTCCCTTGGCTTTTTCTAGCCTTCTCTTCAAACCTCTCAACAACACTCGATTAGCTGACTCCACCTGGCCATTTGTCTGAGGGTGCTCGACGGATGCAAACACTTGTTGAATTCCCACCCCTTCGCAAAGCTTCTTCAACAGGTGGCTTGCAAACTGAGTCCCATTGTCCGACACCAAGCGCTTAGGCACTCCAAACCGGCACACGATGTTCTTCCACACGAAACCTTCGATCTTGTGTGCGGTGATCTGGGCCACTGGTTCTGCTTCGATCCACTTGGTGAAATATTCAATCGCCACCACTAAGTACTTCATCTGCCTGATCGCCAGCGGAAAAGGTCTCAGGATGTCGATTCCCCAGGTATGAAACGGCCAAGGGCTGTAGATTGACTTCAACTCCTCAGGAGGCGCCTTGTGCCAATCGGCGTGCTGTTGGCACTGTTTGCAACACTGCGCATACTTCTTGCAGTCTTCTCTCATCGTTGGCCAGTAGTAGCCTGCACGGAGAGTCCTCGCAGCCAGAGCTCGACCCCCGACGTGGCTTCCGCATATACCTTCGTGGAGCTCCGCCATGATTCTCGTGCACTTCTCGCCATGTATACATTCCAGGAGCGGGTGAGTGAACCCAAACCTGTACAGATCGCCATCAATCAGGGTGTACTTGCTAGAATTTTTCTTTACCTTCCTAGCCTCAGTCGGATCCAGTGGGAGAAGGCCATCTGCCAGGCACCGCTTGTATTGTGTTATCCAAGTGTCTGGCTCATGGGTAGTGCAGACCTGCATCACGTTTACCTTCTCTCCCCGACATGCTCTAATTCTCGGCGATCTCAGAGTTTCTTGCGTCAGGGACTTATGGCTTCTCGCTGCTTTCTCCGTCGACTTGCTTATCTGAAGGACCAGGTGATCTGCCACAAATGCTCTCGGCGTCTTCAGAGTTTCTTGAATCACCGTCCTCTGCCTACCCCCCTTGCCTGAACTGGCGAGCTTAGCTAGCAAGTCAGCTTGGGCATTCTGCTCTCTGGGCACATGCACTACTTCAAAGGAGGCAAAGGAACTCTTCAACTCCTGCACATATTCCAGATAGGCCGCCATTTGTGGATCTTTAACCTGGAACTCGCGTGTTACTTGCCCTGTGACTAGCAGCGAGTCACTCTTAGCCATCAGCACCCTAGCTCCCATCTCCTTGGCCAGCAAAATTCCGGCGATCAGCGCCTCGTACTCTGCTCGATTGTTACTGGCTTTGAAGGCGAATCTCAAAGATTGCTCGATCAGCACGCCATTGGGCCCTTCTAAAATGACTCCAGCACCGCTACCCTGCTGGTTCGACGATCCATCCACCGAGAGTACCCAACGGAAGCCGTCCCCTTCAACTCGTGTCGCCTCAGACGAGAGCTCGACCACGAAATCTGCAAAGATTTGCCCCTTGATCGGGCCTCGGGGCTCATACTTGATGTCAAACTCTGACAGCTCCACTGCCCATTTCACCATCCTTCCCGCAACGTCGGGCTTCTTCAAAACTTTCTGGATGGGCAGGTCAGTCATCACCAGTATGGTGAAGCTATGGAAATAGTGGCGCAACCTCCTCGCCGAAAACACCACAGCCAGCGCAGCCTTCTCTAGGGCCTGATATCTCGTTTCGGGGCCCTGCAACACCTTACTAACAAAATAAATAGGCTTCTGAGCCTGATCTTGATCCTGGGCGAGCACCGCACTCATCGCCCTCTCAGTTACAGCAAAATACAACCTGAGAGGGGTTCCCACCAGCGGTTTGCACAAAACCGGCGGGCTCGCCAGATACTCCTTCAGCTTGACGAAGGCTTCCTCGCACTCCTTCGTCTAGGCAAACTTTTATTGCGCCTCAAGCATTGAAAATAGGGATGTCCCTTCTCTCCGCTAGCTGACACGAAGCGAGACAGGGCTGCCATCCGACCTGTTAGCTGTTGGACCTCTTTCACCGTAGCTGGGCTCCTCATCGCCAAGATGGCGGCACACTTGTCGGGGTTGGCCTCTATGCCTCTTTCAGTCAAGAGGAAACCCAAAAACTTTCCAGCCTCCACGCAGAAAATGCATTTCTCTGGATTAAGCTTTAATCTGAACTTGGCGATCGTCGTGAACAATTCTTCCAAGTCCGCGACGTGCTTGCTCTTTTCCGGCGAGGTCACGACCATGTCATCGACATACGCTTGCACGTTCCTTCCCAGCATCGGTGCAAGCACTCGATCCATCAGCCTCTAGTACGTGGCCCCCGCGTTCTTCAGCCCAAACGGCATCACCTTATAGCAATAGCACGAGCTCTCCGTCATGAAGGTTGTCTTCTCTTCATCCATGGGATGCATCTTGATCTGATTATACCCCGAGAAGGCATCCAGGAAACTCAGCAACTTACACCCTGCAGCACTGTCCACCAGGGCGTCTATACTTGGTAAAGGATACGAATCCTTTGGGCAAGCTTTGTTCAGGTCAGTGAAATCGACGCACATGCGCCATTTCCCATTACTCTTCTTCACCAGTACGACATTTGCCAGCCATTCAGGGTACTGAACCTCCCTGATGTGGCCTGCAGCGAGGAGCTTCTGCGTTTCATCTCTAATCGCCTGCCTCCTCTCGTCGTTGAACTTTCTTCTTCTTTGTCGCACTGGTCTCACCAAGTTGTCCATCGCCAGATGATGGCACAAGAAGTCGGGATCAATCCCGGGCATGTCCGAAGCGGACCATGCAAACGCGTCCAGATGCCGCTCAATCACCTTGGCGATCTGGTCCTGGAGCTCGACCTCCAGAAATCTTCCCAGCTTGAAGATCTTTCCCCCGATCTCTTTCTCGAGCCACTGCTCGACAGGTTTTGGCTTGGATTCTCTGGCGATCACCGCCCTGGCGATTCCTTGCTCTCTCACTTCCTCAGGGCGATTCCGCGCCTCTTCCTCCTCCAGACCAGCGTTCCCCTCCCCCAGCTCAGCGTCCACCATCTCCACGTCCCTTCCGGCGGTCTCTTCTGTTACCGTCGATCTGGGCTTCACACCGGGAGGTGGGGTGGTTGTTACATAACTCACTGATCTCTTGTTTTTCAGGCTATTCTCATAGCACTTTTTTGCTTCTTTCTTATCAGACTTGATCGTGATCACCACCCCCTCCATAGACGGCAACTTCACCTTCATGTGCCGAGTCGACGGTATAGCGCCTATCCTGTTAAGCGTGGGCCTCCCCAACAGGATGTTGTATGCTGAAGGAGCGTTTACAATGAGGTACTTGATTTTCTCCGTCCTCGAACCAGCCTCATCTGTAAACGTGGTTCTCAACTCAATGTACCCCCTGACCTCCACCTGGTCACCAGCAAACCCATATAGGCACCCTCCATAGGGCCTTAGCTGGTCAAGGGGCAACTCCAGCTGCGTGAAAGTCGGCCAGAACATCACGTCTGCCGAGCTTCCCTGGTCCACCAGAACTCTGTGGACCTTCCTTCCCGCCGTAATCAACGAAATGACTATGGGATCGTTGTCATGGGGCACAACGTCCCGAAGATCCTGCTTGGTGAACGTAATGTCCACCTCCGGCGAGTGATCTTCAAACATATCCACTGTCATCACCGACCGCGCGTACTTCTTCCTCTGCGATGCGGTGCATCCACCACCTGAGAAGCCTCCTGCAATGGTGTGGATTTCCCCGTGGATAGGCATCTCGTGTTGCTGGGCTTCTCCACCCGCTAGCTGGGAACTCGACGCTCCCCCCGTCCTCCTGTCCAGCAGATAGTCATTTAGGAACCCGCTCTTAACCAGATCATCGAGCTGATACCCTAAGGACAAACACGAGTCCAAAGTGTGGCCAAAGCCCTGGTGAAACTCACACCAGGCGTCTGGCTTTGGTCCCAGCACCTTGTCGCCCACCTTCTCAGGCGCTTTCAACCTAGCAGATATATTGGGAATGGCGATCAGGTCCGCCAATCCCATAACAAACTTGTGCTTAGGCGGGCGATTGTATTCCCGGCGCGCTGGTTGTTGGCGTCCCTGGCCCCTCCCCTTGTTCCTCCTATCATAAGGATGGCGAGTCCTCTGGTCCTTCCTGGCCGCCGCCGCTGTCTCCAGCACCCTTTGCGGCTGGATCCTGGTCTGGGCGCGTGGCCTAGCGGGAGCCACACTCCCTCTCTTCTCGGCGACCTCACTCTCGTCGGCGATGTGAGCCACCGCAAGTCGCCTGACCTCAGCAAACGTTGCAGGGTGAGCCCTGACCAAGGCCTCGCAGAATGGTCCTAGCAGCACGCCCTTCTTGAATGCATAGACCAGCATTTCTTCATCTTTAGCCGGCGATCTGACCATCTGCGCTCTAAAGCGATTCAGGTAGTGTCTGAGGGACTCTCCCTGGTACTGCCTTATATCAAACAAATCATAAGACACCCTGGGCGGTGCCTTGTTCACGATGTATTGCTCGACGAAAACCTTCGAGAACTGCTGAAAATTGGTTATGTGACCGTTAGGTAGGCTCACAAACCATTCCAACGCCGTTCCCTGGAGCGTGCTCACGAACATCTTGCAATACACAGCGTCTGACCCTCCTGACAGCATCATCTGCGTATGGAACGTGGTTAGGTGAGCCTCTGGATCCTCCACGCCGGTGAAGACAGCCTTGACAGGGACCACGCTCGTAGGAATAGGCGTGTCAGTAATCGCCTGAGCGAAAGGCATAGGAAAAACACGAGGTGGCGACGATGGCGCAACCTCTTCAGCAGAAGAACGCCCTTGCTTCTCCTGAAGAGCTTGACGCAGCTCCTCAGTCACCTTGCTGAGCTCCTTATTCCTTGCGCGAGAGGCGATCAGGTCCTCATGCATTCTCGCCTGCTCTATGCACGAGGCTTCCACAGTTGCCTGCAACGAACGCATCATCTCTGCCATCTGCGCCATGGTCATGGCAGCGGCGCCTTCCGCAGCGACGGGCGCAACTGGACTTGAACGATTGCTTCTCATTTTTCTCATGAAACTCAGCGAATCACAGAATGCAGCGAACAACACTTACTTCAGCTACGATTGACTCAGCGATCAATCGGAAAAAACTGTGCGAAACTCCGCAAGAAAATTCAAGAACACCGCAACCTCCAAAGAAACCTGCAACTCCACCAGAAACCACTGCTCTTCCCACGGATAACTAATCGAGCGAAAGAACTCAACTCCACCGAACAAATTATGCGTAAACAGCGGGAAAACCTCCCTTCACCGATCGAAAACCCAAACGAACGGTATAAAACGCGAATTCACCGAACAAATTTCAAGCAAACAGCGAACGATGGTTGCACCAGCACACAACCACGCAGAAAACTTCGAAAACCTTCAAGAACTCACGCTGTGGATGGGAGCAAGTTTTACACGGCCCCACGGTGGGCGCCTGATGATCCTGCCTGTTGACCGGAACGCTGGAAACTGCCTCGTCAAAGGATCGACGTGCGCACCGCTTCAAACCTCTGTTCTTCTTCGAGATCCACCTCAAGAACCTGCAAAGGAACAGAACGGCGCCGCTACGGCCGATCGCACTCCAACGCCCAAGTCAGTGACCGAATCACCAAATACTAAGAGAACAGGAACCGTGCAAATTCTCTCTCACAGTAAGCTCTATAACTCGCAAGCGTAAAGAGTGTAATCTGAACGCGCGTACCTCAGAAAGTTCGTTGAGAACTCTTATATACCTGGTTACTTTCTCTCTCCTGGCAGTTACAGACTTGGACACGTGGCTCGCATCTAGTCGTACACGTGCCTTCATTTGGAGCCTCCTTGACTTGGGCGCTGCTTCTACTCTCATTTTGCTAAGTTACTTATGCATGGTACTGCCCAGTGCATAGCTAACTTGGGAGCGCGATCTCTACTGGAATTGGCGAGTTAGGGTGCCTTCGTACACCTTCCTTGTGGTCTCGCCGGCCGCCTTCATAATCTGCACCACCTTCATCTCTGGCGATGTGCTTGCTCTGGCGATCTCCGATCACTTGGTCGCCTGAGTTTACATCTGGCGACTTCATCTTTAACCCGGTGATCGCCGATTTTGGTATGCTGGAGATCGGAACACGCCAACTTAATAACTGGCGACTTCACGAGCCCCCCGACTTCCTTCCCTTCTGCCAACCTGGCGCCTTGTCAACACGCCTATACTGTAGCTGGATGCCACGTCATCACTTCCGACTACCAGGGCGGTACAAGGTGTCATCTTAAATGTAATTTTTATCTTGTAAAATTTTCAGAGTACTTCGTGTATTGCTTTCCTTTGTTAAAATCCTCTAGATGTTGCTTGACTCATGATTGATGCAAAACAAGCTTTTCATCTTCATCATTTTTCTATCAGACACTAAGAAAGGTAACTTTTGCTTTCAGTTTTGTGCACGTCTTTAAGTCCCTTTGATAGTATCTAGGAACAAGTTAAGGATCAATGAACAATATATTTTATGAATTTAATCATGGATATCATTGAAACAATATCTTTTAATATTTTTGAATTATCAATACTTTCTATTATCAAACATTTTTACATTTAAACCTCGTCCAAATTCTTTCCAAGTTAATATTAATTCAAAACATTGAGATCATAAATAAATTTGACCTAGATATTGTTCCATTAATCATATTACAAAAAAACCTTTATAGAAACAATTTAAACTCTATTTTTAGAAATCTTTTACATTGTAATACTTTCTAGTCAGATTATTTCTAAAAACATTTAATTGGATAATCTTATTAAAAAATAATGTTTTCTATAATTTATAAATTCAAAATAAGATTCGAAAAACATAAACACAATGCCATAAAACATTATAAGAATGTAAAAATCAAGCATGAGCACTTCCCTGATACAATGTTTCGTTTGATGCTTTGGTGATGCTTGTATAATTTGATATGTGTAAATTCTAGCATGCGTCTGATGCTTGTAACCATTTGCTTCAGCCCTAAGTTGTCCAAAGGTTCATCTAATATTATTCTTCTAATGAGTTCATCAACATTAGGATTGTCTAATGTATTCTTTGTACGGACTTCATCTAATATGTTCTTTGCATGATGAGAGCTTTCTCTAATGTGATGCTTTTGTTGAAGATGGATGAAGCTTCTTCTCTACCTAGTTTTAGTGTGTGTTTGATGTAGAAAATAACTAGTTTGCTTTGACGTTTGTAATGGGTTTAGAAGATCTTGTATTTAGGCTTGTGTATGTGTAAGGTTGCCTTTTGCTACATGACCTGTCCTAGATGCCTAGTCAAGGTTAGATCAAGCACTTGAAGTGGTTAAAGGTTTTTCAAAAAGCTTTTTAGATTTTCTCAAAAATCAAGATACTGCACAAAAATAAATTTGTTTCTCTGTAAAAGAATAGGTTTATTTTTTGTTTACTGAAAGGATTTTCGAAAGTTGGATAGGGCACTAAAGGTACAACTCAGTCAGTTATTTCAGTTAGCTGAGTTGGCAGTTTTCCTAAAATAAATTTGTTTAGTTTTAAACTGAGTCTGTTGTTTTCATAACAATTTTTTAACTGTTTTTTGAAAAGTAGTTAGAAATTGTTTTCTATATAAAGAAAAGCTTCTCTCACATGAAAGGGTGTTGAGCAATCACGTTTTTGACAGAGATTAAACACTTTCTATGTGAGAAGAAGGATTGAAAAGAGTTTTTGAAAGGTTTTCCAAAGGGATCTTCAAGTGTGCTTTTTCTAGGAAAACTTTGATCTTGGTGAAGGTGCTGGTGCAGTTCTCCAACAAATTGAACTACTGGTTTTGAGTTCTTGCATCTTCTTTTCAGGTGTTATCTTTCCTTATTCTTGTTTGTAAAGGTGTAAGTGTTAGTCACTCCTTGATAGGGTTTCTTGGAGTGCAAGGTGTGCTGAAATAGGGTTTTTCAGCATTGGTTGTATTGTTCTTATAGTGTTCAAGAACTGGTGTGTTTGTAAGTGATTGAAACTGGTTTTAGTGGATTCCACCTTGGGGTAAGGTGAAACTGGATGTAGCTCTTTACGAGTGAACCAGTATAAAAGCTTGCTTGTACTTTTCTTCTCATCCCTTCACTTGTTTCTGGTTTTTGCCTAATTCTGTCAAGAACGAAATCTGTTCATTTGAAATCAAATCTGTTAATTCTGGGCTTAATAAAAACTGTTCTTCTTAATCTGGAAAAGTTCTCTAATCATAAACAAAGCTTTTGAATATAAGTTTATAATTGAATTAAGAACTAACAGTTTTCTTCATAAAATTCATGTTAAAGATTCATTACCTTTAAAGCTTTGTGTTGAATAAATTTGATTGTTCTTTTGGTATAATGTGTGTTCTTCAAAACTGTTAAAAGTGAACCAATCTGATTTAGCTATCTACACCGCCCTGGTAGTCGGAAGTGATGACGTGGCCTCGAGCTATTATATAGGCGTGTTGGATGGGACACCTGGCTGGCAGAAGGGAAGGAAGTCGGGGGGTTCGTGTAGTCGCCAGTTATTAAGTTGAGGTGCTCCGATCTCCAGCATACCTAAACCGGCGGTCACCGGGTTGAAGATGAAGTCACCAGATTGAACCCAGGCGACCAAGTAATTAGAGATCGCCGAAACAAGGACATCGCCGAAGATGAAGGCAGATAGTTGTTCTGTCCGGTAGACCGGGACGTCTTCGTGCGCGACCTCAACCGTCAGCTAGGGACTCCTTCCCACTGATTGCCTGTGGATTCCTGCAAAAAGAAGACAGAGAGGTGCCCTAGCGGCCGTTTGTACTCCGACGCTCAAGTCAGCCAGCAAGAAACACCAAAACTGGGCACCTCCGTATCTGAGCACCGCGTATGGCACTCTGAAAGTGGTAAAAGATAACTGTGTATTGTGTGTTTGTGTTCTCTCTCTCAGGCAAAAATGTTCCCCAGTCCCCTGTTCGTAACCTTAAAGCACGAGCAAGCAACTAGAGAGCTCTGGTAAATTTGCAGAAAGTTCCAACCCTCTTTCCAACATTCTCTGCGCTATTTAAACTACCCAAGCATTTAAAGCGCCTTAAAGCGCCTTTAATTACAAACGTAACGCACTCAATTAGCGTATTTAATTAGAAAACGTAGCGCATTTAAGACGTTGAAACGCTTGGGAGCCATTATAACACCTGAATGCTCGAAAGGGAAACTGTGTTGAAGGACTTTAATTACCTGGCACCTGACCAAAGGGTGTTTCCATTCTGACATGACTGTTGTACACGTGGAGGGCCTCACGACGCCGTGACCCCATCTGGGGGCGCTTCTGCCCATCTGGGGACGTTTCTACGTGTGAGTCCTCCTACCTGGGAGTGCTACTGCGCTAGGGGTGACTTTTTGGGCGCCAACTCATGCCCCCAATTATCTGGTCACTTACTTTGAGAGCGTATCTACCTTCCTCTCGTACCCTGCACCCGGTTGCCCTGGGCGTGACCTTCCTCTTGAGTCGTATCTGTCCCACAGGCGTCTCTGGGCCGGCAAGAGCACGTCACGAGTCAGGCTGCCCTACACTGGTACTATTACTATGGCCTTGAAGCCACCTTTTCCTTCTCTTTATCACTGCCCTGGGTTATCGGGACCTGAGGCCTCCCCACGGCGTCGCTCCCTGCATTGTCTTTCCTACCCATGGGTATCGGGGAACCACACCGTGATTGCCTTGCTTTAGCACTGTTTGGGTATCGGCGACGCCTTGCCTTGGCGACGCTTTCTCTTGGCATCTCTCCACTTAGGCGACGCCTGGTGTTGACTTTGACTCTCCAGACGTTGACTTTGACCTTGACTTAGTCAACGCCCGGATACGGGACGGTACAATAGTCATTTCCCAGCTGGCCAGAGGATGAGGTCGGGAGACAGCTTACTTGAACATACACGGTGAAGCAGGTAGGGCAGATCATGAAGGCGGCCGGCGAGACCATAGGGAAGGTGTGTACGAAGGCACCCGAACTCGCCACCCGAGAAGAGATCACGCTCCAAGGCAGCTATGCACTGAGTTGTATCATGCATAAGTAACTTAGTCAAAAAACCTGAAGAGTAAGAAGTAGCGCCCAAGTCAAGGATGCTCCAGATGATGGCACGTGTACAGCTGGATGCGAGCCACGTGTCCAGATGTGTAACTGCCAGGAGAGAGAAAGTGCCCAGGTATATAAGAGTTTCTAACGAACTTCTGAGGTACGCACGTTTAGATTGTTGCTTTACACTTGCGAGTCTTGAGTACGCTGAGAGAGAATTTGTGCACGGTTCCTTAGAGTTCTTGAGTTTTCTCTTAGTATTTGGTGATTCAGTTGCTGACTTGGGCGTCGGAGCGTGATCGGCCACAGCGGCGCCGTTCTGTCTTTTGCAGGTTCTTGAGGTGGATCGCGGTGAAGGACGAAGGCTAACACGGCGCAAAAGTCGATCCAGGTTTGACAAGGCAAGGCTCTTGCGTTCTGGTCAGGAGGCAGGATCATCAGGCGCCCACCGTGGGACCGTGTAAAACCTGTTCCCATCATCCACAACGTGAGTTCTTGGAAATTTCTGCAGTTTCTGTGTGGTTGTGTGCTGGTGCAACCATTCTCCGCCGTTCGTTCGAGTTTTGTTCGGCGTTTTCGAAGTTTCTACCGTTCGTTTGGGTTTGTTCGGTGCCGGGAGGTTTTCTACCGTTCGTTTGAGCTTTCGTTCGGTTTTCTTGGAGTTTCATGTTGTTCGCGCGGTTTATAATCGGTTGTGCGGTGTTTTTCCTGTTCGTTCGCGTTTCTAGCTGGTGCATCGGGAGCTCGTTGAGAAGCGGTGGTTTTATGTTGAAGTCGCGAGTTTCTGTGGAGGTTTCTGCGGTTTGAGTCCACGTTCTTGAGGTTCTTCGGAGTCCACGAAGGTTCAGACCGATTGATTGCTGAATCAGTCGTTCCTGAAGAAGGTGTTGTTCATCACTCTTTGTGATCTGTTAAGTTTTCATGAGAAAAATGAGAAACAACCGTTCGTGTCCAGTTGCGCCTGTTCTGCTGAAGGCGCCATGACTATGGCGCAGATGGTGGAAATCATGCGTTCGCTGCAGGCGAATGTGGAAGCCTCGCGTGTAGAGCAGGCAAGAATGCACGAGGACCTGGTCGCCTCTCGGGCCAGGAATGAAGAGCTTAGCAGAGTGACTGAGGAACTGCGTCAAGCTCTTCAGGAGCAGCGAGGGCGTCCAGTCGCTGAAGAGGTTGCGTCGTCAACGCCGCCCCGCGTTTTCCCTATGCCTTTCGCTCAGCCGATTACAGACTCGCCAATCCCTGCGAGTGTGGTACCTGTGAAGGCTGTTTTTACCGGCGTGGAGGATCCTGAGGCACATCTCACCACGTTCCACACACAGATGATGCTATTAGGGGGATCGGATGCCGTGTACTGCGAGATGTTTGTGAGCACACTCCAGGGAACGGCGCTGGAATGGTTTGTGAGCCTGCCTACAGGTCACATAACCAACTTCCAACAGTTTTCGAAGATCTTCGTCGAGCAGTATATAGTGAACAAGGCGCCGCCTAGGGTGTCTTATGATCTGTTCGACATAAGGCAGTACCAGGGAGAGTCCCTCAGGGACTACTTGAATCGTTTTGGGGCGCAGATGGTCCGCTCGCCGGCCAAAGACGAAGAGATGCTGGTCTATGCGTTCAAGAAGGGCGTGCTGCCAGGACCCTTCTGTGAGGCGTTGATTAGGGCTCACCCCGCCACGTTTGCTGAGGTTCGGTGACTTGCGGTGGCCCACATCGCCGATGAAAGTGAGGTCGCCGAGAAGAGGGGAAGCGTGGCCCCCGCGAGGCCCCGTGCCCAGACCAGGATCCAGCCACAGAGGGTGCTGGAGACAGCGGCGACCAAGAGGGATCAGAGGACTCGCCATCCTTATGATCCGAGGAAGAACAAGGGCAGGGGCCCAGGGCGCCCTCAACCTGCACATCGGGAGTACAATCGCCCACCAAAGCTAGGATCTGATCGCCATTCCCAATATATCAGCTAGGCTAAAGGCGCCCAAGAAGGTGGGCGATAAGGTGTTGGGACCAAAGCCAGACTCCTGATGTGAGTTCCACCAGGGCTTTGGCCACATCGTGGACTCATGTTTGGCTTTAGGATACCAGCTCGACGACCTGGTCAAGAGCGGGTTCCTAAACGACTACTTGCTGGATAGAAGGACGGGGGCGCGTCGAGCTCCCAGCCCGCAGGTGGTGAGGCTCAGCAGCACGAGATGCCCACTCACGGAGAGATCCACACCATTGCAGGAGGTTTCTCGGGTGGTGGATGCACCGCGTCACAGAGGAAGAAGTATGCGAGGTCTATGATGACGGTGGACATGTTCGAGGACCACTCGCCGGATGTGGACATTACGTTCACAAAGCAAGATCTTCGGGACGTTGTGCCTCATGACAACGACCCCATAGTCATCTCGCTAATCACAGCACAAAGGAAGGTCCACAGGGTTCTGGTGGACCAAGGAAGCTCGGCAGACGTGATGTTCTGGCCGACTTTCACGCAGTTGGAGCTACCCATTGACCAGCTGAGGCCCTATGGAGGGTGTTTGTATGGTTTCGCTGGCGACCAGGTGGAGGTCAGGGGGTACATTGAGTTGAGGACTACGTTTACGGATGAGGCGGGCTCGAGAACAGAGAAAATCAACTACCTTGTCGTGAACGCTCCTTCAGCATACAACATTCTGTTGGGAAGACCCACGCTCAACAGAATAGGCGCTATACCTTCGACCCGGCACATGAAGGTGAAACTGCCATCTATGGAGGGGGTGGTGATCACCATCAAATCCGACCAGAAAGAAGCAAAGAAGTGCTATGAGAATAGCCTGAAGAACAAGAGGTCCGTGAGTTATGTGACAACCACCCCGCCTCCCGGAGTGAAGCCCAGGCCGACGGTAATAGAGGAGACCGCCGGAAGCGACGTGGTGATGGTGGATGCTGAGTTGGGGGAGGAGAACGCCGGTCTAGAGGAAGAAGAGGTGAGGAATCGCCCTGAGGAAGCGAGGGAGCTGGGAATCGCCAGAGCGGTGATCGCTAGAGAAACCAGACCAAAACCCGTCGAGCAGTGGCTCGAAAGGGAGATCGGGGGAAAAATCTTCATGCTGGGAAGATCTCTGGAGGCTGAGCTCCAGGACCAGATCGCCAAGGTGATAGAGCGGCATCTGGATGCGTTCGCATGGTCCGCTTCGGACATGCCCGGGATCGATCCCGACTTCTTGTGCCATCATTTGGCGATGGACGACCAGGTCAGACCGGTAGGACAGAGGAGAAGGAAGTTCAACGAGGAGAGGAGGCAGGCGATTAGAGACGAAACCCAGAAGCTCCTCGCTGCAGGCCATATCAAGGAGGTGCAGTACCCTGAGTGGCTGGCCAACGTCGTGCTAGTAAAGAAGAGCAATGGGAAGTGGCGCATGTACGTCGACTTCACTTATCTGAACAAGGCCTGCCCAAAGGATTCATATCCTTTGCCGAGTATAGATGCCCTGGTCGACAATGCTGCGGGGTGTAAGTTGTTGAGCTTCCTGGATGCCTTCTCGGGGTACAACCAGAGAAAGATGCATCCTAGGGATGAAGAGAAGACCGCCTTCATGACCGAGAGATCGTGCTACTACTACAAGGTGATGCCATTTGGGCTGAAGAACGCGGGGGCCACGTACCAAAGGTTGATGGATCGGGTACTTGCACCAATGCTGGGAAGGAATGTGCAAGCCTACGTAGATGACATGGTCGTGACCTCGCCAGAGAAGAGCAAGCACGTTGCGGACTTGGAGGAATTGTTTACTACGATCACCAAGTTCAGGTTAAAGCTGAATCCCGAGAAGTGCATCTTTGGCGTGGAGGCTGGGAAGTTCTTGGGGTTCCTCTTAACTGAGAGAGGAATAGAAGCCAACCCTGATAAGTGTGCCGCCATCTTGGCGATGAGGAGCCCGACAACCGTGAAGGAGGTGCAGCAGCTCACGGGTCGGATGGCCGCCCTGTCTCGTTTCGTGTCGGCTAGCGGAGAGAAGGGCCACCCGTATTTCCAGTGTTTAAGGCGGAATAACAGATTTGCCTGGACGAAGGAGTGTGAAGAAGCCTTCGTCAAGCTTAAAGAGTATCTGGCGAGCCCGCCGATTTTGTGCAAATCGCTGGTGGGAACCCCTCTCAGATTGTATTTCGCTGTAACTGAGAGGGCGGTGAGTGCGGTGCTCGCCCAAGACCAAGATCAGGCTCAAAAGCCTATTTATTTTGTCAGCAAGGTGCTGCAAGGCCCCGAAGTAAGATATCAGGCCTTGGAGGAAGCTGCACTGGCAGTGGTTTTTTCAGCGAGAAGGTTACGCCACTACTTCCACAGCTTCACGATACTGGTGATGACCGACTTGCCCATCCAGAAGGTCCTGAAGAAGCCCGACGCCGCTGGGAGAATGGTGAAGTGGGCAGTAGAGCTGTCGGAGTTTGATATTAAGTATGAGCCCCGAGGTCCGATTAAGGGGCAGATTTTCGCAGATTTTCGTGGTCGAGCTCTCGTCAGAAGCAGCACGAGTTGAGGGGGATGACTTTCGTTGGATGCTTTCGGTGGACGGATCGTCGAACCAGCAGGGTAGCGGTACTGGAGTCATCTTGGAAGGGCCAAACGGAGTGCTGATTGAACAGTCCCTGAGGTTTGCCTTCAAAGCCAGCAACAACCAAGCAGAGTATGAGGCGCTGATCGCCGGAATCTTGCTGGCCAAGGAGATGGGAGCTAGGGTGCTGATGGCTAAGAGTGACTCGCTGTTAGTCACGGGACAAGTAACAGGCGAGTTCCAGGCTAAAGATCTACAAATGGCGGCTTACCTAAAGTATGTCCATGAGTTGAAGAGTTCCTTTGTCTCCTTTGAAGTGGTGCATGTGCCCCGAGAACAGAATGCCCGAGCTGACTTGCTAGCCAAGCTCGCCAGTTCGGGCAAGGGGGGTAGGCAGAGGACGGTGATCCAAGAAACTCTGAAGACACCCAGAGCATTTGCGGCAGATCACCTGGTTCTTCAGATAAGCAAATCGATGGAGAAAGCGGCGAGGAGTCACAGGTCTTTGACTCAAGAGACCTTGAGGTCGCCAAGAATAGAGCATGTCGGGGAGAGAAGGTGAACATGACGCAGGTCTGCGCGACCCATGAGCCAGACACCTGGGTAACACAGTACAAGCGATGCCTGGCGGATGGCCTTCTCCCGCTGGATCCGACGGAGGCCAGGAAGATAAAGAAGAACTCCAGCAAGTTCACGATGATTGATGGCGAGCTGTATAGGTTTGGGTTCACACACCCACTCCTGGAATGTGTGCACGGAGAAAAATGTACAAGAATCATGGCCGAGCTCCATGAAGGGATTTGCGGAAGCCACGTTGGAGGTCGAGCTTTGGCTGCAAGGACTCTTCATGCAGGATACTACTGGCCAACAATGAGAGAAGACTACAAGAAGTACGCGCAGTGTTGCAAGCAATGTCAGCAGCACGCCGATTGGCACAAGGCGCCTCCTGAGGAGTTGAAGTCGATTTACAGCCCTTGGCCGTTTCATACATGGGGGATCGACATTCTGGGACCTTTTCCATTGGCGATCAGGCAGATGAAGTACTTGGTAGTGGCGATTGAATATTTTACCAAGTGGATCGAAGCAGAACCAGTGGCCCAGATCACCGCGCACAAGATCGAGAGCTTTGTGTGGAAGAACATCGTGTGCCGGTTTGGTGTGCCTAAGCGCCTGGTGTCAGATAATGGGACTCAGTTTGCAAGTCACCTGTTGAAGAAGCTGTGCGAAGGGGTGGGAATTCAACAAGTATTTGCATCTGTCGAGCACCCTCAACGAATGGCCAAGTAGAGTCGGCCAATCGGGTATTGCTAAGAGGTTTGAAGAGAAGGCTAGAGAAAGCCAAAGGGAAGTTGGGCTGAGGAGGTACCCCGTATAGTCTGGGCGTACCACACCACCGAGCAGTCAGGAACCCATGAGACCCCGTTCAGCCTGGTCTATGGATGCGACGCAATGATTCCAGTAGAAATCCAGGAGAGCTCGTCGAGATTCCAGAGCTTTGTATCGGAAGACTCGAATGAGGAAGAAGGCTGAATCTGGATGTGCTGGATGAAGTCAGGGAGGAGGCGAGAGTGAAGGCTGAGGCGGTGAGAGAAGGATTGAACGAAGGTATAACTCGAAGGTGATGCCAAGGCAGTTCAGAGAAGGCGACCAGGTGATGAGGAAGGCCCACCAGTACGAGATGGAGAACAAGCTGTCGCCTAAGTGGACGGGACCGTTCAGGATAACCGAGGCGCTCGGGAACGACGCCTACCACTTAGAAACGTTGGGAGGAGGGGCGATTCCTCGCACTTGGAACGCCACGCACCTCAAGTTATATTACAGTTAAAAGCTTTGTAAGTAAAAACAAACACGTAGAGTTTGCAAGCTTTCTGTTAAAACAGTTTGAAGGGGGCACTCTTTTTTCCCTAAGGAGGGTTTTTAATGAGGCCACCCAATAAAAGAAGAGTTTTCGAAGTTTAAAGTTGTTAGATTGCATGCTTGTCGTTATTGCGAAAGTTTTGAAGAAATTGCGAAAGTTTTGAAGAAAAAACCTTGTCACTCGAACGTGATTTAGGGCAAGTTTTGAAGTAATGTTGCATGCTTTCTAAAAAGTTTCTAAGTCCCCATCGTTTTTCGGCGATTGGCGGCATCAGTTAATGTTTAAAGTCCTCGTCGTCTTAGGTGATCGGAGGCACCAGTTAAAAGGCCTCAACGCCCTCGCGCGTCCTGAGGCGAGAAAAGATAAAGACCTCCTCGCCGTCGAGCGAGTGTAGGCGAGTTAGAGCAAAAAGTCCTCAGTGCTTCCAGAGGGGAGAAGATGTAGCCTCTGGGGCAATGTAGAGGCACCAGCAAAAAGTCCTCAGTGCTTCCAGGGGAGAGGAGATGTAACCTCTGGGGCAATGTAGAGGCACCAGTGAAAAGTCCTCAGTGTTTCTAGGGGAGAGAAGATGTAGCCCCTGGGGCAATGTAGAGGCACGAGTTAAAGACCTTCTCACCGATGAGCGAGTTCAGGCGAGTTAAAGACCTTTCTCGCTGATGAGCGAGTTCAGGCAAGATAAAATCCTTCTCGTCTCGAACGAGTTCAGGTGCGGTGTGGAGGGTGGAAGAAGTTTAAAGGATAGCTAAGGTAGGTTCGAAGAGAACACTTGGCTATCCAGCTTACTGCTCTGAAAGTCAGGGAAGTAGAGAAGGATCCGAAAGGCGCCTTACCCCCAGATGAGGGAAATGGCCAAGCTATGAAGGCAAGAGGAAGCTGGTATCGCCAAGAATCTCTGGCGATCAGAAGAAATTCAAGCAATAGAAGAGTTAAGGCCCGTTTTGATAAGGCAGATCGGGTGAGCTATATTTTAAACTATTAGTTGGGTTGAAATTCGTTGTTTGGAAAGTGGTTTCGCGCTGAGGTTCATTATCTTAAAGTCCACGAGTTGTTAGAAGACTATCGTTCGAGAGTTGGTAGTTTGAAGCAGTTAGAGAACAGTCGCGCTCGCAAATTGCTAAGTCAATTCCGTTTAAGTGATTTTTTACAAGGAAAAACAAGGCAACAGAGATTGAAAGAAAAAGCAGAAAATTCATAACACAGTGGCATCAGTTCAAATTACATGTACAAAGAGGAAAATTATTACAAGAAGTTGTGAAAGAAAAGACAGATGAATAAGTGATGGAGGGAAGCAGCTAGTCTTCAGAAGGAACGATCTTCCCATCCACCACTTCATTGTTTAGCGACACCATGGAAGGTCCAGTCAGGGTATTGGCAGGCGAACTGCTCCAGGCGGCGTCAAACCCAGCAGCGAGGATTTGGGCAGAGCTCAGCTCGAGTTCTTCAATCTGCTTCTTGAGCCCCTCGTTCTGCTGTTTTAGTTCTTCAGCCCTCTCCGAGCTTGAAGAAGGTCTTCAGTAACCCTCTTGTTCTCCGCCTGCGCTTGGACCAGCTCTGCGGCGATCCCTTCGTTTTCCTTTTTGGCCTCGGCGAGCTTAGCCATGGTGTCATCC
Source organism: Phaseolus vulgaris (assembly GCF_000499845.2). NCBI lineage: Eukaryota > Viridiplantae > Streptophyta > Magnoliopsida > Fabales > Fabaceae > Phaseolus > Phaseolus vulgaris. The sequence continues at coordinate 28,467,441 of NC_023755.2, read as the reverse complement.
TCTCTTTTTCAGTTTCCCCAAGAGGACCTCCCGATCTACGGACCTCTTCTCAAGGCTTTCTACCTTGGCGGCATCTGCTTTAATCGACGCCTCCAGGTCAGCCACCTTGAGACGATAGGGGACCAGCTTGCTCTCCAGCTCAATTTCTCTTGAGCTAAGAGGTGCACCCTATGGCGTAGATCGGTGGCCTCCTTGCGCGCCACCCGCAGCTCGGTGCTCATAGCATCCTCCACCGCGAATGGTCGATCTCCGCCAGCATAAGGTTGCAGGACAACTTCTCCGCCTCGATCCTTATTAGGCGATTCTCCTCTTGGAGCACGGAGATGTCATCCTGGAGTTTCTTGCTGGAACTCTCCACAGCTTTTGATATGATGGAGGGGAAATCCTCTGCCATCATCTTGAGTTTTGCTGAGAAGGGTTCCCACACCCTTTGACCCAAGGGAAAGGTTTGCTCGTGGAAGCACTGGGGGAGCCTGTGCTGGTTCTCGCCACCACCTTCTTGAATTGGTTGGTGAGTTGGAGCTTCTTGGCGTGGTGGTGACGAGGGGGACTCGGTGATGATGATGGGTGAGTTGTGAGCACCTTCATCCCACCTGGTGCAGCTTCGGCGATTGAGGCGGTTGAAGGAGGACCCCCTCCAGCAGATACAAATGGCGTGGAGGCGCTCGGGGGGTTCTCCATGAAGTTGGGCTCAGTAGCCTCAACCACGGGAAGTGCAGCCGCCAAAGGAACTGCTTGAACCGGCGGTGTTGCAGCTGGGGAGAAGGCGGTGTTGGAGTGGGAGCTGGTGGTGAGGACGGTGTTGATGTTGGAGAGGAGGTGGAGCAGGTGGTGAAGAAGGCGCCACCCTTCTTCTTTTGGTGATGAGGCCATCCTCAGTTGCCTCATCGTCTTCTTCTTCATCCTCATGGACCACCTGAGGGGTTTTCCTCTTTGGCTTCCTGAGGATGAGTTTTTTGCGTTGTTGGGGGGGCAGGGCCTTCTGAAGGAGCTGGGCCTTTAGGGGGCGATCCCTGGGGCAGCGGCGATCTCCACCACTGAGTTGGGCACAGTCTGGGAGCCCGACGCCAACCCATGGGCTCGGGCGAGCGCCCTCAATTCAGCCAGTTTCCTTTGCCCAACATGAGATCTGCATAATACAAAGGTATACAGGTCAGCTCAAAGAGAAAGATAAACACATGAGTAGATAGGCAAATGAGGCAAACAAGTGATGCAGAAAATAAAA